>NC_058024.1:8738743-9456388 GCF_019176455.1 Solea senegalensis | reverse complement strand
TAACTATGACTTTTTTGTCACATATTGGACGACATACTAAACAATTACTTTTTTGTCACATTTTGGAGAACATACTAAACTCTGACTTTTTTGTCAATTTTTGGACAACATATTAAACTATGACTTTTTGTCACATTTTGGACGATATACAGTACAATACTATGACCTTTTGTCAATTTTTGGACGACATACTAAACTATGACTTTTTGTCAATTTTTGGACGACATACTAAACTATGACTTTTTTGTCAAATTTACATTTTTTAATGTAAATTTTTTTAAGACTTATTTATATATAAATGAATAAATATTAAATGCATAAATAAATAAATGTATCAATAAATAAATAAATGTATCAATAAATTAATAAATAAATAAATGTATGGAGGTCCTAACCTCAGTCAACAGAAGTAGTCGCCCCGAATGGAGCACACTCCTGTAACCAATAATGCTATTGACTGAGATAAGGACCTCCTACCTCATTAACATATGGACACATAAGTATACAATTATGTATTTATTTATACATTTATTTATTGCTGTATTTATTGATACATTAATTAATGCATTCATTTATTTATTTATACATAAGTCAGGTTTTCGTCCTCCATAGGACTGGTAAACTCCCACACTGTTCTTCTTAAACATTACTTCCTGTAAGATTCGAACCCCTGAGCCTAAGAACACCAGTCTTTCCTTTAACCACATGAGCTGTATGTCCTTGGGCTTTTTTTTTTTTTTTTGCACAATTTGGAAGTCTTTCAATAATAGAACTCACAACTTCAAAAAGACGTCAAACTGATTACATTTCTATGACATCTGTCCCACAACACAGGCAACATGGTTGGTGTAGTGGTTAGTGCTCTTGCTTTTGCAGTGAGAGGACCAGGGTTTGAGACCCAGTTAGAACAAGGATCTTTCTCTGTGGAGTTTTTCATGTTGTGTGCGTGGCTTTTCTCCAGGTTCTCTGTCTTCCTCTCACAGTCCAAGAACATGCAATATGGGGGTTAAATTGACCAACTGACCTGGTCAATAAGGCTGAGGTCTGTGAAGTCATGGTTAATCTACTATTCTTCTAGACTTCTAAAGGTGTGAGAGTGAATGTGTTGAGTGGTTGTTTGTCTCTGAAACTCCATGCACAAAGATTTTTATTCCAAGTGGGGCTTGAAAGCAAGACCACTAACCACTACACCAACCATGTTGCCCATGTTGTGGGACAGACGTTCTTAGAAATGTCATCAGTCTGACATTCTTTTGAAGTCGTGGGATTATTGAAAGACTTGCAAAAAAACATACAAGGACATAAAGCTCATGTGGTTAAACGAAAGACTGGAGTTCCTATTGTGAGGGGTTAGAATCTTACAGGAAGTGAATGCTTAAGTAAAACACTGTGTAAATTTACCTAATCGCCGCATTTGTTTAGTTATGAATGGACTGGTGAACAGTCCAGGGCCTATCACCCTATGACAGCTGAGTTTGGCACAGCACCACCCGCAACCCTCCCATGGAGGACAAATCGGTAGATGATTGATGGACTGTGGGAGGAAGCCAGAGAACCAGAGAACCTGCAGAAAAGCTTAAAAATATGATCCTTTCGGAAGAAAAGTTATTGAATTCCAGGAATTCCAGCAGGTCCTCCAGGTTGCACTTAACTCCTCCCCAAACACAGATCTGTTCATTTTATATAATCAGGTTAATGCTTTCAATCCAAATGTTGACACAGGAAAAGAACGAAGCATCAAACCCTTTGCTTTTACACCAAGTCTTCATTTTTCCCTTGGACGATGCGTCATACGACGATCATCAATCTAACAACAGTGACCACACGGTTTCTGAAATTCACTGTTTATTTTTAAATACACATCAGTAAACACTTCACTTGGCTCGTTTTCATGGTAAAGTTACATTAAAAGAAGTACAAATATTAAATAACATTAAAAATGATAAATACAAATTGCGAAACAATATAAAATCACTCAAACATGAGCGCGAGCAAGCATGAAAAGTAACAAAGTGAAGCTCTGTATCGTGAGGCTTCAGCCATGGAAGAAGATTCCATCAGTGTCTGTTTTAAATGAATGACATTGTGTTTCTTTTTCCTATCACAGAAGTAACTTAGAAAAAACAAAAAGTCATTATTTCAGAAAAACAATGCCAACATAACCTAAACAAATCAGGAAAATGATCCATTATCTCTTGACAAAAAGGATTTTTTTTCACAGATACTTCAAACATTTATGCTTCCCATTATTTCAATTAAACCGGAAAAACACAAGACAATTTCCTCATTCCAAAATGCTGCCGAGATGTGATCCGACCAACACGCGGCCATCGTGTCTTGACTGTGGACATGGAACCAGACCAAGGATCAGATCTGCAAATAAAGAAAAAATGTCTTTAGAATTAAGGTTGAAGATAAATTCTACTTTAATAAAGTCACTTTTTCCCACAGACAAACTCACAGGAGATTATTTAATGTAAATGAGCAGATATTTTGATTTAACTTTAAAAGTTGTGGTTCACATATCAAACGTTTCTTCTTGGGAATATTTCAATATCAAGTGTTACAGAGATGTGACATAACTATGCACACATTTGATTTTCAAGCACTTTCACGGTCAAGTTTGACACTCTTCCCAGCACCTTAAATAACTTGATAAATACAAAAAAAAAGACACGTTCAAAATGATTATTTCATGTTAAAAAAAAGATCACATCATGTCGTTATAAATAAGTCTTTGATTGATTTAAAAACATTTTGGATAAGTAATAAGTGAGGCGTGTTATTTCAAACAAACAGACCTTATTTTTAGCAGAAACTTCATCATTAAATATAAAAATAAATATAAAAGTTTCTTTATATGGGAAAATTCTGCTCATATGTTCGGGGACCCCCCCAAAAAATCTCAACCCATATGTGGGTCCCGACCCAGTCTTTGGGAACCACTGGAGTTTCTTTCTGACAATTTATTCACATAGTGAAATAAATAAAAACACGAACGCTTTGACGTGAGTCTTCATGCTGCTCCAGTACTATAGTCAAATATTTAAAATAGTAAATAGTAATATAATTGACATTAAACTATAACTTGGTGATGACTTATATACTATTTATAAATCAGGTGCTTTTGATTTAAATGGTGTTGCAATAAAGAGTGAAACACAGTCTTTCCTGCGTCCACATTAAAGCTGCATGTGTGGGTCTGTTGGGTGTCCCCGAGTGGACGAGAGCAGGACAAGCATACTTACACTTTATTGTCCATTCTCCGCGGCTTCTCCTCTGGAATCTGCTCCCAGATTTTGTAGTCCAAGTCCAGGACCCTGTCCAGGTCCTTCCCGGCCTGGATGCACGTTATCCAGCGGCACAGAGGACAGCAGATGGTGCAGATGCAGTCCATCTGCTTGGATATCTTCTGCAGACAGTGGACGCAGAAGGTGTGTTTGCAGTTGAGGAGGAGCGGGACGTGGCTTCTGCGGTAGAACTCATGGCAGCACACGATGCACTCCAGGTCCACTTGGTCCACCGCGGTGAGGTTTTGTGAAGACATTGTTCGTGAGAACCTGCAGCAGAGGCACGTTTCAAAATAAATGTTTGGGTTTTTTAAGTATAAAGAAGAATATAAGCAACTTTTGAATTTAATGAATGCACTGAAATAATAAGTATTTAAAAGTATACTCACTTAAAGACTTGAAGGGCTGGAAGACGCTCGCTCAGGTTTGTCTTTAAGCTGCTGCTGCAGTGACTGATGTCCTCTGTGGGCTCAGGTGTTTTTAAAGCAGCCTGTGCTCATTCAGTCACCGCACCTCTGTCACGTTCATGCTTGTTTCTGCAGAAGTAACTTGAGAGCGAGTGGTTTTTCTGTGGAAGAGCTTAGCGAAATGATGTAAGACTTTTTGTGGAACAACTCAAATGACAATTTACATTAGCGCTGAAAAGTGAATCATTTTTTTAAAATTAAAATCACTATTTGAATCTAACTGCAAATGTTTATGTTAATTTAAAATGCTAACGATACAGACTTCACATACAGAATCTTATATTTTGAAGATAAGTTATGTAGGGCTGAAACAATTACTCTATTATTAACCACTTAGTACATGTAAACTATTCTGACACTTGGTTTATCAATTTGAGCGTTTTGTTTTTTAAACAGGTTTTCAAGATTATTCAGCTTCTTAAATGTGAGAATTTTCTGGTTTCATTTCCATGTTTGGGAAACACTGAGGAACGTTTTATGAACCAAACTATTATTATTCGATAGATCGAGAAAAGGATCTACAGATCAATCAATAAAATAGAAATGAAAAACACAAGGATATTTAAAAATAATAATGATGTACAGACAAAGAATGTTGGTTTATTTCATGGTTCCTACAGTAAGTGTCAGCTACGCCACTTCACTGCAGCTTTAAATCGACAATAAATATTCAACTGAAGTTTGATTTAAAGTTACAGCGCTGAACAAACGTATTAGAACACACAATACAAGGTTTGCATTGGTAATAATCAAAATCATTTTTTATGTTTCTGTAATGGTTAATACTCCAGTAAGCTCTTTAACTGAAATGATATCTTAATGCTGAAATATAATTATTATTGTTATCCGTGAATTTTCAAACGTACTGTTTTACAAAAAAAACCCAGACACAAATAAAGCACATGATTATTTCTTGATTAAGTCGTCAAATTATAGCTATTTACTTGGATTACTGAACAGAAACATGACTTTTAGTGGTTGAATGTGACGCTTCTGGCTCAAATGTGGGTACAAAAAGGTAAATTTAACATTTTGTTAAGTACTGAAGATTAAAAATGTGTCAAAAAAGAAAAGATATTTTTAATATTTGGCTTCAATTGTGATTCAGACGTGAAGAAGCAGCAGAGGTTTTCTAAAACGCCCCGCCAAGCAGGGTTATTTATTTGCATGTACTATGAAAACATTATGTCACACAAGATTAACTGAAGCATGGAAATGTAGGCATTTGCTGTATAATCACACAAACGCACTCCCATCCTCATCGAGTTGTTTTTTTTTTTGTTGCCAGGAAAAGAAGAACAATAAAAAGCCAATCATCTGCCTTCTGATCATTTTTGTTTTACCCTGTCGAAACATTACATACACAAGAGAACCATCTTTACTAAAATGCAATGCACAACAGTAAATTATCAGCAATTAATGCGAGTCCGGTCCACGGCCTGCCTGTGTGTGTGTGTGTGTGTGTGTCTGTCTGTCTGTCTGTCTGTCCATACACACACGTCTACTCAGAACCATGACAGACAAAGCCAGGCTGGCTCTATAAATAAAGAGAAAAAAAAAGATCTTTTTTTGAAAAAAATATAATATACAGCCACAAAATGTTGCTTTATTCCATGTGTCTCCTTATTTGGACCTATATAGAGTGGGCTACGCTGAATCTTAACTGAACTAAAAGGTACTCGTCTGTGTGGGACACTGCTTTGCTCATGGGTAGACTGGAATGCTGATGTCAGACTTTTTCCAGTGTGTCACACCTGCTTGTTAAACGAGACGTTGCCAAGTTTCACTTCTCCACGTTTTCCCTCCCCCCTCGTCGTCAACTCCGCCCATCAACTCTCAACAGAATTGTCTGGAACATGAAACACAAATTTTAAAACCACAGGCCCATTTTTAATTTATTAATTAGCCTGAGGCTCCTCTACAGATGAATTCACTCTTGACATCACAATGTGTAGTCACACATATCTGGACTTCCTTTCTTTGCACATCCGGATTATATTCCCATTCATTTTGAAAGGCTGGACAGCAACAAAAAAACAAAAAACAAAAAAAAAAAAGAACAAAAAATTTAAATCACATGAGAGGGGATGATTTCTACACGTCGTGTCTCGGTTGTTTACATGACGTAAGAAACAATAATCGCGTTAGTGTGATGACTTTTAAAAATGTCCTGATGTTTTTAAATCAGACCCAAACTGTTCCCAGTCCCGAGCTTTGATTTGGAAGTTGTAGAAATCTGAAATCCAGGCTGGTGCAATTTTGCTCTGCTAGCTCAAATCTTTTTTATATTTCTTAAGTTTCAAAATGTCGCTTGACATGCTTCCACCCAGCTTCAGCGAAACTGTCTAATACTAAACAAGCCTAAACATAGGGCTCAATCAATGAGTTCTGTTGGTATCCTGGGAGCTAATGTTGTAGTTTATCTGGAAACATACTGAGTGTGAAAGCTGTGGCTCAACACGACACACAGCATGTGAACAAGTCTTTACATCCACCAGTCAGAGGAGTTTGTAGAGTGAGATAATGCATTTCTATTTATCCCCACTTCAACAAAAATCACTTGCCGCAAACGTGTTTCTGCCGACGCAGTTACCAAAGGATTGATTATGTTTGGACAGAGTGGACACTCGTCTGCCTGAAACATGTGAATGGAGAAAATAATGGGTAATACTTCAGGCCAACGACTTCACCTAAACCCCACTTTTGTTGTGATTTTCTCTTTGATTTCGCTCTGCAACAGCGCCACCCCAAGGAGCCTTTGTGATAATGAATAATGAGGGGCCTTTGATGGGCTAATGTTAGAATAATGTACAATTAAAGAAAGAAACAACCTTTTTTTCCACTGATGTTCATGACAGCGCAGGAGAACAATGGTTACATTTTATTTCACCTCAGAAAAGCACATTTCTGTTGTAACCAGTCGTCCAACGTGGCGACACCACAAACTACGACCCGTTTGCAAGTCCTCGGTTTCACACTCTTCCACAACCCATGAGCCAAGTTTGTTCCTATAGCTGACATGAACCTCTGACGCAGAGAGTGGATCACAACCTTTTCAATGAGCCCCTCAAACCCGCCCCCCCACCCCCCCAGCTCTACTGATGTCCCCACTCCTCCTTCCCCTCTCAGTCCTTCCTGGGTGGGTTTGGCTTTGAGATCCCATCTAAAAGTCGATGGTGGTCGTGGTCGTGGTGGTTGAGTGGACGGGGGGCTTTAAACAGGACTGAACAGTGCCCCTCCACATAGAGTGTGTTTGTAGAATTTGGAGTCCACTAGCCTGCAGGGGGAGCTTTGCCCTACAACGCCAGCCCCTCTCACTCCTGCGCTATGCTCCTCAGCACGTACTTGACTGTGTAGGCAAACGCTGCAAAGCCTACAATCACAAACAAGTTGGCCAGAGCTCCACCTAGAAGTCCATGGTTACGATTGGCCTGCTGCAGACCAGGGGCGGGGTTGGCGGCCCCCAGGGGGACAGGGCCGCCGTTGAGGGCGGGTAGGCCATAGTGGGCGTGTTGAGGGTCACCGTCAGGCACCACGTCGGGTAAAGGGAGGGGCTGCGTGCGGGCACTTAACTCCTCCTGGGCCTTCTGTTTCTGCTTCATCTCCTGAAGGGATGAGAGCAAAGACATGAGAGAATAGTAGACCAACAAAAAAACAGAGATATATTGTATCATTTAAAACTGTAGTGCATCATTTTTAAATACAAACACATGTCTGTTATTTCACACCATTGTTAGCGAGTTCACACGACTCTCTCAGTATAGCGTTTGCATTCTCGCACTGCACACAGGAAGTGATTTGTTTTATGTTAAGACAGACAGAGACTTGGTTGACTTCAAATTCAAGGACTTTTCAGGACCAATGCCATCTTTTGCTTGTTCGTGTCTTTGGTGAGGTCCCTGGCACAGCTGGCACAACAGGAAACTCAGTCTTTTGAACTTTCACCAGAAAATATTGCATGCTTTTTTTTTTTGATTGACTGACTCATATAGCCTTTGATTGATTCATATAATCATTCATATAATTGACAGTGAAGATTAGCATAAATAGTCGCGGTGACGTCTTCAAGGGGCATTATTTATAACACATACAGTCAAATTGAACGCTATGGTAATTAAAAGGTAGACATGAACAGAACGTTTTTGCGAATTGTTGTTTTAATAATCTAACATTGTTAAAACAATAAATACACATATTTAGGAAAAGTCAGGGAACCATGGTCTCATATGTTCAATTTCAACAAGGTTATCATCATACAAAAATCAAAAACGGTCAAAAAGTGGTTTAAATTCTGAAATTCTAAGTTGCTGTGAAAGCCCATGATATTTTCCTACTTCTCATAATCACTTCTAGTTTTGATGCAAATACATATTTGATGTTATTACCCCTGCACCCTCTCTTTTGTGTTTTCTGAGCAATTGATGAACACGGATCATGAGATGACTGTGGCGATGAGCTGTGACTTGCAACAAATTTCTGAGTGTTTTATCGAACTAGAGATCGTCCAAACAGGTTTCACACTGGGCGTGTATGAATACACTTAAAAACCAAACTGTGGTTACATGTTACATGTACTTGTGCTTGTGCTTCTTAAAATGTGCCTTCCCTTAAAAAAGGTTCAAAAACCCTGACTTCATCACAGTTGGATGCTAACCCTTTCAACCACAGCAACTACAAACAGACTATGATGGTGGAATTACTTTAGTTACAGTTCAACAAGAGTTAATAAAGAAGAACTGCATTGATAACATCTGTTGTTTGTTGTTACCATAAATAATGTCTAATAACCACCCGCATGACAGTCAGTAGCACACTGCAGCTTAATCCAACTGTGTCTAGTATATTCTCTCTGGTTTAGAAAGAAAAATGTGGCCACAGTCGTAATCTAATGTGAACTCAGCTTCAGGGATCAGCACATACTTACATCAACTACATCAGGAAACAGCTCACAGAACACTTTATCCTTCAGGTTGAAGGCCAGGCTTTGGGCCGACAGCTGTCTTTTCTGTGGAAAAAAATATTGCAACGTATATTAAATATCCGACTGTACGTTTGTGTCACTGCTCAGTGTTCATGATGTTGTTTTACACAGTGTACTTGTATTTGTTGATGATGTGACTGCTGATAGAAGTAGCAGGAGTAGTTCTGAAGTGTACAGGATTATAATCGTCGTTGCTGAGATTCAGCTAAACGCTGCAGAACTGATAGGACGGCATTTCACATTAAAAATGGATAATGACCCAAAACATACTGCAAAAGGGAGACAATGGCTTTAAGGCCTGGCAAAGCATGTCCAAACTCAGTATTTGGTAATGTCCATGGGTAACAACCTTTGCAGCTGCAAAGGATTTTTAACCAAGTATTTTTAGTTTGGCAATATTATTTCCAAGGCCCCTGATAATGGACAATAATGTATGAAAATGCTTGTAATTTCTCAACAGTTAATGAGATTTTTTTTGTTCAATCCCTCAAATTAAAGTTAAGAGTCCACACTTTATTCACATCTTGATTGTTTCCTTTCATATTCATTGTTGTGGTGTACAGAGGCAAAATCACACAATCTTGACAAAGTCTTTGTCCATATACGTACGTAATTGTACTTGCTGCAATGATTTATAAATATATATATGTTTATACAATTGATATTAATTTTATTTCATTTCAAATCTGTATAATTTGCCCAGAGAAAAACCTCGGTAATTTAAACCCACTGTGTAGTCCGAGGTCTCAATGCTCCCGAGGGTGGGGCCTTTTTCAACCATGAAGCTGAGCAGACCTGTGAGGATGGTAGAGACGGACCACGCAGGGTTCCATGTGTCTGGATGGAAGTCTGTGATGGACAAACATAATCTGTGGGAAAATAACATGCAAAAACAGACAAAAAATAAGAACCAGGGTCTTTCCAAAACAACCTTCTTTAAATCCTGAAATCTCAATTCATCAATATTATTACCTTGTATTACACTTGAATCTCCCATTGGGTGTGATCATATAGATACTTGGTGGTTTAAAGGGAAACTCTCGTGGAAATATGAGTTTTCCATGATAATATCCTCCTATGAAAGAGAGATGAGGTCATTTGAGATGTGAAATGTGATAAAACAATATGCGTCAACAAACCACAAAGATCAGCATGTTTAGTCTTGTTCCATTAATATACTGTCAGGAGTTTTTACCTTCATATGGTGTTTTCTCAGGACCTCTCACTACATAGTGCCTGCAGAAGACAGGAAAGATTTATTTTAAAACAAAGCTAATAAAATATGGTAAATGGTAATCTGAACACAGCCTATGTAAAGTGCCATGAATAATGTATGTTGTGATTTGGCGCAATACAAATAAAATAAAATAAAAAATAATAATAAAATTTGATTTATATTTCTATCCTTTTTTTGAAGACCTTACCATTCTAAGATGTTAGAGGGTAGAGGTTCTGCACAGATGTAAGGCACAGGGTCTTTCTTTATCCTGAGGTAATCCTGCTTAAGTCGCTGAGTGGCTGTGGTTGGAGCTCTCTTATTCCCGTTGTTGTTCATCTGAGGATTTAGAAAATGTGAAAAAAAAGAGACTGTTATTTATCTTGCCATTTTAGGTCTTTTAGTGTCTTAGTGTGGGGTCAAATCAGATTGTATTATTTCAACAGTGGGACTTTAAACTGTGTTTGTGCCATTGAACGTAACTGTGTAAACTGATTAGTTGCAGTTGGGATTCAATAACCTCTAACAAATGCCCGGTTTACATATTAAAAACAATATTAGGTGCTAGATCTTAAGTGACAGTAAAAATATACATTAAATTATGCATAATTATGCACTTGTCATCATTTATATTATGAATAAACTAGAAACTAGTCTTCTCTAAAGCACCAGCTACTATTTAATGCTAGAAGTACAATCACTTTATTATGTACAGTATGTCGCTAATATTAGGTTGGATCCCTTTAAATCAAAAACTCTCTATAATCACATCTCTGTGTGTAGCTCCTGTTCCCCATGTAGTGGCAAATGTAGACTTCATTCCAAAGCCATCCAAAGTCGTTAGCTGCAGGCAGTTTCCTATTGGCTTCATGTTCAGTCATGTTAAATTAATGTGCAAACCCTTGAGTCAAGGGTTTCCATATTTATTTCCAATTGTCATACATCAAGGTTACATTTACATCAACCATATCCAAGCCTCTCTCGGATCAACAACACAGAAATATTCCCTTGACGTTCCAGGTTGTGAATGACAATCTATAGATTTAACAGTAACATAAAGATCAAAAAACTGTTTGACACCAAACCTAGCACAGCTTCTAACGGACACGTCCACCAACCTAAAATGCTAGATATTTTCCAGTACATATCTACCGATCCTTCTATCTATCACAGCTGTCAAAGGATCGACAGTACCCTTTATCTGATAAACTGAAGTTCTTAATGGCATCAAAGGTCCACAAAGCCACGTTCCTTTCCTTGTAAGAATACATGCTTAAAGCAAACAGTTAACTACTTTAACTGTTCACAAATTATGCTGCAACAAGTAATTCTTGCATTAATCACTTAAACTAACACTAAACTAAATTAACTCAATACTGGCTCCTACACACCACATTTCAATAGTTCTATTTTTGAATTAACAACTGGTGACACCAGAGGCCATTTGAGTTCAGTGAACTTATTGTCTTTCACTCATGACGTGTCATCGGAAAACAACAATACCGAGGTAGGCTATCATTTGTCCCAATAGGTACTACACCAAAAAATATCCCCCACAGATGGCTTAATTTTGTATACACCAAATTCTCACCCTACCATCGGAATGTTTCAGAGATCAAAGCAATCACTTCTAATGTCGCTCAGGCTTCTTCTACTTGAACCATAAAATTCAAAATATACATCAAAGTGTGCCATTTGGCCAGGAATGGTACACTCCAGCTTTGAGTTAGTGTCTTGACATAGAAAATTGCAAGAACTTCAAAAACACTTTAAGAATTCAGAATTTCATCTGTCTTTGATCTCCATTCTCTTCCTGTGAAAAGCACAAAGGCTGACACAATTCCACTGTACACGTCAACTTAAGTGCACAGCAAAGACATGTGGATGACTGTCCTGCAGAGAAACCCATGAGCATTGTGGTCAACAATATGGGACAAATATCTACGGTTGAAGATGAGGGACTTAAGCAGATGATTTAACCCAGGTTACAGTTTACCCTGAAAAACACATTTTCCCAAACTACTCCCCAATATCATGTTGGTAGTTAATCATGCATTGAAACATCCTCAGATCAGTAAAGTACTAGGATCTTGTGGAGCATGTTAAACGAAGTAAAGTGGCTTCAAGCAAGTTGAGAAGCTAGCAAAAACAGATGGGGACTCTAACTGGAACACAAACATGCCCAATATGTCTCTATCAGACAAACCTGACCCGACCGGACCCGTGAGTTTGGGCCGAAGAAATATGCAAATGGATATGCATAATTTTTGTCATTACAGGAAATTACACTGGACAGGGTGATTTACATAGGACAAACATACAACATATTTACACACACACACACACACATATATATACATACATACATATATACATAAATATATATGTATATACATACACACACGTATATAATGGGTGGATCTAGACTTTTTTCCCCTCTGTTGTTGTTTTGTTATTTCTTGTTGACTCCATGTGCTTAAAATTCCTCTATGTAGCTGTTCTACAGATCCAAACCATTTTAACCCTTTTAAACACACATTTCAAAGTGAACAGGTCCACTAAGTCGTACAATTTTTATGTCTGTGATAATTCTAAAAGCAAACATTAAAATTGGTTTTGTGTTTACTACTTAACTACGGTAAACAAGCGACATCACATTGACGGACGTGTACGTGCTGTCTCTCCGCCCCAGTCCATTGAACTCAAGATAACTCCACTAAGCGCTTAGTGATCTGCTGTCATGCGGCTAACTGACATGCACACTCTACTGAGACGAGTTGAAACCGTGTCAGAATCCCGTCTTTTACGAAAACAAAGTTTATTTACCTGCAAGTGTATGTGTGATTTACCTGTGACTACTCCGCTAACGCTGCTATTAAATCTCTACCTGGACAAGTTACATCGACAAAGTCACACGTTCGAAAAGTGAAAAATAAATAGAACAGAGCAGCTGCAGACCGTTGGACGAATATTGTTAATAATGTGTAATTCACATGTCTGTCGGTGTGGCCGCTTACTTGTGTTATATGAAGCTATCATGTAAATTGTCCTCGCCTGCTAACGTTAGCTAACACAGGCCACAGCTATGTTTAGCTAACTGGCGTTAGCTTCCACTAGCTCTGTTACTCACGAGAGCTGAACGCCGTGTCTGTAGCATTTATTACCGCGAGGACACTTGGGGCATGACGTACCTCTCCAGAAACCACAGTGGAAACAGGGATTCGCGGCTGGACCCGGAAAGATGCTGCTGTTTGTGTTGTCAAACCCCAAACCGCTAAGACGATGACACTGACGTAGCTTCAGCTATCGCCAACAGCAGGAGGAGTGACACTTCCGGCTTTCTTCTTCTTCTACTTCTTCTCCTTGGCATTTTTCTCGTCGATTGGCAAACATTCCTTAGGCACATTACCGCCCCCAATTTGTATGGAGTGTGAATCACTACTTTTTAATGTATTTTTTCCACTTTAAAGTAGTGACGTGCGATACGTAAAATTCAGGCTGGTATTGACGATAATAGAAAAAGTAGCATATTTCAAATTTTAGGTTCATCATGAATACAAGACATTAGGCTACTCTTTCTTGTTCTTTGATTATAAATGGACATTTCTTACAGTAAAAACATTTATAATAGCATCTATTTATTTCTTAATCATATTTCTTCATGTAAATTTGAGTAAAATGGGATTCCTGACCCTAAGGGTTTTATTTATTCTTGCTGACAAATGAAATCAATCCATCCTCCATCTTCTACCGCTCAATCTTCCATATGAGGGTGCCAATGCTAGCAGCGGAGTACACCCTGGACAGGATGCAGGTCCATCACAGGGACTCATAGAGACAAACAACCGTCCACTCTCACACTCACACCTACGGTCAATTTAGAGTGGCCAATTTGTCTCACTTCCTAAATCTGCATTTTTTTAGACAGTGGGAGGAAACCGGAGAACCTGGAGAAAACCCAAGCACACATGGGGAGAACATGCAAACACCATGTAGAAATACCCTTATTCTGACCGGGTAAATGCGAAACCAAACAATTTTAAAACATTTTATTAGAGAGTTTGCAGAAAAACAATATTAAAAATGTAAAAGGAATTATGGGCATTTCAATTGTCTTAAACCTGAAATACAATTTACTCATCACAGAGAGTATTTTTAAGCCAATGTGTTTTTGTAAATACTTCATTGTCTCATTGTCTCATTGTCTCTAAGGAAATATCTCAGACAAAATTATTGTTCTAGCTTTAAACAGGAGAAAATCATAAGTAGGCATGGGTTTTAAAATCAATGGACTTTTCACAAGCTGACAAAATATGAAATTGTGTTACATTATGTCAAATTACGAATCTAGTCATTTGGGTACTTGTCCCATACTTGACAGTATAGGACTGTAATGATTACATCATTTTTATGGAAGTTAAACACTGTATTTGTGAAGTACTGTCCATTCAAAGTATTCATGTTACATATCCCAACAATGTGGTGTCAGACAGACTGAAATAACAGTGCAAAGACAAAATAAGAAAAATAAATTCAGAACCATTACGATTAAAAACAAATTGTAAACTCACTTTATCTGTTTACCTATAGCACAAGAGTGGCAGAGTATAGTCTGTTTTTACTGGCGTGCTGCCACCATTTTTATTCCACAGTGGTCAGATGAAGTGGAGTTCAGTCCTGGTCACTATGGCTTCTTGCAGCGGCAGAATTGTAAGCTCCTTCTCCTCAACTTCTCGGGCTGGAGAGACGCGAGGACAGAAAACTCGCGAAAGACATCAACACAGGTGACGTTACCTGCAAAAGGCAACACTTCACATAAGTTCAGGGAGGAAGGGGTGGGGGGCGCAGCTGCGGGAACTGTGGAGACTGTAGTGGTTAATCTGCTGTATTGTGCTTTCCTTTAACATCATTAATACATATTTTAAAAAATAAAGATACAGGAGTGAACACTGCAATCTCCAGGAAACCAGTAACTGTTATTTTCAGGAGGAAAGAAAAGGAAAGAAACCACTGCATTGTGCACCCAAGAAACAGCAAAGCCCTCAGAAGCATAGCTTACAGATATATAGACATTTATTCCTTCAGTAGTATAAAATACATGACTAATTCTCCATTAAACAAGATTGTGGGACTATTTAAAATGTATCAGTGCTGGTTAAAATTCTCGAAACTCCTGAACATAATCATCAATAAGAAATTTTAATCAAGCAAAGGTTTTAGAAAAAGACAGCACCACCGCAGCAGCAGCAGTAAAGGGGTTAAATGACAACATGATAACATGTCCAGAGTCAAGGGCATACCGCAGGGCTTTATGTTAGGCCCACTTTTATTCACTCAATAAAATAGAAAATTCAAAATTGAAGGTTAAGAACATATATAGTTGGTAAATAATATATATTGTAGCATAATCTTGGCTGAAACAATCAGAAGTGATGCAAATACAGTTGAATATCAATGCTATTCCTCAATCTTAGGCACATAGAGCACATAAAGACGACATAAAGTCGTTTTGGTGATATTATGAGGTATTTGATCTATGGTGTTTAAGTTTAATTTACAACTATTAAAGCAAACTGTCTTAGAGTAGCTAGCTAGCTTACCTTTAACATAAATGGTTTACCAATTAGCTAGCTACTGTAATACAGTTAGCTTTAATAGTTAAGTTAAATTTAAACACCACAGATCCAATATCTACCTCATGATATCAAAACGTACTTGACTTTATGTCGTCTTTATGTGCTATGTGCCTAAGCACAATGTTTATATTTGTATATGTCTATGATACAGTTTCTCTAAATCATCCAACATTTCCACTTACTTCCCATACATTTCTACAGAAAGCTTCCCATATGAAAATATTTCCAAAATTCTCAATATAAAGTTCCCATGCAAAGTTTCTGAAAATTTACCTGAAGCCTACCAGTAATTTTCCGCCACCTTGGAGCCCTCACAAAATGTCAAATGCTAATTTTAATATTTAAACTGATGACAGCCATTACATGCCGTAATCAACATTATCAAGGAAGCTCCAAATGATTTCCAACAGAGAGAGAAAGAGTTTGTGTGTGCTTCAATGACAGAAGGTGATAGATGGACACACCCTGAAGATCATCCCCAGACCACCAAAGCAGACAATCACCGTATCACACTAATCCCTCTAGTTAAGACGGCCCAGGAGGCTTCACTCACTCTATCCCGAACATCCTTGGCTTTAATTCTCCTGCTGCCTGGGGCAACCCCTGTGGTAACAGAAGCAATGATACGTCATCAAAATGTTTATTTGCACAAGTGGACATGTGTTGGCTGCATTTAGTGTAAGGTGAGGAATTAGGCATATCTGGAATGTGAGAAGAGTTTTTTTTATCAGGGATGGTGTATGAATGCTAATAAGATCACATATAAATGTTTAACACACCGGGAACACTGAATTATTCAAGGCACAATGTTGTTGCTACAGGCTGGGAACGATATTTAATACCCATGAGATATTTAAAGATCTTTAAATTAAAAGTGTTCTTGTGCACACCTCATTCATATATACTGTGATTCCCAAAGAATGGGTCAGGACCCTTGTGTCCCCAAACAAATTTACGGAATGTTAGTTAAGCTTTATGTGTATATGTTTTAAAAGACATGCATAAAATGAAGCTGTAATTCATTTACCAAACGTCTCATTTGTTTACCAATTCAGAATGATATTGTTACAGAAATGGCTGAAAAATTATGGTCAAATTTGCTCTTATCAAGATTTATGATGTAGCATCTTTAAAAAGTGGGTCCCCATATAGAAAGTGTGGGAAACATTGATTTAATTCACCATTTCATTGCAGAGAATAAGTCAAAAGTTAGAAACACCAGATTATATTGTGAAAAACAGTATTCTCCCAACATCCAGCAATACTTTAATGGATAGACATCTAAAAAAAAAAGTCCAACTTTTTAAAAATAGAACCATTTCAAATGTATTGCTTTAATGTTGAGAGAATGTTACAGATCAGAGATGAAACAGGAAACAGAAATGAGAGCAACAAGCAGGAAGCCGGGTTAGTTCATCCAGAATTTTTCAGTTTTATTGTATGTATTTTTACTTTGTTTCCCCTTCAGTGCTTCTAAACACGAGAAAGAAAGTATTCCAAAGATATTGAAATGTTATTGAACAGAAGACGTTACAGGTCTGTCTGATAGTTGTTGTTTTTTTGTTATAAGTAAAAAGACAAACATGAAATAGATCAGACAGTCAGGATCCGTGATTGAATGCTGAGCGGCAGGCAGTTGGCTTTGAGTTGAAATACATAAGTGTACTATTTACAGCATGTTTGTTTTGAGCAGCACCTTTAACCACTCCTATGTCAAAACACACACAGACAATGGACACAACATTGAATACATCTGCTAGAGCAGTTTGGTCACAGTAGCTTCACATCACCTGATAGACTGGTTCTACTTGCAGCACATTGAACTAATGCAGAATCTCACCTGCCACATCAAAATCTGTCAGGTGGTGAGTCACAACTCTGTGACCTCTTTTGAACACGCGAGTACATCAAAAGTGTTTTCATCACTGTGTCACTTCACAAAGCATGGTGTAAGACTATGCTGTATCTACTCGGAACAGTTTCATAAAGAAAGAAAAAACTGTGTTATCATACAACAATGTCAGACACTTTCCCTTTAAAAAAATCTTTGGCAGAGGAAAATAAAACCCACGGCAGAAACAACTGTAAGTTTTCGCGAGTAAAAAAACAAAACCAATATGACAGGAATGAGGAAGCCGCCACAGATTTTGTTTGTGGTAAGAAGGATGGCACAGAGGTGTCATGGCGATGCATGCTTATTCCACTGGACTGCACTGTACGCCGTGGTCAAACCAGAGAAAATTGTTTCATCATGCTTATTAATGTAAAAGATGTCGAACTTCCGAAAAAAATTCTGGAGTGGCATGCAGAGAATATGGTCAGCGTTAAAGGTGATATATGTAAGGAATGTATAATATTAAGTCATAAAAGGACCATGATGTTGCTTCAGGCAAGGCAAGGGGACATGTTAAATCAAAAGATTAACAATTTAAATTTTCGTTTGTGGGCCGTAAATAACAGCCTAATAACACAATGAGTCGCCCTTTGACACAGCCAACTGCAGCTGCAGGGTCATAAATGTCCAATGTTACCAAACCTAAAAAGCCTCACTACTCCTCTCAAAAATGACTTGACCAAAGAGACAAAATGAGGATCTGCAATGGAGATGCGTTAAAATTATGTATGTTGCTGACATGGCCGTCAGGCACAGAATACACTCCGCCTACCAAGTAAGGGCACTGACCCAGGGCTTTACCATTCCAAACCGTACCAAACCGAGCCGTACTATGATGGAAACATGGCATAACTCTCACTCAGGTGGGTATTAAAGGAACATAATCTTTTTGAAGACTATTATTGTTGCCTTGTCTCCAATCATGTGATAATTCTCTGCTATCTCTGTCTGTCGCCGACACGTAAAACATTAATCAAATTGGCTAAAAGATTTTGAACATAAAACAGAAGGTGGGACAGTTATGTGTGTGACGCCAGGTATATGTGCAATTCATGTTAAGGAAAGTCTGACAACCGTAGCCCGCAATGTTTACAATTAATGTGCAGTAACCGTTTTGAAAACTAAAGGTCACTGCTGTACATATTTAACATATATCACCTTTAACCAGTGTGGGAATACAGAAATGTACATGTCCTTTTACCCCACAGGCAAGTAGACTGTTCAAAAGTAATGTCTCTCCACAGGTTCTGTCAAATGGATGAGTATTTACAACAAAACCGAGGGAGGGGTTATTTCCCAAGAAATTTTCTGCAATTGTCAGGGAAGAAGTCAACCGTTTATGGGCTATCTGTTTTGATTCACTCCTTTACTGCACTGCAACACTGCCACGATTGTGTCTGCACATCACCTTAACAACTCCATCCTCAAAAGAAACCAATAACTAACTGTGAGTCATTTAAATAATGATACCCCGCAACTACAATTTCCATAGCAAAGGCAGTAAAATCTCTATCAGTGGTTTGTCTGAATGCCAAAGTTGTACACATTTAAATCTAAGTCCATTCTAAAGTGGAAATGAAAGCACAGTCTTTCATGGAAGTGCTATTACAAGGTGTAATTTGAACACTTAGATTAAAATGACAATCATTAACAGAAATGCAGATGAAAACTGCACCCAAGAAATGCATTGCACTGGTCCTCTGGGGAGATAAACATAAATATAAACGAAATAAAATAGACATATAGATAAAGATATACAATAACACAAGTGGACAAGAACAATCTAAAAAAAAAAGCTAGCTCAATAAAAAATAAAATTATATAATACTAAGAATGGGAAAAGTGCACAGTTTCTTTTTTCCTTTACATAGTGTATCATATTATGATATATATTTTTTTTACTCTTTCAGTGACACATGCACTCCTTTACTCTCCTGTTTACTCACTTGCTCACTGACTCACTCACTTACCATGTCACAAACTATCTACGAGAGCAGGTGAGGGTCTCTTCCCCATAAGCCCTTCAGTATTTCTGTCACAGTTTCACACTGAATTCCCCTCCTGATTCCTCTGCATACACAGGAAACTACTCGACCCACGTTTTTCCATAAGCAGTGGCACACATGCCATTTTTTTTTTCACCTCATGCCACAGCATAACACATTTAAAAGATTACCCATGTAACTTCTAAATATCTATATTTACATCTCTGATTGAGAAGAGCTGGTTATGCTGGATGTCACAGAAGGTTTGGATAGATATGAAGTGATGGGGGTTAGTACAGTTGTTCAGAGGTCAGAGGTGTTAGATAACCCCACATTCTCGCACAAGAGGTTATACCACGTTTGATAACTCTGTAAAGGTCCAGTGTGTAAAAATTATACACTAAAAAAATGTTTAAACCCAGGTTTTAACATGTTTGTGACCAGTAGGAATGTGTTTAATCTGCATTCACTTCCGTACAAAGCAAGCCTGCGAACTGGGAACACCAGACATGGTGATTTTGTCTTGTCTTCATTTCTGGTAAAGATGCAAAATGTAGAGAATCGCTATTTATCGCTATTCGCTTTATTGAAAAAGAGTCGCTAGAGGCGTCCGAATGCTCGCAATATATAGACATATAGAAATACAGAGTCGCTAAGTTGGCAACACTGCTTGAAAGTTGGAAAGGTGGCTTTCACATACCAGAAAAGATGCCATTCTCCTTTGTTTGTGTACTAGACTTCAGCTTCAAAATGCAAAACACGCTCTTGCTAGTTGGTCCATTTTTGCTGCTGTGGAATTATGGCGGCCTCCGCAAAGCTAGGCCCTTGGCTAAAGTACACATGACAAAAATTATTCTAAGGCTAAGAAAACCAAACTACTGTTTGTTAGATTATTTTCGAATATTATACAATATTGCCTCCTGAATGTTACACACTGGACCTTAAAACAACCCACCATGTGTGTGTGTGTGAGATGGAGCTATCATAGCATGGCAGGTGCTGAGTCATGGCAAGCAGAGACATGGTAATGATGCAGAGAAATGAAGGTGGTGACTGTATCATCAGTCAAGTTAAAAAGGTCCATCAGGGGTCTCCCTATGACACCACACACCCTCATAATGAGCAAGTGGTACGCTCCGCTCTTAGCAGACGCCCTGAAGAAGTTCCCCATAAGCCTTGATCTACACGAGTAACTGAGATCAGTGTCTAGGGGCAACTTTGTCTACAGGGTCACTTTCCGTTTCCAGTCAAGAGGAATATATACCATAGTATGTATATACTGTATATATACTGTATGTATAGGGCACAAGCTATGCTCCTGGATACAGAAGTGACTAGCATTCATCTATCGTGAGGCAGATGAATTCTTGGATGCACTTCCTATACTGCTGCTCAGTGGGGCTGCTGCTGTGGTATTGACCTGGTTGACCCAACGGAGGCTCGGCCTCTCGCATCTCCTCGTTCATCCGCGCTAGACGCAATCTGTTGAGGAGAAACAAGGAGGGAGAGTTTTCACTTTGGATTGCAGTAACAGTTTTGAATTGTTGTGGCCACTGTTGTATGTATTCTATATACATCACCATCAATACAAAAAAAAGATGATTTACAGTGTGACGATGTCCGCATTGGCAGCTTTCACAGCAATGCTTAGTGGGTCGCGACCCTGCTCATCCACCTCTGTCTGTGACGCTCCTCTCTTCAGGAACAGACACACCTGACTGTAAAATCGACAGAATCATACATCAGTTGTTTAAAAGACAGAGACTGTGGATGTTATGTTTATAGAGGCCGTCGTGTTTCCATGTCAACAAAACCACGAAGACATTTATTGCTCTGATTTTTATCTTCTTTTAGTGGTGACAGGGTTTGAATACATGTCAGTCAGATCCGAGACTAAGCCTTTGTATTCTTGCCATATGGGGCTGCAGCTAATCAATCCATCTGTTATTAATCGATGACTAGATGAATTGTCAAATATTTCGAGAATTGTTTATTCTGTCTTAGAGTTTTTGAATAATTAAATCAAATTTTCTGATTTTTTTCATCTTCTTGAACGTTAAATGCTTCATTTGACAAAGAAAAACCTTTTGGTTTGTGGACAAAACCGACAGATCTATTGCCGTATCTATTTATTATAGTATTTGCCAAAGGAAGCTTCTGTCTTATAAAAGAATGTTCCGCAGCCAGTGAAACGTGAACAGTCGAGTAATCTTTGTCACATATCAGTGAAGGTAATTCCACTCAACCCTGACTGTGTTTTGCGTAGTCAGGCATGATACAAACGCACGTTTTAGTTTCACATTGTTAGGTCAAATCCAAAACGACCTACTCTGGTAAAATTCATGTGATTTTTTTTTACCCTTAATCAATTATTTGCAAAAGTGCCATTCGTGTATTAAGACACTAGTGAAGAGTATTTATCCTGAGCTTCTTCTTACCCTGTGTGTCCCAGGAAGGTGGCGTGGTGCAGCGGTCCTCTGCCTCTCATGTCCCTCTGATTCACGTCAGCACCATTCTGTAGCAGGAACTCGCAAGCAATGAGAGAACCCTGTTCCACAAACAGACATCCTTTTAGTTATTTTAGTTAATTTGCTCTCAATGTATTTTACCTAGTTAAATATTGGTTAAATACAAAATAAATTCATTAAAACCCATAATTTTGTCCATAGTTTTTGGCATTATTAAATAAAGGTATAAGGGAATAACATCAACATGTTGAGAGAGTTAACATCGTGTGAACTCCTCTGAAAATGATTGAAAGCTTGAATACATTGGCAGGCTGGACAAACACAGTGTCTCACCCCGATCACGGCCTGTATGAGCGGCGTTTTTCCCTCCTCCTCTTCACTTGCGGCGTGGACATCAGCGCCGTGGGCGACCGCCTCGGCCATGAGAGGCAGGTTGTGCAAACGTGAGGATCGGTAGAGAAGCGCCCCGGGATGCAGCTCTCTGGGATCCTCTGGGTCTGAAGACGTTTCCTGTTCGATCTCCACCTCACCGCTGGAGGACTCCTCCGACTCCTCCTCTACAGGGAGGTAAGGACGAAAATGTTACACATTGGACCTTTAAGTTGTATTATCTGTTGTTTTAAAGGGACATTTTTCATCTTTGACATAACCTTTTTAGTGGGACAGCTAAGCTTTTAGTTGAAATGCAGATAACACAGCAGGTAACAAAGCAATAAAACAGCAACCAGTTTGGTTATTGCAAGACTTAACCTGTGTTTTCCTGTATTTAACCTTGATTTTCTACACTCACGACACATATTCTCCGTTAAACTCACACTTACCTTCTTCTGTGACACTGTCCACCACAGAGCCAAAAACCAGGATGTCAGTGCTGCCGTCAGTGCTTCCTCCAAGGCCGCTGTCACTGCTGAGACCTGCGGGGCCAAGTATCGCCGAGCCACGGACACGTTAGTCACGATATTATATTACAGCAAATTACTGCACGTGTCACACAGCATCGTCGTAGGACAACAAAATGAACAGAAAACATGTATTTGCAATAGGACACCAGTTACTGAGTCTACAGTGTTATTGCAGGGTGTGTGTGTGTGTGTAGATGTGTGCACTGACTGTGTTCTGGACTTACTGCGAGGACCAGAGCCAGTGTCAAAGTAGGAAAACAGTGAGTCCAGCTCATCTGGACAGAACAGGGAGTCCCGGCGAAACTTTGCTGCAGCAGCTGCTGCCAAAAGAGCAGAGAACCACAGGATTTCAGTCTCTCTTTCTCCACAACTGTAATATCTGTGTGACATATTCACCATTTACTCGTCCCCCAGACACTTCTGAACCATCTGCTCTTAAACTCACATGACTCCACAGTCAGGAGAGAATGTAGCATTTAAAATTGCAGATGTCAAGAAAAAGACTCTGCTTGTCTGTGAACACCGCCAGCATTGTCAAACAGATCCAGCACTCCCAGGTTTTGCCTCAACATGCTGAATCAGCTGTAAAAGGCTGACTAGACTAGAATCGACAAGAGCACACAGTGCCACACATGCCGCCTTGGTGAAAGTAGACGTTTAGCATAGACGTTTAGGTGGTACTTGGTTTAAAAGGTTTGAGAACCCACTGGACTAATACGTACAGATCTATATTAAAAAAGTCCAGTTTTAGTCAGACTAATGCAATCATTTGCTGTTTTTCAGATGTAAACGCACTGACAGAGGACATAAAAACTATATCTCACTCACCTGCTGAGAGGTTTGCAGGTGAGGCGCTGCCTGGCTCGTAGCGGTGGTACTTCCTGCGGGCCTTGTTGGGGGCGCGGACAGAACTGCTGTGTCGCTGGCACTTCTTCACCGTCCAGGGGCGGGACTTCCTCTCACCCTCCACTAATGCCTCGCTGCCGCTCATTTTCTTCAGGAAGCGCTTCTCCACATATTTGGACTTGATCCAGGCTTCCTTCTCCTGCCTGAAAGGAGATGAACGAGAGACTGATCGCTTTACATCCTAAGTAATGATTATTTTCATAATTAATTAATTAGATTAATCAAGTAAAAAATCAAGAAAATCTGAAGAAACTGCGTTTAAGTGTTTAAAAATTAGGTTTCAAATCATATAAAATTCAGCAAAAAAAGAACTTTGACCTCATTCTATGCATGCTTCACTGCTTACATACTTTAGTGAGGACCAAAGCAGGTGAACACTGCAGTTCCTTAATTTATGTGAAGGCAACATTTATCTGTAACAGCAACAAGTTTTTCCTTGTATTTTTATTTATAATCTTTAAATATCATCATCAGATTGTTAATACTTAAATAGTTAAAACATAAAGATGGATTTCTATTTTTTAGAAATGTGTGTGTTAATGTACTGAAATAAAGTATATACTCAATAAAGTATAGTAGAATATTAGTCTTGTCGATTCTACATATTTTAATGCAGAAATTATACATCCTCGCTTCAGAGTGGAGTTTACTCTATAGGCAAAAGTATTAACAATGGAATTGGAACCACGGCTAGTTTTGTTTCCTATCCTAATATTAATCACAGAGAAGAAAACTGACCTTGAACTGGAGGGTCCAGGTTTTTTTGCTCCTTGTTCCTCACAGCCTCCCTCATAGATCTGGTTAATCACAGTGTTCCCCAATTCACACATCAGCTAAATGTGGGAAGAGGCAGATGCAGAAAGGGAACATATATATACATATATAGTTTTAAAATTTGTTTCAGCAAAGCACAAAAAATATCATCAAACTGCAATTGGAAATAAAAGGAGAAACAGTTTGCACATGTTTTGAAGACACACACCTTCAGTAACTCTGGCTCCCATGAGTCTAACGTCAGTGAACGCACTTTAGAGCAATGAACGCCTAAACTCCTGAAAGAAACAAGGAGGACAGAGGAGGAAAGAAGTTTATGTCACGATTTCAGCACATTTTCACATTGACAGAGTCAGACTTTTCAGTTTCTCTTCACTGTGGAGACTGAAAATCTCTACAGCAACGACTCATTACTGAAGCACCAACGTAAATCCAGTTTAATTTCCTATAGTTTTCCTTTAATTCACCTTTTAAGAGGGTAGGCATGTTCACATCCAAGATACTTCAGATCTGCAATCAACTGGATTTGAATCCGATTTCAAGACTGTGGTTGGTAATCAATGTTTTTGCAAATGCTTATTTTTAGTTTAGTTTTTTATTATATATATAGAGTATTTGCCCGGGGCAAGATGCAAAAAGGTCATAATAAGTATTGTGTCATAAAACCGAGCAAAAGATGTCATTTTAAAAATGTATTAGGACAGATGAACAACCATCCCTGAAACAAATATAACAGTCTACAAGAAAGTAACCTGAATTTCAAAATGCTGAGGTTGGATGCAGTTAGTGTGCCAAATAGCCAACACATAAACATAACATACATTTATTTCAGAAAATGTTAGTTTTTGTTAACTATAATAACCTGGTTGGTGATGTGACCGCAGCCATACAGAGAGTAATGTGGCGGTTTGTTATTGTTGGTGCACGTACCTGTGGATGCCCGAGCACTCGATGCAGAGCAGCACTCCCAGGTTGATGGAGGCCCAGCATGGAGAGGTCTGGCTGCAGTCGCAGCACAGCTCGTTGCCCGGCAGGCTCTGCACCCTCTGAAGGAGGCTTTCTCCTCCTCCTCCCCTCACTCCTTTATCCCCTCTCTCCCCTCTGTCTCTGGGCTCGCTGGCGGAGTCGATGCTGCTGGTGGAGGGCGACGCGGTGCGGTCCAGACGCTGCAGGGACAACAGGAGAGGCAAATTCAGAGACAGAACAAATGGTAATGAAACATAAAACGCGTGAGTGCGTGTGTGTGTGTTCATACCTCTATGTAATAGTTGTCAGTGATGTCTTTGTAAGCTGAGGCGATGCTTGCCTGCACGGCCTGGATCCAAGCCTGCCGCAGCTTCTCAGACTCCGCCTGCAGCATACAGCTCCTTCAGAGTGAGACAGAACATGTGTGATGATGTTTCACCCAGAACATTAACGCGGCTTTTTTGGCCATTACTATATATTACTATGTCCATTACTAAGTTTTTCTTTATTCTACACACACACAACACAACTCCTTATATGGACATCCTGGGGGTGTGTGTTTATAGGTTACATATTCAGCCTTTACAAAGTGTGTTTTTTCGTCTTCTCATGTGTTGTTGAGTCACAAAACACAAAACAGAAGTCACAAAACAGACAGTTTTTATTTTATATTTGTTCACAGAAACGAGCCAAGTGAATCAGATTGTCGAGGTTGTGCTGAAAAAAAGGATATAAGACACTATATTGCATGTTATCTTATGGCCTCATAATCCTATTTCATTAAATAGGATTGAATTAGTGAAATTTGTAAATATGTCACATTTCAAAGTTCACTGGGCTCGTTTTTATGAACAAAAGAAAAGAAAAACTGTCAATTTTGTGACTTCTGCACAATTATTGTTTTTTTCTTTTTAAATAAAAAAAACACATTTGTAAAAGCCTGAATATGCGACCCATAAACACACTCACCCAGGATGTCCATATAAGGAGTTGCATATTATTCCCACGGCAATTTACCATGGGTGCTCCATGAGCACAATGGGTTAAAGTAATAAATGTAGTTGAGCACACACACACACACACTTACTTGGTGGGAGAAACCACCTCAAAGCAGAACCTCCTCTCATTATCTTCACAGGGTTTGACTGAGCACAGCCTCAGGTCTTCCACCACCACGGTCAAAGAGTCCTGTCATTGACAGAGAAGACGGTCACAACTGTTAAAGTTAACAGACTAAACCACCTCTCCTTCAACGTCCAGTTTGTAAGAATTAGTGGCATCCAACGGTGAGACTACAGACTGTAAGAAATGAACGACGCCTTCCCTCACTGCTCCCTTTTTAAAGAGCATCAGGAACTACGGAGGCCTGAGAGAAATTTAAATAATGCACTATTTTGGCCTCTTGTGAATGTAAGCATCTGATATTGAAAATGCATGTCACTGTTCTTCACCAAAATGCAAATTGATCATAAACACACGGTCAAACACAAAACAAAATCAAAACTTATAAAATTCAAACTGTACCTTGAGTTTCTTCTGGTAAACCAGTTGGCTATTTTGTCTAAAGGGAAGAAGGTATGAATTTAGTTCAATTAATGAAAAACAAATGTTTATATCATGAACTCTGCTCTGTTACTGTGTTCACTGCAGTGGTATTTAATGCACATTTATGTACAGTACAACACAGTTATTAGAATAGATAGCAAATAGATTTAATTCACCTTTTAATGCCTAAATTTGAGCCGACTTCTTCTCTGAGAAGTCAGAAATATTTTTGTCTGTTTGTTTGGAAAACAGCACATTTGAAAATTCATGGATATATACATATTCTAGTATTAAAAATGTAATTTTGGTTTAACAGCTTCTACAAACAGTACTTGTGTATTAACCATTACAGAAACATAAAAAATAATTGTCATTGTTACTAATTCTGTTAATTTAGGGCAGTTGTGGCTTTGAGTGGTGGTCTAATAAATTGTTACTGACTGATTTCTCATTTTTAATTTCATTTAAATTCATTTTGGGATCTAAGAAATAAGTGTACATTTTTTAATTTTGGCAAATAAAAACCCACTGTTTCCTCGTCTTCAAATTTTCCTACCAATAACACTGACAATAAATACTGTGTGTATCTACTGGTTATCCTCCTGGCTTGAATTATTAGATGATGTTATGCTTTCTTTTACCTGTTCCAGGTCTTGAAAGCATTGCTCGCCCTCTTGAAGAGGTAGCCCTCCATGACCACACCATTGGGAGCATCCACATTAAATTCCAGCTTGGGGTCATCATAGGAAAAGTCCTGTGAGGAGAACACACAAGTGTGTAAGTGTGGGGGATGAACTCACTTTCAACTGTGTGAAATAACTATCGGGGAGTCACAAGTGAGCCTGTTAGAGTCGATCAATCAATCAGTCAATCAATCAATCAATCAATGTGTCCTTGGGCAAGACACTTAACCCCACATTGCTCCTGACTGGTTTAAAAGAGGAGTAATAGAAAATTCCACAAGACTAGAAACAGCAGGAATAAAATACACAACAAAACAGTAAGGAAAACCAATAAAATAAGAATCAGTAAAAACAGAAAACGTACAATTAACCCTTTAACACCGAGCGTATCGTGGACAACACATTTACACAAGCGTACTTTGCATTATCGTGACTACGTGACGCGAAATTCCAACGGTTTCTGAAAGCTGAGACGTTGCACATCAAAGTCAACATGTGGCCTGTACATCCAATCATTTCCATTTTTTGGCCTGTTTTTGCACATTGAAACAAAGACTTATTTGCTATTTAAATGTGTTTTATACTGTTCATATTTCATATTTAGCACGCAAAATCTGATGTACAACTAGACTACACTAGTATTTTAAAGTTTTCACATGCAGTCAATAAATTGCAGATAACTGCCAGATATTGAAAGTTATTCTGGAAAATGGACAAAAGCCCTTACTCACAGGATTGTGTCCTGGCCCCAGAACAGAAGCAAAGTGTCACTGTGCTACTGAATTTTAAAAGCCATAATATATTGGGGGGGGAAAAGCAACATGAGAGCAATGTTTCCATGACTACAGGGATGGCTCAACACCACTTTTTTGCATCTGAAACAACACTGATATCACAAGCAGAGGTTTTCGCTCAGTCGACAGATTGTGCGCCAGGTCATGTGACGTGTGTATTATTTGACTTCACATCTCGACTGTCTATCTCTAACATCGACTCCAAAACAAGCATCTGTTCTCCACAGTTAACCTGCAAAGGTTTGTGTGTCCACGTGTCAGCTGACACCTGTGGTACACAGAGCTGATGCTGCCTGCCCTGGGACATGAATAACACTGATTTAAATGACTGTCAACACCACAGCGCTTTTAATGACTTCAGAGAACGTTAAATTGACATGAATTAAAACAAGCTTTCTGTTTTTTCAGCTTCTTAAATGGGAATATTGTCCGGTTTCTTTGCTCCGTATAACAAAGAAATCATTAAAACTGAACTATTTTTGGTTTATGGACAAAAAAAAATGTCTTGTTTTTGTCCACAAACCAAAACCTTTTACTTTTAATGATTTATTTGTTACATGGCGCAAAGAAACCAGGAAATATTGACATTTAAGAAGCTGAAAAATCATAAAGCTTGATTTTATTATTTAAAAAAAATGCTTTCAAACCGAATAATCGATAATCAAAACAGTTGACCATTAATTTAGTAATCGATTAACTTAAATTAAATTGTTGCCCTAGTGAGGAGACTTTACCATGCAGAAGCCATATAAGTTTTATTACACCTAAGCAACAATAAAGATAATTCCGATTGTGATAAATATTCATTAAATTAAAAATGTGAAAATAAAATAATGAACACAGTAAACAAGGAAAATGAACTGACGTATAACAATTATATAAGTGATATTTCTCACCAGTGTTTGGTCCAGTCTGCCAAATATCCTCATCCTCACCACACTGCCATCCAACAGCATTTTCCACTAACAACACTAACAACTTTAATAACTTAAATAAATAAACAAGTGAGCTATTTTTAACTCTATATCATCATATACGTTATTCCCTTGAAGCAAAGACACACGTGTGCGTCCCACAGCTCGTGTCGTGCCTTCACTCCACTCCACGCCACCAGTGGACTGCTGGGCCGCGCGGACCTGGCGCTCATTATCATACAGCTGTCACAGAGAGTGACCCGCTGACCTTGCCACGGCTGCCGGAGATCAAACATTTGCTGTCCCTTCTTCTTCTTCTTCCTATTCCTTCGCTTCCTCATCGTCGTCCCGACCCACACCCACGATTTAGGGCTCTCCCTCTGACCCCGTGACCCCCGCAGCTCCTCTCAAAACCGGGGTTGCTGTTGTTGTGTTTTTTGTCACCCTCACTTTTTGGAGCAGTCAGCTTTCCATCTGTCTGCGGCTCTCATCACTGTTCTTCCTGTCTAATCAAGCTGACATTATTGCTCCCCAAACACCAGCGCGGAGGCCCCGCTCTTCCCACCTTAAATCAGCCACGACGGTGGAAGAATGCAGCGCCCACAAGTATCCACACACACACACACACACACACACTGGTTTCCATCACTTCAGAGGACATTGCATTAACTTACATTCATTTCCTGAAGACTTACTCTAAACTTAACCATAACTACTACTGGCTTAATCCTGACCCTGACCCTAACCTTAACTTAACCCTGACCTCAGACTAACTTTAAAACACGTCTTCACCTTAAAATGTAGTAATTCAATTTATGGGGACATGACTTTTTGTCCGCATAAGGAAGACAAGTGCCCATAATATGACTGTGGAAACTGATTTAGCAGGTACACACACTGTTTCTCTCCACTGATGCCTAGTGTTTGCTCATTGTGTGAACTGTTGGGTTTCTCTTCTCTCTATAATATTGTAAAGGTTTTTGTCTTACTATGTACAGTGCCTTGAGATAATGTATAATGTGATTTGGCACTATACAAATAAAATTGAATTGAACAAAGCTCCAGAGACAAGGTCCAGACCTTGTCCAGACAGGGACAGTGATTCCCACGAGATTGCCCCCATGCCCCGGAATTTACACAAGGAAGAAGTTCACAAGAAGCAGAGATTGCACACACAATTGGTACATGTGATGTGCAGTGTTTCTCACAGATGCACTATCCTCATCCTATCTCTAACTCCATCTCATCTCCAGACACGCACACGCACACACACACACACAGTGTCTCCACCCCAACAATAGATTCCTGCCGCTGAAGCATGTGACGGCCATTGAAACACACAGAGAGAGAGACATCTGTTGGTGCACATTTTATGAGGTACCACTTTAAGTGCGGGGTAAACCTGGAGTTTGATGTAAACATAAGAGAACACAGCAGATGTATATGTGAATATACGTAAGAAAGTTATCTGTATGAAGAGGAAAGAAATCTGAAAATCTATTAACTAAGCATGGAGACATGTAAAGATATATACAGTATATATAAAATGAATAAATAAACTCACCTGCATCAGAGTCTGGTGGTGAAATAATGTGGTCACAGACAGTGGAACAGCAGAGAGAGGAGAAGAAGAAGAGAAAGAACGTTAAACTTAACATGAATTAAATAACTTTTTTTCTTTCTTTTTTTTAAACATACATTAACAATGTTATTAATAAAAAATACAAATTACTTGTACATACATAAGAAATAGATATGATAAAATGCTTTTATCCTTTTTTAACTTGTGTATGTATATAGTGTTTTTGTGAATGTATGTGTACATGTATATATTCTTTCCAATTATTATTCAGTTATTCATTTTAAAACTTTTTTTTTTGGTTATTTTACATGTACAGATATAGTGCTTTAAGTGCAATGAACAATTAAATGCGTGCAGAAAATACACATCATGTGATAATTATCCTGATACTTCTTGAGGCAAGGTGTTCCATGCAGGCCTGAAATTTAATCCTAATCTCCCGCTCTGTCTTGTTGCCTGACAAGGCAATTCCGCAGAATGGAGACAAAGGATCTTTCTCTGAATCTAAAAAATGCATCTCACAACAAAAACTTATCTTAGTTTTTCATCAAACGTCTCATTTTACACACAAAAAACGTTCCGTGGCATCTACTCTTTTAGATCTTATCAATATTATTTAACAAAGCACTGAAATAAGTTTGCAAAATAACTGAAACGTAAATTTTAAAGTGGGAAAGCTGTTCCCACAAAGAAAGTTTGGCTCATACTGTGTATTTCTGGTCATTCTTTCAATGCCTCCTGCACAGATGCACATAAATCATCCAGCTGTTACCGAAAGAGATGCCAAACGTGGAGGTTTCTTTGGCTCCTCCGTCTGATCGATTCAGTTGCCAAGTGAAGGCACTCGGCCAAACAAACCTAATGGCCCGTCAGCCACCTTTCCACCTGTACAAGTGTTTCCTGGAGGCTTTATATTTTATAAAGACACTGAAGACACTGGCATTTTTGATTAAGATGACAAACTGTTTTAAAAAAAAATTGGATGTGGTCTTCAGGAAGTGGGAGTTATAGCCACCAGGGTGCGACACCACTGGTGGCAAATATGACTCGGTTTATACGGAAGTGTATGAGAAAATTAGTCTTTTTCCTGGTCTCAATCCCTAGTTCTAATCTCTTCTTCAATAAATAAAAAACATAGCACATATGAGTGGACACTGTGGGATCGGCCAATAGGAGCCTGGTCGCACGTGATGTCTGTGAATTTGCGGTTTCAAAAACTGACTGATCAAATGACCAATCTTCACAGTGCAGCTTTGTTTAACAAATGGAAGACTGGTGCATTTAAATATTATGGTCTATGGCTGAAACAATGACTCAATTAATCGATAAACTATTTTGATAGTGTTCTTCTTAATAATGAAAACAATTTTTTTTCTTAAATGTGAACAATTTTCTGGTTTCTTTGCTCCGTATAACAAAGAAATCATCAAAACTGAATCAAGACGTTTGAGAACATCATCATTTCCAGCTATCAACATTTTCTTTGGGATTTTATGAACCAAATGCTTAATCGAGAAAATAATCGACAGATTAATCAGTTGTGAAAATAATTGTTGTCTGATGTTGTCTGCCTGATGTTGTCTAAGGATTATAATCCTAAAGAAAACATGGGCAGAGACAAGACCAGGGTTAGCAGTGGTCTTATATAGTGGCATTTCCACTAAATGGCTCCATGTTTGCTCATTTCACCCAAAACTTGACACATATATTATGTTAGAAGTGTTTTGTTTTTTTACATGAATCTGAATAAACACATTTCCTAAACTCACTGCTTGTTTTAAAGTGAAAAACTACAGCATAAAACAATCTGCAATTTAAAAAAGATTGCTCATTTCAGGGCCAAGTGGATATATATAATCTTTCATGTTGGCAGCAGAATGTAATTCTGTCGGGAATAAGAGGTTAATGTGTGTAGGAAGATAAAAGTGCTGTGTTGATGTCTCACTCTCTGCTGGATGATCGCGTGTTTATGCTCCAAATCTCGCTTCTCCATGGCCGAGTCGATGACCAGCTGATCCAGCTGCACGGAGAGGAGGACAGGAGAGAACACATAAAAATATATTCCTATTTGGACAGTTTAACAGGAAAAAGCAGAAGAATATGAGTAGAAGGCAGGAACATTTTAGTGGTTGCAAAATTACAACAAAAAGTAACAGTTCTAAACTTAACCAAAAAAAATATTAACATTTGATCATTTGAGAAAAGAAATTCTATTAAGTTGTAAAACTACAGAGAAAGCTAGTTTGGGTTTTGTATCAGGGTTCTCACACCTTGGTTGACATCAAATTAAATTCCCTAAAATTAAAGGCCCAAATGTGCTGACACAGTTTAAGATGGGAGGACAACTTGGAACTTGTCCATGGCGTCCACTTTTATTGATTTGCAGCACGCTCTGCATCTGGACAAGTGATTGTCCTTGGGATCTTGGTCAAACATGTCATTTTCTTTGGTGAGACAGAGATCTTGGAATTTTCATTTCCCAGGCATCACATTGTCATTTGCTCTCTCTTGCCTAACATTACTCGCTCATTGTTCTGCACGGAATCTCACGTCAACAGTGGAGAGACACTGTCCACAACACCGCTAGTAATTACAATGTTTGATCTGTGTAGGTCTAGTCTATGTATATCGAGCAATGCAGGGCATGAAACAGTAGGTGGCGTCGTAACAAACAAGGAAGACAATATCAACTTAACTACTTTCATGAATTTCTTTTCCCCTATTGACAAACTTTCAAGGATTTCAAGGACCCTTTGTTTTTACCTGTGCTGCTAGTTTCTTCATGTAGGGGTCAATCTCATCCAAGATGTTGAAGCCCTGCTGGAACAGAGTGTACTGGGCTCTCATGAAGGACAACATCTGCAGCAGACACAAGGGACACAAAGTCACGAGTGGTCACAACATGACTCCAATACACAGTATTTAATATAATAGAGGACATACACTTTATTAGGTACAACCGTTCCAGCTGCTTGTTCATGCTAATATCTAATCTGCCGATCACATGGCAGCAACTCGATGCATTTAGTCACGTAGATACGGACAAGACGAACTGCTGAAGGTCAAACCGAACATCGGAATGAGAAAGTAAGGTGATTTAATTAACTTTGAATGTGACACAGTTGTTGGAGTATTTCCAGCAGATCGGCAGGAACTGCTGATCTACATCTACAACCATCTCTGATCTGAAAAGAATACGCCCACTGCAGTGAGCTGCTATCAAAAATACCTCATTAATGCTAATGCTGCAACTAACGATTATTTTCATACTCAATTAATCTGTCAATTACTTTCTCGATTAATCAAGTAGTTGTTTATGACATTCTTAAATGTTTTGTTTTGTCCACAAACCAAAATGATTTGATGATGTCTTTGTTATATTGAGCAAAGAAACCAGATATTCACATTTAAGAAGCTGAAAAATCAGTAAGCTTGTTTTAGCAATTGACAAAAACACTCAAACCGATCGATGATCAAAAGAGTTGGTGATTAATTTAATATTCAATTAAAAATCAAATAATTGATGCAGCCCTAGTTGATGCAAGAGGTCAAAGGAGAACAGCCACACTGGTTCAAAATGACAGAAAGGAAACAGTAACTCATAAAATCGACATATACAGAAGCATGTTATGTTATAATGTGTCCTGAGTACCTAATAAAGTGGCTAATGTGTGTCAATTCAATTCAAGTCAGTTATTCAAGTTCGTCCCACACGGGACAAAAGAGCAGCAGAAAAGACAACACAGCAGAAAATACAACCAGGCAAGTGCATTAAGAGCCAGCAGTTAGTACAAATCGTAATAAAACAATACAATATGATAGGAAAAACAAGATTTTTTAAAACCTTATAAGGATTTTATGAATATATATGCAGGTACAAATCTGTTACTCACAGCATCCAGGATTTCAAACTTCTTTCTCGCCTGTAGAACATTAATCTGCAAAGAAAAACAGATTGCAGATTAAAAGAGATATTTCAGATTAGTATCAAGGATTGCATTGTTTTTGGATTAAGTTTGGGCCACATGGTTGGTGCAGTGGTTAGCGCTCTTGCCTTTGCAGCCTTTGATTAAGTTCCATCTATTGGATAGTAATACAACTGTGTGTGTGTGTGTGTGTGTGTGTGTGTGTGTGTGTGTGTGTGTGTGCGTGTGTTTCACCTGTAGTACATAGTCCAGCGCCAGGTGCCTGAAGGCTTTACGGCTGAGGATGAGGGCCTGCGTGGCCTCCTCTGCCTCGTGGACTTTGTTCCTGGGCGCCTGAGCGTTCTTCACCTGGGCCAGCTCCATGTCCTCACGGACGCGGTCAAACTGCTTTTTAGTGTCCTTGAATTTACGCACATCCCTAAAGGACAACGAGAAACATGGACAAGGAGGTCATTTACAATCCAAACACATTAAATGTGTCTATGACGAGCAGGAGAGCAGGAAGGTTGTTTTGTACATGTGACCAAATAATGTCAAAATAGCTGTTTTTCTCAATATTCCCATTGGATTTTAGACTTTGCCATGCATTTAAATCCTCTTTGAAATCTTTCTTATGACTCAATGAAGCACTGTATCAGGTTGTCAAAGTCTCTCTCCCTCTTTAAATATAAATTGTACTGTGGCTTGTTGTATGAGCCACAGTTTTACTGGCTGATTGACGTCATGTCAAAAGCATGAATGAATGAATGAATGAATGAAAGAATGGAGAATTCACACTGAATTATCTTTTACTGAAAAAAACCAAACATGAAAAGTGCACACAAACATGTTTCACCAAAAGCACGGTCAGAACTATGAAAGCATGAATGAATGAATACATAAATGGATGGATGGATGGATATAGAATTCACAATCTTTTCCCTCACATCTTTCTTCCCATCCTTAACACAACTTCTCTTTATCTTATCATTTTATATCACAAACACTTTTGAAAAAGTCAGATGTTTACTTTGTAGCTTTATTTGCATTCTTTGTATATTACGTAGACTCTAAAATTTCTACAATGAGCTAAAGTTTTTTCCAGACTTTTTCAAGACTTTCACACAAAATTCCAGACTTTTCAAGGCCTGGAAAATAGCATTTTAAAATTCCAAACTTTTTATGACTTTCATCACCTGCACCAGCACCCTGTGTGTCACTTCTGCTGCGAGTGGTCTGTCAATCAAAATGTGTCCTTGAGCAAGACACTTAACACCATGTTGCAGCATTTGCATGGATGTAAACTGTAGTGTAAAGCAGCTCAGCAAGACTAGAAAAGCGCTATATAAATACAGACCATAATACCAACTCTTCTTCTTCTGATTTTATTTGGTAGTAACGAGTAACAAAGATAGTTAGAGGAAATGTAGTTGCTAGAAATACAAATAACAAAGTAAAGTACATATATGTACATTTTCTACTTAAAGTACAGTAACAACGTATTTGTACTTTGTTAAGTTACAACACCGAAGATTACATCAGTGAATATTATGAAAAGTACTCACTCTTTAATGAAGGTGTAAAGCTGCTGCTTAATGGACCGCTGAGCCTGGTCGAACAGAATCTGTGGACGGTGAAAGAAACACAAGAGATGAAAACATGAAGACATGATAAGAGCAGGACAGGGTGAACTGTCAGGATGTGTAGTGTCCACAAAACACCACACGATGGCAGTATGAGCCGTTACACTTGGTCAGTGACAACAGCAGGAGCAGAGGAGAGGGGGAAATGGAAGAGAGATGAGGACAAACTCAGCTGCTGCCCCAACAGATTTGTAGCCTCACAGGATGCCACACGTCTTTTCCTGTTAAGTGTATACGTTTCCTGCTCTGCTTCCTTCCTCCTTTCGCCCTCCTTTCCTGCTTCCTCCCGATTTTCTGTGCATGTTGTATCTCTATGTGTATGTTAGGATCAGCAGCTGCTCTGCATCAGGACATGGACGTTTTCTTCCATCGCAACATTTCTGATCATACTCTCAGTAAAATGGCTGCTGATTAACAGATAATCCATCTTTAATGGGAGGTTAGGTTAAACTCTAGTGTCCTTACATTAAGTTTAATAAGTTTAGAATTGTAACTATCACTATATTTTTTCATTTTTGATAACATGTAAAAAATGTTTCTTATAGACTTTATTTTGTGGCTTGTGGAGGATTAGAACGCAGAGATGTACGAAATACACACGTGTTGAAATGCTTGGATTAGACTGTGACTGCAGAATATATACAACAATCACAGACTGTGGATTAAACTTTCTATTGGATTCCACCAGTTAATGAACATACACATGGAGGATTAGCCAACACACTTAGTCCTCGTGTATGTGTGTTTCATAAGTGCTCAGTGAAATATTCTGTGTGTTTTTTGTAGGACTGCAAAAGTACTTCTCCAAGACTCCAAAGGTCAACGAGGGGTCAGATTCTTTTATCCCCTGATATATCTTTATCCCTGCACCTGCAGTCACTTTCTACACGTAATGACTGTTGTTCAGTAGTGTTATTTAGTAAAAAAAAAAACATATAACGACGTGACGTGAGTCATGGGAGTGCAGACAGTTCAGTTTTGCTGCACTTAATGAAGGTTTGGTACTTTCCAGGCTGGTGTAACATAACCTACAAAATCTGCCAGTTTGACAGAACATAAGAAAATCCAACAAAAGAAAATACAATAAATAAAACCAAATCACTTCCAGCAGATAGACATTAAGAACACATGTGCACTAATCCAAATGTTTCCACCCAAACCTGTTCTGGATTATTGTGGCCTGGGCATGACCCAACTTTGAGTTGTGTATCCAAGCGCTCGTCTTCACAGGGAATAGAGCGACTAAGAGCTTGATGTCTCAATATTAATCTCTGCCGTATGTTCAGTACACACTCAAAAGTAGAAGTACTGACGCGTTCCTACTTCCTAAAAGGGTACAAATGCTTTTTAAAAGACATGTTTGTACCTTGTTTACTTGTACCAGTTCAAGTACAATGTAGTACCACAAAAGACATACAAGTACCTTCACAATACTCTGGTACAGCAGGACACAAACATGAACCACACAATAATCACTTATTGACCGTTCACTTACATGAAGAAAAACATAATTCCTGGGGTAACTGTAAAATAAGCAGTGTTTTTTACTGAAGAAAATGTTCTTGTTTACATTTTTAAAGGAATTGGTGCATATGTACTGTACCATTGAGTTAAGTAGGTACAAATGTGTTCTTTCTTTTTTTTGATTTCATTCACTTTGTAATCTCTCTGATTATCAAAATCAGAGAGGTTGTCCAAGCTCAATATTGTACTAGTGAGTTCTCCAAATGTGTAGCTACAGGTTCAGAAATGTCTGTGTGTACATGAGAACTAACTAACTAAAAACATTTCTTCTGTTTGCAAAGTGTCAACATGGCAACTTTGGAGGATTCAAAAAAAGACTATGGACTAAAAAAAAAGAGATAGAGGCTCAAAGACACATTGATGATGATCTTGCAACCAACCTTTTTTTGCAGGGTAGCTACGAATTGCTACTACATTTAATAATCTTTACTAACTTACATCATAGCCTTTGGTTTAATGGCTGTCATACACTGTGAAGTGCACTGGTCGTGTAAGACCTCAGGGATTGAGAAGAATCTTCCATTTATCAAATTCATTAAAAAAATAAACTAAAGCATGAAATTATAAGACATTATAATACAGTATGTCCACAGAAAAATATAACATATACATATAGACACAACATAAAAAACAAAAACCAATTAAACAACACAGCCTTGAGCCTTTCTTTTAACATAAACTCAAGACCTGCAATATTAGACCCAGTACTTCAGGCCGAGACATTTCACTTTAGTTTTCTCTCACAAAGAGTAAAAGCTGAGGCAACAAAATCTTAAATTCTGTGGAGCTATGTGACCCCCTACCGGGGTTGGGCACCCCCGGTTGGGAACCTCTGATCCAGAGCAGCAAAAGCTGCGCCGTGTGCAAATGAAGAAGCTACAATCTCGGAAAAATCTGCTCCAATCCATGTCAATATAATTATAACCGTGCTTAGATTTGTGGTTGGATTATGTCTCAAAGTAAAATAATTGGACTGTCGGGTGATTTTACTTTCCACTTCAGACGCCGTCTTTTGTGTCAGATGAGCTGAGAAGGTGCAGGAACGGGAATCAGTGGGTGGTCGAACAAATACGAGCTTTCCTTTCACTGTGTCTTTCCCTCCACGCTCTACATCCCTTCATTCATACCGTCTGCCAGACAAGCTATTAGTCTAATTCCTTGGTGTTTGAGTGGAGGAGTGGGAGGCCTGTGGTGAAGGGTAAGTGAGGGGGGAGCAGGAGGAGGAGGATAGATGGACAGGCGACGGAACAGAACGGAAGAGGAGAAGAAACAGGTGTTGTAGAAAACAGCTGAGTAAAATGACTGTATGATGAGGATGATGAGGCAGAAATCTGACACAACAGAAATGTAAGACATATAATGGATAGAGGGAGAGAAAAATAACAAAGTGTCATTGTAGAAGAGGAGAGAGGAGGGGATTGTGTTGCACTGTTGAAGCTGATGGATTTGATTTGATTTAAAAAGAAAGAAAAGCTCAGGGATGAACAGGCTGGAGTCTGACGGAGTGAAATGGAAAATATGGGAATAAAACAAGAGAGATTAAAGTGGACAAAATATATGTCTACAAAGTAGACATAATAACATCATATTTCTGTTAATGCCGGTTTGCCTGTGACCAGTCCAAACCCGTGGAGCATCTCAAAATGTCATAATCACATTGAGTCGTAGAAGAAAATCCCAGTCAAATTTGGGGTCAAATCCAGTGTGTTTGTGTGTGTGTTGCCATACACATCTGGTGAAGCATGTAGTTTGAATTAGACACACATGTACACTGGCCTGTGAGGTCACAGTTAAAGCCTTTGTGTGTGTGTGTACATGTCCTTAGTAGGTTGTGTGGACCATTTGTCAAGCACACCCATCTTTGTGAGGACATTTCCACAAAACTTTAACAGTTTTTTTGATGATTAAGACCTGTTTGTTTAGGGTTAGGGTTAGGCACTTAGTTGTGACGGTTAAGGTAAGGGTAAAGAGCTAGGGAATGCATAATGCATTATTATGTCCTCACTACGATATAAAAACAAGTTTTTCTGAGTGTGGACATTTTCTGGCATTAACACTGACCTTGTCAGGACCAGTAGTCCTCATGGAGACCAAAATCTGGTCCTGATGAGGCAGAATTTCTGAGGAACGGGTTAAGTTTAGGGGTAAGATTTGAATTGTGGTTAAGTTAAAGTTAGGGTTAGGCATGAACTGGTTATGGTTAAGATTATGGATAATGCTTTGTTTAGGCTGATGACTGGAGATCAAAGCATGTATATCTGTGAGGACAAATCAGAACCAAATTACTTGTGAGGACTTCGGATTTTGGCTGGTCCTCACGTTTTGTCACGGATTAAAAGGGCTGTTTTGGGGTTAAGACCTGAACTTTATGGTTAAAGTTAAAATTAGGCTTATGTCACAGGTTAGGTTAAAGGACAGAGTGAGGTATTTAGTTAGTGATGGTTAAGGTCAGGGTAAGGGCACACATTAAGTCTCTGAGTGTCTTAACTGAGGTTGCTGTACAACAATATGTATTGTGTCTTGATAGATAGATAGATAGATAGATAGATAGATAGATAGATAGATAGATAGATAGATAGATAGATAGATAGATAGATAGATAGATAGATAGATAGATAGATAGATTACTTCAGTGAGCATATTTGGGAGAAACCTACCATGTGGTAGTTGACGATTTCCTGGAGTCTCTCGCCACACTTCTCAAGGCATTCCTGCAACGTGGACAACACACAAACACTGTATACTTTAACATATAAAACAATTTAAAGACTCAGTAGTTAGTGACTGTGACACAGTTAACGCCTCCAATGTTGAGTAGAAAAGCTGCCGGGGTGACACCGACAGGAAATCTGCTCCAAATGTTTTCTTGAGAGTAAAAGCATGCAGCAGGTTTTAAATCTCACTGCACATAGCCATAGTCCACTCCCAGTATAAACATCTCCTGTGTGCATGTGGTCACATCGCTCATGTTTAAAAGAGCCAGATGACTGTGTGTCTGGACAATACTGTTTATACTTACTTACTGTTATTATTCCAGTGGGGAATCACTGGAATGTACAAGCAAAGACACTTGAGAGCCAAATTGTTGAGAAGTTGACCACCAAACATTTCTCACAGAATGTACAGGTTTGAGGTCAGTGTTTAAAACGTACAGTCTGCAAAATTCAGCAACATTTATTGGCTAAGTTGCATGTCGCAGCTGAATATCCCTTAAGTGTGTTGAGCCGTGTTTGGTAGGGTACACATTTTTTTGCGTTTCCATTTGGAATAGTATAGGAGACCTAGGGGAAGTCTAAGGACCAGGTGGAGATGGATGATGTGGCCAGGGAAAGGGAAGGCTGAGGCTCTCTGTTAGAGCTGCTACCCCCCGATATGATCTTGGATAAGTGGCAGCGATGGATGAATATATCAAGTTATATAATTTCCCACTCACTGATATCATCTCCTCCTTCTTGCACTGCTGGGACAGGTCTTTGATGCCATTCACAAAGAGTTTGTTTGCGCTGACGTAGGCCCTGCCGGCCTCGATCATCCCGCTGCACAGCTTCACCAGCTAGTAAGGACGAGAAGAGAAAAGAAGAACATTATCTTTACTTCTAATCTAACAATGCTGACTATTTTAGGCAAATTCACAGTGTGACGTGATATTAATCGTCACAATGAAGACGTGACACAATGTACTATCACTAACCGAAAAGATTTTTTCCCTCTCATACACCCAGAATTTCAGCAATATATAGAAAAGGCTTAAGAAGCACAATCTCAGACATCGGTCACACAGGGAGTGATATCAGATGCACGGAGCACAAACCATAATTGTAAACATGTAAAGTTTATTACCAGGTGCAGACAGTTCACAGCAGAGGCATGTGCTCTTTTAAACACCACTCAACCACACTAACTGGCAACCGCCACACTTTCCCACTTTATAGGGAATATGATAAGCTACAGAGTGGCACACTGTCATTACTACTGTCCTCACCCAGCTGTGTACACTGCAGAATCACAACTATGTGTGTGTGTTGGTGAGGGGTGGAGTGGGAGTGGGAGAGTGGGGGTGGGGGTGAGGGAGGATTGCAGAAGCGGGATGGCTGTAAACCTTTAATTAAATCACTTGGTGCAGAAGTTCCCAAGGTTGCTGCTCGACGAGTGTGGTGTGATGATGTGCCGCTCGGCTCGCAGTGAGACTTTTATTCTGTATTCCGGCTTTAGACTTTTATTCCGGGCTGGAAATGAGAATCTCTTCCATACAGGGGCCTGGGTGAGATGTGTGCAGTACAGGTGATCTTTGCACACAGTAGGAAGCACCAATCATAACATGTAGCATACCAAAATGACAGGTAGAATCTCAGCTAAAAGCCTCTACCAGCAGTGCCACCTAAATGAAACACGTCAAGTCAAACCTCAAGCAATTACATGAGCATATAACAAAAACACACACTTTTGTAGGTCTGCTAACATCCCCTCATCAAGCAAAAGTCCAAACTATTCTAATAGTCTGGCTAAAACTGGAGTTTTAAAATCCATGTAAACATGTTGAAGTTGTACTAAATCAAATTTGGACTAACACACCCAGATAATCAGGTTGGGAGTTTAACTACTATTACTTGTATAAAAGGCCACAACTAACTATTATTTCTATCAACTATTAATCTCTTGATTATTTTCACAATTCATCAAGTAATGGTTTGTTCCATAAAACGTCAGAAAAGAAGAAGAAGAAGAAGAAGAAGACGGAAACAACAGTAAGAAAAACATGGTGAAATTCAGACCAATACATTTTTGGACTGACTTAAATAATTTCATATTTTGATGTTTTTTGACTTATACACATTACAGTGTACATGGGTGTTTCCCAAACCTTATATACTGAAGCACACTTTTTTTTTTTTAAAGATGGTAAACCATCATGACACAAATTACAATATAAATCAAGACAAACGCAAATTTGTGCATATTGTCGCAACTTATTTACAGCCATATCTGTAAGCAAGACTTCTGACCCAGTCTTTGGGAGTCACTGGTGTACATGTGTCATGTGCACACCACAGACACGGTGATGAATCCATGTACAACAGTGCGATGCCTGCTCTTCACTCGTTGCTGCTGCTGCTGCTGGTCTGGCAACATATCTGTCAACAAATTGGCTGGTCGAGGGAATCTGATCTCATCTCAAGCCCTCGGGGTCTGAACGTGGCCATTATAGGCACAGTGTACGTGTCAGGATTTGTTGATTAATGGACTGGAAGAACCATGGGGGTCCACTTGCTCTCACAATGCCACATCTGGTACCACACGACAGACTTCGCAGCGTTAATCGACCGAAACAGATAAAACAGAAGTCACTGGTGTAGGATTTGACAAACTCTAAATGGCCCATAAGAGCCACACTTAGGCAAATATACTGAACAATTATTCACTCTATATATAATAGATAGATACTTTATTAATGTTTCACAGGAAATGACAGTAGTTACTGCAGTTTATTCATTTCTAACCACACACACTGTAACATAAAAGCACATGTGCTAGATAAGGTAAATTCAGCCTCCAACCCTGGTTCAGCAGAAGTGTGAGTTTTCAACTGGAAAGTTGAGGGTTCGATTTGATCGAATGTTGATTTTGTGCCAGTTCATCCCTATGGTTACTAGATAGAACTTATGAAATGCAGCTTGCATTTTGAGCAGGTAGTTACAATCCAAAGGGGAACTTTACATCCCTCCCATCCCAATAACATTAAAGTTTGAATAGAAAGTGACGGCTGCAGGGTGACCGGCTACAAAAAAGTTGTGTGAGTGAATGGCGAAATAGTGTAAAGTAGCTTTGAGTGGTCGTCACAACGTTTACACAGAATTGTCCCCTGACCGTGTTGATATTGCATACATTTTCCATATAGTATATATTGTGCAGCTCTATAGCAGAGTCAGTCATTAGGACAGTGACTGCAAGCAGCGTCAGCAGTCATTAATCTCAAACATGCTCTGTGAGATCATCCGTCAGCAGCTCCAGAGCCTCAGTGACAGAGCAGCGTGAGGAGTGAGGACACACTGCTGAAAACAACAAATCACCCCGATTGAAACCTCTCTCTCTCCCTGAGTCAGTCATCTTTCAGTGCTCAGGGTTCAATAGAAGGTCATGACCTTTCAGGAGCTGAAATAATCATGGGATGTGTGTGTGTGTGTGTGTGTGTGATTGGTGTGTGATTTGTCTGAAATGTCAAAGTGTTGCCTACTGGCTCGCTAATTTAAGAGTGGGGGCAGGGACTGCGCGCACCTATCGATAAACCTGGAGACTGCACCATCGAAGAAACGTCACAATCATTTAAACAGCTCGTTCATCACTTTCTCTCACTCTGGCTGTTTGTATGATCCACAAGACGGCAGGTTACAACAGGGACTTTTTCTGTCACAGTTATCATGGTAAAAATAATCACAATTCACAATATCATTGATATAGCTTTTTAGATTTTGTACATGTAAACAGGCAGCACCTCGCACCAATCCGTCTGTATTTGTGAACATTTTCTGAGTTTGCAGGAAGCAGATTAGCTAGCCTTTTAGTCCAGAAAAAAGGGGAAAAAAAACACTAATGTTACAAAAACATGTTGTAAAATGATGAAATGTAATAAAAAAAATATGTTAAAAACATAACAAAAAACATGACTGACAAAAAATGTTGTAAAATGTTTTAACCTTAAATGTAACAAAATGTTAAAGGTCATAAAATGATTGAGTGTAACAAAATATGTTATTAACGATTATTAAGATGACCGGAAAATATGACATAATGTCATGTGAGAAAAAACTATATAGCTATAAAATTATGAAATGTGACAAAAATATGTTAATGACTTCACAAAAAACGTGACCAACATCACCAAAGGTTTTTTGCAAAAATGTTGTAAAGTTACACAATAAAACAAGCTGACGTGACTGACAACACAAAAAATGTTATAGTTGTAAAAAATATATAATATTATAAGTCATGAGCTTTTTGAATAAAACCCAAATGTCTGTCTGTGAGTCGACAAACACCGTCCTGACACATTCATATGTATTTGTGTATTTTTCTTCCAAACATCAGTGAAGTTTCAGACGCTGTAAAGCGACCGACACACGTTGTGCTGTATATTTATCAAATGTGACGTTTTAATGAGCTGAACATTGTGCAGTGCGGTCCATACCTTGTCGAGCTTTGCCTCGATCTCCACCACATCCGTCTCCACATCGTCGATGCCAGCTCTGCAGCGAAAACACACACAAAAGCCACACAGTTAATCACACATGCTCCTCCGTAATTGGCATCGCCATTTTCTGAAAACCACCACAGATGGAAAAAAGATTCAAATTCTTGTTTGGTAGCGGCACCGGGATGAGCAGCAGAAAACCACAATGTGACTGACAGACAGATTTCTTTTTATTGTTGTGCTGCTATTATGCAGAGAATTTATGAAACAGGCTCATGAGACACCATTATCCAGAGATTCAAATCAGTAAGACAGAGGAGAATATAAATAACACATCATTCTAAGCAAACAAACCTTCCTGACACTTTTTCTTTCCAGATTTTAGACCAGAGGATTCTGATTCAGAAGATGTTCACAACATCGATTTAAACTTCACAGAGTCGTTGTTGTTTTTCTTCTTTTCAGCTTGTACCTGAAAAGAGGTACAAGCACCACAGCAGATCATCTGCCTGATTGATATTTTTCTTGTTAAACAATAAAAATAAAAACACTATAGACTCTCGTGAGAGGGGGATGGTCACGAAGTTCAGCCAGAGTAATGATTAGGGCTGCATCAATTATTAGATTAATCGATTATCAATCAATTACTAAATTAATTGTCAACTATTTTAGTATTTTAGTAGAATTTTTTCAATAAATAAAACAAACTTTCAGCTTCTTACATGTGAATATTCTTTCTTTGCTCCGTGTAACAAAGAAATAATTTAAATGGAAACATTTTATGGTTTCTGGACAAAACAAGATGTTTGAGAACATTATCGTTTCCAGACAAGTACTCGATTCATCGATCAATCAAGAAAATAGTCGACAGATTCATTGATTATGAAAGTAATCGTTAGTTGCAGCCCTAGAAATGATTATTGTGGGCCATAATCCTGAATTGGACAGACAAGCTAAACAATGCATCATTTCTAGAGCACATTTAAAAACAACCAAGTGCTTTACAGCGTTAAAGGCACACCAACATAAAAAATATAAACATAAAAATCAATAACATGAAAGTAAAACAGTTAATTAGTGACATAATAAAATAATAAAATAGTAAAAAGGTAAAATCTAGGAAGAAGTGTCTGCGTTGACTATTCTTATCCTGAAGTGAAGGCCAAAGAGAAGAGGTGGGTCTTTAAAAGTGATTTAAAATGTTCAATGTTGGGGGCAGATTTCATTTCCATGGGTAACTTTTTACAAAGTTTAAGGGCAGCTACAGAGTTTTTAGTCGGGACTTTGGCAGCCTGTTATTAGACCTCAGAGCTTAAGATGAGGCAGCCCGTGGCCAAGTGGAAAGGGAACTTGACTTGTAAAAACAATAGTAACATTTTAAAATCAATCCTAAGAGGGAGCGCAACACAGTACTGACCCAGGTTTGCAACGGATAAACATTTCTTGTGGAACGTGAATGAAAGAAGCCTCTAAAGTGGCTCTAAATAGTGTCAGTGTAGAGCCGTGTGAATAAAGTTGTCTGTATTCAAACCCCAGCAGTAGCATCATCTCGTCTGCTTTATGTTTTTCCCTCCATTCACTGCCAATCAAACTGCAATCAGTCACCACAGTCTCACAGTCTAACGTCAGCCCCGATGACTACATCGACAGAGGCATCGTTCTGGAAGATTAGTGGCCACGGCCGAGCTGCAGAAACAAAAAATCAATGAATGACATCATGCAGAGACATTGACTGTTACTTAGGCAACCATAAGACTATCAGCAGCAACGAGGGAAGGTAACAACAACTTCGCTCTGAACAACAATACAATAACACACAACACTAATGAGTTATCATTTAGTGTTTTCATCTTGTTGTTTATTAAATATGAATATAATGGGATTTGACAAGAAGCTTTTACCGTCCTTCCTACAAAAAATCCCACACACACACACTCACACATGACCACATTTACAGGGTCAGTTGTTATGGTAAGTCCTTGCATGTGGGGCACAAAGGTTGACTCAATAAGTCAAATTGTATATGTTATGTTTCTGGCACATGCACCACCTCCACCCATTCATTGAAGACATCAAGCAAACATCAGAGGAAAAACATGACTGTACAAAACCTGAAGGACGTGGAACTTGTGCGAACCTGTGACAATCAACAAGAATGTCTTTACGTGACATTTAAAGGTGAAAACGAAACATGATTGGTTGAGTTGTGACCAAAGTATATTCCAAGTGTTCCAAAAGACAAACAGAAACAGATTTAAAAAACACTTTTTAGGTCTCTGTAGTTCAGTTCAGTTCAGACCTTTATTGTCCCACAAGGGGGAACTTTGGTTTACAGCAGTGGTTAAAAAGACAGAAGACAGAACACACAAATATTGCAAGCAATCTGATAAAATTCAGCCGCAAGAATTGTTTGTTTAAAAACCCCCTACAGATGACTGTGCAGGAACGTTTCAGAAGATCAAAGGTTACTGAAAATACTGACCAAGAACCAACAAACATACTATGTTCACAGTCACTTAAATCCATGGTTCCCAACCTGAGGTCTGAGCCCCCACAGGGGCTGTGAGAGCTCATGTGGGGGACGCAGAGCTTTGTCTGCTCTGAGGTTCTCAGGTTATTAAAATTATATTTTCCCATATTAAATTTAGAAAATCCCAATAAAACACTCTATTTGAACTCAGTATTACACAAATTAAAACCCATTTTTATGGTCCACTTTTAAATGACTTAAGCAATGTATTATTGACACCTGTGTGACCCTAAATATCATGTCTGAGAAACATAAAAGTACCAAAGACTCACTCAAAAAGGAAATATTTTTATGCATATACACTGTGAGAGTAGGAGCATAAACCTACAACTGCTGTTTATTTTTGCATATAAGCATTTGTAATAATTCACTTTATTCTTTCAGTGTGTGTTTCAGTGTGAGTTTGTCTTGGACACAAGCAAAGTGAGGCATGTAAGTTGGGAACCAGGTTGTCTCAACCATGACATAACTAAATGAGTTGAGTTGCTACCATGTGATTTGCTGATTCGATATTTGTGTTAACAAGCAGTTGAAGAGGCGTACCTAATAAAGTGCACCACATATTCCTTGGGATGTGACTCTGTTAAAGTAAAAAGAACACGATGTTTCTCCTCAGATAAATAAATCGAAACGTATTCTCAAAGTGCTCATGCAGGATCAGCTGGATTTTTCACGGCTCAGGCCAAGAATCAGTGTCACACCCTGCATGTGCTGGAACACGTCGACTGTTAACTAGGAAAAAAAAAAAAAAAACGTGGGAGACGATGATCTCATCACACAAGCTCAACCCCACCCTCAGCTTCGGCTATTCTACTTGTAAAAACACCGTGACAGTTGATCTGATTCGCGACAGGAGAACATTCAGAACATGTGAACCCTTGAACAACAGCAGCACATGGTTTGGTTTTTTCTTCCCTCCAAAGGTTGCGTCTGTTTCTGCTTCAGATGGGAAGTGCACAGCGGGGTCATCACCGCTTCACCACCTGCTCCAAAGAACAACATTCCCAGAATTCCTTTCTGCTCCTGAGCATTTGTACAATGCCGGGAGATGCTTATTTTTGACTTGTGGCTGTTTTGCACTTGTCTTCTTGTCTCACACAGTGTTTATAAAGACAGCGATGTATCTCTGGACCGCAGCTCTTGTGTGGCCTGCACACAGCTGATTTAAGATTGTTTCAGAGAGAATTAGTGCTGGGAAAACAGAGGTGATGAGAGCAAAAGCCTTTTCATTAAGCTGTCGGTTTAATTTGTAGCACTTGTGTTGCGGAGAAATTTCTGGCATGGAGTCCAATCTATCAAACTGGCTCACAGTTCCTGCTTTTCTGCTGCGTGTAAATTAAAAATACAACACACACACACACAGGTTTGCACAGCTATCCTTGGAAGGACTCCATTCATTTGATTTCAATTCATTTGGATGGCCTAAAACAAAGCTTTATCCCTAACCTTAACCATAACCAGTTAATGCATAACTCTAAACTTAAAGTAACTACAATTTAAATCTTAACCCTATACTTAATCAGTTCCTACAAAATGTTTTTCCGCCTCATTAGGACCAGGTTTTGATTCACATGACAACAACTGGTCCTGACCTGACAAGGTCATGCCACAAAATGTCCTAAAGAGGTAACAAATACAAGTATACACAAATAATATCTTAGTGAGGACACAGGCCCCCAAGTACCTAAACTTAACCCTTAACCTTACCTAAAGCCACTTGTAACCATAATCCTAAAACCACAAGGTCAAAATGTCCTCACAAAGGTTTGTACAAAGGTTTGTACAATTAAAATTAAATAAATACAAGTAAAAACACACACACATATTTGTACTACATTCATAGTGAGAACCCTCACATAGGGACATAATGCATTCCCTAGCCCATTACCCTAACCTTAAATGTCTAACCTTAACCCTAAAACCTCTTCTTAACACCCAAAAAACCCTTTGAAGATGTGAGGACCAGACACAATGTCCTTACTCTGTATGGTATATGCAATGTTTGATCCTCACAAAGCCACAAATACAAGAACACTCACACATACACACAGCATAGCACAGCTCCCCTAAGCAGGGGGAGTCAGATCCAACGAGCATCATGTTCTCCATTAAGTCACTCTGAACCAAACACATTCAATGTCAAACAGCTGTTCAATGTGGAGGATAAGCTCATTACAAGCGTGTCGTGTTTCTTGTGGCACACACTGCCAATAAGTACTCGCTGACATTTGATTGCATTTACCACAGCCGCTCGATGCTCCGGCCGTCAGAGTTTAACTGCAGGACAATAAAAATGTGAGTGTGGGTTTTGTGCTTTGTGTCCCGGGCTAGACTCTCAAGTGTTTTCTCAGCTGACAGATTTGTTTGAGGGTTTGATCGTTTTTTAAAATCGGTACACTAAGAAAATTGCCAAATCAGAGCTAGAGGCAAATGTGTGTGTGTCTGAAGAGTACAGACATGCCAGCCATTTTATTAGGTACACCTGTTCAACCGCTTGTGTAGTTGTGGATTTATTAAATGTATTTGCTTTGGGGTAGAGTGTACAAACTATGTTCATCTCAGTAAGAAGAAAGATGCTTTGTAGCAGATTTAAGTACTAGCTAATTCCCAATGTGGATAGACATAGTCAACTACAGAGCACACACACACACACACACACCCTCACTCTTGTTCTTATGTCTTAGTGAGGACACTAAACCCAGTTGTAACCATAACCCTAAAACCAGGTCTTAACCATTTTAAGTTGTGGGGCCAAGACAAAATGTCCCCACAAGGTCAAAATAGATATGAATACAAGTACACACACAGCACACTGAATAAAGGTAGGGTAGTGTAAAATGTCCAAACATAAAATACATTAAATGCAAACATCTAATTATCCAATCACATGGCAGCATCTCACTGCACTTAGGCGTATAGACATGGTGGCGAGGATGTGCTGGAGTTTAAAGAGGGCATCAGAATGAGGAAGGAAGGTGATTTTGAATGTGGCACGGCTATTGGTGTCAGACATGCTGGTCTGAGTATTTCAGAAACTGCTGATCAAGTGGAATTTTCACACTCGACCATCTCTGGGGTTTACAGAGACTGGACTGAAAATATCCAGTGAGCAGCAGTTCTCTGGGCAAAAATATAACTCGTAGTAGTAACCACTTGTTTACAGAGGACCATCACAGGTTGAACCATTGAAGCAGATTCAGACTTCAGACCACACGGGATGCTACTCCTGTCATTTGTTATTATTGTTCTGTCATGTACCTAATAAAGTGGCCAGTGAGTGTGAGTGTATGTTTGTCCTTATTCACCACCACCCCTGTAGTATATCATATTCAGCTATTCATTTTCCTCAGGCTCAATGCACTAGAGAGCTATGGGATTAAAGCGAAATGGCATAGGACTGACTCCCACAGAGGATTATTGGTAACGTGGCGAGACATAATGGTTACATGTAGATGGAAATTGTGTTCCAGTGCCGCCTGATTTCTGTGTGTGTGTTTTTAAAGATTAGATAAACTCATTTTAGCTGTCGTAATGATGATGATGATGGTGATGATGATGGAGAAGGGGGGTGTGCTCATACTTGCAGCCAGTGCTAACATACTGTACACAGTCTGACATCACCAGTGAGGGGGGAAGGGGATCATCACGTGCAATTGCTCCACGTGTTCTCCCATCAGCTCCAACAAGCATCCACATCTACTCTGGCCCTTCACGCTGTGTGTGTGTGTGTGTGTGTGTGTGTGTACTCTAGCGTGAAGCTCGCGTGGCAATCCAGTCCAATCTCCTCACACGAGAGCAAATCGCACACACGCAAATCCACATGGCAAGGCTTCCAGCCCAGAGATACTGCACATCTGAGCCTCCATGTCTTCCAGACTCCATGTGTCACACAGCATCACATTCACATCAAACAGGAGAACAGCAGCGGAAAGACCAACAAGTCCTCCGATAGCCAATGAAGCCTCACTCATGGTGCTTTCCAGTTCCATTCAGAAATACAAATGTAACAATGGCTAGCATGAGATACTAAGATTAAAGATTTGATTTATACACTCGAGTCAGCAGTGTACAAAAATGGTGGTAATAAACAGAATTAATAATAAGAAATATGTAAAATTACACTTCATATTTTACAACTTTGCTCTGTGGTCAGATAGCAGACTGGCAATTTCCAGTTGCAATCAGAAGTACAAGTGTACATGTCCTTAATGGGAAGTTTCAAATTGTAGTCCACTTCGGACTCCAAGATGGCATAAAAATCTGCTATCTTTACAATTAATTGCACTTGTGATTTACATTTCTCAAGTATGTCAGTTTTACACACAGTACTGTTCATTTTTTATCCATGGGCATTTGTTTGAGTGTACAAAATACCCCATAGAGTGTTGTTATTTACTGCTAATAATGACTAGCATGATATACGTTCAGTGTTGCCAACTTAGCAACTTTGTCGCTATGTTTAGCAACAGTTTTTCAAAAAAAAGCAATGAGGGACAAATCTTCCGACTTTTTCTATTGATGACTTTTGGAGACTCTGGCGTGAAAGCACGTATCGTTTTACTTCTCAATGAGCAGAAAACAGGCTAAATGGTTAGCCGTTAGCGATAGCGGCATCTCATCAAGTTTAACAACTGACTCACACGCCACCTGATGCTCTGTGCTAAAGATGGCTATCAGAGGTTAGCAGAGCAATGTTTGTCATGGCTAACTATGTAGCAAGAGTTGCTAATGTTGCTAAAGTAATGCTAATGTGATGACAGCCATGTTGGGTGCATTTTGTACAGCAAAATAATCGGAATGGGGAACAACAACCTTGTCATAGACCTCAGCCTGGACTGTGTGGTGTTAGAGTTCAGCACATAAATGTGATTTGATGGGTTACCTTCTGTGTAGGAATATTTGCATAACATGATTTGAATAGCCAACGTTGCCACTCCTGCTGCTTAAACGAAAGGTTGACCATTTCTAAACTTCGGTTTAGATTAGATTTAGGTTAAGGTCAACCTGATCTGTTGGCGCTGCCTAATCTGACCCACTGACCTAAAATGCATAAAAAATATTGTTCTAATCTAGACATACATAGCATTACATGGACAGATTAGTACAGGATGAACAGTTATTATTTGAAAGCTGACTCAGCAGTTCAGGCTGTGATGAGCTATGACCTCATTTTGCACTGACATCAGGTGATTATAAAGCAAAGCACACACAGAGAAAGAGAGACCTACTAGAATAGAATAGAATAGAATAGAATATGTCGTTATTGTCCACTGGGGTGGAAAATTATTTTTGCTTCCCTTAAATAAACATTTATTGAACAACATTAATGGTCTGTTTCTCCAGTTCGTATTTTGTGTGTGTGCATGTGCAAAAAAATAAGACATGTCCTTTAGTTAATATAACACGCTGTGTACTTAGAAGACTGAGAACAGTTATGTCTTAAATGCAAGTCACAGAATAAGACATGTCCAGTTAATATAACACGCTACAGAAGACTGAGAACAGACATGTCACATGTCGTGGGTGACATGGTTGTATTTGTATCTGTGGTTGACGAATATTTCTATCAACATGTTGCTGTCACACGGCAGTTGCATCAATAAGCAGTAACCATGGCAACTGTAAGGAAACACTTCAAGTGTCATCATTCTCTGGATTAACAGTGGACAGATATTTCTGTCCAGACTTTTTCACCCATTTTCTTTGTGCGTGTGTTGTCTTTCACAGACTTCCACTGTAAACTCATTTATAATGTATATACAGGACATTTTCATCTGGCTCCACCCACAAGTTCAGACAACACACACACACATGAAAATATCCCCTTCCCAGAATTCCAAGTAGCAGCTCCATGGCAACCATTCATTGACCCCAATCACCATGGCAACAGCCATCATCATTGCTCATGCCTTCCTTTTTTTTGTTACTGACCAATTTCCTCTTTGTCTGATGTGTCTGTCCATCCCTCTTTCACTCTTACAGCTTCTTCCTTTTATAAACAGCTCACTCTCCTCTGACACATGTTCCTGCAACATCATTAACCAAAATACAGGACGCTGCTGCTGATGTAGCCATGGAAAGACCCAGTGTGTTAGGAGGAGAGGAGGAGGAAAGTACCCTCAAGTATCTCGCAAAATGCCTAAAAAGCTACAAACAGCTCTGTTGTTCCTACAAAATTCATTATTTTTCTTAAAACATTTAGAGAAATGTTTTTATTATTTGATGAAATAGTAGGTTAAATAGAACACTGCTTACTTCTCGAGGCGGCAGTGTATAAAAATGGTGATAATAAACAGAATTAATAAAAAGGAAGCAGAAAAAAAGCTGTAAACTATGTATACAAATGCAGTTAAATACTATATCATAATATAAAATTAAGTTCCCCTTTGAGCAGTTATTTTAAGGATTTTTCTTCATAATAAAGACACATTTCCATTGAAATATTGATGGAATTATCTTAAGCACAAAATGCAAGTTAAACATCTTTTCTATAACCTTGCATACATTCACATATTTCCCCCCAAAACTGAAGCTGAGATCAGATGACTTTGGATAATTGTCTTTGTCTGACGGTGAGCAGACGCAGGTGGTTTGGGGAGGGGGGACAGTAACTCCAGCCCATCCCTTTTTCTTTGTTCTTCTGTCTCAAACAATTCCACATTCAGAACAGTTTTCTTCACCTCCAACAAACATTTGCGTTTTTTTCATTAAAGTGTCTGCATCTTCAAAGGGGTTTTCGATACGTTTCTGATAAGCTTTGATTTCTCTTCCTCCACGACGTCTTAGTTTCATCCCACAGAAATCCTTCACTTCCCCTTTCTCTTTGTTTCGTTCGTGCATGTCTCCCGCTGCCCAGACTGTCTGTCTGTGACACTCCTTCATTAGCTGTTGGCATGGACGGTGTGTGTGCATGTGTGTGTGTGTAAGACAGAGAGACAGACAGAGAGACAGACAGAGAGAGGGCTGAACAATGAATCATTTTAAATTGAAATTGCAATTAGAAACCACCACATTTAGCAAATTACAACGGCTGCAGTGTAATACTTCTATGTTCTATATCAGCGTTAGAGCTGCAGCTACTACTCCTACTACTATTTTGCGATCTTAGAATCATGTGTTTAAAATATATATAAATATGTTTTTATAAAATAAAAATGTGCACATGTTCTGATTTCTCTGCTCCTCTACATGGCAGGGGAGTATCTTTGGTTTGTGGACATGTAATTTTTGGGTTTCTTGAGAAAATCAACTCAGTTTTCTATCTTTATCCTTTAAACGATTAGCTTGGGTCAAGCTTTCCTAATCGTTTTTTTTAACCTGTAAGGGGAGGGTTTGCCCTCTCTTTCTCTGATTGGTTACGTTGTTGCTGTGTAAGCTGTTTTGAGACTTCTCAGCTTTCTTTACCTGACATTTTGGGTGATTTCCAAATACATGCAGGTGGCACGCTTCCACTAAGCTTATCCCTTGGCTCTTGATGTGAGGCTAATGAGGCTAATTTACGACCTCTACTGTAGCACTTAGTACAACACAAACTTTTCAGACGATCCTAGTGTAGCACACGAACATTTGTCAGCGCCAACACTTGCATTGATATTTTGTTAAGAGGTGGGACAATGCCACTTTTTGTGTCTCATAAAACAGCGTTATCTACCGATACCAAGTTTAGTCCGATACAGTCATTTTAGACCATTCATGAACTATGAAGCTGTTAACAACACATTTGTGTTGAGTCATTTCAAAGACATAATTCTCCAACTGTGTAACAAATATTGTTCTCCCAAAAAAAGAAAAAAAAAAAGCCTCTGACTCAGCTGATTTTTTACCTACACAGTGAAGCATGATGTGATATATAGGATTATTGGATTGTATTGGATTGTACACCTCTATCTGTACGACTTCAGAAAGAAAAAAAATAACTCATTTTATTCCTGCACTATAGCTCTATACCACTAAATGCACACACGCATACACACACACACACACACACGCACACACACACTGAGACTCAATTAAAAGAGCTTTCACGAAATGATCCACACAAAAGACACACATTCACTGAAACAGACGATCTTTTCACTCTAAGAAGGAGCCAAGCCAAACACTAGTATCTTATATGTGGTCAACAAAGATGCCTTCACTGCACTCCCCATAAGCCCCGCCTCCCTGCATCCCAACACATAACAAAACATCACACTCATTCCCCTGAAAAAACATTTGACTGCAGCGATGGCCGTGAAGACAAAGAGACCAAACATGATACGGACAAAAAACGGGACAACCCTCACTTGTGTTCCTGCAGCCTCGGCGTCATGGTTTCACAAACAACTTAGCTGACTACAAACAAAGTCATGTGCTGAGACAGAGTTCGTCAGCTAAATGAATCAAGCATGCGGTCAAACTAGACAAACACTTATTTACGTATTATGATACAGGACGGCTAACAGTGCAGAGAGAGCAGAATTTCACAGACAATTAATAATTATTATCAGGTACTCTGTCATTATATGGCTATAAATATAGGTTCATCCCATTATCATGCCTAAAGTTTAAAAGCCAATGTTATTTGATTGATTTTGTAGCAGTTCACAGCAGAGAAGTGAATCTGTGTTTTTCAAAAAAAAACATTCCAATATTGTGCTCAAATGTAAAATGGAAAGTTCAGTATTATTAGTAATAATTGTCAATAACTTCACAATAATACAGTGTAGTGTCATCAAACTTTATGAAAACATCACTCCTCTCCTGCAGGTTGTACTACACCATTCAGTTTGAAAAAATATATGGTTTTTTTTTATCATTTTTAAACAAAATACCAAATACAAAGTGTATTTAAGTTTGATAGTTTGAATCTGTGAATATCTTTCTAACTTATGACCCTCTTACTTCCAGCAAAAAGCATACAAATCAATCAGTCATGTCATGTTATGTTGATTTGCAGACAGTTTTATGATTGTTGCTCCCCCATCACGTACCTTGCGTTAGATGGAAAAATCAAAACTGAACGAAATAGGAAATGCTCGTTATCCGTTTTTTCCTTTTAATTTGAAAAACAAATGACACCCTTGATTGACATGCTACAGGGTTCAACAGTTAACTCTGTGGTATAATTAGTGTTGCAGAGCCGTTACAACAAGTTCTGACACGTCTGTGGTCACAGTGGAGGATTTATGCCTCACATAAAAAAAATAAAGTTACAGTCTACAGGACGTTATTAGCAGCATAGGATAACAGATGACAGTGTTGACACTTTCTGAAGTGCGGTTGTGTTGCCGACTCTCAGAACCGGTGTGGTACAGCGTGTCCGCACAGACAAGGAAACAATTAAAAACCGATTTTACTTAATAAAAGGCTCATGTAATAAAATCTACACCTTCTTAACTCTACAATATCTTATGTCAGACACTTTTTAAGCTGTTAGACAGCCTTTTCCTGCTGGCTACTCAAGTTTGTAAGTGCCCACCTTCCCGCACCAAAGTCCATAGAGAAAATCAGTGTTTTTAGCTCGACGGGACACAGGAGCTGCCGATCTACTGCTGCCTCGTTTGGCACGTTTGAGTCACTAGAGTAACTCCGAATAAAGGATTTCAAACACTGAAGTCATCCTATGACACATTTGGACTTACTGATGGAGGCAGCAGGGCATCAACAACTCTTGTGTGGTATGATGTAAAATCGGTTTGGTTTTCTCTCTGGACTTTTGTGCAGGGAGTGAGCCGTTTAGAAAACTCCACTTTCAGGTGGAAAACACATTGAAACATCAAAACAAAGAGGCAAACTTATTCTTAAGATATTGTGCATTGAAGCAGGCATAGATTTTTTATCAGCTGAGCCTTTTGTTAAGTGGCTAAAATCTTGAGTGAGTGCCAGGCTGTTTCCCAGAGATGGTGGCATTTTAGTAGCTCCATTCTACAACCGACTGCCCTGAACTCACTTTAAGAGAGAAGACAGAGTATCTGTGCTTCAGCAGCTGTCAGACCACCTGCTCGCTGGCCTCAAAGAAGCCCAACATTGACCAGAATGTGATGTGTCTCTGTTATTTTCCCTCATACGCAGTCGCTGGGTGCACCACTCACTATAAACACAATACATCTCGGAATACTCCCGGTATAGTAGAGTTGTCTGGGATGTGGTAACATCATTTTATCATTCTTGAGCACATTCCAGCAGCAGACCACAGGAAGTGTGCTGGAAGCTGCAGAGTGCAAAGCAGACAGAAATAATTCCTCTCTAATGTATTGTAACCGCGACCGAGGCCAGGTGGAACAGAGCTGTTTCTCTCTCTCCTCTCTTGTTGAGAGATGATGGCAGGGAGTGGAACAGGGAGAACAACGACTTCCACAGGAAACCACACTGCTGACTCTGACAAATACAGTCCGAGTTACATCATCACAGAGTCACACGATCATCGCTCTGTTGCCGTAATACCTTAAACCAGCATGACAGCAAGAAACAGAGTTTAAAAACTCAAACTGGCCATTTCATAGGTACACAGGACACTTAATGAAGTGTCAGCCAGTGTCGCAGTTTGCAGGTTGAGTGACAGCTTACTGAACAGCCATAACACTGCAAAATGGGAACATTTCTTTACGTCTCACTTGATTAATAATGTCAGCACACATTTTACTGAATAGTTAATGGCCTCAGTTTGTTTGACCTCGTCATTTCACTGTGCAATTTCAGTTGTATCATGACAATAAAGCACCATTATAATAGTGCACCATTTTATTGGTCACCTGTTCATCATAAGGACAACATGAGACACTCACATTCACACCTATGGTTAATTTAGTGTCCAGTTATCTTCAACACGTTGTTGGACTGTGGGAGGAAACAGAAATACCTGGAGAAAACACACACACACACACACACACACACACACACAAGGGGAGAACAAACAAAAAAGTTATATATTTAAATGTGGAAGTTTTTCACTCTGGGACCTGTTCTCCAAAAATAGAATTTGAGTGCTCCCAAAACACAGGTTCTATGTCGGATAGAAAGCTGACGCTATCGCAAACTTTTGCTGATTCTGCCAAACTAATTCTCATGGGTAAACTTTCTGAAAGTAAGATGACTAAGGACTTCATGCTCATCCCCAACTGCAACTTCTTCACCCCCAACACACACAGAAGCAGCCTGCATGAGAAAAGCAGGGGAGGAGGAAGAAGAAGAAGAAGACTCCCTGCGGTGTTTAACTACTTTGTTCCCAAGACTCTTTTGCCTCATCACATCTCTAGTGATCTGATCACCAGTGGACAAATCTGAGTACGTCAGGCAGTGGAATATATTTCCACATTTGTTGTCTTGTTTGTTGCTGCTGACCAGAGCAAAATTAATTTCCCTTGTGGATCAGAAACCTATTAAATCTAATCTAATTTGATGTAATTCAATCAAATGCATTAAATCATATCTAATCCAATCTCAATTTTTTTATTGAGGATAATAAGAATAACAATAAATATTAATAGTTTGTAATAGAAAAAAAAGATCTTTTTCATTCATTTTCACTGTTATGAAGATTTTTGACTGATCCAGCGCCCTTCTAAATGTTTTTCTTTTACTGGATGTGGGTGTAATTTTCTATTTTCTACTTTGTACTGACTAAATAGATAATTCTCACACTTTGACGCCAGTGACTAACACACCTACGTATCATCGCCCTCATAAGCCTGGAGCTGAGAGCCAGAAAGAGAAATTAAAAATCAGAATGAAAGTGTTTTCTTTTAAGATATTTCCACCTCTTCTCAAAAACAGGCTTTTCTGGCCACATACACACAGAGACACTAGCACGAGTCTTCACTGTAAACAAACGCCAACAGTCGTCAAAGTCAAGTTGCAAACAAGAATTTGGACCCAGGCCTTCTCCCTCTCTGTAAAACACCTGTTTAAACCTGCATTGCTAAGAAGACAGGAAGTGCGAACTTCAAACATCTTATCAAAACAAAATCACGTCACATGTCATCGCAGCTTCTCTCGGACTGCGCTGCACGCTGTCCTTATATGGCTTAAGAGCTGCGCGCATCACAGATATTAACGAGCTGATACAGACAGGTTTAGATGCCGGTGAGATTAAACTCTGCATTCCTCCCGCTGTGCTGAGCACAAGGAGCCACTGTTGCTCTGAACTCGGCACATAGTGTGACTTCCTCCTTAAAGAATGTGTGACACAGATAAGACTCTGAAACACACACATGTATGATACTCAGAGAGAGCACAGACCTCGGCCAAGGCTTATGCCGCGATCAGACAACACCAATTCAAGCCATCTGGTCATGACCGACACATTTCGGGAACGATGAATGGACATGTAGTGTAAAGCCTGCCCCACATCATTGGGGCTAACCGGCCACATTTCAGTCCCAATCTGGCCCTTCCGACAATCATGGGTGTCTTCAAATTTTAGCTGCTGTGTGCTGGCCAAATTATTAGGGAGTGAAACAGTGGAGTGAAACAGTGTGACAGTTCGTGTCATATTTGACCGTCGTTCTGCTCACAGATGTGAGGTTCCCTCCGGTTATCAATGGCAGCTCTGGTGGAACTCCAGCAGAATCAAGTGTCTCTTTACACGTTCGTCCACCGGAACAAGTTTGAACGGAGCGTCGGTGCCAAAGACGGAGGAAAAGAGCACATTCTTGCCGTCTGCTCGACATTAAGTAATTATGTGATCGTGTGCAGTATGTTACTACACTCGAGGCACTTTGATCAGATCTTAGCCACAAAGTAACCCGAGGTCTGGTTTTGGTTCAACCGTCAAATTATGCTGTTATTTTAAAGCGTGAATTCTTGTCTTTTCTCCATTTAATCTGCTTTATTGTTCATATTTTTGTTACGGTGTTTGTAAAGATAAGATAAGGCCTTTTAATTAGTCCCACAGCGGGTCAAAACAGTCAAAAAGGGAATAATTAATAAACCTGCATTTTTCATCTACAATATATATGATAATCAAAAATAGAATATTGTTTGCAGTATAGACAGTGAGTAATATAAGAACACAGGAAGTGCAAACTTCAAACATCTCTATAAATGTATATATAAGGATATATACTGCATGAGCTGAATATATTCTATAAAATAAAAATCTAAATCATTTTTAAATGACTTGAGAGCAGACATGAATCACTGCTCAAGTTTTGCCTGCGTGTTTTTCTGGACAAATTTTGTTTACACGGCTTCAGTCTTCGAGCACTGATTACTTCACTCTGCCACGCTGTAATTATAATTGGATAACTATGATCAGGTTAATCATACTTTTACTAACCAGTTCAACCACTTGCAGCTACTCAAATCACATTTGGCTATAATTACATCTAATCATAGAAGTTACATTTTATGGGGCAAATTTAAAGAGTAAAACCTATAATCAGAGTGTTCTCGTGTTTACACACTGAGTGATATTAAAGTCTCACTTCACTCCCGTCTTTCAGGAAACGCTGGTGACTGCAGTTTCCACGTCTTCATTTTATCTCAAAGGAGGACAATTCCAAATGTCAGTAAACTCGGAGAGCTTTGCATTTTGTGTTGCATTTTGCAATTTTTAAAAACTGAACTAAGGTTTGCTACAAACAATAATATGCTTTTTACATGCAGACGATGGCTGATGAATGCACATGATGTAAAACTGGAAACAGGAATTTTCATTACAGGTTATGCGTCTAGTGGATATGTAACAAAAAACAGTTTAAACTTGGGTTTAATTGAGTTTTTGATGGGTGGGAATATCAAAAACCAGTTTACACTTTCTGTTTCTGTTCAGTGGAAATGTAACAAAAACTTTTTAAACTTGGTGATTAAACTTAAGTTTTTGACCAGTGGGAAAGTCAAAACCCAGTTCAGACTTTTTGTGAATGCGGGAATTTCAAGAAGAAGTAAGAAAGGACACAGATCACAGTGGAGGTCATGATGTAGAACTCAAAGGATAGAAAACTCATTTAATTTTAAATTTAAGACTGTATTTGTGATTTCACTACTATCTATAATTGTGAATGTTGCCCTGATTTCTCTCTGCAGCTGAATGTCAGGATTAACGATGAGGTGACAACACCAGAGGATTATTTTACAGTGGAGGACAATGGAAAACATGTTCCCCTCCTTCACTGAACGGTAAAGCATCTTCTCAGTCAGACATCAGTGACGTCTCTCAGCAGCGCACGTGTCACAACACGTAACACGAGGCACTGATGTGACGGGAGAAATGAGAAACTGGCTGGAAAGTTTGGGGAAAGTTCAGGGTTTGAGAGAGAATGGAGACTAGTTTACATTAACTCGACGGGTGGTCTTACGCAAGACCCCCACACACTGAGACACAGAGACACAGCTACAGAAACAAAGCAAGCCGGACACAGAGACGCAGTCTGGAACATGTATGACGTTACAGTCAAAATGTACGTACAGTAGTCCTCATGGAGAGCAAAACCTGGTCCTAATGAGGCAGAACCTCATCTCTAAAGGAACTGGTTAAGATTGGGGCTAAGATTTGGAAGTGTGAGTTAGGTTATTAAGTTAAGGGGGTTGCTGTGCCAATCTCACCCTGGACAGTTTACCAGTCTATTGCAGGGCCACATAGAGACAAACAACCATTCAACCATTCACTCTCACACCTATAGTCAAATTTAGAGTGCCCTATTTACCTAATATGTGTAGAAAATAAAACATAAAATAAATTAACCTTATCACCTTATCTCTTGCTCCATCTTAATCTAAAGTCACTATACCAGTGTGTGAAGTATATGTGAGGAAGAAGAGGATGACGAGAGAGCAAATGATCTTATAGGGAATAAATCTGCCGACCCGTTGACCTATTTACACCACTGTATTTTAACGTTGGTGATAATGGTGTTACTTCAAGAGCTCGATATTTTCTCAGGTGGTTCTTGGTATAAAAAGTTTGAGAACCACTGCTATAAGACATTTAAAATGCAATTCAAAACTGAAAAACTTATGTAAATGGACCCTGGACGGATCAGCTGAACGTCTGACGGACAACATTCAAACCGCTTCGTTCATGAAAGCAAACATATATAGTATGTGCTGACATGTGCCGCGGGCTGAAAGACATTATGGATTTCTGAAATTATATATTTGGAGACATTTTAAACCATAAAACAGCCAATTGATTTTGGCCGCGGGGCAGAATTACGAATCAATGGCCTCATGATAGTTCTTGCCAAAAACATTAGGGCAATACATCAAGTGTTGAATTATTCTGGAAGAGTTATTACGTTCAGATTTACTATACTGCTTCTGCTTTTTAATGCGTATATCATAAAACTGGGGGAAAAATGTGTTTGGCTGCAGGGGGAAATGTCGACCCACAATCTGATCCGTTTCTTGCACTCCGGTCCAAAGTAAACCGCTACAGTTGCAGTGACTGTGAACTTTTAGTCATGCTTGTTTCATTTACTGTCAAGTCTTCATCTCCCTCCACTCTGGCCAAAAATCCATCTTACAAAACCTCACTGTTGGGCTGCATCTGTCCACTCCACTGTGACACACGCTGTAATTCCCTGCACCCACATTCCAAAGTAATGGTATATTGAGCATCCGTCCTTCCTGCTCTAAGACATACTGTGTGCGTTATCGACTGTTGACCGCAGTTTCAGCTGTTCTGAGGTTTTCCACTTGTATGCGATCCATTGAACAAATGGAAAGAAAGCGCTTCCCGTGTCAAAGAGTGCATGTGAGTATATATGTGATTTTGCGTGTGTGTGTGTGTGGGAGAGCTACGGGCCAGATGGGAATGTTTTCAAAGACGAGATGAGAATGAGAGACAGGAGAATCCATCGGTTTTTCTGAGTGTTTCCATTCCTCCTGGTGTCTCTGTAGATGATTGGCTTGTCAATCAATCACGAGAGGTGCCAAACACACCGCAATCCTGTGTGAGCATGCAGTGAGGGAGCGAACGGAAGATAAATGTCTCAACGTGGTGCGAACAAAAAAACAAAAAGAAGATGACACTGGTGGTGTGTAACATTTAAATGTAAACAAATGTCTGTTGCATTCAGACCATAGTCAAATGAGTTCACACTGCGCTGTATAAGCCCATCAGCTTCACACAAAAAAGGCTCTCAGTACACTAGTGTTTAGATCTTACACTCCCCCTGGGATATTTTTCCACACTGCACACAGGAAGCGATTCGCTTTATGTCAAGACAGATGGAGGCAACAGCAACATTACACTAGTAACGCGAAACGACTGCAAACAGGAAGTGAATTCTACTGGGGCGACAGTAGCTCAGTGGTAGAGCGAGTCGTCTTTCAACTGGAGGCTTGTGGGTTGAGTCCCGGCTCTGCTAGTCTACCTGCCAATGTGTCATTGGGCAAGACACCCCACGTTGCTCCTGTGTGCGAATGGCTGTAGCGTAGTGTGAGGCAGGTTTGAGCGGTCATCAAGACTGTTGGTTAATACTTACTGTAGCTGTCAATCATGTGGTGTCCACTCAATGTGTCGGGCTTTGTCGTCTACATGAAAATATCAAATTGGCATCATGTTTTATTGAGGAAGAGCTGAAACTAGTGAAACCTTTAACTCCTCAAGAAAATGTTTACTCATGTGATTAATTGTCATTGTCATTTTCCAATGGACTTCCAGAGTTGCCTCCTTCCATGAAGAACGCAACAGCAAACAGAGGTGGAATAATAAATCAATAACAGCAACAACAAAATAAAGAATCTCCAGAAGTCAGAGACACTACAGTTTGAAGTTAAAGTCAGCTAAAAAACATTTCTGACGCATTTCGGTTCATCTTCCTCCACAACAGCATCACATCGCCGAGGGCAACAGGAACGTGGGTGGCAGAAGAGAGACAGATTGAAGGAGTTGGAAAAGGCTCAAGAGTAAACAGGAAGAAGAAACAACATTTAAACTGAAAATGATAACAACAACAACGTTAATAAATAATAATAATAAAAGCATGTCAATGAAAACCGGAATGCAAAATACTGAGAGAGCAGAGCTAAAACAAAGGCAGAGAAAGTTGGGACAAATCTGAACCAGCTGCTCGACTGGATCCCAGATGTGTGAGAGGGTGAGAGTCACACAAACACACACACACAGGTTCGTGCAGCTATCCTTTTAAGGACTCTCATTAACTTTCATTCATTTGGACAACCTAAACAAAGTGCTATCCCTAACCTTAACCTAACCACAATTCAAATCTTAAAAAAGGGGGTTCTGCCTCATTAGGACCAGGTTTTATAGTCTCCATGGGGACTACTGGTCCTGACAAGGTCCTAAAGAGGTAACAAATACACGCACACTGTCCTCCTCGCCTGCATGATACAAAAAAACATGACTATTCCATTTGTCACTTCAGGGACCGACTGTGCTCGGGACATCTGTCCACTTCCTCTGCCCAGCTCCACCTCTGTCCTCTTCCACTTCCCTTTTGGCATCATTTGCTGTGAATTGTTTTGAGTGAGTTGTGTTTTCATTCATTCTTCGAGGCCTGGATGGATTCTGGCTCATAGTGCAACTCATGACGCATTCGGTGTATAAATCTGTGAAATATCAGGCAGGTTACCAAGACGGGATCGCGGCACAGTAATGATGGAGACCATTAATCTTTCTCCGCTTTCCGTCTTCCTTCCTCTGTCCTTTAGTCAACACCTCCTCTGAGTCTATTTATCCCTCCAGTCCACCCACTGCTTTGTCCCTGTTCTCCTTCTCCCCCAGAAACTCCCATCCAGCAATTATTTCCGCTAACCTGTCAGTCATCTATCAGCCCTGCAGTCATAATTCCCTCTCTTCCTGCAGCCTTCTAACCACATTTAGCTTGAAAACATTCAGGCAGACTAAGGTGACCTGCTGAAACCCAATACACTGCCGTGCTGCAGCGCTGACATTGATTCATATCCATCCCCACATCTGCATCACCGCCACTGCAGAAGTGGAGGAAGAGGCAAAGAGGTAAAAAGGTGAAAGTAGAAAGAATACCTGTCGGAGAGATGTCACAGGAGAAAATGAAAGGAAGACGAATGTGAGAAACTGCTGCAGTCAAAGAGAGAATCACTCGCTATGTTTGCTTGACGTTTGACTGAAACCAGACTTTTCAAATACATTCACTCTATGGACAAAAGTATTGGGACGCCCGACCATTACACCAGTACTTTAATAAGGAGTTGGTCGCCCTTTTGCAGCTGTAACAGCTTCCACACTTCTTGGAAGACTTTTCCTCAAGATTCATTCATTCTGTAGAGCATTTATGAGGCCAGGCACTGATGTAGGACGAGGAGGCCTGGCTCACAATCTCTGCTCCAGTTCATCCCAAAGGTGCTCGATGTCAAGTCAAGTTCTTCCACACCAAACTCACAGTCAAACCATGTCTTTACTGTCCTTGCTTTGTGCACTGGGACACAATTATGATGGAATAGAAAAGGACCTTCAACAAACTGCTGCCACAAAGATTGTCCTTCAGTGCAGATAAGGTGCCTCGAGCCCAAAGCCTGATTGAAACATGTGAATTCAATAGTGGAGTTCCTTCTGGAGCGTCCCCTTGAGTTGGATTCCCAACACTGAAAGCCGACTTCTCTCTGGAACAAGGTCAACTTGGAGGTCACTTCCATCTTTTCCGACTTTTGATGTAAATGGAACACACCTTTATTTGTTCAACTGCCCACAAGAAGAAAGGTAGCGCACAGAAGAAGACAGCAGTGAGGAAAAACATGGCAAGATGTGAATTAATGCTCTGTCAGCTTAAAAAATGTTTTAAAGTTAATGGATGTAGAGAGACACGTAACAGTGCTCGATATGCGAACTAGCCACCAGTGAGACTGAACCCCAGTTGCCAGCCATAGCTGTTTTAATTTGTGATGTTATAGGTCAATCAAAAAAATGCCTAATACCAACACTGTGAAAAGAGGCATAAGGAGGTCACCTAGTGTAGTGGAGTGTTGCGATTGTGTACCCCGGTACACGCTGTGCATGTAAACATACAGGGTGAGAGCAGATAGAGATGACAGATGAAAAGACCTCGTCTCTGTTTGTATTTTCTCTGCCACTTGGTAAAACCAGTGGGGTCACTTTAAAAAAAAGGCGAGCAGGGCTTGGCACACGGTTAATTCCCACATTGTGTTCAGGTGACAAACGCCCACTTGTGGCTCAATATCTGGAGCACAACGTTGTTAGTCACACGAGCATCAGGGGGGCAGGGATTTCTTTGACCGTCCCTGATCCTCCAACGATAAACACATGAACAACAAAAGAGTATGTGCGTCTGTGATGGATAGTTTGTCTCGTGAAACAGGCTTTTCCAGATCCGTTTTTTTTTTGTATGTTTTGACTCGACCTGGACGTGTAAGCAGTGAGGACGGTAGATGATATTTCACCGAAGAGTTTAGTTTTTAAATAGTTCTCTCTGATTTACTGATACAGATCTTTCTACTGTATACAGACAACTGAAAAATTGTGTATGAAAACTTCCAAAACAAACAAAAAGAGCCACCATGAAGTTGAGAGTTCTGGGCTTTCTTTGCAGCGAGCAACACAATGTTCATCTCAAAAACCTTTTCATGTGCAGTGTGAGAGTAGAAACCATCGACTGACTGACACGACCGTGTCCACAGTCACAGGTTAGAAGCATGTGCCGCACACCAGCAGGTTTCCTGTCGTGTACTGTATGTGCAAACACACATGCTGCTGCATGTTTTAACAGCTCTTTAAGTGCTCACGCCTAAATGTGTGGCAGTGAGCGCTGAAGTCTGGCCACCACAGATGCATTCCACATATTACACACATGCCAAACAGTCCTGCTCGTTTCCCCCTGTGAGATTTAATGACTTCCTGCGGAGCAAACTCTCCGCAGCAACTTTCGGGGGTTCATAGTTCAGACATGGCTTCCATTATGAGCTCTTAACCTCTGTCAGTCAGCTTGTTTGTCCGGCAGTGTTTTAAAACAAAGGATGTAACTGCCACAGCACGCTTAAAAAGAAAAACAGCAAAAGCCGCAGCTCGGCGAAGACAAAAGCAGAGTTTGAATTGGCAGTGACGCCCAAGGACAGTGCGGTGCCAAAATGAAGAGAAACAAGCTGCAGGACATTTTCTTAATAGTTCTGATTTGACTTTCAACCGGCATTGGCAGGACTTTCACAAACTCCCGGCCAAGTACTGATGTCAGTGAGGACGAATGAAGATAAGAAACTGTAACGCTGTAAAGCAAGGCTCTTATCGAAGGTGCATGTAAATTAGATTAGTGTAGTTTATTAGATTTACCTGACTAAATACATTCATCCCAGCAAGAGAACACATGCTTTGCACCACATTTAGTTAATGGCTCGTTTCCATTCTAACTGAACAGGATGTGATTTGTTGCATTGCGTTTATCACGTCTAAGGCCCCGTGGGACCATTTTTGACCAATTTTCTGATAATTCTGCATATTTCCACTGGAGGAGAAGAGAGGAGGAGGCGTAGCCATTTCTCTTCATCATCAACCACGGCTGAAGTTTATCAGACTGGAAGTAGGATATTGTATTGTTCACTGGTAATGCCTTATAGGTCATAGTGTGTCGAAATTTGGGGAAACATTTAGAGAAGGAAAAACTAAGAGAAGGAAATTATAATTTAACAGGATTATTTATGTTTGAAACTTGCAAAGTGAGAACAAATATCAAATACAGATGTGTGTCAGTTTGGGGGGTAAAGTTATGGAAAGAACTCAATGATGAATTGAAATTGTGTGAAACTCTTTTGGGGTTCAAAAATGTTTGAAATGTAAAAAAATGACAGCTTATAATGCCAATTGAAAGTCTTGTACAATAATTGTATAGGTGCAATGTTTTATGTGTTTTCTCTACATTTCTGATTTTCTTGATTTTGATGATGATCTCGATTGATGTTTGCAATATATATGAATGTAACCGAAATAAAGACATTCATTCATTCCTTCAAGTAGAGACATCATGTCAATCAGTGTTTACTAATCCTGGAAATGATGATGTTTTGAATGTCTCGTTTTTGTCAACAAACCAAATTGATTCAGTTTTTTATGATTTCTTTGTTATGGTGCAAAGAAACCAGAAAATATTCACATTTAAGATAAGAAATTTCACAAAAAACTGATTAATGAATTGTCAAAATATTTGATGATTAACTTAGTAATCGATTAATAAACATAAATAAGGGTATTATCTTCAATTTCTAAATGTTACACAGTTGGACCTTTAAATGTGGTTTCTGCATCCTACTGTGCAGCATACCATCAGCTTATGCCATAGCTCCTAAAATAACCCAGGTAGGACAGTCTGTAAAGGTCAGATTCAGATTACGGATAAATAAAACCATCTATGGCAAGTGGAAAAACACATTTCCAACAAGCACAGAAATCCAATTTGTACAGAATACCCACGAATGATAGCCACAGCTCCTTTGAACTACAAACACACATATTTGTGTCACTCCCATATCTGCAGTTGTGCATGATCCTGCACACACACCATGGAATGGGATGTGAAATTGCGTTGAGATTCCCAGGGTATGAGGCTGATAGTGTGTGAGATATAATAGGGTGTGTAGGCCATCCCGTTGATTTAATCACAAAGTGTGGTTACAGATAATCCCATTTCATAAATGGGTTGCACACTAAGTCCCCCGGCCGGCAACACATGTAGCACAGCAGCACTTCCTGATAAGAAAATAAGGAACGTGCATTGCACCCCCTCATACAAACCACGTAAACTTCATGAGTTATGGTTTTGAACTGACTTGATTATCAAAAATATGGAACAAAGCGCGTTCCTTATTTGTTCAATACAGAACACGTATCTTTCAAATACGGAACAAATCTTATTTTACAGTTTGTGGTTGAATTGTACTTCTGTTTTAGCTTGTTGTTTGTGATTAAAGCTAAAAAGTAAGCTGTAATATCTTATTAAAACAAAGAAATATATAGGTTTTATTTTCTTAGAATGTGATTATTTTGCTAGTGCAAAACAAGATTGTTTTTCTTTTTAGGCAGAATGTAGCCCAGAATTTGGGCTTATTTTACATCAGTTTTTACAGTGTAGGCTACACACGCAGCACAAATGCAAACCAGACCAAATTAACAAGAAGAAATGTCATTAACGGGGCCAAAGATTTTATCAAAACATTTGAATGGTCTCATTAATACAATCAGATTACAGTTAATCGTGTTTTAACTGGAGTTCAACCATCATGGGTTTTTCTATACATGCTGTAGCTTTAAATGACCGTTTATCGCATAAAATGACCTCTCTCCAATATGCATTTTGTCTTTGTGACTCATTACTCACTACATTAACATAACTATGTTATAATCCTCAAGTTTTAACATGATTTTTTCTTTGTAACCTAAAATAAATGAATTGTAGCAGTTTTATTTCCAAATGCAGTGCTGGTGAAAATAATTTGGATTAAAAGCTGAATTTTACATGAAACACCCAGAAATATCTTTTTCACACTCTCAATTCTCCGATGACTCACTTGCTCTTATATAATGCTTAAGATTTCCTCTCAAATCTTCTACTTATTGTTCTTTTGACATGTGAACCAATCATCTTTATGAATGACACCAATTTACACCAATGATTTGGTTTAAATTGTTGTTGTTTTTTAATAATCAAAACAAGTTATTTGACTTTTCAGCTGCTTAAATGTCAATAATGCCTGGTTTCTTTGCTCCTCATAACAAATACATCATTCTTTATTTGTGGATAAAACAAAACATAATTTGAACAACAAATCGATTAATTGAGAAGAAATAACTGTCAGATCAATCCATATAAATAACGGTTAGTTGTTGCCATAAATCAGATTCACCTTTTTCTTGTTAAATACATGACAGACTTGTGAGCAGGGAAACAATCAGGCTCTAACTCACTTAAGCCATATGTGTCCATGACGTCATTTTGTTATTAGGAGCATTAATTCAGTGCACACATACAGGAAAAACATGGGTGGGGCGTCCCCTTTGTTCACCTCCTCTTTGTTCACCAGCCGTCTTTCCACTGTGGATGTTTTTTTGTATTTTGTTTGTTAGAATTAGAATCTTATGCAGCACATACAGTAAATGCTGCAGCACCAAATCTAGTTTCCTGCGGTTCACACACTCCGCTGAGGTCTCTCTCTCTCTCTTTACACACACACTGATAACTAAAATATTTATACACACTGATGGAGGCTGTCACATATTTTTACAAGCTCTGATGCTCCACCAATGCTGTCTTTTTTCAACATGTACTGGTTAGAAGAGTTGAAAAGGTCACTTGGTGGTTAAATGTCCTTTTCTTGCCATCAACAGGTAAATAAAAAACATCCCCAGTATCATCGTCAACCTGATTTGACACATCATACATACATGTGCACCTAATAACAAGATATTTGTTAATTTGATATTTTACGCTACTCGATTAATCTAGAAAATAATCAACAGATTAATAGTTTATGAAAATAATCAGTTAGTTAGTTAGTTGTAGCCCTGATTCAATGGACAAGACTGGGTCATGTTTTCTTTTATAGCACAAAAAAACACAACATAAACATAGATGAATGTATGAATGCAAATTAGGTCACGATGATCATCGTTAGAAAGTGAGTTACCACATAAAAGTTAGGTAAAGTGATGCAAAATCCACCCCCTATATACAGTAAATACAGTATATCTGTCACAATGCAACAATTACGGAACAGAGAATTTGCCATATTTGCTAAATCAGATTAAAAACAAAAAAGCCACACTATGCTATCTTTTCTTTATTGGTTTAGGGATTATTCAACCAGGATTTCCCCTAAAATAAAACTATTTAACGAGGGAGACCTGGCGAAGACAACTCCCCAGTTACAGTTTAACACATAAAATACAGAATATAAACTACAACTCAAATGGCAGTATAGTGGAAGAATATAAGCAATTCAATTACAACAACTGCAGTTTGCCCTTTTAACTCAGATTAAATATTTTCCAAGGCTATAATCCAACCATCTCTAGAATGCAAATAATTCTATAAACTTCTGCTCATGCATTAAACCCGCCATAGAAATATTACGCCAATGTTAATACATCTTTCCCATTTGTGGAAGCAGAAATAAATTGTTTGACCTTCCTATAGCTTCAAAGAAATAATCTATTGCTCAGGGGGCAAATCCATCAAGATTAGGGCCAAATGTCAGAGATTAGCTCGCTGCTATAGGATGTTTTCCAACAGTTATGGAGGAGCTGAGAGTGCACGGTTTAAAGGAAAGACAGAATTCTGAAGCAGGACATCTTCAGCGTAACAAAAAGCAGGACTGGTGAAAGTAGGGTCTCCATGTCTGGAGGGTAAGAGGAGAGTGGTTTCAGGACGGTGGGTTAGTTTGTTTCTGTCACCAGCGCATCTCCTGTGGACATGGATGCATTAGTGAGAGTGGCTCATAATGAGTGTCTTGACATTAGCAACTTAACGTGAGTGAGTGGTCTGGAATCTGTCTGAACGCTCTTCTGCCAAAGTCGGGGTCAAAGAGGGTCATGGTGGCTGTGAGAGAGATTTTCTCCAGAACAGGGATGAGACACAGAGTTTAAAAAGCTCTCACAACAAGTGGATTGTGAGGAATTTCCATTATTATGATGATTGTCATCAGAGAAATAGATTTTTTTTGTTGTTTAAAGTTCCATGCGGAACCTCTATCGCCCCCTGTGGAACCCTGAGTAATAACAACAACAATGCAGTTCTAATTTCACCCAGTTTTCTCCCCAGCTCTAAAAGTAACATAAATACGCACACAATGAGAGTGACAGAAATGAAGCCATCACACGTTTGTTTAAAAAAACTATAATGATGCAAATGCAAAATGTCCGAAAAATTTTCTCAAACCAAAAATTATTACGTTTTAATGATTTTTTGTTACATGGAGCAAAAAAAACAGGAAATATTCACATTTAAGGAGCTGAAAAATATGAAAACTTGTTTTAATTCTTAAAAAAAAAAACACTCAATCCCATTACTCGATTATCAAAATAGTTGACCGTTCATTTCGTAATTGATTAATCGAGTAATTGTTTCAGCCCTGAAGCATATTTTTACAATTATTGAATTAATATTGTGAATGTCAATTATTCTAGTCTAGATAAGTGTGACAGGGAATGTTCACATTGAAGTGATGAGGTAAAAGCTGGGATTTCACACCATCGTCATCAGACTGGGACACTTTTCAGGCGTCATCACATTAACTAAACACACAGGACATCAGAGTCAGACCTTCTCTAGCAACAACTAATTTTATTCTGCAATTTATCACAATTTATTTTCTACTGTAAATCTGCACTCGCTCAAGGTGACCATGTGTCTTTCCCTTACACACTGTGAATAATGATACTGTACTCTCTCTGTCTGTCTCTGGCACACACAGCAGCTGTGTATGGAGCTGTGATGAAGTGGACAGATATTAGCCTGTCTCTCTTTCTCTCTGTCTCACACACACACGCACACGCACACACCCACCCTGGAGTGAGACAGGGACTTGTGTAGGTGCCAGGCCCATCAAAAGACTCATCATCACCCATGGCAACGGCTTCTCTGTTTCCCCTCCTCTGACTAGAAAAGGCAGCCTGGTTGATTTTTACATATTTCACAAGCGACTTGACCAAAAAGAACTCATTATCTCAGACAAATGAAAGTGGTGACGTGTGTAAAAGGATTGTAGGTTATGATGATGATGATGATGATGCAGGTGGGGAATAGAAAGCAGGGCGCCAGACAGATATCTAAAGATATCTAAAGCATCACATAGCACATTAATCTGCCAATAACTGAGGCTCTGTTTTAAAGTAATGCGGGAAACCAGAAATGGCAGGGATAAAAGCTTCTTTTTATTAAGTGTTTTCAGAATTGTTCCATTTTATAAGATTGGTTTAGACGTTTGTGTGGTTTTAAGTGTAACTGTCACTAATAACATTTCTTGATCCACTGCTGCCATATGTAAGTGTTCAAATGTTCAAATGAAATCAGTTTCTCCTTCATTTGTTGACGGCAGCCACGTCATTAGTGACAGCAAGCCTCAGGCTCTAAGCCTGGCTCACAAAAACAAAAATCACTGGGAATCAATACCTCACTCAACCACACTTGACCTTTTTGTCGTTGTTTCATATTTTCTCTTTAAATTTCAAAATGAAGTGTATAAGACTTTCTGCTGATTTGTGTGTTGTTTAAAAAAATAGAATAAGCTTTATTGTAATGTAAGCACAGCATACAATGAAATTAGCAACAAATATGGCTCAGTCTATTTTGTTTACATTGGTGCTTAAAAGGTTACTCTATTAAAAACTGACATGCTGTGACCTCTCATTCGGTTTTTTTTCTGCCGGTAACCATGGTAACCAGCGAGGGGGTATACGGTAAGACAGGTGCAGAACGTCTGGACTGCAACCGGATAAGATTAGATGGTATAATATGTCCCTGCATTTCTTTATAATGGAACAATAACGTGGCATTTCTCTTATGACGTCGCTACCTCAAACCTGGAGTGATGAAATTGTTTTATTGTTATAACATACGAATAAAATTTCATGTTCAGACCTGAACGTGTTTCAGGGTTACACAACCACATCCCGTCCAACAGGTCAGTAATGACACCTGATTATTCAAGTTTATCTGAGTATTTGGTTGCGTTGCGCTGCTGTTAATTTGGTTTATAAAGCTGACAAACAGTGACACACACAGTAAAGACTCTCAGTCTGGATACCGTGTGTGTACATATATGTGTACATATATATATATATATATATATGTATATATATGTATAGGGGGGTATACGGTAAGACATATATATATATATATATATATATATATATATATATATATATATATATATATATAATATATGTATATGTATATACATATATACAGTGCAAGGTGGAATAGAAGCAGACTGGTGCAGCTGGTTCTTCACATCAGTAAACTACACTCTATGACCTGAGACAAAAAGTGCCAAAGGCAAAATATGCATTTCCTTTGACATATGACACAATTAAATACTGAATATTAGATATCGACAGTTTAGTTTAAATCTAGAAACAGGTATTTCTATATTATTTAAATTTTTAATATCACGTGTGTCCCACCAAATAACAACATATCATGATCTGCCTTAAACTATTGCTTAATTCTCAGTTAATGAGGGTTTCAACATAAGTTAATGCCTTAATACTGTTGTAACACCATAATCACCAACGTTAAAATACAGTGGTGTAATTAGGTCGAGCAAAGTCAGCTACAGACTTTTCACAGGAGGCAGATTTATTCCCAATCAGATTATTTGCTCTCTCATCATCCTTCTCTTCCTCACATATACTTCAAAAAGTGGTATAGTGACATGAGATTAAGATGGAGCAAGCGATAATGTGACTCTTATTAATATTATTTTATTTATTTAGTTATTACATTTTCTACGCACTCCAATTAAAATTCCTCAACTCCATTCCACCCGTGGTTTGAGAACCATGGCCTTAACACATTTAACATACATTCTGATCGATCTAAAATGTACTAAAACAGAAAATAGTGACATATACGCAGCCATCTCATATTGGAAATTCAAAATAATAACAGCGTTTCTTAGGTTATTACTTTCTTGATTCATCCATGAGCTGATAGATTGGAGCATAAAATGTCATAAAATGGTGGAAAAAAAAACTCAATGTCCACAAAGCAAACACATTCATTTTTCTGGGTTTCTATAGCTCTGGACACAAAGGAACAAAGAAACCATAACATATTCACTCAAAGCACAAAAAGCTGCCAATGAAATGGATTAATGGTGATTAAGGCAGTTATCGATTGATAATAGATTAATTGTTGCCGCTCCAGTGTCTCCTGTCCTTGTCCTCTCTCAGCACTCACTTGTCTCCTATAGGGGAGCAGTTGCCTAGCAACAGCTCACACCCACATAAGCATATTAATACTAATATCATGACAGTGAATGAAGACACTAAATATAAACACGGTGCAATGCTTCCCTTAGGGACCAGCAGACCATTGACTACAGGGTTATTTACGATAATTGTACAGTAATGTAATGGAACATTTACAGTAATGTGTTGCTCCCAGCACTGCTTATCAAAGGATCTCCTTCAAGTCAAGTGGTTTTGGTTTATAGTGATGACCTCAGTGTAAATTTGTGCAAACACATCAGAATGAAACCCTCATTTAACTATAGGTGTGGAAATTCTAACACCAGTAAAAGGTATAAAATCATTGTTTTCACTAGACTCAGATTACAACCATTCACCAACAACTTCCAGGCCGGTGCACAGGTGTCCTTTCATTGTTGTGAAAGGAATGAAAGCGGCAGGTGACAGACGAATAAAAGACAGAGCAGGGACAGGAAGAAGAGAAATGGAAGAGTTAAGTGAAGAGAAAACGTGTGAAAGAGCACTCGCAATACGAAGACATACCTTAAATATTCCTTCACATGCTCACCCACTCGTGTATGCACACTTACAGCACCGGCACAAGTTTGGACCTGCGGTGAGAGGGAGGGTGTGTGTGTGTGTGTGTGTGCACCATTTGTGGGAAAACAGACAAGACTGGCGATGACTATGTCCTCCTGACACACAAGTCAAACACTGACAGCAGAACTGCTCCAGCCACTCCTGGGTGGCTTTGATTAGGTTACATTGTCATATAAAAAGGATAGTTATGACAATGAAACGTTGGGACACCGCTGCAATAAATAATCATAAAAGACATAAAGAAATAATTTTTAGGTAACAGTTGGATGATGGAGTTGTCTTGGACCCACACCAGGGGGTGGGACATAAACAATATAACGTTCCATATCAACTTTTATTTTGAAATAATGTAAAATATGGTCATAAATATTGCTATTGAGTTATCATGATGGTATCCTGATATCAGCCACCCTCACTGAACATATGTGTTTTTCAGTGACCAGACTAGATGCTCAGTGACCCCCAGGTCATTTGAGTGTGACGTACACCTTCTGTGTTTTATGGACTTAGATGTGTCACATGCCTTAACAAAATGATTTCACAGCTGCTTTTTCATCTCAGTGATCAAATCACACTAAGTTCAGGTCTGAACGCTCCCAATCCATCCTGAATTCATCCTCAGACAGATAGTATTAATATTACACGGAATTCAAGAGTGAGAGCAGCTTCTCCCTGGAATAAATCTGATTTCCACTGCTATGTTGCCAATAAGATATAATATCCATCGGATATACAGGTGCTGTGCCACACGGTGGCGGAGTGGCTAGCACTCACACCTCACAGCAAGAGATTAATTGGACACAGTAAATTGTAGGTGTAACATTTGGCGGTTGTGAACGTGTTAGCCCTGTGTTGGACTGGTGACCAGACTGTGACCGCGTATTTCACCCTATGTCAACTGGGATTGGCTCCCACTCCCACTTGACCTTCGTGCGGAAGATAAAGCAGTAGATAATGAATGAATGAATGAATGAATGAATGAATGAATGAATAAAGACTAGGACAGGGACAAGCATCCTCTTACATCGGTGCCAGAAGATATATGCGTCTTTGCTCACTGAGTTAATGTGGTTCATTAAACAACCGATATTATTGGACTCATTATTTCATCATATGATGAGAAACTCAGAAACAAATGACACCATGACTTCACACAAATCACCAGAAAATCAAGCAGACTGTCCGCGGCTGCTGGAAACCACAGTGAAGACATGAATGTGTCGAAATATGATCAAAAACCTGGGAAATATTACATGAAAAACAAGGTCACTCATGCTGCGAGTAAACATCATGATCAAAGCGAGAAGAGTCATGACTGACGGAGTGATGTGTGTGTGCGTGTGTGCAGATTCACTGAAATCATCACATACGTGTCTGCAACGGAAACTATTCTTCTCACCGTCACCATCGTCACTGTATTACACAACATTACACTTTCCCTGCTGCTTGTAAAATCAATTTAACGACACATTAGCTTCCCTTTTTTATTTTTTTACAGTGACGGTATTTTCCCAAATAACACTCCCTCAAAAGATCATGGGAAAGTGAACCAGGCATAAAAAGGGGGAAGTGTCTGAATGTGCGCTGATTCTCTTCCTGTGACCTTCCGTCTCCCGGCCGTTCACCAGCACTGAGGAGCAGCCAGATGAACGTCTGTCTCGCTCGCTCAGTCTCCTCTTTGTTTGCCACACTGTAGTTTTGTCTGTGGACATGTATATTTGTCAAGTTCAGCAAACAGGACAAGAGTTTGGACCGAGAGAGGAAGAGGGAAGCAACGAGATAACAGCGAGAAAAATAATATAATATGAACTAGGGCTAAACCATTTTGAATAAATATCTAATTGCGAGGGGAAAAATGAAGAATAATACAGTATATCGCAGGCTAGCCACAGTTAGCCAATTAGCAATACCAGTCGATATGATTTCACACACAAACAAAGCGTTTTAACACGTCCACAGATAAAAATTGAACAGGAATATGTGTAGAGCTGATTTATTGTGACACAAATAAGTCAGAAGTGCAATGAACAGCTAAAATTTTTACTATTAAAACGAGTAGCTCCAACTTTCCAAGGTGGAAACCCAAACTGAGGAGTGCTCAAATTAAAACTTCCTCCAACCATGAACTCAGAACTTTTAATTACAAGTGGAACGCACCAGTACAGGAGCTGACGTCACAGAATCCTGTCATTCAATAGTCGGATTTAAACAACACCATTTTGGCAGGACGCCGTTTTGTTCTATAGACGTATGAGGCAACATGTCAGGCAACTGTTCTCTTCTCTGGCTTTATTCATTTAATAAAAAACGGAGAATGCATCCAAAACAGTGGACTGGGTCCACATACTTAAAGGATTTGGCAGATACTTTTACGCCGGATTTCCTTCATGAAGCAACCCACTGGGATCAATTTAGAGTGTCCAATTAACAATGAACAATGGGGATTGGGTACCTTGTGGGGATTCGAACTGACAACCTTTACAGTTACAAGCCAAGTTCCCTTTCCACTTCCCTTTCCACTTCCCCATGGCTGCCCAAAGGACCCAAATAATACTGTGTGTGACTGCACCAGTTACATACAAACAACACTCAGTACGTTTGCATGCACAGTTTAATCGAGCTAAGACCGTAGTCAGAGTATACGTCAGCAAAAATCAGTTGTGTACACCTGACTCCGCCTCCGTAGGTGTGGCTATATCTCTCTATAAGCTAGTGTGTATTGGATCAGTAACCTGTTGACCTTTACGTCACAGAAAAACAAACAGTGAACGGCAAGCTGGACGGTGAGATGAATCATGCTGCGGTTCTGAATGTTTCGTACGTGCAGTACATGTTTATCGTGACTGTTGTAGTTAAACTATAGTCCGTGTTTTTTTCCGGCAACTGTACAGCAGTTTATAAGTCATCTCCTATTACGTCTGGGTCAAAGACTGGGGAGGAAATTTTGCTGCATAAGCAGAACGCCAACAAGTAGTCAGTCTACGACTCGCATTATCCAGGCATCTTAGTCCGACTAAGACTAGCTCGATTTTAGTTGGACTAAGTGTGTATACATGCCATTTAGAAAACCAAATTATTGTTTTCAATCTGACTTAAATTGGACTTTTAACATAAACACACTGACACGAGACACCACCAGTTACATATAAACAGAATATACATTCTTTCCATACTATGCAGCACACTGATCACACAATTGCTGCACATCTAACTGACATTAAGGAGGGGGATAGCTGGCCTGAAGGCTGCTAGGATGTACTGTAGTTTCCCACCGACCTGCTGCACAGCAGAGCAGCCAGACTGGCACGTGGACTGAGTGTGGCTACAACGCTCCAGCAGGCGGGCAAAGGAGCAAACAGCTGGATTAATGCCCAGGATACAAATTCCATCCCTGTGGGGAGAGTCAGGCAGCATCACCACCGCTGCTCCTGCTGCACCTCAGAGACACACCAGGTGACTGCAGGGCCTCCTCTACATGAATACATGAGGAGATTGCACCTAACATGTATGCAAACACTCACTCATACACCCGCAAGGATCCCGAAAACACTCTCGTGTTGTAAGCAGGGACTGAAAGAGAGTGATATTTAATAGATGGTTTGAATAAAACATGTAAATCACTGACATCTTTCACACTCCAGAAAATGGACCCTGACTGTGCTTGACTGTCCCTCCTCTCACAACGTTACAAACCACACTGAAAAATCAGCTCCACATACACATGTCTGCCTTACCACAGACAAAACACACGTTTTATTTCATTTTTATTATCAAGCAAATGTTGACATCTACATATTCTAGAGATTTAATCAAAAAATATGAATAAAATAAAGATAAAAACAGATTCCAAAATACTAAAATCGCCATCCTATCATTGAGCACATGGGTGAATTCAGACACATTTACCCTGTTGATATAGCCACATATTCAGCACGAGAGGAAAACCTTCAGTGTCAGAGAGAAAAAAATCATGCGTAAAAGAAGGTGTGCCATTTTTGCGCACCGCTGTGATGAAGAGAGAAGCAGTCTCACCTGAATCTGGGTGAATCTTTGATACATTCCTCAAAGTCCACCGTCATTTTTGCGTTTTCTCGTGTATTCCCACTTCAGAGCGCCAATGTCATTGCCCGCAGCGGCGTGTCGCGTGGATTTAGTGACTGGTTTGGCCCGGACGCGCAGCAGCAGTCTGTCGCTCCTCTCTTCTCCCGGTGACACGGTGACACAAAATGCGAGCTGACTGTGAGGAAGGCAGATTTTACTACTACACTCACTGCTGCTGCTGCTGCTGCTGAGACACAGACAAGAGGGAGGCGTAGCTGCAGCGTGGAGGAAACCAGAGGTGGAGATTGAAAAAGGAGAGGAGAGCGCCGACTGGCGACAATCTGAAGCACAGAAACAGAGAGAAATCTACACAATTAATAGACCACCTGTCAAATCTTTCAAAAATTTGTTTGAAAATAAAAAATATCGTTATTTATTTGGCAAATAACTAACTGAATTCACCCTTTATACCCACATTTGAGCCGGCTCATTGGGCTTCTCTTAGAAATAAATCAAGCATAACATTCCAACAGAAACACATTTTTATATACAGGAATACGAGTAAACAACTGTAATGTGACATCTTAGTCAAGAAATAACCATGTGATTTATTATTTTTTTCTAGGTTTTTTTGTAAAACAGTACATTTGAAAATGCATGGATAACAACGATAATTGTATTTTTAGCATTAAAATATAATTTCGGTTAAAGCTTTTACATACTGGTGTATTAACCATTACATAAAAAAATAATAATAACAATAATGAAAAAAAATAATAAAAAAAGTTGCATTTAAGAAGACGAAAAATCAGAAAACTTTTTTAATTGAAAAAAAAACACTCAAATAAATAATCAAAATAGTTGACGATTAATTAACAATTGATTAATAGAATAATTGTTGAAGACCTAGGTAGTATATCACTATATGGTAATATTACTTTTGATATAAGGACACATATTACATTGTATTTTTTTATAATGATAAATATTTATTTTTATTTTTTATTTAAATGTACTAAATGTATTTAGTATTGTAAATCAATCAATAAATGCAGTGTCATATAATTATTATATGATCGTGTCGAATGTATTTTCTATAATTCACAACTTATAGCTCTGACTTAATAAATAATCGTTTCCGGCGCTGAACTGCACATCCGGACTACAAATATAACCGTGAGCCTTTGCGGAAGAGCGGGCCCGCCTCCTGTCCTTGCGTCTGTGTTCCTGGTTTATGTGTCCGACCTCAAACACGTGAATGAACGCTTGAGGTTAGTTAGTGTAGAGGTGAGTGTCAGTGAGTTGACTTGTAAAAGCATAAAACACAGAACTACAGTGAGTTGGTGTTTGTAAAATCGCAGTTAGACTATTTTAACGACAGTCTACTGTAACGTCTCAGTGTTGTGTTCACGGAGAGACCATGCACTCATGCACGCGCTACCTCATCTTCTTTCAGTACATTGGAACTAAATACAGGTAAGTTACAGTTACACAGCATGGCGAGACTTAACATTTAGGGATGTTTGCTTAGTTATAACTGTTTTTAATTCAGTATGTGATCATTCTGGGTCATCTCTTATGTTATTTGGGTTTTATTGGGTGTATTGTTAATGTAATGTTTCTATTTATTAACTCAAAAAGAACTGAGATAGTGTTTCCTGAGCTCCTATTTTTAATGATCTATTCTGGCCTTTGTATTGATGTGTGTGTGTGTGTGTTTTTATATGAAGCACTTTGTGTTCATTTTGCAGTGGTGCAGCCAAAGTACATCAGCAGCACAAAACAGGGGTCCTAGACCATTTGGAGGTGAGGTTTGCAGATACAAACATTAAAACAGGATTATTATATGTGTATTACACAATAAAATTAATAATAGTCTTTGCTTTTTTTTCTGTAAAGCTATTTCAGATGCAAACATGTCCCTACAGATAGTTGTGCACATGTTGAACTTGATCAGGCTGTCCAAAGGCACCCATGGTTTATTAGATATTTGCATTAACAAGTAGTTGAACAGGTGTACCTATGTCTATGTCTAAATCTTTTTTTTAACAATATAATATGTATAGTAATTCATGTTTCTATTCAATAATCGGTTCAATATTCTCCATAACAGATTTAAAACATGAGTATTACCACATTATACGCCATTAAGAAAATTAATTGCAATGCAAAGTACAGAATATAAAAGTATAAATTGCTTCCAGAACAATTAGCACAAAAGCGGTGACTGTTTTAAAGAAAAGTACAGTACTGTAAAAATACAGTAATAAAATAATAGGATGTGGCTTTAAACAAGCAAGTTATGTCGTTCAGTTATGGCATTAATTAATAAGTCTCTTCTCTGATAATCTCATCGTCCGTGAGCAGGATGCAGTGAGGAAACTGAAGCCCCTCAACCCTGTGTCTCTGACCATCTCCAGCCGGACAGACTCGGGTGTCCATGCCCTCTCTAACTCCGCCCACTTTGACATTCAGCGCACAAACAACAAGCCGCCATTCACTGAAGACATTCTTGTTGAGGCCCTGAATTACCACCTCGAAACCGAACAGATACGGTAAGAACAAAGTCATGAGTTTCTACTGTTAAAACAGAGACAGGTGTACTTTCCCAACCACCTGATTACTATGGATCAGAGCTATGTATTGCATGTTTTGTTGATGACAGCAAGGAAAATTATTACTATTAATTGGATGAAACCTAATCCTCCTACGATCGTCTAGTTGCAACAGAATGTAATTTTTTGAGACAATGGTCTCCAGTAATTCACTAACTTGGCCAGGATTCTTGCACCATATCCATCTAAGAATTGTATGAATCATGATATTGTTTATTTTTCACATCTTGCTCCTTATTTTTTTAATTTTCTTTCTTTCTTTCTTTCTTTCTTTCTTTCTTTCTTATAGCTTTTAGTAGTGGTATTTGTGCTCTGTCTTTGTGTTATTTCTACAGGATCAGACCACTGTAGCCCCATCTCAAGACTGTTCTCTTTTGTTATATGAGGTTAATTGCCTGATTATTTTGCAAATAACGGCAATAAAGTTAAAAAACAACAACTCCTCCCTTGGAAATGTAACCTACTTTCTATCACTGTCCACAGCACACACATGGAGCTATACATTAGAAATTGCTAGTCATAACACAAGTATGCTCATTTTCTCTTTAAAATTGATGGTAGTTTTTCTTTTCCAGGATAACCCATGCCCACCGTGTGCCTGATAACTTCCATGCCCGTTTCCGTGCCATCTCTCGAACCTACGTCTACCGGATAGCCCTGGGACTCTCTCGTCCCTGCCTCCTTCCCCTCACTGATCACAAGCTGTGCTGGAGCCTCCGCAACACGTGAGTTATCTGTGTCCACAGTAGAGCTGAATGTTAAGTGGCACACCAGGCCTTCAGAGTTCTTTAGATATTCCCTCTGCCAAACACACATGCACAAACATGACAACATTATTTTAACTTATACTGTTAGTCATGTGAGGTTTAACACTTGTGCTGTCTTTTAAGTGATGCTCTCCTTACTGCGTCACCTGGGTGGTGCTAACAGCTACGCTAATAGGTGACTCAGCTGGTTTGTTTTTGATCTGTGGTAGTTTTTGATACTTTCACATAAACATGACAACATACTACTTTTTCTATCAGTCATGTAAGGTTTAAAACTCCTCATTGTCTTTCTGTGATGCCCTCTTTTCTGCCTGGGTGGAGCTAACAGCAAAGCTAACAGGTGACAAAATACTTTCACACAAACATGACATCATTAATTATTACTAATTTTACTATCATGTGAGGTCTTACATTCGTTCACTGTCTTTCTGTGATTCCCTCTTTGCTGCATGGGTTGAGCGAACGGCTAAGGTAGCGGGTGACTAAGTGATTTTCTGCTCAGAAGTACTGTTTTGTCCATTTTCACTGCAAAAAAAGAGCCACAAGGACATTCAAAATGGATTTAAGCTCATAGCGCCCTCTGCTGGACCGTGCAGTAATTTCTTCAGATGAGTTGATGTGCTTTTATGCTGTATATTTGAATTCGAATGGGTTTTTAAGGAACCTCAGTTGCAACAGCCCGAGTCATGTGGTCATTTTGCGTGAAAGATGTCCCTTAAATTTTGAAAATGGAGATCAGACTAAAGCCCAGTCTAATAAACGGCTCCACATATACATGAGCTCTCAAACAGACGTCCCCTCAACAAGCTCATGCCAAGCCTTGCAGAAACAATGGCACAGTAAACACATGAATAATCCACACGCACCACAGTGGAAATACAAATTAGGGCAAGTCAAACACTGAAGTGTTTTATGTGAATCGACAAACCAAAAACAAACAAAGGAAAGGCAGGGGAGAAAAGAGACTGGGACGAGGATGAACAGAGTATGAAGTGAGGGAAAGAGACAGAGCTTCATGGTTCAGACAATGTTCTTTTCACTTCAGTTGGACAAGAGGGAACATAAAGTCACATTACAGAGAGCGTATGTATGAGCATTTGCCTTCTCTTCACTTTTTGGGGGGGAAGTAGGGCAAGATGAGCTGCAGGCTTTTACACATGCAGCACGACCCACACACATTATCCTGACTCTCTCTCTCTCTCATTTTAAGCTCCAGCTCATCCTCCAGCGTCTCTGCCTCAGCAGCTTCTCTCCATTCTCTCTTTGATCTGCGTTTCCCTCCTCACCCGCTCATGCCACCTTTCCCACTGCAAAAAAAATGAACTATTAATTTTGGACGTGCTTTAATCTGCCCTTGTTTTCAGTTTGCTGATTGTCGACACGCTCTGCTCGCTCACGTGAGCCTGAGAAATTTCATACGGCATAAATAATTGTTGAAAGCAGGACCTCTGGAGCCTTTAACCAGCTGTAACCACATTACATCCTAGTTACAAAACCTCACCGTTCAGACAGGTTTATTTTCTTTCCAATATCACAGTAATGCAATGTCTGGAAAAGTGGGTTTTCCTACACTGTGTAGGAAATTATGTGTAAAGTGATAAAAACGATCTCTTCTGTTGCTAACTGCCATGCCAAATTCTGAATGATTAAAAAAAGTCGCAAAATGTTTAAAAATTTGGTTTCATGAACAACATTCACTGCACTGAGACACACACAAATTCTTGCACTACATTCTCAGTGAGGACACATAATGCAATCCTTAGCCCGTTACCCTAACTTTAACCATCATAACTAAATGCCTAACCATTACCCTTAACCTAAACCTAATTCTAACCTTAACCCTAGAACCAAGTCTTAACTCATAAACAGCCTTTTTAATGTGTGGCAGAAAATGAGGACCAGCCAAATTGTCCTCACTTTCTTAAAATGTCCTCACTTCCTGTGTTTTATAGGTTTTTGTGGTCCTCGCAAAGATGTATGTACAAGTACACACACACACACACACACAGTATGGTTTCCATGACTTCAGAGGACATTACATTGACTTGCATTAATTTCCTGGAAACATACTCTAACCTTAAACGGCCTAATATTGGCCTAAACCTAATCCTAACCATACAACATGTCTTCACCTTAAAATGTATTAGGGGGTCCCTATAAGGAAGACAGGTCCCCATAATATGACTGTGTAAACAGATGTAGGTCCCCACAGCATGAGTAATACCTGGAACAAACACGTACACACATTCATGATTTAGTGGAGACCAAAGCAGCTGAATGTCATGTACATATGTGTGTTCACTGGAGAAGGTTGTGTCCTCTCCTCCTCATGCGCCGCCACACACTCATACAGACCTATACCCTCTAGTGGGGACCGAAGTAGCTGAATATCGCAGTTCGTACATCAACTCCCACTTTCTCTATCAGCAGCACCTGCAGCCTCACAGCAGGAGTCTGCTCCTCTTTCTGTTCTTCTTCTTCTTGACTTAATGTCCTCATCTTAAGGAACTTTAGATAAAGCAGCAGAGCTTTTCTGTGTGTGTTTTTGCATCCAGATAAGACACTTTCCCAGGACAAAGACATCACAGCTAGCCAGCAAATCAAAGGAGGAGTATAGGAGCAGGTGCGGTGACTCATGAGTAAATGCTGATTAAGCTCACTGAGAGTTTTTATACCATTACAGCATTTGAGAAGTTATGCTAATTATGGCTATGAAGCGTCGTTGAGCTATATTTATAAACTCACAGGAAAAAAAATCCTGGCTAGAAGACTGGAGAGAAACTGTTTTTTACTCCACAGTTTGTTTTGTTTCTTCTGTTCTCAGCCACTATTTTCTACAACACACAGTATTAACATGTGCAGAGGAGAACTCTGCATTTGCTTTACACACACTTAAATGAACCCCCTCTCATCAGGGAGCTGAATATGGGAGCCATGCGAGCAGCTGCTTCTCTGCTGGTCGGGACTCACAACTTCAGCAGCTTCAGAGTGGCCAACTCCGAAATGCCTTTTAAAAACCCTGTCAAGACGCTGGAAGTGGCCGACATACGGCCGGGATGCTCCTTCTCTCACGCACACTTCCACAGGTGGGATACACAGTAAAATCAAGGAAAACTTATTACATAGGCCACAAGTCGTTGCCACTTGGTGGTAGAGCAACAGGCTGTAGATGCAACCTTATAACTGTGGGTTTGTTTCACTCAAAATACAGAGGATGCTCGTCTGAGTGGAAAAATTCAAATACCACATTTACTATTGATTCATATGTTATTATTCAGTTTAGTGTACTTTTACTTCAAAACTGTAAAGGTAGATGTGTAAAACATGTGCCACAGTGACCTGACAAGTTGACAATAAAAGGACTGTTTACCGAAAAAGTAAAGCCAAGTTTGTAGGTGGTAAGTAACACTTAGCCACCAGGGGGCGACTCGACATTCTCCGTTTGAATAGAAGTCTATGGGAAAACAAGTCTACCATTCATCTGATTTATAACATCAGTGAACATTTCCCAGGTCTTCACCAGAACAAGAAGTTTATTTTGTTCCCATTTAGAAGAAAATAGAGAATAAAGTACAGCACATATAATTGGACAGTGTGTGTGATTGACAGCTGGTATCATCCAGTTTCCAGTTTCAAAAACTGACATGCGCTGGTCAAATGAAATCTGGAGGCTTCGCAATAAGAGTGGCTTTTGCACCAGTAAGATGATTTAGATTTTTCTATATAGTCTGTGGATGGGAAGAGGAAAAGGAAAACATGCAGCCGCGTAGGCTTGACAAAACACTGTCTTCTAAACATAATACAAATACAGATGATGGAGGTCTGGGTTAAGTTTGTCCTATCTCGGTCAAAACTCATCAGATACAAAGGACAACTTGTCAAATTTAAGACTTGTTTTAAGAAGTCTGAAACATCTTTAGGGAAATTGGATTCCCAGAATTACTCGCCAAGTCAGTTTTATTTATCAATTAACATAACTACACAAGACTCTATTATAACATTAACATATAAGATTCATTGTAACTCAGTGAAAGTAAACTTCATCCATTGTTAATTTAAGACCTGGCAAAACTTGTTTTGAAGACTTATTAAGGCGTAAAATTCAGACTTTTTTAAGACCCCACAGATACTCTGCATCTAACAAGTTGAGATGTGTATATCTCAGCGACATGTTAACAGATCAGGATGAATTTTGTCACACTTATGTAAGACGATAATAGCTATAAGCAGGCAACGTTCCATACAGATCCAGAGAGTTTGTAAAACACAGGTGACAGAGTGTTTAATCTTTAGCAGAGACCTGTGCTCTCTGACTGCTCTTGTCCTGTCATTTTCATTTTCAATATGAGACACAGAACATTGTATCCGGCTTCATCTAAAGAGATTGTCCCTCACCAGAATCCCTGCACAAGCTTACATGCGTGTACCGCTGTATAAATTCGTCTCTGCACTCGTCAGCAAGCTCTGAGTAAAAATTTGCATTTGACCCAATTCTTCCTCGGAGCCTGTTCTCTCCTTTATCCCCAAAATATCAAGTCAGTAAGATTATTTTTATGCTCTGAAAACAAAATAAATAAATAAATGAATAAAAGTGTCAAATTGTGGAAGGGTATCTTCTTCTTTTTCCAGCATCACATATAATCCTGTTGGGCCTCAGCTGCAGTGGCAGACATTTAAATGAACGTGTGCACGAGGAGAGTGTTTTTATCTGATGTCTGGCATAAGAATGAATGTCACATCAGCACAGTGACAGTTTAACAAAAGAAGCACATGATGAAAAGACTCATTTCAGTTTCAGATGTGGGTTTGATAAAGAAATGGATTCTAGCATTTTACATTTTCATTCTCTTCTGACCAATACTCCTTCAAATGTCAACTATCTTGATAATGGATTAATGGGTTACTTTTTCAGCCTCTTAAATGTGAATATTGACAGGTTTGAATCAATTTGACAAAACATTTGAGAACTCAGAAATCATTTTTATGGTTTGTTTGGATTTATAGCCCGGTTACATTTGACAACCAACCAAGCTGCAGACAGCACATAAATGCACATAAATAAATAAATAATTCAACAAATAACTGTATATTTGTATATATGTGCACTTACATCTCCACTATATATCACCATTTGTTTCTCTTTCAGGGACATTCCGATGTGGGAGTTGACGTTTAGGAGCAGATCTTTTCTCTACAGGCAGGTGTGTTCCCTGTTAAATACTATTCTATTTCTGTGTTTGTGCTGCCACCTGCTGGGGATATCTGAAAAACAAATATGCATGATAAATAAGGATTATTCAAGGCCGATGACGTAAAACCTTAAAATATCCAACCGTTTACCCACTGATATTGTGCAACTCACATTATTAGGTTCACCTTGCTTGAGCTGTTTTGGACACCTTGTGCCTTCAGAGCTTCCTGCAGTCTTCACTGCTTTGATTCAAAAAGGTGCTGGAAACGTTCCTGAGAGGTTTTAAACAGCACATCAGCAGCACATCTGCAGCACATCTGCGAATCTGTGAATCTCTATTATTGGACTGAGGTGTGGTGACAATGGAGGCCGCCTGAGCCCAGTGAACTCATTGTCATGTTCAAGAAACCAATTTGCTATGATGGTGTTGCTTTGTCACACAAACACCATTAAAGCACCAGTGTGAACAGAGGGCAGGACGGATGCATGCTTTCAGAACATAGTATCAACATAGTCATCTTCAGTGATGATCTGAAGAAGCTTCCTAGATGAAGAGGTGAAAGCAAGTCCAGTCACCTACAGCTCACTACAGAAAACAGCTCAGACCACGTGTTTACAATCTTCTCCTGTCTAATTTTCATGAGCTCAGTTCTGAGCACCCTGTGTGGTCTTCAGCTGCTGGAGCCCACCTGCTTCAGGGTTGTTGTGTGTTTGTTGAGAGGCAGATTTCTGGTTGTACTAAGTGGTTATTTGAGCAACTGTTGACCGTCATCTGCTCGGTCTCCACAGACATGTGGCATTAATGAGGCATTTTCACCCAGAGAACTGCTGTGTCATGGATATTTGCTCCTTCTCAGATCTTTCTCTGTAAACCCGAGATTGTTGTGTGTGAAAAGCAGCAGTTTCTGGAAATACTCACACCAGGCTGTCTGGCACAAAGTCATTTCATCACCTTCTTCATTCCTATGCTCTGTTTAAACTTCAGCAGGTCTTCGTGGGTGGTGGTGAGTTTATTTCTGTGATGGCGTTGCCATCTGCTGGAGATGATTAAATATGTGGATCTGTTAGTAAGGATTATTAATACTGAAGTGGTGGAACATATCTGACTTTACAGTACGTTAGTGTCAAAACAGTTTCTGTGGTTCTGTGGTTCTGTGGTCCAGGTGCGGAGGATGACGGGGGCCCTGGTGGCAGTCGGTCGGGGACAGCTCTCAGTGACCCAGCTCAAGGACCTGCTGGAGGCTCAGGACCCTTTAGCTTACCAACCGGGTATGGCTGCTCCAGCTCACGGCCTCTTCCTCACCAGAGTAGACTACAGAGATGCAGGTGAGGTGGCATTGTGGCCATGTTCAAGCAGAAGAGAGGTGTCACTAATCACATTAATAATGGCCGGGTTTGTACAAAATCCAGAAATCCTAGCCAGGGTTGGGTTTGGTTGGTGAAAAAAAGGATAATAATTATCCTTTTTTTCACATTATGGCTGCATTTATTAATCCGTTACTTAATTTATCATCAGCTATTCTGAAAATCTTGTTCAATAATTAAAACAAACTTTTAGATTTTTCAGCTTCTTAAATGTGAATATATATGTGTACATATATATGTATATGTATATATATATATACATATACATATAATGAGAAAAATAATTCATTCAGATTTGTTTTCTTCTTCCTCAGATATGCAGCTTTCACAACAAACTGGTAACTCAGAGGATTAAACCAACAATATTTATGAAATGACTGTAATAATCCTTTGTTATATATTTGTATCACAGCAGCTTCCTTGTGAGTCAGTCGATGGTTCTTTTATATAAAATCCTTTTCCACACAAATAAGCTCCACACCACAGAAGTACGTCTATATGTTCTTTTTTAATTCAACATTATGAAGATACAACTGTCCAAGAATGCAGCTCAGCTACAGATAACCACACACACACAACCCTCAGGTTACAATAGACAACTTGCTTTAAGCCTGGTTAGGCAGTTTTGACTCCTACATATGTGTGTTTGTGTATTTATGTATGTGAACTGGATGTTGTAGGTTCTCACATTTATCAAAGTATACGTGTGGAGTGTTAAGTTCTTCCCTGTGTCCATGGCTTTCGTACAGTGGCATTTTCATTACATATCAACAAATATGAGCATGCACACTCACACACGCTCATATTTCATGTTTACATCCAAATGTCCAAATAAAACGGCATACGCCGCTTTCCACACTCGCTCGCCTCTACTTTGGCTGCATCTGCTCAGTGAGTGGAGTGACGTTGTTACAGCAAGTTGTCCATAAACAGTCCGTTAAAACCAGACTCATGAGGTTTAAAAAACAAGGTTCAGACTGACCAATCACTGCCCTTAATGTTCCAGCGCTTTGAATCAAACACACCAGATTAATTTCATCCAGTCATCCTGTAATGCAACGGGTTTAAACTCATCATATTCGAAGTGCCGCGTGTCCGTCAAAATTGAACCTCATGAGGAATGTTTTTTTTTTTCTTTTTTGCACTTCTTAGAAGTGACTAACTGTCAATAGTTCAGCCACTATTTCACCTAAAAATTTTAAATATGTACACAAGTACATGTTTACTATTCCGTGTTGGAGCAACACAGTGAATCTGATTGGCATAGGTCCTCAAGTGAATTCAGCATTTGGTTTCAAGAAGATAATTCACACATCCTAAAGACGCTCGTTAAGTCAATATTTCATCGAAATTTCAAGTGTTAATCAGAACATTAAGCCCGATATCTGAGTATATCAGGAACAAAAAATCAAATGTATATATAATGCACTTGAGGAAAGCATTGAGTAGTTATGTTTTTTTAAAACTTATAATTCCTAAAAACAGCACAGCCTGGGTGAAGAAGGGAGCTGAGCTCAAGTCGAGACCCTGATTGAAAAGATTGTGTGAAACACTGACAAAAGGAAACACATTATATCACAACTTAATGGCCACGTTAGTAATTCAAATGAGTTTAACCTTCATGAGCACAGATGAAGGGGAGAACAGTGGTGCCAAGTCATTTCTGATTGTGGCCATGATAGTTTTTAAAATGACAAATAACGCAAGTAAAAACGTAGGGTTGGCTGATTAATTACCAGTTAAACACAGAAATCAGAAGTGAGCATGAATTGGAGTTAGTAGTGTATTATCACTCTAGGCAAACATTATTGGCATTTAACAAACTACACGCCCTGATGCTAAAGCTGAGGTTGTTTGAGGATTAATTTTTTTTTGTTTGTTTTTTTGTGTCATGTGATTACAGAGCTGTCACAGGTTAGATAAATTTGCATAGACCCTTGAAACTCGACCATCACCAGTTCAGTAACAATCATAAATGATTTAAGTATCACTTGGACCAACATACCCAACTTCACTCTTTTCCATTTTGGTAAGAAACAGGAGCTTTTAACAGTTTACATGATTTAGTTACATTCATTCAAGTTGCTGTTCCTTGAAACTCTGTGGCACATAATAATTTGTCAATGAGGTGTTTTTTGTTTGTGAATCTCTTCAAAAGAGTCACTTGTATCATGCAAACACATAGTAGCAGTGTTGTTGTTGTTTTTAAATCCAGGTGTGTTCAGTTAAACTGTGTCTAAACTAAATCCTGCCTCTTGTGCAGCATCACAAAACACAGCAATAAAACTCATGGTCTTTATTCAAAAGAAGTACAAAGAGTGAAATGGGGTATGTTCCAGAGACATACAAAAACACATGTCTGAGAGGAGACACATCCACATGTAAACTTATGCTGTGTTTGTGATTTTGCCCTTTCCTCCGACAGCTAAAAAAATAAAAGCATAAAACACTGTAGGAGCACACAGTCCTTGGAGAGTGGAGAGGGGAAGGGAAGTTAGGTCGGCGTCCATCGTGCGGCCACGTCCCATTCTTTAGCTGGCGATTTTCTCGATTTCGTCCAGATCATCAGTGTCTAGTTGTTCAATGTTTTTATCTGTGGAGGGGAAAGATGATGGAACACAGAGGGGCTCATTTAGAGGGTTGACCCATTCAAGCACAATTACTCAATGCATGGTTTTTAAAAAGAAATAATAGATGATATTTATTAGGTCTGAACAAAGGGTCATCTTGACTATGGCTGCAATGATTAAAATGATTTTGATTAGCAAATCACTTCCTGTCTAAAAACCACAGTGCTGAGAAACACGGAGAGGGTGATGTGAAGCTGACGAGCTTAATCAGCACTTACTCATCTGATGATGTATGACTCAAATTGGCATTATGTTTTTATATTTTTAAGTTATTCAATGAGTGAGTGCTTCTGCCCCCCTTTATCCAAGATCATTTTCACTTTCAATATCTGGCAGTTATTTAACTGTTTAGGAATTATGGTGCTGAGAAGCTGAGGTCCCAAATGCGTGACGCGCTGGTGAATCTTGTCTGTGATTGGACAGTAGTCCTGAGGGCTACGATAACGACAAATACAGGGGCGCAAAGCTCCATTTCTCTGCGTTCCGATATCCATCCATCCACCTTCTATCACTTTATCCTCCACATGAGGGTCACGGGGGGTACTGTGCCGATCTCAGCTGACATAGGGCAAAAGGTGGAGTCACACCCTGGACAGATCGCCAGTCCATAGTTTTTGAATTATCTAGATATCACAAACAATCTAGTAGTTACAGTAATGAGAAGTACACATGCCAAACCCTGTCGGCGACGACAACAGGATGCCAACAGAAGGGTTAATCTGACTGTACACACCACTGTCACTGTCAGCAGGCAGTGAGTCACTGTCACCTGCAACTGCAGCAATAGCAGCTCCACTTGGTGTCAGAACACACTAATCGGTCTTCAGTTTTATCTGTAAGAAAGCCAGAGTTGTGGTCATACTTACTGAAATGCTCCTGAATCCTTTTGAGGATGTTCATGCTCATCTGGCCGTCCACCATATTGATCGCCAGTCCCCGTTTGCCAAATCGACCCGTGCGGCCAATCCTGTGCAAGTAGGTCTCTTTGTCTGGGTTACCGTCCTTGTCTACTGGCAAGTCAAAGTTGATCACCACGGAAACCTGCTCTACATCGATGCCTGAATGGAAGACAAGTAGAGGGAAAGATCAGGACAGTTCAGTCATCTGTCCACTCAGTGTTCTGGTTTAAAAAAAAAAAAAAACCTTCCTTCACACTTCATCTTTGCTGGTCAGACTAATGGTTATTTTCCTAATCATTTATGGCAATTATGAGAGGCCGCTGCTCTAACATTATGCTAAATTTACTTGAACAGCAAAACAAAAGTCATGGTCATGTGATCATGTTGTAGACGCGCATGGCCATTACCTCGAGCACAAACGTTTGTCGTGACCAGAACCTTCTCCTTGCCATCTCTGAAGCGCTCAATGACCGCAGCCCTCTGTTCAACCTGCATCTCTCCACTGAGCAGTGCCACCTGGTGACCTTCTCTGGACAGCTCCCCAGCCAGCCAGCCTGCAGTCTTCCTTGTCTGGTTTACAGAGAGGAAGAGTGTTAAAGGGGACATATTATGCAAAATCAACTTTTTAACCATTTCAATACTTATATTTGGGACTCTGGAGGCCCTACCAGTCGCCAAAGTGTGGAAAAAGAATACTCAGTCATGTTTTCGTGGTCCCCCTTAGTGTAAGTATAGGCGATAAAACACGCCATGTTGAATTCCCTGCGCTTATGACGGCAGCATGGGCATAAGTTTACTTTGAGAGCTCCACCTTAGCTCCACCTTGTCCCTGCGAGAGTGCAGGCGAGGGAGGAAGAACGGTATTATGTCAACGAGGAGGGACCAGTGTGCTGTTGGTGGCTGCACAGTGGAGCACAGTGTTTTACACAAACTTCCAGCCTCAGAGGATTTTATATATGAAGCTAATGTGCCGGACAAACGTGTGTTCGTGTGTTCACACCGCTTCGCATCAGACTGCGGCCAGCGGTTGCCGTATTTAGTCAGTGAACATATTTCACCGGCATACAAACACACACATTTTTAAGAAAAGGTCACATAGAGCTCATAACTGACCATTCTGACACGTCCTAATTAAAAATATTTGTTCAGTACGTCCTCCATGACCGGAGCACAGACTCAGTCTGATACAGTCACATACAGCGGCAGTTTATGCAGCTCGCCGTGCGCCGCTGGCGATCAGCGGTGCTGTCCCTAAGTGTTTTTAACTGATTTACAGTTCGGCACTGTTCGGCTCGATCCTTATGTAGGACGTCTCTTCCTGTGAGACGTCCTCCTAGATTTATATGATTTATTTTAAATTTAAAGAGGTGCAATAAGCCTGAAATAACACAACAGCTACTTCAGAAATGTTAATGCAGCAGCATTTGCACTGTCAGTTTGGTTGCTTTCTCTGTTTCATAAGTTTAACGTTTAATTTTTAGACTTAGAACCAGAATGAAAACCATCTCTGGTGTGTCTGTTGCTTCTGCCGTTCTGGTCAACTGGTATAAAATGACACTGTGAAAAGGCTCATGTGAACTCACATGGCAGAAGATCATAGCCTGGGCGATGGTGATAGCTCCGTAGATGTTGCAGAGAGCCTGGAATTTTTCCTCCTTGCTGTAGCACATCACAAAGTACTGTTTGATATTGTCCAGAGTCTCCTCCTCTCTCTTCAGTTTGATGATGTTGGGGTCGGGCACAATGCGCTGGGCAAAGTTCCAGACCGTTTCTTCAAACGTGGCTGAAAAAAGTAACATCTGACAGGATTTTGGCAGCATCCTGTGTGACAGGAAAGACGGGAGTGATCAGTTAGTGGCTGCAGCTGCAAAACCGTTTATTTTTAGATTAAAAGAAACAACCATCAGATCTATCATGGTTTAGGACAGTGCACATTCACTACGGCAACAAGGATTAATTGATTACTAAATGAATAAACATTTGTTAATCAATGAATCATTTTTACAAGACAAGCTCTCTGATTTGTTAGCTTATTAAATGTGAGTATTTTCTGGTTTATTTGTTCCACTTAACAAATACATCAAAAACAGAAGACTTTTGGGAACATCATTATTTTGAGGTTTGGAAAACAATGACCACCATATTTCAACATATTATGGCCCAGATAAGTAACTTTATTGATCATGAAAATAATTGTTAGTTGCAGCCTTAACATGAACGCAACACCTGAAGCTTCTGAAATTAAACTATTTTGATAACGGATGATTCCATTTTTTTAAATAATTTTTTTTTTTCTAAATGACTTTCTGATTTTTCAGCTTCTTAAATGTGAATTTTTTTTTCTGGTTTCATTGTTCCATTCGATAAAGAAATCATGAGAACCTGACATGAACGAGTTTATGAAAATAATTGTTAGTTCCACTGACCTCTGAATACGGATACTCTGGTCCTGGTGACCCTGTGTGGCGATCATGACGTCAGCCTCGTCCAGGACAAACACCTTGATCTTCTTGGGGTCTATAAACTTCAGCTTTGTGCACCAGTCCAGCATTGTACCAGGTGTGCCAATAACTATCTGTTCCTGCAGCTTTATTCCACGCTGCACTGGAACATTCACAAGAAACAAAAACTGGTCAGCATCTAAATGAACCTCTCAGTGGTATTTATGTACAGGATTGTCCATAGAATCAGTGTTAAAAGCAGAGGAGCTTTACATTTATTTCCTCTGATGGCGTAGACGAGTTTGACCTCGGGATAGTGTTTGCCCATCTGCTCGATCACTTTACCAGTCTGAAGGGCCAGTTCATAGGTGGGCGACACACACAAGCACTAATAGGAGAGATAAATATTCTTGTTATTCAGTACAAGTTATGAGTGTTTCTTGTTGGACACAGAATAATTATATACACAATGTACTGTACAATATATTCAATAACTATAACAAGTTTGATGATTTTTGAGCTTCTTAATGCAAATATTTTCATATAACAAAGAAATCATTGAAACTGAATAATTTTGGTTTGTAGAGATTCGAGAACGTTATCATTTCCAGGTTTGGTAAACACTGATTTGACATTTTTCGGACAAAACAAGTAATCAATTAATCCAGAAAATAATAAACTAATCAATTATATAATTAATTGTTAGTTAAGTGTTAACCCTCGAAGAGACAGAAATCTGAGTAAAACTTCTCTTATGACTTTGTCACCATACAGAAAAATGTGTTGCCATATTTGAATAAACTAACCTGAGGATAGTTGTAGTTGGGGTCGACGTGACTGAGCATGGCCAGGACAAAGGCAGCTGTTTTTCCTGTTCCTGACTGTGACTGGGCTATTAAATTCTGTGGACTGGAAGAAATAAAGAATTAAATCTTATTCAGTTGCAGCAACCTTTATTTTTTGACATTTTGAATTACACACAGGTGTTAAGTTACTTAGCATCTCGGTGGGTATGGAGAGACATAATACCTAATGAAAAAACTCAAAACATTGTCGTACAATGTCAGTAATACTCACGGTTCAGCCAGCATCATAGGTAAGGCAGTCTCCTGGATTTTTGATGGCCGGTTGAAACCCATGCCATAAACTCCCTGAAGTAGCTGAGGTTTACTGCACACAAGAGGACATAATCAAATGTTACAACTTTAGCAGTGTTCCCATGTTCACATTTAAAGCTGCTATATGCAGGTTTGTGGGGACAATAGTTAATTTGTTTCACCTGCAGGTTATTAAAATGCTTTGGGGTCATGTCTCTGTGTCTCTTAAAATGACCTATATGGACACATGGAAAGTATGAAGTGGCTTAAGTGAAGTGGAACATCTAATAGAAGCACTTGCTCTCGGCGCACTAACTTTGTGATTTGTCAAATCCTGCCGTGACGGAACAGATTTAGTAAAGAAGCTGTAAATAGAGCAGGGGAGCATAAAAAAGGCTCTCTTAGATTACTTGATATACGTAATGTTGAATCAGTATCATGCAATTATCACTGAGGAGGAAAAAACGTTAAATGTGAGAGTGCACAACCAAACCTTAAAATATTCACTTAAAATTTTGGCTTCAAAATTTAAATGATATAGATACTTACAGTCGCAACTCCTCAAAGGACTTGACCGAGTAAAGTGGAGAGTTGGGGTCCTTTTGAAGAACTTCCACTTGGTTGGGATTATTGACAAGATTACTCCGGATGAGTTTGTTTAGTAATGACTGTGCCGCTTTGTCATCTGGAAAACAATCAGACCACGTTAGAGTCACGGTTAGAAGTAAAATCTCTGCATCTCAACAAAAGACCACGTGCTGAACACAATTACCAGATGAATCTGCTAGTATGTAAATACTCAACCACCCACCTTTGTCATCCTCATCTGTTTCCTTCTTTTCACCTGCACCTTGTGACTTTGCAACAGCAGAACTCGAGTCTGGTGCATTTGCAGTGGTGCCTACAATGTTAAAAATGACAGTTAACAACACAAGAAAAACAAATTTTCTTGACAATAAAAATCTTTTGCTACCATTTGAACTCACCGTTTTCTTCTGGTTTCTCTTTTATTTGAAGGTTTCCGATCTGTGAACATCAGAAGGTTTGCAGAACTATTTAATATCAGGCACATCAGGAGTCAGGACTAGAGGTCGACAGACACGGGGGGGTTTTCTGTGGCTGTTGCCGAGGTTGATTTTAAGGTGATTTATCTGCAGAAGATGGCCGATAATTGATGCTGATTTTTTTGTCCCATATATTTAGCCATTTACTATTTTTCTGATAAAATTACACCTGTGGTAAGAAAGAAGAACTTTCACAAGAAAACAGAGGCACAATTTCTAATAATTGGCCAATTATTTATTAAAAATGACAAATATCAACTTGATAAAACTGGTCGACTTAACAAAATGTATAGAACATTTGAGAATCCAGAATTAGTAGTACTAATAGTGAGGGTTCTCAGTCATCCAGACCATAGTCACGTTCAGTAAAAAGCAAGTCCAAAAATACCCAACTTCTGATGACAGTACCATTAACTATAATATTAATAAAATACTTTTAATGTTTATTGATAGGATGACTGTGTCATCACATACAAACCCAAGGTTACAAAATCAAAACACAGAATAAAAACAATGACCTCCTTGTTTATAGTGTTTTGATCTTTGGTGTTTTACTGCTTGATTTTATTGTTACTGTAAACACTTCATCATTCTGTGACGAAGGTGCCCCATAAAATCATTAATATTAAATTAGTTAAAAAGGTGCTTCTAGCAGCATTACCTGCAGTACAAATTATTCTATTTTGTTGAGATATACAAAAATACAGTAGAAACACTTGTGATGATGTAGTTAACTCGGCAGTCACGTTTACTTTTGATACTTTTCAGTAAATATAAAACAAATATTCTTACTTTTACTCTGTACTAAGTATATTTACAGGAATGGTCACTTAATTCAAATGCTGAAGTAATTCATTCAAGGCTGAATATTTTGGACCCTCTTGCATCATTTTTCTAGATAAGAGGTGGTTAGCTACGTGCTACAGCTACTAACACAGCTACTACATAGAGCACGCAGGGTCTCTGTTGTGGCTAACTGAAACCAGTTGTGTCGCCAGAAACGGGTAGTTTCGTTTACACAAAAATAAAACCGGCCACTGGACCATCTTGCGCCATTTGCTAGTTAGCCTGCTAACAGCTGAAGCTAAAAACTCTCAATTGTGGCTAACTCACACTAGCTAATGACGCCAAACCGGTTCAAGCCGGTAGTTTTCTCTTTACGAAAATAAAATACATTTAGAGCCAAGCTGCGGCGGGGTCAGTTACATCCATTTGTAGTATAGTATTATACACTTTAACTTTTAAAAACATAATGTTCAAAAGTGTCTCCGAACAGGCCGTATCATCATTTACGCAGGTGAACAACACGTTAGCTCGTGTCGGGTGAGTTTCACTTTACCGATTCCGCCGCAGCTTCTTGTTCGTCCACTGCCTGAGCCCATGAGTCCGTGGCCATCGTGGGACAGTTTTTGCTCCTGCTGTTACTAAATTCGGGTTAATAACTGAGCTGGGAAAGCTTAGCTCAGACTGTGGAGTCAGTCAAAGTGTGAAAGTAACAGCTTCTCCCCACAATGGCGTGCCGAGACCGACTCCGAGTATCTGTGCAACCCGCTCACATGTCCGGACAGAAAAGCAAACGTCACGAAACGAACGATAACAGTTCCCAGCCCATCAAGTGTGGAGTTCACGCGAGATGACGCACATTTCCAGTAGCTCTTTGATTTTAAAGTTTGAGCAGCATCTACTCCATGAATGTCTGGGCTCGATTAGGACATTATCTGATAAGCCAATTTGCAACAAATATTAAAATCACAGGTAGAGATGATTTTGTTGTTAACTTGCTGATTCTGTGCGGCAAATGTCACATACACAAATACAAGTTTTCTGGAATCCCCTTAATTTTACAGGGTACTTGAGGGTACTTGGTGGTCCTTGAAGATATTCTACCACTCTGTCAATACAAATATAACCATAAAAATTGCTATTCTCTACACAAATCTCTTCAAAGAAGAACCCCCCATTTTCCCCTAATTTATTTTGATATTAGTTTTTATTTTATTGATTGGTTTATGTTACCTAATTTTCCTATACTGTGAATTTTTTCTACGTTTATATTTTGTATTTGTGGCTTACTGACATAGTTGAAATTGGAGTAGATCTCTGTTTTCTTTCAATACAAAAAAGTTCAACAAAACAGCATGACATTAATAAACAGGCCAACGTAAGATTTCCTCTTTTAGATTAGAATTTGTCTTTCTTTCTTTCTTTTAAATCCAACTGTTGTGTCACAATGGAGCAAACTGGAGGCTGAAACACGCCTCAGCCACACCTTTAGGGGGCGCCAAAACGTTTAGCATAGACTCACCACAGTATACCTGTATGCAAGGAACACACGTGCACGCACACACACACACACACACACTGGTTTCCATCACTTCAAAGGACATTACATTGACTTACACTTACTCTAACCATAAGCTATAACTACTACTGGCCTAATCCTAACCCTGACCCCTACCCTAACCTTACCCTGACCTCAGCCTAACTTTAAAGTTTGTTTTAAGTTGTTTTGGTCCTCACAAAAATATATGTGGTTAGGGTATGTGGCTAAGCCTAACTCTAACCATAACCATACCTGACAATAACCATTTAATGTCAAACCCTAATATTAACCTAACCACAATTCAAATTTTAGCCCCAAACCTCACCATGTCCTCAAAAATGAGATTCTGCCTCATTGGGACCATGTTCTGGTCTCCGTGAGGACTACTGGTCCTGAATGACAAGGTTAGTGTTTATGCAAGAAAAGGTCCTAAAGAGGCAGCAAATACAAGTACACACACACACACACACACACACACACACACACACACACACACACACACACACACACACACACACTTGACTGATTTTCATTCACAATTTTCCCCCAAAAAAACCCAGTGCTTTCTCTTCCTCTGCTCCTGAATTTGACCGCCTGTCATAGCCGGGAAATACAAGCAGTGATGTCACACACTGAAACATTACCTGGAAAAATCACCTACTCTTTCTTTTCTTTTTTTTCTCCATTGTGAATCAATGGACTTTGTATGATTCTGTCACAGAATGTTTATGGCATGCAAATGCACAAGGCGACATTTGCATTTTATTCCACTGTATGTGTTCTGGGAATACTGTAGTGTACAGCAGATCCAGATCCTCTCTGTCTCACTGTATGTGTGTGTGTGTGCCTGGTATTCCTTATGTTGAGGGGACCTAAATCTGTTTACATAGTCACATTATGTGAGGCACTGACTGTAGTTTGGCCAATATATCAAAATTATAATATTGCTGATGATATTTCATAGAATTTCCAAATAAAAGGGTTTGTTTTGATGTGGAACGATACATCATTCACAATATGATCATATTTATAATGCCAAATGAATCTAATATAAAAAAAACATACTGAAACAACAAATCATAAAATGCAGAAGTAATTCATTCGACACTGGATATTTTGGACCCTCTTGCATCATTTTGCTAGTTAAGTGCTAGTCAGCTACATGCTAAAGCTACTAACTCATTGAGCATGTGGCGTCTAATCATGTAATGTAAATGACTACATTTTAAGGTGAAGACATGTTTTAAAGTTAGGTTAAGGTTATGGTTAGGTTAAAGTGTGTGTGTGTGTCTGGGATCCATGTATTCTCTTGCTAATTGAGGCCCTACTAGAATTCCACAAGGCACAATTGGTAAGAGCAGCTTGAGAACAGTGTTGTTAGTTTCCAGGTGTGATTTAAATCAAACTTTTTTGGTGCAGAACTGAATCAGACCTGCCTATGATATGATTTTAAATACACTCTGGTTGCAGCTAACTTGTGAGTGCAAATGACGTCAGTGTTTGGAACAAGTTCCCTCTCATTTCTTTTTCTTTCTTTCTTTTTTTTTAGCCATCTCCAAAAAAACGCCTTAATCCCACCCAAATTCTGGCATTGTTGACACTGTTCTCATGCTCTGTTCTTATCTAACAAAGAAGAGAAGTCCAGGTTTAACAGATGGACGTGTGTGGGGACAGAGAGAGACAGAGAGAGAGAGAAATGCACAGGCAGTGATGGAGGGACAACTCCATGTTGATATTTTTTGAGGAAAGTGAGGAGCTAATAGGTGAGAGGAGAGGTGGAGGTGGAGGGGAGCAGGTTGGAAGGAAGAGAGGGAGAATGGTGTGAGAGGGAGATGGAGAGACAGAAGAGGAAGAGAAGAGAGGGATAAAACAAAAGTGAGTGAGAAAGAAGAGAGAGAAAGAGGCTCAATATGATGAAATGAATGCCAGGGAGAAACAGTTCAGACCTACCAGATGGTTACTATAGCAACCACATCCCCAGTCTCTCTCTCTCTCTCTCTCTCTCTCTCTACCTCTAGCTGCTTAAAGTCTGTGGAGGGAAACCAGCGGCTGAGAGAGGCAGCTTTTTGGATTTTGGTGCAGTGGCATCACAAAGCCTCATAACCAACTTTACACACTGGTGTACCCACTTTAACACATTCCACTACAGTGTTGTTGTTGTTTGTTGTTGGGTTTTTTTGCTTGCTGGTTGGATTTTTTTCGACAGCTGATTTGTATCGACTGCACGAAGCGATGCAGCTTTCTTCATACTTCCCATGGACGTAATCCCTAAAAATATTCACGCTTTAGGAGCAAATTGCCACACATTACAACGCAGTGCACCACTGTGGAGGTCACGGACAGGTCACAGAAGTCTCTTGTGACACTTTTTTAAGTGCCTCCCCTTTAACTTTGACCCTGCTTTGCATTTACCGCATGTAAGGACGTGGAGGGTTTGTGTGCATTGCTGTAAACACTGCAGACAGATTGAGATGCTAGAAGCGTTCTCGAGCTCAGCAGCAGTGCACTACGCTGAAACACACACATGCATATGCACACTCACAAATGCAGCCTTGCACTTTGCTGCACACACACACACACACACACACAGGCGGAAAAATATCCAAACTGGAATACACCGCAAAGGCAAGCTCTTGCTTGTGGGCCCCGCAGCTAATCTCATGCATGGAGATCATTTTTTAAAGGAGAAACAAAATGGTGGGCCGTCCCTCATTGGCAGAGTGGGTCTCTGGCTGCAGGGCCCCCAGGGCAGGATGGCATGTAACTGTGTACGCGTGCCGCCTGAATAAAAGATGCTGACCTAGATGGAAATCTGCCATTGGTCACTTAATTTGAGCTACATGTGTGATTGGCTCATGCCCAAAAACACAATTGAGGTGTCCAAGTGACATGGAAGAGTGGTCTGTGTGAGGAACATGTCACAAACTTTTAGTTTTTGCAAAGGAAATGAAGAAAGTGACGCATTTTAAATCAACTTTAAGTTGTTTTTTTTGTTTATTTTTTGCTCATTCCTCATATCAGTGTCTCGTTATAGGCCATATTTGCTTTTCTCTGCCTGTAAAAATTGTTTTCACCTCCGGGCTCCATCCCTCCAGAGTCACAAAAGAAAACACGAGAAAGATTTTTAGCTGCTTGATCATCGTCTTACATTACACAGTTCACTGATGCAGATTCATGCAGTGTGCCAGCACCAGACCACGTGGGACTAAACACAGTACATATGTCTGCAGGTCTGCGAGCATGAATGAACTCGAATGAAAGGGTGTTTTGTATCAACACTGTACTGAGCCCTTCTACATTATTGATATGCAATTTGACTGCCTGCCATCAATAAATTATTAAGGAATTGAAAATTGTTGAGCCGGGGCTTGACAGCCCTGCATCTCTTTGGCCGCAACAGATGAATGAATGAATGGATGAATGAATGCAGCCGCGTGATTGTCAGTAACTGTTGAGCCTTAAACTGCACGAGTGAAAGGAAAAAGTATTAATTCTCCTCTTTTTTTTCCAGGTTTTTCAAAGAACTCTGGGCTGTTTAGCTCCCGTCACATGTTATGTAATATTCCAGCTGTGCACTGGAATAGTGGACTGGTTGGGTTCAGTGATAGGTGGATCGTCCCTGGAGAAACGAGGGAGGCTGCATCAAGATGCTTGGAGATGCCGAGTCATACTTTGGACCGGCAACAAGTTGGATATTGAACCTGCAGCCCAACATAACAAGTTATCTTTCACACAATATAACACAAATGGACCTTTATGTTCAGACCTGGTATTAATTGTATTTAGACCGCTTTATGTAGAACTGTTCACACCTGGATGTGTCACTAAACCTCGTTTTTTCATCCTAAAGTTTATTGTTTAGGGTTTTTATTGAAAATACTGGAGATAATTGCACTGCAGTTTGAAAAATGTAGATATAGGAGAGACAAACCATTAATGTTACAAATTGGTCACTGAAGTTATTTTTGTTTCATTTGTTATCACTAAGCAGGTGTATTTTATCAGGTGTAGGGAAAAGATATCAGGTAAAATAAAATATATAAAATATTATATGTATATATATATATATATATATATATAATATAAAATATATGGGACAAAAAATCAATCAAGTGAATCAAGCCTGATTTCTAATAAACAGCTTCGGGCATAGAACAATTCAGTCAAGCTCTTGACTCCTGATCTGTCTTCCCTGTCCTTTATTCAAAAACAGAGTGTTTGCTAGAAGAAAATGACGTTTTTAATAAATCTGTGTACCCGTGACAAATATGTGTGTAAATCTATGTGTCCACTGTCCACAGACTGTGTGTGTATGCGTTTTGAAACACTTATACTTTGAAATGTGCGATATCACCCTAAATATTTTTAATGATGGATTATCAAGATATCATTTTCATTTCTAATCACTAAACAGTTCATTTTTCCCAAAATGTTGGGACTTTTCTCACTTGACCGACCACCGGCCCCCTCCTGACCAGAATAGGTGTTCACTGGCCCCCAAGGTCATTTTGAGTTGAGGCCCCTGATTTAAATACATGATGGACATAATATTGTTAACACTCAGGTTTTTACTTTAGGTGCAAAAACCAGGAAGTACAAAGATCTTCTAAGATTTGAAAGTGTGAGAAGTGGCTGTTCCGTATTTCAGGTTGTGTGATGACCTGTTAATTGATCTATTGCTTATATACTGTATGGGCGTGGCATGCATTGCAGCCACTTTATTACACTTGCTCAACTGCCCGTTTACACAAATATCTAATCAGCCAATCACATGGCAACAACTTAATGCATTTGGAGACGATCTACTGCAGTTGCGGGCCAAGGCATAACATAAAAAAACTCACCTCCTCAAGACTCAAGATATAGCCACACATTTTATTTACAATTAATGATAAAGAGGGCAAATGCCAAAATAACAAACAACCCAATGGAACTAGATAATAAACACATCTAACCTGAAAATTCTCAAAATTAAAATACAGCAAATGACCTCCCTAATTAAACACAAACAGGAGAAAATGGAGTCAAAGGAACTGGCTGCCTACAAAGGCAGAAAGGTGAATGAAGTGACTGGACGTGGCATGGTTGTTAGTGCCAGATGGGCTGATCTGATTATTTCAGAAACTGCTGAGGTATGGGGAAATTTCACACACAAACATCTCCAGGTTTTACAGAGAAAAAGAAAAAAAAAAGAAGCCCAGTGAGCAGCAGTTTCTCTGGGCAAAAATGACTTTTTGATGCCTGAGGTCAGAGGAGAATGACCGCACTGGTTTGCAAGGAATGAAAAGCAACGGTAACTCTCATAATAACCACTCATTACAACCAAGGTATGCAAGAAGACCGGCTCTGATGTCACATCCTGACACAAATGGGCCACAGCAGTGTGTGTCACTGCTGCCACGTTATTAGGTGTCCTGTGTACACAATGAAGCGGCGTGTGGTGAGTGTACAGTGCAGCCTATGGCTGAATGCAGTTTTGCTGAACACACACAGACACAAAGGACAAAATGGGGACAAACAACACACAAGAGGCAGGTGGAAAGAAACACAAGGAAAAACAGGGCAGCAGTTCCAACCCTAACACTTATTTCTTTCTTCCGAGTAAACATTTTGTTACATTACGTCACACCTGACCCTCATATTTAACACACATACATACAGAGGTAACAGGTGAGTCCAAACCTGTACAACTGGAACTCAATGAGGACATTTTTATCAATACATTCTCAGTCGTTAAGGAAACTATTCTGCCTACTGACATGATATTTTGTCAGTAGGACACTATAAATGTCCAGTATCTCTATGACCTGTTATTATCACAGGACTTCTGGGATAATAACATGTCTGGAGCATTTATGTTAAAGTTTACATGTGATCCAGTCCAGAAGGTCATCATAGAAATGAGTTTGCTGTTGTTTTTTCCACTTTTTATATCCCTACCACTTTTTCATTGTTGTTTTCTTCTAGCTTTACAGAGTTTCACGCGACTTGTCCATATATGTTTTTCCAGCTCATAATTAAATTGTTTTTAACAGATTCAAACTATTGTCCAACTCCACGTGTATTTAATTTTTTTTTTCAAATTTCCACCTTTGAACTTTGGATTCTTCACCACATTCTTCAGTGCAGTGTTTCCCAAACTTTCTATATGGGAAGCAACTTTTTAAAGATGGCAAACTTTCGTGACTGTCGGTCCAAAAAGAAAAACGTCTAGGACCCATCTGTGGGTTCTGACCCAGTACTATCACTAATGGAAAAGCAAAAAAAAAAAACATGCCAGGTCGAGCCGTGCTGGGACTGGGTAGTGGAAAAGTGCCACAAGAAGCGCCCAAGGTTTCAGAAATGACTCCAACTGAGAACACCTGGTCATTTTGTCGTTTCATGGGATAAGAACTCCTCGTCTCCGCCCGCCCCTGTGCTGCTGCTGTATACACACAAACGCTCCCTCAGTCAGGTCTGATAGTTATGAATGACAGAGCTCAAATGCTTTAATCAGTATCAGCTGATATTGTCTTTAAAATGTATCATCGAAAGCAGCAAAAACACAAAGATCCCCTGATGTGACTAATGACTACAGCAGCACACTGAAAAGGCTGCAACCTCCTTGACTTCCACGCGTGTGTCCTCTACAGCTATAATATTCTTTTTATGCTTATTTATTCTGCAAAATGAAAAAAATGTGTATCTACGTACATCTGCTGTGATGACATGAGTATGTAAATCAATATATTAATGTCCTGTTAATGACCTCTGCAGTTGGACGCAGGGAAAAAAAACCCACATATATATATAAAAATCTATATCACCATATATATCAGCATTATCTGCAATCTTCTATCTATCTTATCTTTAATGCACCCTGTCATTATTTTATGTATTTTACTTATGTACTGCCTTGTGAAGCACTTTGTGATTCCATATCTGTGAAAGGTGCTATGTAAATAAAATGTACTTACTTACTTACTTCTTACTTACCTAAAAATTCACTGCCCTGCATCCAGGAAAAGTGCCCGACTGTTCTGTGAAAACATAGAAAAACATTGTTTACAAAGACAAACATGTGTTTCACTCCATTAAACACACAGGAGTTAGAGACACAGTCAGGCCTGTGATGTTATAATATTAAAATGAGAGTTGTGACTCTGACAACAGCGAGCTGCTCTTTCCACATTGAAATTCCTCGGTGATGTCCACTCTGCACCATCAGCCTCTCTGGCTAAGCCTCAGGAATACCAACCAGCTGACAGCACCACACAGTCTCTCTCTCTCTCCTTTTTTCTCCTTCATCTGTGCACTCTCTCTCTCTCTCTCTCTTTCTGTTGACAGCATCACCATTTTAATTCTGGGTATGCAACTTCTAGTTTTTTTTCTTTCTTTCTTGCATGCAGTGAGGAGCCAGCACAGAGCAAAGGATGAGGGTTATGAAAATTAATGAAGAAGAAAGTAAGGAGAAGCCGTCTGGGGAGAATCCGCCCCTAAACTCCCCTCTCTCCCTCTTCCTCTCTATCTCTCTCTCGCTCCCCCCTCTCTCTCTCTCTCTCCAGTGGACAGATTGTCTGTGTTTACAGGATTTGTCTCCCTTTGATTCTGATTAATTAGCTGCCAATGGACAACCCAAGACCTGAAAGCTGCCGTGTTAAAGACAGGCAGAACAAGATGGAGGAGACTCCTTCTCCTGCTGCAGCACATTTTGGGTTTGACATCACAGTGAAAACACTATAGCTGGGTCATATAATGGAACCACGTTACAAAGCATTACGAGATGCACGCATGTTCTTCATAGCCTTGTACTTTATAGCCATGGTTCTCAAACTGTGGTACGTGTACTACCAGTGGTACACAAGCTCCCTCTGATGGTACTTGGTGGAAAATCAGAAATACTGTTCTCCTGTATATACCAGGGTATGTGATCGGTGTCTAGTGTCACCATACCAGTGTGTGAAGTATATGTGAGGAAGAGGAGGATGATGAGAGAGAAAACGATCTTATTAGGAATAAATCAGCCTCCAGTGAAAAGCCTGTAGCTGACATTGCTCGACCTATTTACACAAAAGTTTGAGAACCATTGGTTATTATATTTCAGGTAGTCGTCTGCACTAAACTTCATTCTTTTCTTTGGACAAGTGTAACTTTGTTTGTTTACGTTGACAGTTTTGACTGCACTTCCTGCAGTCTTCCTCAGAAGAGTGTTATTTCCAGACAGCCAGACACCCCGCCCCCTGGGGGTTGCACCGTCACTCCAACCTGAATAAAACAACCTGGCTAGAATGAAAGTTTTTAGACTACTTAGGGTCCAATTTGTCAGGTCTTTTGCTCCGAAAATGAAACTACCCTGAGCCAGGAAAAACTTTGGTCCAATGTGTACATTCAGAGGTGGTCTTTTGAGTTACTGTTGCCTTTCTTTTCTCTAGTCTTATGCTGCTTTTCCACTATACAGTTCCAGTCTGCATGACTCTAATTGGTTTGGTATCCTTTTCTGTAACTATTACCTCAAAATAGGCAGCTTATTAGCAGCTTTTAGCAGTTATTTTCAGTATACTGAATCATTGGAATCACTGAATTAAAAGATTAGCACAGTACTCATTCAGTACTTCCTGCATAGTGCTGTCTCTAAATACTCCAGACTCCTCTTAAATATTGCGATTTTTGAAATTTCCTTTGCTAAATGTTGGAGATTTACACACGTTTTCAGGTATTCAAGTATTTTTAACTGATCTACAGTTGGGCATAGTGCTCATGACTCTCCCAGTGACGACACTCTCTGACCAATCAGTGGCCGACAGTCTGTTGACATCGCATTTTAGTATCAGCTCAGCTCGCTTGGAACCTCGACAGAACAGGTGCTAAAAACAGCACCAGGTACCAGGTACCATCACTGATGGAAAGGCAAAAAAACTGGGCCAAGTCGAGTGGTGCTGGAACTGTGTAGTGGCAAAGCACCATTAATATGAAGATACTGCTCACTATCTTCTTACTTTTTTTGGACCATTCTCTGTAAATCCTATGTGATGGTTATGCATGAAAATCACATTAGATCAGTAGCATAAAATACTCAGACTGGCGTGTATGACACGAACAAGCACGTCACATTCAAAATCAACGTTCTCCCCCACTCTGATGCTCGCTTTGAGCTTCAGCAGGTCGTCTTGACTAGGTCTACGTGACGCACCGAGTTGCTGTTGGTTGGCTGATTACCATTTCAACAGGTTATGGAATTGGCAGCTGAGTTTATATGCAAATTTTATGACAAAAAGTTTATTTTGGCTCATCACCCAACAACAGTAGACATTTGTGTCATTCTTGTGGCTGAAGAGCCAAATCAAAGCAGCCGGTTCCAAAATGTGCTCATGGTTTTGGAATGTGCCATTTATAAAATGTCAGAAAACAAGATGAAGTGTTGGGGTATTTTTTTTTATTATTATTTTATTTTGTCATTTATCACAAAATAACAAATATCTTTCACTGAAAATGGAATTTCTGTTTTTAAAAGTGTCAACAGTGAAAATGATTGATGTTCATCTTCATATTAATTAGAAGAAACAGTCAAATAGGACTATAAACAATGTATTTATTTTGAATGGGAGGAGTTTTGTTTTTTTTTTAAATCCCTTGGCTACTTGACTAACTGTGTTTCCCTCCATACTGAAAGCAGAAGCGGCCACGTGTGAACAAAAAAAAAAACGCCTTGAGAGAGTGTATGAATGATTGAATGAGAGAGGCGTAATTAATATTTTATCTTTGTCATAACACTGTTATGACTATCCAACATGGGGATGACCTGACATGTGACAATTCAACATGGACTGAAAAGAAAACATATAAAATACATGTATTTTCAAAGTAAAAGTCACACTACAAAAGAAAGAAAAAACTAAATAGACAAATGCACAATACATAATGCCAGTGAAACACAACATATATATATATTTCTTTTAGGTCCAATTGGACTGCCATAATCTTTATTTTGTTTAAAGGTGCAGTGTGTTAACATTTAACAACATTTTTTGGTGAGGTGCAGTTGAGTCTCCCTCACCTCACCCTTTCCTGTGTACCCTCCAGGCAGCATCAAAACAAGTGTGATTATTTCATCTTAAATTACTGTCAACTGAAAATGATTTCAATGAAATTTTACACACAGGATTCTCACTTTAAACACAGCCAAACAGGAACAACTAACGACAAATATGAAACGAAAGAAGACTCAAAAAGGACCACAGCAAATGTTTAAATGTAACTCAGCTTAAATGAATTAAAGATGGACATTGATAAGTAAACATGAGACAAGAGGGTATTCTGGACACATGACAGTCAGACCATACGCTTTACAATATGCATCCTGTATATGACAGGAAGTCTGAGGGTCTGTCTTGGATATGGTGTGTTAGGAAGTATAGATGTCTCTTGTTTGACTAAATGGTGATATTGTCCAAATTTTATAGATCATGGGACAGTATGGTATATCCAGACCTGACTTTGTTTCCATGTTGCTCCATGGAAACAGGAGAAAGGCAGGTGTCGCCTGACTAAAATGACACTACCTTCAAACATTTTTATACAAATGTGTAACCACTTTGTCATTTTTGGTTTTCTTTGGAAAGAATAAGAATATACGTCATATGATGCTATGAACACTGGGACAAATGAAAACTGTCAGACTAAATCATTTTCCAAGAGGAAAAGAATTGGGCTTGTAACGAGAGGGTTGCCGGTTCTAATCTGGGAGTGTGTCAAGGCAGTGTCCAGTACAGGTGTGTATAAAAAGGATGGATTAAATGCAAGAGGTCAAAATCTCAATCTCATGATACGTGGGTGTGTGTAAAAATCACAAATTCTAATTGAAATTCACAATATTATTGTCATAACTAAAACACACATATGCTTTAAACTCTTAACATAAAAACTGGAAAACACAGTGAACTCACTTAGATGAAGAAAATGAATATACTACCTATGAGTACAGTTGTGTTCGTTCAGGCGAGGTGGTGCTGGACCCAAGAGCAGGCAGGCCAGGACAGAAAGCAGCAACAGTTTATTGATGAATGGGTTAACAGATGAGATGGACTAATGCAGGAACTGGAGGTGAAGAAGGTGGAAGTGGCAGCATGTGCGCGGGAGGAAGTGCGCGCACTCGAGAACTAGATGTCGTCAAGAGAGCCGTGGCGTTGGCATACAGAGGTGAACCAGGAAATAAGGAGGTGCTTGATTAAGGGATTGGGAGCAGGTGTGCTCCTGCCACAGGTGAACTGGAAAAAGGAGAAGATGTAGGCGGAGAGGAGGGCGGAGCATGACAGTATTAGTGTTTAATTACTTTAGAACGAAAGTCGTGTCATTTTAAAATAATACATATGTACTTTAGCTAAGGGCCTTGTTGCTTCACGCAGGCTCATCATGTATTTACAGGAGCCTGAATGGGACAAACCAGCCAGAGAGCACACACTGGACCTTTAAGAGTTCAAATTTTACACATGAACACTAATAATTTAAATTAGTTAATTAAATAAACATATCCCCTTTTCTCTCTCTCTCTTCTTTTTTTTACAGGGACAGATGATCTTTGACAGATTCTGAAACAGCCTCCTGTGCTCACACCTTCACGAGGTGTTACTCTGTAAATGCAGAGGAGAGTCATCATTCTGCCTAAATGGTGACATGCGGTGTATGTGTGAGTGTCGAGCACCGTTCGAGGGCTCTTACGTCTGTATTTGTGGGCTGAGTGCTTATATTACTTCAGACTGTTCATGCAGAAAACCATGAACTGCACTACTATGATATCCTTTCTGTCATATTCAGTGCTCGAAATGAGTCCTTATGTGGCAATACAAAGTCCTTCTGTGCGAATCTTCCAAATTCTCCGGAGACCTCAAACCTTACTTTTATTCTTTCAGTTGCCATGGATACCTCCGGCACGGCAGCTGATTGGAGGCAACAATAAACTCAGCTCTTCCAAGCCTTTGACAAATTTGTCTCCAAATTGACGATCTGAGAGACTCCCTGTATTTTCTCTCACATGCTGACACACACATCGACTGACGTGTGCATGCACACACATACACACACATACATGTAGGTAAACTCAGACTGACGCACGCATGCACACTGACATTGGGCGTTGACAGCGGAACGGAGATCAATGTAATCTCCTGCAGCACAATCCAAAGCCACTGTCATCATCTATCTATCTATCCCAGTGGAACAGTCGAAATGTGTGAAATCAATTCTGCATTCAATTAAGGAGCAGCCAGCCACAGCAGTCTGACTCTAGAGGTGACCCCAAGTATGCAGCCCTAATCTCTGGATAACAGCCGGGTTCCTACTAAAGGCACCACACTGGGACGACACTGTGTCGTGACTGTTTCTGATGAAGAGTTGAACTTTTAACCCCTTAACTGCACAATGAAAGTCTCAGTAAAGTGATGACTTATGGTGATTTTACAATAAAGCACGATTCGACTCCTTTTCTTTTATTTTCCATTAGTGATAGTACCTGGTGCTTTTTTTGGTACCTGCTCTGGCAAGGTTCCAAGCGTGCTGAGTCGATACTAAAATGTGACGTCGTCAGACTGCCGGCCGCTGATTGGTCAGAGAGTGTCGTCACTGGAAGAGTCATGAGCGCGACGTCCGACACAGGAATCAAAGCGAACATTGCCGAACTGTAGCTCAGCTAAAGAGACTTAACAATCCTGAAAAACATGCATTAATCTCCAACATTTAACAAAGGAAATGTCTAAAATCTTAATACTTAACAGAGGAGTCTGGGTATTTAGTGACAGCACTGACTTTGTGAGCCGAATCACAACCCGTTCAGACGTATTTCCGTTCAGATACTGTGTCAGACAGAGTCTGTGTTCCGGTCAAGCAGGGAGTACAGAACTAATCTTTTTAATTATTAAAAATTAAAAAGATTAAATTAAATTAAATTAAGTGATTTCACGTCGCTAGTCTGTGTGTTTGTGTCGCGTAACACCACAGTCGATGGCCATGCTGTGAAGACTCCGCCCACACTGAGGAGGTACTACAGTATGAAAAAATTAAAAAACGATGTGACTGATACCAAGCTGAGTAGAGTCAAGCCGAGTCATGCTAGAACTGTGTAGTGGAAAAGTGACATTTGTCACCAAACTTCCATCCATCTATTCATCGTCGACCTCTTTTTCCTCCACGTGAGGGTTGTGGGGATGCTGGTGCCAATCCCAGCTGACCAACTACTCCATCACATGACCAACACATAGAGACAAACAACCATTCACTCTCACACTCACACTGACATTCAATTTAGAGTGTCCAGTTAACCTCTGCATGTTTTTGGACATGGGGCCACACGGTTGGTGTAGTGGTTAGCACTTTTGCCTTTGCAGCAAGAAGACCCGCGTTTGTGACCCGGTTGGAAAAAAAAGGGCCTTTCTGCATGGAGTTTGCATGTTCTCCCTGTGTGCGTGGGTTTTTTCTCCGGGTGCTCCGCTTTCCTCCCACAGTCCAAAAACATGCAATATGGGGATTAGGTACATTGGACATTTGGAACTTGACCATAGGTGTGAATGTGAGAGTGAATAGCTGTCTCTATATGTGATGGACTGGCGATCTGTCCCTATGTCAGCTGAGACTGGCACAGCACCATCTGTGACCCTCCTGTGTAGGATAAAGCGGTAGAAGATGAATGTGTGGGACTTGACCAAACTTGAATGATTAAAAAAGTTGTTTTTAGTGTTTCTGTGTGGAGTTTGAATGTTCTCTCTCTCTCTCTGTGTTTGAGTGTGTGTGTGTGTGTGTGGGTTTTCTCCAGGTTCTCCGGTTTCCTCCCACATGTCCAAAAACACTCTAAATTGCCCTTGTCTCAGGACGCTGAAGGAGCCGAACACACACACACACACACAAACACACGCAGACATTTACGCTTCAGTGGGGACCAAAGTCTGCAAACGTGGCTTATTTGTGCAGAATATTAACGTGAATGCTCCTGTTCAACAAACAGCCACGTAGAGACATGATGTTCACCTGCTCTAGTCTCAGGAAAAGTGTGAGTCTGTGTCCAACGGAGGACTTCTGTCCTCTCCTCCTAATGCTCTGCCACACACACAGATGTATGCTATGCATCATCGGATGCGTCTGGGATTACATAAATTGATGAAAGGATGTAAGTGTAGCCTACATCCACAGAACATCTGTGGTTAGTTTTTCAAGAAGTTCAGAAGAACCTACGGTACCTGCTGAAGCCCTTTAAAAAGTGTCCTTCAAATAAATGATGTGGTTTTTAAGGGCACATGGTGGTCATGATTTAGATGTTCCTGTCTGTTTTTCCCACTACTGTATTTTGTAAATAATAAAAAATTATCTATTTGGATTTATGTTAGTGAAAACATTCTCATTACACAGAAGTGTACATTTACTGTTTGTGTCATTAAAAAGAAATGTGACGCAACATTAGATTACGCACTAAGTACGCACTAAAAAGAGAGAGGGATGTTTGATTTGACTGTGTTTTTATTTTGGATGAAAGCAGCGCTTCAAATATAATCTATAGATAAATTCAGTGGTCAAATCCAGCTTTTTTTCCAGCGAAGGTCAAGCCTTTCATTTCTTTTAATGATTGGGAGAGGGTCGTTTATGCTTTCACTTCGACTAGACTGGATTACTGTAATGCCCTCTGTGCCGCCCTGTCCAGAAAGCTGCTGCACGTCTGCTGACTGGAACACACAAGCGAGAGCACATCACTCCTCCTGTGTTGGCATCTCTGCACTGGCTCCCAATCTATTTTAGAACTCATTTTAAACTTCTGCTGTTTACTTTTAAAGCCATCTTACCTCAGTGATCTTTTACATCCTCGTTCACCGTCACGATCACCGAGGTCTGCAGAGAGGTCTCTTCTTGTGTTACAGATTAAACTTGTGGAACTAAACTTCTTCTCCTTGGTGTTGTTCCCTAACCATGTATAAGAGCTGGCAGTTTTAATGTTTTATGTATATTTATATTGTTAATTGACTTTCTGTGTTTTAATGGTTTTACATTCCGTTTTATTGTTACCGCTTTCACTTTACATGGTTTCACATCCTGTCTATTTTGCATATTTTTATGCGATGTACAACACTTAAGTTGGTTCTTAAATCTGCTATAGAAATACATTTGGACTGGATTTGGGTTGGAATGATTTCCAAGGCTGCTCTACGAGATGTTCACTCGTTCTCGCAAGAGTTGAGTGTTTGTTCTATAGTGCAGGGGTCAAACGCTAATGACCTGAGGAAGTTAAACCTTCTGAGAAAAAGCAACTCATCAGTAGAGGTGTATCAATATGAGCTTAAAATTCTATCACAATATTCAGTCATTATGTCACAATAACGACAGTTTTCAAATAAAAGTGTTTGTTTTGATTTGGAAGGATATCAAGTTCATGATAAAAACAAGCATTTGTGACAATTCTGTAAAAATAAAACAAAACATAGGGCGAAAGGCGGGGTACACAGATCGCCAGTCCATCACAGGGACACATATAGAGACAAACGTGTCAAATAATCCTTTTAGATTAGTTATTATTTTTGGTCTATGCACATCTTATTCTACAGAGGGAAGTGATCGTCTTTGTTTCTCACAGATCTGCACAAATATCACACGGTAATCATTTCAAATATGTTTGATCATGAGAATAATGATGTAAAAATGAACATTCCCTTTGATATTTTGTGCAAATCACAATTAGGTATTTGTTCAAAATAGTTCAGCCCTTGTGTCTGCTGCACGAAACTGATTGGAGGGCCAAGAGTTTGACACCTCTGTCTGGAGTTTTTAATTTTAAGGTTAAAAAAACAACTGTATCTATTGGAAGTGAACATTTTCAATATTGCTGAGTTATATTCAACTGACTCTTTGCCACATTTGTGTCCTGGAGGGATAACACCAAGTAAAATGAACTGTGTGCTTGAAGTGAAGACAATCTAAATATACTTGTTTGCAAAAAGGTGCAAAATACGTCCAGTTTTCAGTTATTTTAACATGGACTGAATATTTAAATAAATAAACATCTTCTGGTTTCTTTACTGAAAAATGTCATCACTCTGTCAGACATGCACACGCCTCACACACTTAAATATTCTTTTCCTCTTCACATGCTGCCTGAAAAGATTCACCGCACAGACGGTGATAAAGTTTTACTCCCTAAACATCCTCTCATCCTGTGTGAGGGAGGGATCAGCTGTTACTGCAGCAAGCGCCATGGTTGACTGCCGTTTTGGAAGAAGGGACTATTTTGGCAGGATAATGCGGTCACGCCACTGTGTGAATAGGGGGGTCTTGAGAGACGAGGTTCAGAGATAACAGCCCCGGAGAACATTCCATTAAAGATGGTGATGGTATCAAGCAGAGGCTCAGGGAAAGACTGCTCTGCACAGACAAAAAAAAACCAAAAAAAAAAAAACAACAACCCACCGCAGCACCCATCGAGTGCAAGGTGCATCTGTTACCATGGTACCCGGCCCAGGCAGTTCCTTTCATGTCTGTCAAGACTGGGAAGGGAGAGACTAGCAATATGTTGGTCTCGCCTGCAGTTGGAGCTGAAACAGACACGTGTGCCTGGTGTGTATCCACATCACAGTGGTCTGTGTGTGTGTGGGTGTGGGGGGGGGTTAAGATGCTGACAGAGGCTCGTCACATAGCATGAATCATTTAGTCACCACAGCAGAGTTGGAAATGTCACGTCTCATCACGGTTTCCTCATGCATCGTTGCATCTGCGCCATTTATGGGGCTTTGATTAAAGAGAGGAGCTGAGATTGTTCAGGTGCAAACAGACGTTTATTGCATCGGGAAGCAGTGGTTTACATTTTCCTCACAGAGTATGCTTGTTTTTTTTGCAATACTGAAGCTCTTAATGACTTTGTGGTCTGTTGTCGCAGTCAGTTCTCCTTCCACTCTCCTCTAAATGAATCAAAACAAAGTATAGGATTCAAATTCTTTGTCGAGATTATCTGCTCATCTTTCCATCGTCTCGGTCCGTATCTGATCTTTTTTTTCCAGGAACATGGGATGCTACTTCTCACAGTGGAAAATGCTGACTTGACCTTCCTTGGCAGAGAGGATATAGGCAATTCAATAACAACAGGGTGAAACTGTACAAGGAACATTATCCAAAAGTCGGCCGAGCTGTTTGCTGTCATCTTTATCTTTTCCAATACAAAACTATATTTCTGTGTTCTTGCTACAGGTTTTTAAAAAACAAAACACAAAGCGAGAGCAAGTACGTCTGTCCGTATTTGCAAAACCACAATCAACACTAAACAGTATATAGTACTTTGTCAAATCTTTATTACAAGATATTAGTCCGCTGTACAAATCAGTGCGAGTCGTACAGTACAACGCAGAATTAAGACTGTTGCTCGAGGTTTGTCATTCAAAGCTGTATACGAGGTGCTTCAAGAATACACAAGTTTCAGAACGTCTGCCGTGCATGCATGATTTCATATTTGCCATGCATGAGTTGGTATTTCAGTGTTTTGATTCATTTATTTTTTTTAAGAAAGAGCCCTAAAAATGGCAAACCAACGAAAACAAACGTGAACTGTCCAAGTAAATGTATAAAGCACAGAAAAAAAAACAAAGTAATCCGGTACAGTATATCCCTCATGAGGTTTGGCACACACGATAATGCACAATGCAATATAAATAGTTTATCAATAGGGTGTTGTACAGTCAAGTTACAGTATCAACCATTCCAGGTGAAAGCCTGGGAAGCTTACAAACAGGTGGGAGGTACACGGTATATAAATGACTCGTTAGCTGCAAAATATGGTAACAAAAAACACTCAGGCAACACCGAGAATTGTTAAGTGAAAAAAATATCAACTCTCATTCGCTCAAAGTTCTCTCCGCATACAAAAAACTACTCCCTCTGGGCCTCGGGTCACTGCAAAAAGACATATTCCAAAGGATCAATAAATAAAGTCTTCAACACAGAGAACAAGCCGGTTCACTCACTCCCACTTTGTGCAAGAAAAATATGGGCTACCCTTTCCATATTTACAAACTCGGCGCTCTTTATTCCTCTCTCGATTAAAATGACGTGAATAAAGAATGGTACCATTATAAGTTAAATTGATACGATGTATATATACTTATATATACGTAGGAGAAGTGTGTGCTTTAGTTTTTATACTAGATTCATTTCTGTATCCTGTCCCTGATTTCTGCATTTCGACAGCGTCGCCTCCTTCCTCCACGTCAACCCCCCCCTCCTCTGCCCCTGGTTTGTCTTCTCCACTTTTGGATTTATGGCGAAACCCTGTGCTCAAGGGCATTGGACATTTTGTGTACATGTGTGTGTACGTGTGTGTGTACATGTGTGTGTTGGAGGACAAGGGGGGGAAGTCCACCTGGGGGGGGGTCTCCTTTTGCTGCCGTCTCCCAGCCCTGCCAGTCAGTCTGTGTCACCCGGATGGCCATGACTGACAGGTAGAGGAGGGTGTGGAAGTGCTGCTTGCTGCCACATGAGAGAAAGTGCTTATATACAGTGTCTTTGGATTAAAACTAGTAAATATCGCCATAAAAAATTTTCAAGAGTGTCTTTTTTTGTGTGTGTATTGTGTGTGTGTGTGTGTGTCGGGGTGGAGGGAGGAGGGAGGGGAGGAAGACAATGAGCCGAGTGATCTAAGCCTCTGGCGGGGTCTTCTCTGTTCCATTTTTCTGTGCTTCATCCTCGCCATTCTCATCCTCGATCACAACTGTGGATGACAGGGGAGGAGAGAGAGGGAGTTAATGAGAGCAAGAGAGGGGGAGAGAGAGGGAGAGAGAGAGAGAGGGAGTGCAAGAGGGAGACAGGGCTCATCTTGGTGTGGCGTCTTGAAAATTCACAATCAACTGACAGTGGAAACGTGCGTGGCGCTGCTTTATGAGCTAAAGTGGCATTTATTTACGTAAAAAGAGGGGCACATGCAAGCAAAAATGAAAAATAATTACAATAAAAATCAGCCTATTTATGTATATGAATATGAATATGTATGTGCACATGAATATGTATATGATAGGGCACCAGTATTTCACAGATCAGTGTAAGTGAGGGTGTGTGTGTGTGTGTGTCTGCATTTCTGCACCTACAGATGCAACACCTTCATCTTTACCATGTCAGCCCATGATGTACCTGTGTACTACTACTGTACTATTTGTGTGCGCGTGAGCGCGCGCGTGTGTGTGTAATTGATTTCACCAGGAATGCAGGACAAACAACAGCTGGAAAGAAAATAATTTAAAACAACAACAACAACATCATAAATTTAACCTGCTGCAAAAAAAACCCACAAGGATGTTTAATTACCCTGCATTTAAATCTTAATTATGGACCAAGCATTCATCCATTCATCCATCCACTATGGGGAGGAGACACTGAGGACATCAACTGTGTCTGTGAGATTCACGAGATTTCAGCGCGCGCACTGCGTATATCCAACTTATGTTGCAATGCGAACAGAAGAAGAAAAAAAAAAAAGCTCCACATGCAACAATGAGCCGCGGCTTCTGTGATGTTAACGTGACAGGGCGACGTGTGACAACACAGACAGTCCTTAATTATGGCTCTAATGTGTGCGCGTCCAACACACACACGCACGCACGCACACGCGCGCACAGAGGGGGGAAAAACGCCTTAACTGAACACTTACCTCGTTTGCTTCTGCCTATTTGTCCGAGCTTGGGTGGACGTTTGTTCTGTGGGCCGTTGAAGAAGTTGTTGGTGTCTTGGAGACGACAGGTGAAGGAAAGGTGTCCCTCGTCGCCCTCGCTTCCATAATGACTCATTTTCTCCTCGTTGAAAGGCAGCACTTCCGACATTCTCCAAAATGCGTCTTTTTATCGCCCAAAAAAAAGGCGCACGAGCCGAAATGATGTTACCAAATAAAAAAGAGAAGAAGCGCGTCGTCGAGCTCGGACTCGCTCCTCTTCTCCTTCTGCTCCTTCTTCAGCAACAAAACAAATGGAGCTGAGAGGGAAAACAATGATGACACGATGTGTAGCCCTTTTTATTAATGTTTACCCTCGAAGACACGTGTCTGTCTTCGCGGGTGCGCGGCGCAAATAACAGTAAATCAAAAATGTCCTCAATTTCCTCGCTCGTGCGGCTTCGGCCACATTATTCAAAATTTCCAGAGGTGTTCTCTCTCACTCACTCACTCTCTCTCTCTCTCTCTCTCTCTCTTCCTCTCTCGCTCTCTCTCTTTGCGTATTGCTTGGAAATGGAGGCGCGCGCGCGCACAGCAGTGCCGTGCGGGAGCAGGAGCTCAAACACCCGCTGGTTTGTATAGCGGCTGATTCCTCGCGCAAAAAAAAAATCAGAGAAAAGAAATGCAAACAGAGAAAAAGATCATGTGCCCAAAAAAAAGAAAAAGAAGGATCCTGGGGAAACCTGGTGACGACGCGAGGGAGCAGCTGGACTGAGGGGGTTTTCTGGTGCAGCCCAGAGAAGCTTCTAGTTCACGAAAGAAAGAAATAGAAGAACGGCTCCACTCTCCAGGTGGTAATCAAACAAACGAGGGTTCAAAGATGGCACGTCAATATGCGCCAAATCACACTCAGATCTGCGGGAAAACGCCCTGCTTTTACGCGTCGCCGCTCGACGACTTCGAGAAGTAAAAGAAAGAAAAAGAATCCTTCAAACGTTTTATAAAGACGGGAAATGGTTCTTTGTTTATTGTGTCATTCAGAGTCCGTGGATGATGTCAGATGTGACCAGACGATGGCAGTGTTTTCATAAAACTGAGGCGACCTCAGACACCTGCCCTCATGCCCTCTGAACAAGGACTTTTATTGTTTTCAAACTGTGGTATATGTACCACCAGTGGTACACAAGTTTCCTCTGGTGGTACTTGGAGGAAAATCAGAAATACTGTTCTACTGTATATACCAGGGGAAGTGATCAGAATGGAGCTGAGGACATTTGACCAGAGTGCAGAGAAAAAGAAACTAATAACAAAAATAAATAAATACATGAAATAATAATCAGAATCATCTTATCTCTCGCTCCATCTTAATGTAAAGTGTTGACACACCAGCCGTTCTCTTCTTAATCGAATCCTAGTTTGTTTGCTCGGAAAGTCTGGTTCGTTTGTGGAGGCGCGAATGTGCAACCAAACTCTGATGCACATCAAAGAAGCGAATTCTGGTCCACCTGAAAACGTCGGTCATGGATCGATTCGGCACAAATGTGTTGTGAATTGTTTATTTAAAAAAGGATACAATTAACATCAATAAAATTGAAATGAATAAAACTACAGAGCCTAAAATGTAAAGAATACTGACATTAGGCCAAATACTAAAAAAAAGGGGCACATTTCACATATTAATCATATCAACAAAAACGTTAACTGACGTCAAATGGAATCTCACACTGTGGTGTTGGTGTCGCTCGGTTACCAGGTGTGTACGCAAGCCCGTAAAAGCAGACACCCGATGTTTTCCGTGGTTCAAAAAACCGTATTAACCGTATATGAGGAAGTGTAAATATTCAAGTCTTTTACCAACGTTAGCCTCCAGTCCTCAAATTTGCGACTTAAGTCACATGACTTGACTCAAATCCCCCAGCTCTGGAAAACACGGCTTTACAGATCCAATCTTAGAAAGTTTTGTTGAAGTTGAAGATGGAGGTGACACTTGTTCGCTTTTGTTAATGAAGCCACCTGGGATTCTTCTTCTGGAATCGTGACTTATTCTCATCGGACTCATGAGCGTGCTGTTTACATAATTGTGCCCTCTATAGACGCCACATCAAAGAGGGTGGTCTTTCAAAACAGAGAGTCAACAAAAAGCGGGGAGAAATCGACGGTGTTGACGGTCCTTTCTCAGGAGAATTAATCAAATATCATTATACGGACAATGCAAGGTGAAATTCAAGTCCGCAGCAGAGCTAAGTTGAATATGCTGCCGGCTATTCATAAGGAGGTGCAGTCCTGACACACCTACTCTCCGTGGACTTGGAGAAGCCACCATTTTACCAGAGGCTCACATTTCATATCAGATTGTCTCAATAACAACTCTCTTAGTCTCATAAATTTAGTTTCCAGTAAATGTGACCACAGTTTCTACCTGATCTAATTTACGCGTGGATGGTTTTTGTTCTCGGAACATCATGCTTTCTAAAATTTAAGCTTCCAGCACGTAACTTTCCATGACTTTTGTGATTATTATTATTATTCTGCCGCTGTTTGGTCTTTGTCAGCAGAAGCAAAGTAGGCTGTGTCCTTCATCTGAGTAATATCAGACCTGAGGGGGCGTTTGTTTGTATACACTGACAGTGCAGGGGTAGGCGGAGACAAGAAGCATTTATCCTGTCAAATTGCTGTAAGATCGGGTTTGTTTTTTTGTTTTTTTCCAACAGTAGGATTCACGTCTGAAACGTTTCATGGGCGTTTCACTGTGTTTGCAGTCAAACTCCAACTCACTTTACCCGTACTGTAGAATGCTGTAGAATGAATCACTTTTACTTTTGTCACCGGGCGACACCGACGACGACGAATTTACTTATAAAGTAAATGCCACAGATGCAAGTAGACTGGGGCTGCAACTAACAACTATTGTTTGGTAGTAATCTCTTTATTTTTAACTACTAACTATTATGCAGGTATTATGACACAAAGGTCAGTCAGTCAGTCATCATCTAACCGCTTTATCCTCCACCAGAGGGTCGCGGGGGGTGCTGTGCCAATCTCAGCTACATCGGGCGATAGGCGGGGTACACCCTGGACAGTTTGCCAGTCCATCGCAGGGCCACACACAACTAGAGACATTCACTCTCACACTCACTCCTATGGTCAATTTAGAGTGTCCAATTCACCTAATCCCCACATTGCATGTTTTTGGACTGTGGGAGGAAGCCGGAGAACCCGGAGAGAACCCACGCACACACGGGGAGAACATGCAAACTCCATGCAGAAAGGCCCTTGTTCCAACCGGGGCTCAAACCCGGGTCTTCTCGCTGCAAGGCGAGAGTGCTAACCACTACACCACCGTGTGGCCCTGACACAAAGGTACGTTTTAAAAATAGGCGCCCCCTAGTGATAGTATAAATAACTGCAACCTGGTACCTTCAGTGTGTCGTGATCAGATAGCTTCAGTGAGGTTTCTACCACCAGTTCACTTAGTTAAAATATTGTAGTCACACAAAACCCATCGCTGTAAACTATACCTGCTGGATTAAAATGGATTGGTTTGACTCAACATTTGATGAAAACTTGTATTTATTGTATTTATGTATGTAAAAAGTCAATATTAACAAGTTAAGAAAACACTCAAAAATGACAATTGTTAGATAAAAATAAATCTTACACAGTGAACTATAGTACAAAATGCAATTTAAAGCTGCTTTATTTTTTTAGTGCAGCCTCAGACCAACAAGGCCGTTCCCCAGTGAGACCGCGTCGTATACAGCAGTATAAACCAGTGATAATGAAATACAGTCTCAGTCGTCCTGGATTTGCATGTGACCTTCGCCCTCTACATTCATGTCACATAAAAACCCTCTTTTGAGGCAGTGTTTGGTTCGATCATACTCCACTGATAACGAAAATAACAAAGGAATGTTTAAAACTCAAGACCCAGACATTCACGACTCAGCTCACACATTCTCCAAATTCTAATATGTTGTCATTAAGTGGTGCAGGAACTTCACACGACTGACTGGAATTACATGTGCACTAGATTAATTTGGGGTTGTGTGTGTGTGTGTGTGTGTGTGTGTGGTGGCTCCTGGGAGAGATCAGTGAGATAATCTGTGAACATGAGAAGGGTAATCGTTATTCCAAACTATTATTATTATCGCCCAAATCTGAAGAGCACTGAAAATGAATCTGCCTGTGGGACAACTTAAACTGCATTTGTTGTTTGTCGCGACGCCGCCGCATCTTTGTCACATCAAACATTATGTGGCATAAAGTTGATTATGAACATAAAAAAGGGGTTTCACATAATTTATTTAGTGCTAGGTGCAGCGTACAAAGGACCCATAGATGGTTTGATCTATCCACCGGCGGAAGTTGGACACGGTTGTGTAGACTCCTGGAAACCCAGCATCTCCACAGCCTGTACCCCAGGAGACGATGCCGTAGACGCGCCCCCCGCACACCAGCGGGCCACCGGAGTCACCCTGCAAAGACCACACCCTCTGTCATTTTTCCATGCCACGTAACGTGCCTCCAGGAGAACAGCCGGTGAGCTGCTTTAATGTCTTTGATTGGTGTTACAGGAGACAGGAGATCACACAAAGAGTCTCAGCAGAGGGGCCTCGGAGGCCCGACTCGTTCAAACACTATTTACTACTCAAAGAGCTCACATGTCTCAGCCACGTCAGGTCACTTCTTTGTGGGAGATCAGACAACAGTGACGGATACATCAATTTGTCACGGAAATCTAACATAAATCATGGTGTGTCTCTAAAATAAATGGACGGTTGAAGAAAAAAAATAATTTCTACACTGAACATTAGTTATTTATGGTGTCAAGTTTACACCCTTTTGTTATTTCTCAGAAACTTGATGAATGCTGCTAATTCACAAACATTCATTTTTATTTACTATATACTATATAAATACGCTGCAGTAGAGACACAAAATATAGATTTAGATGCAACGTTATAGTGCACATGCATTTATTGGTCATTAGCACTAATGTGTGTGGGGATCCTTACTTTTGGAAACTTGGGACGGCACGTATTATCATGTATTTGTATGTATTTTAACTACTGACAATAGGAATTGTTGTGAATCGTAATATAAATATACATTTAGGCTTTAAAACCCTCGAATGTACCAGAGTTTGGTGACATGTAATAGTGAAACTGCAGATTAATTATAAGAAAACTCTTCCCTAAGTGCATCGGAGAACTACGGTGGCCTTCACACAACAGAAAGGATGCTGATCATACATTCATGCATACAGTGTGTATGTGTACGATTTTGAAGAAATATCTAGTTGCAATTATTCGGACTGAAATTGTGATTGCGATATGAGAGGGAACGGTGCCTTAAAATGATGACTGTGTGATATTTGTGTAGAGAAACAAAGATGCTTACTTCAGAATATGAGATGTAAAGGTCAGGACAACATTTAATCTGAAATTGTGATTTTTCACACATTTTGGCTTTAGGAAATATTGCGCCTCATGCGATTTCAAAATTGAAATAAGCCATATTGCGATCGTGATGTAATTTCGATAAACTGTTCAGCTCTAGAGTACTATATTTATTTTTTGCAAATAAATGTTCCTCACTAGATCTTAAGTATGACTTAAATAGCATTAAATATGGTACATTATAACACACTTTTCCTCTCCTTACCCAAAGCCAAATATAACCTACAACAGTACATTATCACACTTGATTTCGGGTAATTCACTCTTCACTCTGTACCTCGAAGTTACAGCAAGTTTTTCTATCCTGCCGCTATTTTTGGTTTGCTTTATTACAACTAATACAATTCCTGGGGGTGGACCGCTGCGTCTGTTTAATAAAAGCTCGTAGCTGAAGCAACGCTGACTGACATGATGAACTGTATCCGGGTTCTGTCGTGGGGATTAGCCTCTCAAAACTGTTATTGTTTTTGCTCTAATGTGAGCTGATGAAAGAGCATGACTGTGCTATTTCATATACGCTGAGAGTCCAGGCCGCTGCCGTGGAGACGTTGTCATTTCAAAAACAGACTTAATACTTTCAAAGATCAGATGATTATGTTAGCTGAAGCCGTTCAAGCCGTAAAATAACGGCTTGACTTTGATGAAAGAAGGTGTGATCGCTTGGATTCCTCGTACCTTGCACGCATCCTTTCCTCCGGTCATGAATCCAGCACAGATCATGTTGGCTGTGATGTTTCCGTTATACGACTCACTGCCGTTACACCTAGCGTTTGAAATGATGGGCACTGTGACCGTCTGCAGGGTGAAGCTGGTCTGGCCTTCATCGAGACTGCTGTAGCCCCAACCAGACACCTGACACAGGTGACCTTCAGCCACACCTGTCCCCTGCCTGGGGAGGTACGACAGCGACAGATATCTGTTCAGCAGCATGGGCACCCGCAACTGGGGAGAAAACCACAAGAGATTCCATGTGAGTGTGTGATTGTGCATAAATGCCACTGCTGAACTCATCTGTATTCTCTGTATCATCACTGGATCTAAAGACTATGTGCTATAAATAAAAGTGGTTTATCCCGTATACTCACTACGAAAGGGCAAGGATTTCTGTATTACCACTTAAAGTCTGTTCACTTATTCCTCGACGGAGCTCCACCTACAGTTTCGGTGTACATATTTTTACGACTCCACCCTAAACATCCATCTATTGTCAAAGCCGTGGAGTCATGTCCATGGCAGTTGGTATCCATTTTGTGTGCTACCTGTGGTTTTAAAGAAAAAAAAAGCCTGTGCGATGTGTGCTCGTGTGTGGAGACAGCCCCCAAATCTCCCCACAACAAGAGATTTAATCATCACAATGACTGTGAATCTGTCAAATCATGGTTAAAAATCCTGCATAGCTCAGCTTTAAAATGCATCTTTGATTCAGCCCCTCTGATATGGCTTCCATGCCCCATATTTAAATACACCCTGATCAAGGTGATAATAGTTTTGGATTTTTCATTAGTTTTATATTTAGTTTTTTTTTTTTTCGACTTCTTGTTTATAAATGTAATGTAATGTAATAATGTAATGTAATGTAATGTAATAAAACTAGTTCGTTTTAGCTAGCTTTTAGTGTGGGTTTTTTGTAAATGTTTAGTTTTAGCGTTAGTTTTTTATAATGGAGTATTTGCCAGTTTCCGAATGCCGAGAATTGAAAAACACAGAAGCTCCGGCATGGACATGACTCCATGGTGTCGGCAAGGGATGGATGTTTACGGTGGAGTCATAAAAATATGTACTTTAGAGGAAAAAAAGCGACCAGACTTGCAAAGTTCCACTTCAAAGTTCTTTGCACTATCCACACGCGATGTTGTGAGATGTTAATATCAGGTCTGGACACGGCCGACTGCACATGTCATTGTGTTGTTTACAGATTGATCCTCTGGCCCAGAAAGAGCAAAGAAAATGACTAAATAATGCAGAAGATACGAAGACACACAGACAATAAACAACGTCCTACATCGAAAACTACATTCAACATGGATTTTAACCACGTTGTTTTTGCCTGAGCTGAGCTGCAGAGACTAATGGGAGACATGCGTGTTAATCAAGTAAAGATGACATTGATCTCAGTGATTGTAATCTCTGACGTGTTTCTGCAGTACCTTAATGAGCATGATGTCTGCATTGTTGCTGCTCTTGTTGTAGAGGGGATGGGTGATCAGCTGCTGGGGTTTAGCATACTGCTCATAACCCTCGAAGATATTTAATGAGTAGTCGCCCGCCACTATCATCATGTTCTCAGCCCTAAAACACAAGTGATTTCAATTCAATATGACTTCCAGTAACAAGATGGATCATGGCAGTGAGAGTCGACCATGTCTGTACAGAGAGAAGAGTGGAAAAATCAGCATAACAAATGAAATTAGGATCATTTTCATCATCTTTTCTGTGTACTGAATCAGAGAGGGGACACAGGGAGGATGGAAGTGACGCTGAATGACATGTTTTGAAAATGATGGCGAGTTTTCAAAGTCACAATGTGTGCACATAAGTTGACCGTGAACGGCCGCTGTGAATCCATGAAGTGTTTGTCTTCCTGCCAGGGAACAGCGTACTGTGTGCAGACAAGGCTGGGACCATATAACTGGTTTACAGCCAATTTGACGGGTTTCTCTCTCTCTTTCTCTCGCTCAAGCCAAGATGATGTGTCAAGGTCAGCCAACTCAACCACATCTGTGTGCTGTCAGACTTCCCACAGGCCTGTTTACAGGTTTACTTTGTCACGCGCGCAGCAGCGCCCACTTGACGTTCACTTCTACACCCACAACAGTATGGGATGCTTGTTTTCAGGCATCTGTTGGGACCATCTGCTCCCCAAAGAAAACCATGCCAAGCAGGCAGTGAATTGTACGTACAGTGAATTTTAAAAATATGCCAGAGGATTGTCACTGAGCCTGCAGCCATGCTGGCAGCTAAAAGGCACAGCACAGCAGTGATTTGAACACCTAGTCGACAGCATGACCAATGTGCTGCTGTTAAGCAAGTGTCATGTCCATGTACTGTTCCCCATCTTATGGCACTTTTCCATTATACAGTTCTGGCACGGCTTGGCTCAACTCCACTTGTTTTGCTTTTCCATTAGTGACAGTACCTGGTGCTTTTTTTAGTACCTGCCCGGCGGTGGTTCCAAGTGAGCTGAGCTGATACTAAAATGTGACGTCGTCAGACTGATTGCGATGTCCGACACAAGAATCAAACCAAACAATGCCAAACTGTAGATCAGTTAAAAAGACTTGAAAAAATCCTGACAACGTGTGTTTATCTCCAACATTTAGCAAAGAAATGTCTAAAATCTCAATATTTAACAGAGGAGTCTGGTGTATTTACTGACAGCACTCAGTGACTGTGTCTGACGGAGTCAGACACAGTCATGCAGGAAGTACTGAAGTCACCTGTGAACAAATCTTTTTAATACTGATAATTGATTCTAATGAGGGCCACACGGTTGGTGTAGTAGTTAGCACAAGAAGACCCGAGGGTCTTTTCTCAGGGTTTCCTCCCACAGGCCAAAAACATGCAATATGGGGATTTGGTAAATTGGACACTCTAAATTGACCATAGGTGAAAGTGGATGGTTGTTTGTCTCTATGTGGCCCTGTGATGGTGTATCCTGCCTATCGCCCTATGTCTGTTGAGAATGGGAAGGGGCCAGAGTTCATGATTCAGTACACTTGAAAACACCTGCTTTACTCATCACTAGTTTGTGTGTTTGCATATAAAACAACGTCACAGTATTTTCAAGGCATCAGCCCGGAGTCATCACGAATATTTGTACAAAGGTCCATGGACAAACAGACCGTACTGTCATTTCCATCAAAAGGTCAAGAAGCACAAAACCCTCCCGTCATGAAAACTGACTGTGAGCTGAATGAACATCTTACCCGATGTTACAGTGCGCTGCAGTCATGACCCAGTACCTGTGAACCAAGGATCCTCCACAAAAGTGTTGGCCATTCATGTTCTGCAGTGACACAATGTAGTTGTTGGAGTCTGGTGTTGCAGTGAAACCACCGATGATACGGCCCTGCATGAGCGGAGCGCCTGTGTAGAAGAGAGAAAAAAAAAGAAAAAGAGAGTGAAACATTTACTAAGAAAAGCAGGGAGAGGTGTGGCAGATTCATGTACAATTGTTGAATAGAACTGTGACGTCATCCGCATCATATACCATATATAGAATTTCTTTTCAGATGTTAAAATGGTGTTACTCACAAAGCAGTGTGGAGCACTGTTTCCAAAACAAAAATGAGAAAGCAAAAGAAACCAAATTCCCAATATGAATCATGAGACAAGATAGTGACAAATGTAACATTAGTGCCGTCACTGTAGCACCAGAACTAATGTTTGACTTGAGTCACAACTTCGCTCTCTGCATATAGGTTAATTACTGTTTTTTTAATGAGACCAAAGATTATGCATTTGGCATAGTTCACAGGAGAGACATTGATAGGTGTACAAGAGGAGAGTGTGACGTACGTGTTGGCTGAAGCTTTCATACTTTCATTTATTTTGGCAACAGTTTGGCTAATTTTAGCTGCTGTCTCTTCTTTACCTTTAACTGTTATGTTTCATGAACAAAGCAAGGGTCATTTCACAGTTGGCCAGAGTCTGCACCAGTCAGCATGAGATGGGAACAGTTCGGTTTGATTCTTGTGTCGGACGTCGCGCTCATGACTCTTCCAGTGACGACACTCTCTGACCAATCAGTGGCCACATTTTGTTATCAGCTCGCTAAAAAAAGTACCAATTACTATTCCTAATGGAAAAGTAAAAGAAACGCGCCGAGTCGAGCCGTGTAAAAAAAAAGAGTTCCCCCAACCGTATTTCCCACCCCGCTACAAGCTGAGAATATAACAAAACCAATAAAAGGTATTAATAAAAGCAATAATAATAATTGTTACAATGGTAATAATGTATACATAAAATAAATAATCCTGGACACTACACTACGTTATCGGGCATACTTAAATGAAGTCAAATAAATTTAAGATAAAAGATAATTTAGATAGATAGATAGATAGATAGATAGATAGATAGATAGATAGATAGATTATTTTCCATTTCCATTAAACAAATCAAAACAAGACTTAAACCCAAGCACAGTAGAAAACTGTTTGACCCTTTCAATCAGCAACACCTGTGTAAAATGACAAGTGACCTCAAATAACCCAGCATGACTCCGGGTGAATAAAATACAAACCGGGGTCACACGGTTGGTGTAGTGGTCAGCACTATTGCCTTTGCAGCAAGAAGACCCAGGTTCAAGCCCCGGTTGGAACGAGGGCCTTTCTGCATGGAATTTGCAAGTTCTCAGTCCAAAAACATGCAATATGTGGATTAAATTGACTGTATGTGAGAATGTGTGCGTGAATGTGAGCATGAATGGTTGTTTGTCTCTATGTGTCCCTGTGACGGAGACCTGTCCAGGGTGTAGCCCGACTATCACCCTATGACAGCTCCCCCCGCGACCCTCCCTGGAGGATCCCTGTTTTCACAAATAAAGACGTGAAGATGTTTGAGCATGTGCTTTTTTAAATAAAGCTTCTATTTTTTTTTTTTTTTTAAACACAAGAAGACGAATATAAGCGGCAGCAAATGTAAGGGTAAGCAGGAGGTGGGAGTGGGCTCCTAAAGCTCCTTTTCTGGTGTGGACAGCCCCTAAAACCACATCAGTGACTTAAATGTCATATCAGAGAATCTCATCGGCAACATCCCACAGCTCCACTGGTATGGATTTCAAAGATGCTTTAAAGAGTGTCTATGTTATTAAAATGGATAGGCTTTAGTGAACAAAGGAGAAAAATAAAGAGTGGGGCTTTTCAACCCGCCCACCCTTTCCCATGTACCCAGCCTAACAGCGGGCTTTTTTCCTGTCATCTGCGAGGCCAATGTGCCATTAATGTAACTCAATATTTGCATGACCCTCTGTTGCCATCATCTCACTTTAGAGGCTCTGAAACTTTAGAGAGGGGGTTCCCCCCCCACCAGCCTTATATAACAATTACTGTGCATTGGTTTCAGGCTACAGTCGGAAACTTGCTCGAAAAATGCTGGGACAATTTCCTGGAAAATATAATTCCTTCCTGTAATGGTAGGCGGAAACCTATTTGAACTTTCAATGACACTTTACTGTGCAAAGATAACTACCGTCACCACGTTCAATCTCGCACGTTTAATCCACACAAACACTTTAGGATTAGACGCAAGCGTTGGCCGCTTTGTGAGTTTACTCCTGGATTATTTCTTGACCAGATTATTTGGAGGTCTCTTCTGTTCCCAACCTCACACTAGGGTTTTTGGTACAGATTGTAACAGCAGCTTCATATGTGTTATACAGTTGTGATAGTGGCATTAGAGATAGAGATAGTTTTGCTGCATGAGGTACTGACACGTGACAAATGACATGTGACATTGGTCACCCGCTGTATGTCTCCCCCCCCGCCCCCACTTTCCCCCACTATACACACACACAAAAGGCTGTGCTTTCTAGTAAAGGCAAAAAGGAAACATGCCTGCCTTTTCCATAGGAAACTGAAGTTTGTGTCGGCTTGTAAACCCACTCACTGTCTACACCAGGGGTGTCAAACTTACAGCCCGCCAGAGGGTCCAATCAGGATGAATTTGTTAAAATTTCACACTAATCTAAATGTAATGTCAAATGCTCCAGATACCCGTGACTAAATGTTTGTGCCTTTATAGATCCAGTGTGCTGTGTAAATTGCACTTATATTTCTCAAGAAATTTCATGTTTTGTAAAATTATCCTTCATTAAATGTAAAACAAAGGAGTTGTTCATAGGTTATTATTCTATTATTTTGCTATTTTTACTGGTCCGGCCCCCTTGAGATCAAATTGTGCTGTATGTGGTCCCTGAACAAAAATGAGTTTGACACCCGTGGTCTACACCAAAGAGAGAAAATCAGCAATTTTACACTATTTTTACATTAGGAGTTGTTGCTCCACTGCTGCCTCCATCATTAGTTAGTTCAAACAGTCCTGCATAAAGCACCTAAAAGTGTCTTACCAGCAAAATTATATGACATTCACTGTACTTAAGTATCAAAAGAACATTTCTGATTAAAAACGTATTTAAGTTTCAGAAGTAAAAGTTTTGGGTTAAATTCCTGTCCTCTCTGCTAGTCTATATGTGTCCTTGAGCAAGAGACTTAACCTCATGTTGAAGCATGTGAACGGATGAATTGCAAATCCCATTGAGGCTAGAAAATCTCTATATAAATACAGACCATTACCAACTCTTCTTCTTCTGGTTTTATTTGCTAGTAACGAGTAACAAACAGTTAGAGGAAATGTAGTGGAGTGAAAGTAAAGTGGCTAAAAATATAAATAACAAAGTAAAGTACAGATATGTGAATTTGGTACTAAAGTACAGTAACGTAAGTATTTGTACTTTGTTACATTACAACAGTTCAAATGTTTTATTTTCGTTAGGTTGACCTAAGAGACAAAAACATACCAAGCGATAGAGAAGTAATCAAAGCCACAAAGGTAAAAACACGCATTTTTTTCTATGGATTGTGATGAACACGTTAAGACATGATAGATTTAAGCACATTTAGACATTTATTAATTTGTCTATTTTTTCTTGTGTTCCCATTGGCAGCTTTTATTTCAATGAGGTTGAGTGTCAGTGTTAGGCTGACGGCAGTGCACGTGAAGTCAACGCTGACTTCAGTGTGTATCAGTGTCTCATGCAACGCTTCAAAAAGCGCCACTTTTATCTTGTCATTCAACTTTCAAAAGCCACATTTCAGGAAATGTTAAAAGCCAGAGATAATGTTAAAACAAAAAAAATTAAATCTTAATAAGCAAAATCAATGAAACTGACACTTTTTTGTAATTTGTAGAAGAGTAAAAAAAAACAACACATTTACCTCTAAACAAAGCAAGTTATAAAACATATTTTGTTCATAAAACTTTAACAGAAAAAATTGTACTCACTGTGGACTTTGGTGAGTTGCAGTAGCACAACACATGAACACATGAGCAGGCTCATCGTAGCTGTGGAGAACTTCGGATGTTGCCCAAAATATTTAAACTCAGCAGCCAGACCACCGGTGTCCTCTGTGTCTGTGTGACGGATCAGCCTGAGTGTCAGTGTCTTTTTGCAAACAGTAGGAGTCAGTTTCTCCCTGAGGCGGAAGAGAAAAGGATTTCAATTCCATCCTTCGCCGTGTAACACGGGGTCCAGCACTGCGGTGATTGAAAAGGAAAGAAATGTGAGAGACCAACAAAGTTCACCTTCAGAAACTACTCAACACTCTTCCTCACATCCAAACATTATCACAACTCCTTTTCCTCAACCTTCAGACTCGTGGAAAGGGCTTTACACCGTTGCTACGGCAACGCAGGCTACTGTCTCTACTGTCATCTATACTGTATCAACACTCTCTGTCTGTGTCATCAACCAGGCTTATCTGTGCTGAACTGTTTCAATGGCTGTGTGAGAGTGTTTTTCAAGACATTTTCTGGCAGAAACGCTGACCTTGTCAGGACCTCTAGTCCATCTGGAGACCAAAACCTGGTCCTAATGAGGCAGGAAGTTTGAATTGTGGTTAGATTAAGGTTAGGGTTAGGCATTAACTAGTTATAGTTAATGTGAGGGATAACACTTAAGTAAATGCCGTGTCCTCAGAAGAATAGCTGCACAAACCAGTGTGTGTGTGATCAAAACTCGTCATCATCGACATCACTAATATCATCGTCAACCTTCCTGGCAAGTCAGCATCCCCCGCAGCATGGGAGGAGAATCTTGCCTGACCTCCTCTTGTCCCACATTTAGAGCGCGCTGAATAATTGATACCTCGCAGTAGAAAGGGAAAGACGGCTTTGTGAGGCCTCAGGTGTTTCCTGGACCAACGCTTAGCCAAGTCTGCAGACACTCACCTTCAAACATCGGGTTATTAGCACACAGAGAGCAAATGGCCCATGCACATAGTTAAAAAAATGATGCATATTTTCTGCCTCACCTTACTTAACTGACCAAACTTAAAACTGTGAGCTAAAGGAGCGGCAGACATGACGATATAGAATAAAATATGAGACAAGATGGATACATACACCAGCTGCTTTATCACTTTTTCAATTGAGGCTCATCGCCAAGGTGAAGGCCTATCTCCCTCACAAGGTCTTAGAGACACTAATCCATGCTTTTATAACAAGGGTCACAAACTCAAATGACCTGTGGGCCACTGAGGGTCTCGTCTGGTCAGTCGGGGGCCAGTCAAGAAAAAAAAGCCCAACTTTGCGGTGGACGATATGAGCTCAAAATTATATATCAATATACTGTATTGATTTCTTTTTTATATGTACTCTATTGCCTCGTGTGAACTTTTCTGTTTTTTTTTTCTGTCTTGGCTGTTCTGGAGTTGGCATGCCGTCCCTGTGTGTGTTTCCTCCAGGTTCTCCGGTTTCCTCTCACATGTCCACAAACATGCAGAGGTTAATTGCACACTTGCCCCTAGGTTTTAGTGTGTGTGTGTGTGTGTGTGTGTGTGTGTGTGTGTGTGTGTGAATGGTTGTTCGTCTCTGTGTGTTTGCGCTGCGATGGACTGGTGACCTGTCCAAGCTGCTGAGGTTCAAATTGAGCATCAGACTGAGAGGGGAAAAAAAGGTGGATTTAAGTGAGTATTTCAGAAACGTTTACAGAGAATAGTCAGATAAGGAGGAAATACCCAGCGTGCTGCCTTGTTGATTCCAGAGGAGACTGACCAGACTGGAGGTACATGATTGAAAGGCAGCAGTAACTCAAATAACCACTTGTTATATCCAATAATGTCAAACCTTGAAGCAGATGGACTGCAGATGGACTGCAGCAGAAGACAACCTGTGTACCTAATAATGTGGCTGGTGAGTGCATTTCTTCCACAATGTATTCAGCATTGATGGAAATAATGCAACAATGCAATATTGCATTATTCAAACATAAAATGATTGCTTTGTCAGATATTTAAAGGTACAGTGCATAACTTTTGATGATTTTGGCTATTGTTGTTATTATTCTGCCTCTGTTTGGTCTTTGTGAGCAGAACCAATGGAACATTATTTCTACGCTGCATTCTTAATCTGAAAACAAGCAGTACAAGTAATACAAGTAATACTATCAGACCTGACCGAGGGAGCGTTTGTGCACATGCACCCGCAGCACAGAGGCGGGCGGGGACGAGGAGTGTTTTTGAGCAGAATAATTCACTTCTGGAGGTTTTTCGGAGACGTGTCTTTGTGTTTCCAGTCATGTGCCAACCTGTTTTTCACTTTACTCGCCCAATGTTGCCTTCATCTGCTTCGATGAAGGCTCTCTCTCTCTCTGTCTGTCTCTGTCTGGGACATTCTCAGGTGGACGTTTTTGTTGTGACATTAACACATGTTCTTGTTGCATACAGGATGGCCGTCATCCATGTTGAGCATTTATTTTAAGGCACTTGGTAGCACTGAGTCTCTTTGAAATCACACAGTTCTATGTGCAGTTCTGTGTTTAAAAGGGACGATACAATTAAACAATGGCGTCTGAAATGCACGCCGATTACTCATTCATTTAGTCATTAGAAGAAAAGCAAACTTTAAATCGTGATTAATCTAGACTAACGAATCATCTATTGACAGACCTACCAAAAAACTAATTACTTGCTGGGAATGTTGCAGCAGGGACACAAGAGCTATACACTGCTACACTGAGAAACACAGCGAGCATCATGTGGAGCTTGATCAACACTGTGTGAACTCATTTGACAATAATTTGAACGTCACAAACATTTGTTTATATTTTTTATATTTAAAAGTCACAGTTGTAACTCCCTGGATTACTCAAATGTCTGTTTGGAGTGTTTTAATCACACTTACTTCGCAGATAGGGTTAGGGTTAGGGTTTTCTTATTATAACCTGTGTGGAAAAACATCAATCATTTAAACATGTATGGATTAAATCAGAGGACAAAATAAACATTTTCTGTAATTCTTTTTGCTAGATCAGCATAAAAGTGTCGCTGCTCTGTCTAGATTTCAGTGACACGTGCTGGTCTCTGAGTCACCGATGATAGGCACATGCACACAAGTATGGTATGTACAGCAGACTGCATGAGCAAGGCCTCGTTATCTCGCCTTCTCTCTTTCTGTCTCACACAGACACACACACACACACATACAACAACAAAAAACCCAAATGCACAGCTTTACATTGTGTGTCACTTTAGCTTTGCATGGGTAGCATCGCCTTTCACCCTCACAATTGGAATGACACCTTGGGGAGTGAGGACTGCATGGAGGCTATGCATTACAGACCATGTGTGGAAAAACACCCTGCTGGGAACTGCTGAAAAACACCTGGGGAGATGGAAAAGGCCAAAAAAAAAAAAAAAGAAGAGAAGCGCACTGGGGACGTGAGCAACAACCCAGCTCGTCCCTGCTGAATCTGACTTATCGACATGGAGTAATAATTATAGCTCTTCTTGCTATAACATGCTGGGAAGACGATAATTCACTGTGACAACAGGACATTGTTGTGATGTGTCACTTCAATTAAATGTAATTTCTGAGAAAAAAAAAAGCCTTTTCCTTGTCCAAGGAAAGAGTCTTACTAGGTCTTGGGTTCGTGTCATACTCAGATATCACACTCAGCTTTTGTCCTGCCCGCTGAAACATCACTGGATACAGCGAAAAACATGTCTGGCAAGTATATTCTATCATTTCTCTGCCTTGTTGGGTTTCATCTCTATTAAGCTTCACTTTGTCTCCACTGTTGGACAATGGGCCGCATCACTGAGCACAAAGGCCTTAGAAAGACAGGCATAATAAAAGACAGGGCCGTGTTTTTTGCTTTTGATATGTGTGTTTTTTTCCCCTGTACTAGGTCAGACTCTGTGTGTGTGAGGCACTAGGATGTTTGGCGGACAATGGCAGGGAACAATGAGAGTGACAGACAAGGCTACAGTATATAAAAGAAGTCTCAAGCGTTCTCAAGGTGTACGTCCCGGTATGAGAGGAGCGTGTGAGAGTATACGTGTCAGGGTGTCGATGCTGGACTTCAACTGTTTTCTTACTTGATAAGGTAAGGCCTTTACTCCATTCGCATGGGTTTCAGCGTTGCTTCGGTGGGATTTGTTGTTTTGTTTTGAAACTGTCAGACAGCGGCACAGACCAGCTTAGAGCTTGTAGGTCAAGTCAAGTCAAAACACAGTGGATCGCGATAAAAAGTCAACGACATTGTGTGAAGATGGACCATGGATACAGGATTTAACAGGATGGGACTGAAGTGTGTGTTTGTGCGTTTATCCATTCTTAAACTTAATGGAAAACCTAAAACAGGGTTAAATACATTTTGAAAGGGATTCTCTCTCGTGACTGTGACTGTTCTTTGTGGTCATAATTGTATTGTAATAATGTGGTCAGCCAGTTGTAATGTTTGATTGATTTTATTTAAATCTTTGTTTTCTCATGTGATTTGTCGAGCTGCTATGGCAAAAAAGATGCAAGAAAAGTGTTACTAAAAAAGTCTATAAAAGTATTATCTTTTATCCTTCTCCTTGGAAAGTTGGTGATAATCTTAGTTAAGATAATCTTCAAATAAGTCACTTTCCCTATGTAACTCTCCATAATGGCTTTAAATGTGTCCGCAAACCCTGGTATTGAAGCGTAAACATAGATGTTTGGTGTGCGATGAACTACAGTGTTAACATTTTACATTTACTACTTTTTCAGTATCTTCGAAAATGAGTCAGACGCCATCTTGTCACCTCTCACTGCTCCTTCTGCTGGTAATAAACGTAACAGGTGAGAAACAATGGCCATTTTTTTTACACTTTAAAGGTGACGAGGAAATTTTGAGCTACTTTTGAGCTACTCTTTGAGTTTTGACGTGTCTGTCTCTTTGTGTCCAACCCCCTGTCCTGGGGTTTTCAGGTGTGATTGGGGACAGAATCATCGGGGGGAAAGTGGTAGCACCCTACACCATCACGTATCAAGCCTCCCTGAGGTTCTGGAACTACCATTTCTGTGGAGGCACCCTCATCCACCCACAGTGGGTGATTTCTGCTGCCCACTGCTGGAGGCCGTGAGTCACTGCACATTTACGCCTGAGACACTCATATCAATGTAATAGATTCTGGAGCTAGGACAACCCTTTATTACCATTTAGAACCGTTTTTCATTAATGACAGTCCCTTAAATTTGGTTGTTTTTAATGTTGTTTATGTTCTGTTGACTTTAAGAGTGGATGCGGGGTTATTCAAAAAGAATTAGCTACCTTTTCAGGAAAAAGTATCATTGCAAAAAATGGACCTAGTTTCTTTGTTTATAATATTAAATATTTCCCTGATGTTTTAAGTCTCACTAATTAGTTTCAGCTCTTGAAATGGAGAGGACGGAAGCCCTATCCCAATGTCTCACTATGACTTGCTCATGGTAATTTGGTGAGGGCTGTCCCATTATTCATTCATTCATTCAGTTCATTTCACCAATTTATCCTCCACATGAGGGTCGCATGGGGCTGGATTTAATCCCAGCTGATTTAGGGTGAAACACGGGGTCACACCCTGGACAGGTCACCAGTGCGTTACAGGGTCAACAGACTCACACCTACAGAGTGTTCGATTAACTTAATCTGCATGGAGGAAACGGAAGAAACACTTGTAAGCTCAGAACATGCAAACTACACACAGAAAGGCCCGGGATTTGAACCTTCTGGCTGTGTGGCCCTGTCCCACTGCCATGTTGGCCTCTTTCCGTACGCCTTTGCAGTCACTGCAGACTTTACATAGAAGGTCACAAGCCAATTGGCAACTTAACAGTGAGAAGAAAAGTAGGCACCAACTCTGTTGTTGACGTTACAAGACAGAAAACGGTAATAATGTAACCAGATGAAGAATGAACAGTCTTTTGCAGTTAATTGTTTTCAAATAACCCTGTCATCCACTATAAACAGCATAAAATCAAAAATACAAAAGTGGCAATTTGCTTGGCATCATCATATAGTTTTGTCCCATTGACATCATCAAAGTCTGTGAGGGTTCATGGATTAAAGGTTAAAAAGAGACGTTGGCTTCCTGATTCATACTGGAAACCTGATTTGTTCTATGCATGTGTGGAAATGTGGCTACTTACTGCCATGAAGGCTGGGGTTACATTTAGGGTAAGTGTGATGGAAATCCCCTCAGGCAAAGTCTGCAAAAATGCTGACTGGATTTAAAATGGATGTAAAATGGTGAATGACCACTAGAGGGCCCTCACACACAGCATCAAACCCTCTCTGTGGGAATGATTGTGCCCGTGAATTTTTAAAGCTATGTTTAACAGAATCTTATCATATCGGGTACTTTAATGTGACTTAGAAAGATGTGATGGGTTTATTTTTGTCTGATCAGTATCAGTATCAGTATTAACCTGCAACTCTATGTTTTTGTAGGAAGCACTTGATCAAAGTTTACCTGGGAGAGCGAAACATCAAAAGTTTGGATGGATTTGAGCAGATGTTCGAGGTCTCCTTAATCATCAGGCATTACCAGTACAAAGCCTGGACGTTTGATAATGACATCATGCTGCTTAAGGTGAGGCAAGGTTGTGTGATGTGACTATCTTTATTACTGGTGACTATGGAAGAGTATTAGGGCCACATGTGTGTTTGAAAAAAAAAACACAAAAAAATCCAGCATGAATTCTGAGAAGAAAAGGTCAGATTCTAATCTTAATTTTTGTTTAATGAATTTTGGTTTAGTTTTGTTTGACCTGTCAAGCTCGTGTCATGTCATGTCATGTAAACACAGAGGCAGTTTATATGGCATCAAATTTGAAAACAGAGTGTAAGCTCCAATTTGATTGTAGACTTTTGAGGCATTTGGTCATGACTACAAAGCAAAATCTGGGAGAAAAGAAGCTAAATCTTACATCCCATCATGCAATATTGTTTTACCCTGTTGAGAAATATTAAGAAACCAAAAATCAAACAAATCTTTAAATCGTACATAATATATATACACGAGGAAGTATCACCAAACTTAAATGGAGTTAATGGTCTCAAACACTAGGTTCCGGTCTTTTTCAATAGTTCATCGCAGGACCAACATACAGATACAAACAAACCATTCACACCTATGGTCAGTATAGAATGTTCAATTAACCTCTGCATGCTTTTGGACAGTGGGAGGAGGAACCCGAGCCTTCTTGCTAGCCACTACTCCACCATGTGGCCCTTAATACACCAATAATTTATGACGTATTGCACCTTCAATAAGTCACATCTATCATCTATCATGTGAATTAAACATGTACAGTGCTTCCATCTGCATGTCTGACAGACTGACCATATGTTCTCTCTGTGGTGCAGTTGCACAGGCCGGCGGTCCTCAACAACAGGGTAACAATAATAAGACTGCCTGACCCATTCGCGCCCCCATTGCCGGCCTTTACCAGATGCACGGTCAGCGGCTGGGGCGTGACCCGGCCCGATGGCTACACACTGTCACGTGACCTGAGGTCTGTGATCGTGGACATCATCCCTAAATGCTCATTGTACTACCACTTCAGGATCACAAGGAACATGATCTGTGCTGGCTCTCTCAATGGTGGGAGGGATTCCTGTCGGGTAAGAGAAAAAGGTTGTGTGTGTGTGTGTGTGTGTGTGTAACATTAGTGTAAAAGTACAGTATGTTTAGGTTTAAATGCATAGTATGTCATTTTTGATTCTAGGAGTCTCTCAATCAAACAGCAACAAAAACTTAGTTTGATAACTTTGGGAAGCAGCATGGGGTCATGGGAAGTGTTGTTGTCTCTTTCAGCTAGTACTAGTGATCCATCAGTCACAAATACACACAATAACATTCAAAAAGACAACACAATGGCTAACTATTAGTTAACACTACAGATTTAAAGAGTGCTGGAAACGTTTTGGCTAATGTAAGCACACAACTATTCGACAGTAGTAGTTAAAAGTTAAACATTTAAAGGTGATATATAACAGCAACCTTTAGCGCGTGACATGTTTTCTGCTATCCAAATTCGAAACATTGCAGGGGGCGTAACTGCCAGATTTTTCATAAATATGGAAATGAGATGCTGCACTTTGCTGCACCCGACTTTACACATACAGATAACTGCTTCATTGCCCGTTTCATTTTTTAGAAATATGAATTTTCTGGGGCAGTGGCTTTTTCAACTGTGGGCCTTTACGTGTGGAGTTTGCGTGTTCGTCCCGTGAGCGCATAGGTTTTCTCCAGGTACTCCGGCTTCGTCCTAGCCTGGCCTCGCCATGTAATTGAATAGACCTTCAACCAATCAAATCAATGATGCGAATGACGTATGCAGAGCAGCAAAGAAACGTGATAACAAATATGCTTGTTGAGTTTTCTAAGGAGTGATGGTTATCTATTAATGGCATCTAATCGAAAGACAGCTACTCTTCAGTGGCAGCTGTGTTACGCTCGCCCCACACTAGAGGATAATTGGATAGGTTTTGGTCCAAATCTGGCTCTTCTGACAATCGTAGGTGTCTTCTGATTTCAGGCTGATATGAACAGATTATCTGGTCAAATTATCCTGTAGTGTGAGGGATTAACAGTCTAAGAGTCTCCTCGATTTCACATCATAAGTATTCAACATGTTGGATATTTACAACTGAACAGCGATCAGGGCGTGCGCAGAACTGCGAGTTGAGAGCGAGTTGACCGGGAAACGGATGTTGGTTTAAAACTGTAAGTTGTAGAACCAAGTTGATTTCGTCTTCTCAGCCATGACTTCATCCACGGTTTTTTAGTGTTTCTCAGCACAAAACAACACACACACACAACAACTGATGCTGGAAGACAGTCTGCCTCCAAGTCTGTTTATATTCTGAAGACAGGTTAAATCACGTAGGTTTCTGTGAGATCTCAAATCTCTGGAATCTCCTCACTGAAATCATTTGATTAAACGCTAAAGTGTGTGGTCGTGTGTCTTGACTGGATCGTCTAGTCTGTGCTTTCTCACGATTAAAACATTGAAAATCGGTTACAAAGTTTGTTGTGTTTGTGGTCTCCGACATTTTTAAAATCAAATCAGATTTGAAAATCCTTCAGAGATGCGGCGGAGACTTATTCGATGATAAAAGGAGATGACAAGGCAACAATGACGGAGCAAAAAACGTGACATACATTAAAGATCCGCAAAGAGATCATTAACATTTGTTTACTCTGTACGGGAGAAAAGTATCTACACTGAACTTGTTTGAGTGGTACACATGTACAACTCAGTGGGTGTGACTGGCGTTAAGGAAAAAAAGCAAGCAAACAACTCTGTCATGTTACTTCACTTTCCATGAACATGTAAAAATGAAACGGTTTACTTTTCTGTCCTCAGGGAGACTCGGGAGGACCTCTTGTGTGTAACGGTCGAGTTGAGGGTATTGTATCTTGGGGTATCGGCTGTGCCTACTATTCATACCCCGGTGTCTACACCCAAGTCAGAAACTACCTCGGCTGGATTTACTGGCAAATCCAGAACAAATGAAGAGACTATTAATAACTAACTTCTCCAAGACACTGCTGTGAGGACGATTTAAATGGACTCTATATTTTTGTTATTGTTGTTGTATGTTACTGTCATATAAAATGAATATATAAATATATAAATACATATGCTAAAAAAGAAACTATCTGTAGCATACGTCCCACTAGTGTGAACTCATTAACGCACACAATGTGAAAATCACCAGAGAGAAGACGGAAAAGGGAAAATAAACCATATTTCACTTCTACATATATGAATGACATTAAATGCACATTAAATGTATTGTTTTATTACTCTACTGTGTTTTTAGTGTTGTTTCTGATCATTTCAGGGATCATTTTGGTGTTTGATGCCTCTGCTGTATATCACCATTGACTTAAGGTTTAAAAGAAAATGACAATAAAGATTTTCACAACCTGTTTCGTCTGTTTTATCACTTAGTAATTAGATTTGTGCTGGGGCTGAATTTTTCTGTCCTCACTCAACTGAGTCCTAGAGAATACTGACCGAACCCGATCTGAACCCGGCACGAGTATTTGGCACAAATACTGGATTTGTATTTGTCTGAGCTGACAAATACCCGTCACAGTGAGAGTAAGCTGACGCATACTCTGTTAGCCTAAGCGACTACTAGCCCCATCTACACACATGCATGCATAGATACACATGGTCACACACCTTATGAGTCCTTACCACCAGCACTCATGAGGTAGAGATAGACTGATTCATTGGTTGGGTCAATTAATTGGGCCAATACTACTAAAAATAATGCACTTTTGTCCTCAGAAACTTAAATGTTGCTAAGTCACTATAACAAAGTGTTTTTTGTTTGTTTTTTGATGCCATGTTTAATGCATTCAATTTTCAGTTTATTTTATTTTTTAAAATAACATACATAATGGCACTGCAGTACAACAGCTCTCCCTCTGCTGGCGTCCTTATCGTTGCCATGGTTGCTCAACACAGATCTCCGCTCATGTGGACCCAAGCGTTTATCCTCTTCTTCTTTGGTAGCAATGCGTCCTATGCCCTGTGTCCAGACTTGTACCGCCACCCAATGGTGAAGTGGGATACTACAAGATCCTGACGTGCGAGAGTACCATATTTTTAGACACGTCTAAAAATCTTTGAAAAGACTACTGGAGAGAAACTTTCAGTTTTAACTCATAATTCTTTACAAAGGTCATTTTTTCTCAAACTTGAAGCTCCGGATGTGGGGACCATATACGAGATAGCCTTTGATGCTTTGATGTGTCAGTGTTCGGCAAATACTACAACACAACAGATAAGGCACTCCTCAAGCATGCAGGAAAACGAGTTACCTCAGACATACAACCCTATCAAAACACACCTTCACTGTTATTACTGCATCAGTACACACAGGTAATTGCATCAACACAGCAAGTAGTGCCATTGCCTCCTGACATAGTGTTACCCTCCTCGTGTGTGATTGGTTGTGACTGCACCCGCTGGCTCCTCCCTCTGTCCCATTCACATCTAAAGCTGAGCAACAACTGACTCATTCACTGCCTGAAAAACAGCCTTAAAGCAAGAATGGACAAAGTGAACGTCAACAGCCGAGTGACGCATTTTAAAGACCCGGGCTCCAGACACTTGTCCCCAGAAACAATCAAGAAGCTGATCCACCTCTCACAGGAGGCAAAGGAACAGGCCTACTGTCCGTACAGCAAATTCAGAGTGGGGGCTGCTCTCCTCACCCACGACAACCATATGTTTACAGGTACAGTACATTTGAAACTCAGCCTCTCGGTTGATATCTAATTCTATATTTGAAATGTGTTAATACTATAATATACTATAGTTTATATATACTAATACTAATATATTAAGTTATACCAAACCGCTTCTAATTATTCCTATGAAATGTTTAAATGTAAGTGTCAAGTTCTGGGTTGTTTGCATACAGTATTACGTAACTTGTGTCTGAGTCAATTCAGTTCCTGCTGCTCTTACGTGGAAGAAGTGACACAATCGAATTTATTTCACCACTTGGAATCCCTCTCCCCTCCAACAGTAAAAATACTTTGCAATTGATTTGTTGCTTGATTATTTTGCTTTGGAGTACAGGTGTCGTTTTACAGTTTACTTTGATCCCCTTTACTTGAACGGTGTAATGTTTCAAGGGTTCCCATAAAATACAGCTACAGAATTTACAATTTTTGACTCATTGATATCACAATAATTCACGGACCCTCACATGTCAGGGTTTACAGGCTGGATGGTGACCAGCTGCAGCAACTCAGGAAACCGTTTTACTGCCACCTCCTGAGGCTACAGAACTCCAACACAACCCAGTCCGTCAAATGCTGTGTTCCATTTAAATCGGAAGTCGGAGTTTCGGAACTGGGAGTGATGTCATCCAGAGTTGACTTAATTTGTCAGTAAATACCATGGATGCAAACATATTCCAGGCTAGCCATTGTGAGTTTAATCGAGCTAAAGCAGTAGTTTTCGTAGTAACCAAGTTTTCTTATAAAAACACTCAAACTGATTAGTCTATCATCGAAATATTTGACGATTGAGTAATCGATTAATTGTTCCAGTATATATAATATACTGCCAGTCATCATCAGATCAAAAATCAAGTGTGTTGTTCTGAATGAACATGTATGAACATGTTTGATAAGAGTACATAAGCAATCATGATAACCTGTGACCTAGTGTGATGCTTATGTTCTAGACTTGTCTCTCCACAGACTGACTGGAATGTGAAACTGTTTACTGCACAGATCGAATTGTCCTATCCGTGTCATGGACTATGCAAACATGTGTCCATAAATGTCTGAGGGCCAAATGGCAGGTAAACACCTGTGAGTGCAAAGGCCCACTAAGCAACTATTTAACTAGAGTAGGAGAGGTAAACATTGGCTGTGCCTTTGACTGGGATTCTTTTTATTTATTAGTATTATTATTATTTCAACTTCAGGTTTTATCTTTACGGTTCTGCCAAATGTGACGACACAAGAGCATGTTTGATTATTGATGTACCTGACAGGTTGCAATGTGGAGAACGCATGTTACAACCTGGGGGTGTGTGCTGAGAGGAACGCACTATCCAAGGCGGTGTCAGAAGGCTACAGGACTTTCAAGGCTATCGCAATCGCCAGGTACCCTTCACTCTCGACTAACTGTCAGCTCGGGTGTTGCGTGTGTGTTTTCCCTCATCTGTTACCAAATCATGACTCAGTGCACTGATCGTAACTGTGAGTCAAACTTCCCACATTGCTGTGTAGCCACAGGCAAAAATAAGGTGAACGAGTTGATGAAATTTGTAAGTGAGTAATGACGTTCTATGTCGACACAAGCAGGAAGCAACAGTCTGCATTTAAATGAGCATTAGAAAAATGTACTCAAATGAACACAGCGACATTGATGATTTATATATTAATAATAATCTTTGTTTGCCCGGAATATATATTAATCCTCTAGTGAGGGACGAGGAGGAAGAATAAGAGAAACATTCAGAATAAAGTATAAGTTCACAAGGCGTGTTTTGAAAAAAGTACACTGCTCAATGTTTTAATAATCCACCCTTTTCATGAGCCATCTATGAACTGAACTACTGTCCCTAGCTCTACAGCCACTTACAGAACCCTAAATGCAATAACATGCACTATGTCATTTTTAATCTGTTTTAAATATACTTTACTTTTAACACACATTCAATATCCTTTTTTATGACAATATAGTCATTCTATTCTATCCTAACCAAGAGTTTTTAGTGAGCAAAAAGGGGGGGGTGGGAGTCAATTTACCTAATTAATGTACAACTTTTTATCTTAAAGTTAATTTTTAAATATGGATCTTAAGTCCTTTACTTTTAAATTTGTTTATGTTGTGTTATTTTTCACTTGACATGAGAATTTTTTTTTTTTAAATGTATAACCTGGTTCAGTGATAAAATTAACAAAGAAATAAGCCATAAAAATGTTAAATTACAGTACTGAGCAAAAATACACAAAAACAAACTAGCTTTGTTGTTGCAAAACGATTATTTGTTTGTTATTATTTGTTATCTGTCAAGTTGTTCTTACATAATAAGCTTCCAATGCCCCAGCATGTCTTGAATCAACATCGCCTAACTATTTCACAGCAGATGTTTTGGACGTGAAATGGAACAAACACGGGTTTTACCAATTACCATTATCAGGGTTTCACTCTATTTGGGTTTAAGAGAGACAGGTTCCTGCTTTTGTTCAAACGTTTAATGGAAGATCACACAGAATATTTGGAACTTGGAACTGTCAAAGCATTTTTTTCTGATAATAGTGTTATTTTTATACTGCATTCATATTTCCTGTACTTTCTAATTGTACTGTAATACAGAGATTGAGCATTTGTTTATTACTTCCTTTAAATTGAAAATCACTTGCTGACTACCAGCTGATGCACATAACCAGCTGACTCTGATTAGACAATAGAATGTTCTGGACGTTTGCTTGAGGACATTTTCACTAGGTTTGCATCGCAAGATTTGAAATCACGAAGCCTGTGCTTTGCTCTTTGCAGTGACCTGGACGACCAGTTCATCTCCCCCTGTGGTGGGTGCCGGCAGTTCATGAGAGAGGTATTCTCTCCACTCACCTTTGGTTTAATGAACAACTAGTTTTATGTCAGTGATGTTGCACAGTAACTAGAGTTAGGTAACTTCTGTTGTCAAAACACTGCCGGCTTGTCTCAAAAACACAATTTTTCCAATAGATTGTCAGCGGTTGCAGTCTAAAGTTCAACTAACAGCTGCTGAAAGTAAAAACAGACATGGACTTTTGCAGTGAGTGACAGAGACTCCGCAGTGAAGAAGACACGCCCTCTGCTGCAGCTTTGTGCAGCTATTATTTTCATTTGGAAATCCTAAACTGTCCAAAGCTGAACCTTAAACTAACCACAATTCAAACCGTAGCCATAAAAATTATCCACTTCCTCAAAATTAAAAGTTTTGTCTCATTAGGACCAGGTTATGGTCTCCATGAGGACTACTGGTCCTGACAAGAAAATGTCCTGATGAGGTGACAAATACAAAAACTCAGACACAAGAGGCTGTGGGAAAAAGAAATAACCAGGTTTTTTGAGCGGAAACTTTTCATGGGCACTTCTTTGTGTTTTCAGTCACACCGTTTGCTTTACTGTCACAATGTTACTGTTGCCTTAGTCCAGTGGTTCTCAAACGTTTTATGCCAAGTACCACCGGTGAAAATACTGAGCTCTTGAAATAACTAAATTATCGCCAATGTTATAAAATACAGTGGTGTAAATAGGTCGAGCAAAATCAGCTACTAACTTTTCACACGAGGCAGATTTATTCCCAATAAGATCATTTGCTCTCTCATCATCCTCCTCTTCCTCACATATACTTCACACACTGGAAGAGCGACATTAGATTAAGATGGAGCAAGAGATAAGGTGACTCTACTTATTATTTTGTTTATTTCATTTTCCTATGCACTCTGGTAAACATTCCTCAGCTCCGCCCGCTCACACACCCTGGTATATACAGTTGAACAGTATGTCTGATTTTCCTCTAAGTAGCACCAGAGGAAGCCTGTGTACCACTGTTTGAGAACCATGGCCTTAGTCCGTCTTGATATAAAACAAATCACTTTATGTGTGCAGCATGGGAATGTTGCTAGGGGAACTTCGCTGGACAGGCTTTAAACTTGGCAGATGACTGACAAACGACACCGGTGTGTGCAGTACTGACCTTGACGTTGTTTGGATAATTAACGTTGGAGATATTCCGTTCACAAAAATCACATTTTCTCCAAACAGTTCAGCCCTTAAAGACAGTAAAGCATAGCAGCATCACTCACAACATGCAAGCTCTTCTAAAAGGCGCTGTTGGCAGACTTTGTGACTCATCTTTTTTCCTCTCACCACTACAGTTTGGATCAACCTGGGACGTGTACCTGTCGAAGCCCAACGGCTCGTGCGTGAAGATGACTGTGGACGAGCTGCTACCACTCTCCTTTGGCCCCGAGGACCTGTCCATGAAGAAAGTGTTTGACATTCCTAATGAGTACTAAGCCTGTACATTCTCACACAAAAAAGAAAAGGCACAATGGTGCTTAAACAGTCCTGATATGTCCTGCATTTAATGCACGACCTTGAGGTGGCAGTTATATTTATGGTAAACATTTGTTCTTTTATTTGTAGGTGCTAATGCTAAACATGTATTTAAATTTTACTCTACATATACAGTAGCTTGACAATGAACGGATTCATTAATTGCTAATCATGTATTTACCTACATTGACATTTTGAGTGTTGTTCTATTGTAGATAAAAAATATTTATAAGATAAAGCAAGAAGGAAAATGACAAATATGAAAGTCATCCACATATTTTAATAAATAAACGTTTTAAAAGGAGTTTCTTTTAATAAGTTATAATTAATTTCTTACAGTAAGGTCATAACAAAAAAAAAAAAACATTACTTTGAGTTACAGTGTACCGAGGAACTATTTCTTGAGCTGCAAATCATTCAGTTGGAGAGGAGGTGAAACATTCACTAAGTGTTTATCAGTGATTTTAGGTCTACGTATTACATGCATTAACATTTACAATGGTATAAGGGCATTGATCTAAAAAGGGCAGGGGATAATAAGTAGAATTTATTTTTCTTCTCCCTCATGGACAAGACGTAAAAAAAAAAAAAAAACATGTCCAAATCAACATTAACTTCAAAGACAAGAGGGCAGATTTCAACACCAAAAAGTTAATGTCAAATCCCAGAAAAACAAAACAGCAGCAAGACATGGCTGAGCAACCTGGTGTGAGCAGAAAAATACCAGGACCAGCTCCAGTCTTCAATCCTTCTCTACAAACACGGGTGAACGTGAACAAGTCGAGTTACTGCTGTGAAATGAGCGTTCATACGTGGAACCAAGAAGATTACGTCAGATCTTTCACCAAACAAAAGGTCAACGAATGAAAATTGACGTGGAGAGGAAAATTAATTGGAACTATAACCTAACAACACACATCTGTGTGTGTGTGTGTTGGTGCTCTGGCTCTTTTGTATGATGTTTTCTCTAAACTGAGTTTCCCTTTTTTGCTCCTTCGGTCTCTGTAAAGAAGCCACACAGGTGGTGTCATGCAGCTCAGACTTTGCCTTTGCATCTACATGAGTCTGTCTGATGCTTTAAAAGGTCAAGTGTGTAGCATTCAGGCGAATTTAATTGCAGACATTAAATAAACTATTCATAGATATGTTTATATAACTGTATTATCTCTTTCAAGTAAAAATTGTTGGCTTCACAAGTCTTAAAATAAGCATTCAATTGTAAGTTAAGCGAGGGCCTTGCTTTACAGTGGTTGCAATCTGATTGGACAAACATGCATGTTTTTAAAAGCAGAAACTGACTATGTGAACAAAGAAGACAGTCAACATGCTTTCTGGTATGCAAAAGAGGGGCTGATATTTGGCAAATTATAATTTATTAACCTATATATGTTAAATTTTTTTTGTTCTCAGAAACTTGATAAATTCTGCTTTAACATAATTTTTTTTATCCAAAATGTTAATGTTTTTAGGTTTTTTTAATGACCTGTTTCATGCATTGCAACTGGAGATACAGAACATTAGTGATGTTCAATAACTGGAAACTAAAGTGAAGTAATTTTTTGTATAATTAGTTATAATTAAACAGATATATTTTATCAGATGGAGGAAAAAAAGAAAATCAGCTAATTTTATGAGCCCAAAAAAAAGATTATCAACCATTTGCTGCCGTGATTTATAAAGATTGGTCAGTTCCTGTCGTGCGTGATCTCTGTTACAATCTGCATTCTGACCATTAGAGGTCACTAAACCTTACACAGTGGATCTGTAATGCTGCAAACAGGTTAATTTGAAATGCTTGTTGTTTACACTACTCTAAGCTTCTGACTGAGAACTGCTCCACGCTACAGCAGGTGAAATAAAACCTTCAGCAAACTGGTCACAAAGACTCAGAGCAGCAACTTTATGATGCAAGAAAGAAATTAAATAATAATTAGAAAACCCTTTTCTTAATCAGGAGACAAGTCAAGTGTATGTGCTACCGTTTGTACCAGTTTTACTTTGACCTCAGCTGTCTCTGGAGGGGTTGGTAGTGGTTTCTTCAAGTGAAGGCCAAGCAGTGACGTGTAATCTCGGCAGGGTTCCCTCCATGAGCCTTTCCATCCACAGTCCCAGTCTGTCAAGCTTATGGTGCACTTCTAAGGTGGTGGCTCTGTTGGAGCCTCTCTTGGAACCAGACCCTTCTTCCCTGGAATGGGACCGGGATCGAGAGCGGGAGCTAGAGCTGGAGCTGGACCTGGATCTGGACCGGGACTTTCTCCTACTGTCTGCGGAGTATGAGGTCTCCGATGAAGACTCATTGGGATCGTCGCCAGTGAAGATGGGCCTAAAGAGGCAAAAGTACTTCTTGTAGCCGTTCAGGGCCAGAACGTATCCTGTGTAATCTGAAGGCTCCTCGTCTTCATCTGAATGGCCGCTGCTCTCTGAAGCGTCTGAGGTTGAGTGACGGAGTGACGGCATCCAGTGGCGGTGTTTGTCCGCATTGAGGAAAGAGAAGTGGAGGGTCTGTGTCCTGTAGCAGCACAGCAGTTTAGGATTAATAAATGCAACAAAAAATTACTTGCGAAAAAGCTTCAAGTAACATGGGAGCCAAGTTATCAGAAAGAAAAAGGTGAGATTTAATATTAAAGTTCATGGTGATCACAGGGCTGAATAATTATTAATTTTAAAATCAAAATTTGAAACAATAAGTCTGATACGATCAAAAATCAATGCAGGAAATACTGATATTCATCAGGCTGCTTCAACTTCATCTTCCTTATTCAACCATCAACATACTGATAGTGCAGAAGCAACTATTTAATAAATGACTAACTATATTGTAATATTTTACTTAATATGTACATTTTAAACTATTCTATAAGTACGATGGAATTACCATTTTAGCTTTGACAATTCATCTATTATTTATTTAGTTTGAGTGCTTTTTTTATCGTCGATACAAGCTGTTAGATTTATCACCTTTCTTAAAAGTGAATATTTTTTTGCTCCACATAACAAAAACATCATTGACATTTTATGGATCAATTGACCAATGGAACAGTTAATAATGCCTTTATATAACCTCTCTATTATGAAACTACTACCATAATATTACCATGTTGTGTTTCCAACAAAATGTAGTATGACTATTTATACATGTTTTTAATACAGGGAGCGCAAAGATGTCCTATTGAGAGGGTCTGCTTGAAACCACAAACAAGAAACAAGTGTTCAAATAATTAACAATAAAATAAAACATTCATAAACATGTGTGTAAAAAGCTCCACCATACTGAAAGCTGAGACTTACCCAGAGAAAGAGAAAACCTCCTTGGCAAATTTCCTGAGCAGGGCGTTCTTGGAGGCGTTGGTGAGCACCAGTACTACGTTGATATGTCCAGGCCTCAGTTTGACCAGATTGCTGATGTACGTGATGTCCGTCAGCTCTGTCACCTCCACAAAGTCCTTCTTAGGAGGACGACTGCAGGGAAGCGGGATTTTATGGGTCGTACTGACATATTTAAAGTGGTTCAAACAAATAAAAATGAATAGGTGAGGTACAAGCAGGCAGGCACCCTAACGAGGGAACGTAACATTAAAATGCAGGAATAGCATTATAAGAGACATCGATAAATGTTCAGCAATTGGTACGTATATAACAGGGTTCTAGCCAGGCATTTTATTTTAGCGTAATGTTAATGGTGAGGGAGCAGCGACCAATGGCATGAAATCAAGAGATTTTGAGGCAAAATCTGACAAGTGCAATTGAGCATTTTATGGGTCGTACTAACATATTTAAAGTGGTTCAAACAAATAAAAATGAATAGGTGAGGTATAATCGGCCAAATATTAGCCTCATGATTGAAATCAAGTGATTTGTGCACAATCTATAGCAAGAATTGCAATGACGATAGCGTAACTGCATATAGACATATTTTACTATTAGGTTTATTCCTGATTCTAATTGTACAGAAAATCAGTTTGTAACCTATGACACAAAATGGACAATGCATCAGAGCTCCCCCTCAACAGGTCAATGTAGCTCCCCGTAATTTGAACCACGGTTGTGAATCTTCTCATCCAGCAGGTGTTTGCTTCATCTACATTACACTTCACTACATTACCTTGAGGTGTTCGCTCTACTTGATGCTTCGTCCTCAGTCTGCTGTTGCTCCTGTGGCTTTGGTTTCCGGGGTTTGTTCTCAGCAGGCTCACTGAAAATACACCACAGAGAGGAAATCGTCATCATGGAGACCTATTTTGCATAATATCATGCACTTTATTTGCATGTTGTTAATACTTTTCAAACTTGTACTAGAGATGGAATTTTGCTGGAGGAAATTGGAGTGTGTGTTGTTGATGATGTGCTAGTAAAATATTCAAATAAGCAAACACACATAGTCAGGATCGTTTATGAACAAATTAAATCTTTAGTAAAAACAGGTCTGACCTGAAGTGGTGAAATCGTAAAGTTAAAGCTCTTAAGCCAAGCATCTCTGCTCTTTACTTCATTTATGGTTGCACACAGGAATTTATTTTATTACATAAATGACTATGACCAACAGCCCATCATTAGATGCTGACTCCACCTGTTCCTTCAAGTTAAGCACGATTTGTATTGTCTTATTGTATTCACTTAATAACACTGAGCTTGGTGTGAATAGGGAGGATATATCGAAATCCACCCCAAATTATGTGTAATTTCACAGCAGTTATTTTGGCATTATTTTGTTAGAGCAACACTGTCTGACCAGTTTTTGGCTCGGCTGAAGTCATAGTCCGGAATGACTGTGTAGAAACTACAAATGATTCAAACAAATGTTAAAAAATAATCTCTTTTATTGTAGCACAAACCAACTAACTCATATTTTGAAGTTAGTTATTTTGTGGCGGCATATGTTTCAGACAATGTCCTCTGTGCCTCTCACCTGAAGGCCTGGATGATGACGGTGCCAAAAAGAATGAAAAGAGCTGAGAAGATCAAGGACAGGATGGGCATCATCTCTCGCCTTAAGGAGAGAAGACAAAAGAGGCAATGAGTAATGCGTCACAGGAGGTACATCAAGGGTATAACAAGACTAGAGTAAATTCTGACTCTAGGTATCTACACATCATGATGCAGAACCAGATTTCCTGCTTGACTTACCAGTTTGAGTAGAGAAGGTCATCATATATTTGAAGGATGTAATCAGAGGCGGCATTCATCCACTGAATGATAAAAATCTGACAACATAAAAACAAATGAAACACTATTATAACAGAGAGTGAAAAAGAGCAACCCAACGGTTTGTGTGTTGTGACTTACGGGAGCCATCTCATTATTGAGTTCTGGCAAAGTTGTGTCCGAGCTCAGATAAGTGGGGTCCTTCTGGAGGAGCTCCAGCTGTTCGTGGAGGCGGTACTTGTCTTCCTCGCTGCCATTCCAGCCACCACTCACTGAGCGGTACAGCACCTTCCCAGCCTGGCTCCGCCTCTCGAGAATCACCACCTGTCATTGGTGTCGTAATGAGTATTCCAAACCAATTTTGCTTGATTATAAAAGAGAATGTACAAAATCTGTCTCTCAACCCAGGTTAATCATTAATAATAACATCAATGTTTAAAGTGAAAATTTAGTACATTAGTTACATTAATCCATTTTTCATTTACTATGACCACACAGTGCAACTCTACAGTACCGTTGATATTTATGTATGGAGGGTAAACTGCCTTTTAAAAAGTTTGCTGCAAAAGTGTTACATAAGGCTTTTTGCAAGGACGATCGGTGTGTGTGTGTGTGTGTGTGTGTGTGTGTGTGTGTGTGTGTGTGTGTGTCACTGACCTGAGGTGACAGTGAAAACTGGTTGTGGAGCAGTGCCTGACAGAGAGGCTGCTGCTGACGCTGGTAGACATATGCAAAGCGCAGCACGTCTTTCTTGTTCGCAGAGGCAAAATCCAGGAAAGCTTTGTTGCCTGGAAGAAAAGCTTCGTCGTCCCCAGTGATCAGCAGCACACAGTACCTGCAAATAAACTCACTTAAGTCAGTCCATGATAATGCAGAGCACAGGATGACTCAGGAGCAATACTTATTATTATTGAACGATTTGGATCCATTTGATTCCATTTGGTTTGATTCAATGCAATTAGATTTAATGCTATACAAATACAATTCTTTGTTACATGTAGGCAACAATGTTCAATGTTCAGTTTTGACATGGTAAATGTATTACTTTTGATACTGAGAACAAAATAAAGATTATAATTTCACAAATATGTAAATTGTGAAATTAAATGTAAAATAGATACAGAAAATAATAATAATAATAATACCAAAAGTATGTTTTGTGTTCTGTCTGTGAAGGTTAGGAAACTGGACTTGTTTTAGATAAGATAAAGATGTTTCACCTCTCATTCAATAGGCTTCCTCAGTTCTGACTAAATTGGTTGAAAGAACTCTATATTTAGCGTGTGTAGGCTGAATACCGCTCTATTGTGTCGTTAGGTTAAACAATGCAGATTGTTCACTCCCTGACCCATATTCATTTAATTAGTTTCACCTGAGTCAAGGTGAGAATGAGGGTAGTTAAGGTCACCTGAGACACAAAGTGTGCTATTACTGCTGCGGCTCCTTTAAGGGCTATGTTGTTTGTGAGTGTGCTCCGAGTGTGTGGTTGAGCATAAAAAGGGAGTGAAGTTGAACATGTGTGTGGAGCATGAGAAGCCGGGGACTGCGCTAAGTTACCATGAGTAAAGCAGGGAACTAATTAGGGATGATCTGACACTTCCTTTGAGTCTTTTACAAAAGTCCAGTTACCAAATCTACAAGTGCAGGAATATATTCTTGTTCATATAAAGCCTTACTTTCTCCGTCGGTGGAACTGCTTGACAGGACACAGCTCATCGAAAAGCTGCTGGTTGACGAGCCGTGGCACCTGCAGGAACTTGTTGTTGGAGACAAACTCATCCATGATCTGTCGCTTCAACCCTCTGGCCTATATAGAAATAGAAAGAAAGAAAAATGAGTGTGAATGGCTTTAAGTGGAGACAATGTGCAGAAATTTGGTAAAATAAGCTACAAACCAGGTCAAACCTGGTCAGCTTGTTCATATATAGCTGGAGTAAATGTTTAAGTTGTTCTGTTGAAAACTGGTTTTGGTTTATTAAATTGATGTGCATCAGGGACCGTGTAAGAAATATAACATCAGCAAGAGAAAAGATGAGTCGTACCAGATGAAGCTATTGCCTAATTCGTGTACCTGGATGATGTCGACAGGCTTCTCCGTGTCCTCCTTAAACAGCAGCATGGTGGGTGCATACGTGTTTATGTTGAACTGCCTGAGGAGCCGAGTGCAGTGCGTGCCGCCCTGGTCCACGTAGCCAAAGCGTACATAGTCTTTGAAGGCGAACGCTGTTAACTGGAGAGGAGGGAGTGAAGATTAGAGCGACCAAAAATAATAACTGTAAAAGAAGGAGAGAATGTGGCAAACCAATATGTGCCTTCATTCATACTCAAAATGATATACAATAAAAAGGTATAACTGTTAAAATGGATGTGAAATGTTAACTGACATTATGTTGATAATTTGACAATACGTTCAAAAAGATTATACTGCCTGACTACTATGATCATGAAATGTAAAATTTTTATGAAGAGAAATTAGACAAACATCTCTGTAGCTACTGTTGCAGTCATCTATCTACTCTCTCACTTTCAGAAAACTTCAGTTCCAGTTTCCACAATAGTAAATAATGACTGCATTCATAACCATTAGGGATGCGACAATACTATTTTTTGTGTCCAATACCGATACCACAATACTGAGTATCTACCGATATTACTATGATAGTCATTTTGTTATGAACTATGAAGCTCACATTTGTGAGTCATTTCAAAGGCATAATTCACCAAATGTCTAACAAATATTGCTCTCCCAAAAAGAAGACATAAACAGCCCAAACATTACTCAGCGAATTAATAAAATATTAATTATTATTTATATTAAAAGGCGACATAGAATGCTTGTATCACACATATGTTAGTTATGGAGGTCTACTTACATATATTAACTTGTTTTCATGGTTAAAAACCTCCTAATCGCTGCAAACAAGCCAATCAAAATATCTCCGCACTGACACTCTCATCAGCCGCGCTGTTTCAGACCAAAACCACACCCCCAGAACGTGGACTGTGTTGTGATTGGCCAGCCAACGAGAGCTTTCCTACTGTCCTGTGATTGGCCAGGTACCTGGAAGTGATGTAATAGATAGGCCAGCTCTCAGATACACAGCTCCCCCTCTGGCACGGTGGATGCTCTGCATCTCAGCAGCTACAACATGAGTAGTTCTTCTTCTTCTGTGGTTGAATGTACGCAACCAGATGTGCCCGGACTAGTGCCGCACCAGGAGGCGCTACGGTGGTGAGAGGAGTGGTGAGGATTTCTGATGACGACATCAAATTAAGGAAGTGCCAATCCGCTTCGCAGAGCCCAGGAAAACAATACAACACTATTTTCTCAGCAGTGGCTGAACTGTTTGTTCTGAAACTTTAGCGTTTCATAAACAAGGTAATGACGCAGATACACACACACAAACGCAGCGTTAATTGGAGCTTCCGGTCTATGTCGCCTTTAATAAAATATTTTTATTCAGATTTATACAGTCTGTGCATAGTAAAGCATGCGATATATAAGATCTGTCCGATATCCGATCCAGTGAATTTGACCAGTATCGGATACCAATACTGACCGACACCGATTCCCATCCCTAATAACCATGACTCAGCCACATTACAACATTCAAGCTATGAGTGAAGCAGCTCAGCGTACGGTCACTTATTAAAGCAAACAAATCTGCATCTGATGTTAGACTATGACCCACCTGTGTGTTTGTGTGTGTACTTATATTTGTTACCTCTTTAGTACCTTTTCTGGCATAAACACTGACCTTGTCAGGACCAGTAGTCCTAATGTAGACCAAAACCTGGTCCTAATGAGGGAAAATCTCAGGCCTGAGAAGTGGTTAAGTTCAGGACTAAGATTTTAAATGTGGTTAGGTTAAGGTTAGACATTAACTGGTTATGGTCAACAATAAGGCTTTGGCTAGGCCGTCAAAATGAATGGTCAATGTAGAGTTGCTGAAAGGACAGCTGCACAAACTTGTTTGTGTGTTTGTGTGTTTGTGTGTGTGTGTGTGTGTGTGTGTTTGTGCACGAGCTGAGAAAATACATGGCTTACTTTGTACAGCAGAGGAACAACTGGCACTTGATCAAACAAGAGAATACTGGGCTTATTGTCCACACGCCAGTTATCCAGGAAGGCCAGGTAGTTGTTATCTGTGATCTGGGGAAATAAAGGAAACAAATAGTCAAGAAATGTATTCTGGAGCCTTTCAGATGAGAAGGTTTTGAAAACCCAAGCCAAGGGCCACTTATATCATGACCTGAATGACCGAGAAGAAGCACAGACTTAATGACTCGTGTGTAATGTCACATTTTTATGCAAATACTATCAAACCCTCTGGTGTAATAACAGCAAGGTCCAGAAGAGGGTGCTCAAAGTACAGCTGGTCCTCTTGGTTCACCACAAAAACAGGAAATTACTGTTATGTTGTTTTGCAGTAAAACAGCAGGACACAAGCTAAAAAAATCCTCCTGAGCTGACAATCACAACACAAAGCATCCGAGAAGCAGCGTGTGGAAGTATTTCTAAGAAAGAACGTTGTGTAATATGATATTTGGAAGTGACAACCCGGATAAATCTATGTACATGTAAAATAATCCTGTCACAATATTCAGGTATTTCAGAGGAAAACAAACCTAATATTCATCAATGAAAAAAGGACAATCCACTCTCTAGGTTTATTGGGCTAAAACAATTCATGAGTAGTTCAGTGTTTTGAGTTACTTTCAGTTACCTTTTCTACCAGTTTGTGGGGCAGCAGGTCTTCAATGAACTGCCGCAGGTGTTCCCGTACCACAGCTTGATGGAAGAAGGTCACCCTGCCGTTCACCAACCCAATGATGGACGGGGCACGGTGAGCGCCCAGCTGGTTGGCCAAGCGACGCTCATAACCCAGGTCCACAATGCCAATGCCCACACCTGGTGTAAATAGAAATAGACTGCTATTTTAGCGCAGGGGTTCTAAACTTTTTTTTCTACAAGGACCAAACAGGGGATGGGCTGCAGAGCTGATCTGCTACTGATGTGATGTGTAATAAAAGTTTGACATTTTCAGGTAAAAAAAAAAAAAAAATCATAAAAGTAACCTTGCTTCCTACAGGTTTCTATGGCCCCAGTTCTAGGCTCAAGTAGTAGTCCTCAACTCAATCTGATGCAAATACATTTAAATAGTAGATCGAACTCTGTTCCTCAGGTCACCAGAAACATTAATAGCAACTTTCATTTCTCAAACATGCAGAATATCTGGGTTGTTTTAAAGTTTGGATACATATCCTGATATATGTGTAACAATATGATATACTGCGATATAGTGGGACACATTTTTCTTTGTCTTGTGAGGAGTGGAAGGAGTCAAATAGCCGAAAGCTTCTAGAAGTCAGAGGCATATCAATGCAGTGCTTCAAAGGATTGACATGCTATGTGTATCACTATTTTCTTACACTCTATGATTATTCTACTAAACTCATATTCAACACTTTATCTCTGGATCATACTCAGATGCAATGGTTTACAGTTACAAACAGGATATATTGTACTTTAAGGGTCAACTGATATATCAGCCTAAATGGGTCCCTCACCGCTACCAGGGAGCCAAGAGGAACAAATAAACACCACTGAATAATTAAAGAAATGGCCGGCTCTCTGTCAAGCATCTGAACACACAACATACATTTGTTCTAATGGCCTTTAACTGAGTCAACATTAGCCTTGTGTTAGGATGCTTTTAGGAAAACCAAGCTCAATCCTGAGGTTGTCCTGGGGGTAGACTGATGGGAGTCTGGTGTCATCAGACTTACCCAGTGGCTCCAGCTCCTGCACGGTCTCCTTCCACACAGGCTCAATGTGGACGCAGGCAAAGCACCACTCAGAGGTCACTTTGATTAGGTATGGCCTCTTGTGGCTGCCTGGAAGGACGTCGCTGTTAAACTGCGCATGGTGAAGCAGGTACTTGCTGTCTGCAAAGTCCCTGGACCTGGAAGATGACCAGAAACAAAAAACAGTTGTTGCTTTAAATTTGTGGTCTTTGCACTTCAACAGTGACACGTGAAATCTCTCTATTAATTCAAGTGACACTTGCATAACCATGGTAATAAATGACACACTTGACTGATCTTTGTCAAAAGAACATGCCAATATGCACACACCGTGTTTGACTTTGACTTTGTTTGTATAAGAAATACAAGGGAAAGGGTACAGGTGCTGTTTTACAAGTTACAAATAATATAGAGATTAATGTTGACACACTTTCTCTATTCACACTAAGCCCGACAAGATTACGTGAAAAAAATATTAATACCAGGGGGAGTTGAGTGTGGTCACAGTAACTTTCGATTATCTAACTGTCATTACTACATCTATGAAGATGGATGGATGTTTGTAACAGGATATGACGAAAATCCTGAAAACTCTAATTCACAAGAACATGATGTGTCACAACACACCTGACACTGGTGGTTGTGTGAAATAAGTTTAAAAAAGGTCTCAGTTTACAATATTTTGAAATGCAAGAAAATCCTCCCATCTGAGAAGCTAAAACCGACATATTGCCATATTTGTCATCATCATTCTCCTGATTGACTGAGTGACATGGGTGGAATACCTGGGGAAATGGAAAAAAGACTCATCAAAATAAAAGCTGTTGTGGAAGCTGCGGAAACCGTGATGCTGTGACTGGCCGAAGGGCTGGTTTTCATCCATCTGTCCATAGCGGTCAAAGTTGGACCTTCGCTCCTCGTTTGACAAAATCTGTGGAGAAAACAAAGGGTGGCAGTAAGATGGCACTGGGCCGTTGTTGTCCAAGTTGTACAGAAGGTGAAAGAAGTCAGAGAGTGACATGGGAAGCAACAGCATAGGCTTCTGTTTTTAGTCTCAATTTGCCTCACATCTCTTGCATTTCTTATTTAAACAATGTAAAAGTTGGCACTGCACACACTGGTGCCCTTAGTAAGTCATAAAGTCATATGCCACATTTGAAGCGACCAGTTGGACAATCCAGGTTCTCTTTTAACTCCCACAGTCCAAAAATTAGACAAATTAGACAATCAAAATTGACCACAGGTGTGAGTGTGAATGGTTGTTTGTTTGTCTCTATGTGGCCCTGTGATGGACTGGCAACCTAAATCAGCTGGGACTAATTTTAACTCACCTCATAAGACTTAGAAATCTTGATGAACATGTCCTCAGCTTTGGGGTCCTTATTCTTGTCTGGGTGCCTACACAAAATAAAGAACATATGAGTTAAATGACAGCTGCTAGTAGTGCTTTTCGCATGTGATGCTACTGCCTGATGCCAGTCACTCACCATTCTCTGGCGAGGTTCTTGTACGCCCTCTTGATTTCTGCTTGACCGGCGCCCCTGCTGACACCCAGGATTTTATAAGGGTCATAGTCAGAGCCTGAATACACCGCTTGCAAACTCAACATGAGGAGAAAGATAGCGAGAAGAGCCGGGCATATCCCAGGATTTCGGCTGCTCGTCATTGCTCGTCTTGGTCCAACGCTAATGTCAGTCAAATAGCCGCCGAGCTACCCGGTGGAGAAGTACGGATTCAAAGCTGTTCTGAAACGGACAAACACGCAGAGCTACGCATATACATGACCGGGTCTACTTACGTTAGTAACGCTAATGTAATGTACAGACGACATAGTACTGTTTAATTTACACAATGGTTTTACAAAGGTGAGACCATTTTTTTCAGCTAATGTCCAAACGCAAACGGGTAAAGTCGGCCGTTTCCGGTTGAAAATTTCAAAATTAAATCCCCCTGCATGTTTATTGAATCCTTAGTGAAAGTAATATTTTTTTTATATGTTTGAATTATTATTCGACATAAATATATTATTTAATTGTGTAAAATAATAATTACGTACAAATATGTTTATATTTGACAGAATAAAGCAGAAGAAAATGATTTTCAAAGTATTTACATTTTTTTATTATTTTTTTTTTTGGGCGGTGTGGGGGGATTAAATTAAAGGTCCAGTTTGTAAGAATTTGTAAAAATCTAACAGTGAGACTGCAGACTGTGGAAGACTGTGGATTTACTCTTCCTTTTCCAAAGAGTGTCAGGGAACGATTGTGGCCTTACATGTCAGAAAGGATGGTTCATGAGCCCCAGCTTCAAAAACTGAATTGGGCACTTTTATTTTATGACAATAAACTTTGAATCTCTATTATTGACATAATCTTTATTAAAAATGTGCCCATATAACTTTTTATTGTGAGTTGTAGATGTTTAGCCCCCCTCGGTTTAGATGATTTTATATGTCAGATGAAGCATTGAGTCCAGGGAATGTTCATATTTGATAGGATGGGACATCGGGAAACTTGTTTGAATTTAATTGAATGGTAAATTATCAAAAGGGTTTGGTGTGCGATTGATAATAGATAAATTGAATAATTATTGCAGCCCCCCCTACGTTTTTACCTTTGTGTTATGTTCTGTCCTCTATGGATTAGTTTTTTTTAATGTTATATCTCTAATAAGTGTTTTATTGTATATAAGAAAAGTTAAATCAAATAAAAATAGCCCCGCCTCTCTTAGGAGCGTCACTTCCGGTTTCTGCCTCGTCGTCACAGGCGCACACAACTGAGCCAGTCACTAAAGAAAATACTAGGAAAGATGCTAAAAATCTGCCTCAGCTTCTACAGCCTCACATTTAACTGCTCATTGTAACCTGTAGTTTGAGCTGTGTTGTTTCCATCTGTGGTTTGGATCAACATGAGCAGCTTTTGTTTGTTGACAGTCAGTGGATTGAGCTCGCTAAGTGCGCAGCAGCAACTGAGGCTCTTATTATCCTGGTAGCTAACGTTAGCTCCACAGCTGCTGCTGCTGCTGCTGTGTGTGGCCAGCCAGCCCTGCCTGCATTATCCACCGGACAGCTTCTTTTTACTCAAGGTAACTGACACGTTCTTGTGGATTTATCACACACACATATATATGCAACTTAGCAAGCAGGTGGCGCTACAGTGTCACTGTTGTTTCTGCTGTTGCGAGGTTACGTTGTTAACCTGCTTTATTGCTTCAGTTGATTAAAATCATCATGTCTTAAGACTAAAAACTAGACTGTCATACTAGTCTGACATTTCCTGATACCCCTATTTGTTTACATCTGTAATGTCTATGCATAATTGTAAGAAATATATATTGTTTACTGACTTGATAAATTCATTTTTTCACACCAGACACAGCAACATGAATCTGTTCCGTCTCGTGTGCCGCCACAAGACAGCCCTGGTTATTGGAACAGTTTGCAGCTTTGCCATAGTTCTTGTCTTCTTGGCCAAATGTACCTCAGAAACCTTGAAGCAGGGACACCCAGGTCCCCCAGGCCAGGCTCCCCGTGCCAACGCTTTGCAATCCCATCCAGAGCAGCATAATCCTCCCTCTACAGTGAAAGACTCTGCATTCCTTGTGGTCCTCATCACAACTGGACCTAAGTACACAGAGCGGAGGAGTATCATCCGAAGCACCTGGCTTGCTAAGCGGGACTCTGATGTTCTGGCCATGTTTGTGGTGGGAACTCAGGGCCTTCCCAGTGAGGACCTTCAGAACCTTAACACAGAGCAAGGACGCCACAAAGACCTGCTCTTACTGCCTGACTTACGAGATTCGTACGAGAACTTAACACTGAAGCTGATCCACATGTACTCCTGGCTGGACCAGAATGTGGAATTCAAGTTTGTTCTTAAAGCAGACGATGACACGTTTGCTCGCTTGGACCTGCTTAAAGAGGAGCTGAAGGGGAAAGAGCCCAGCCAGTTGTACTGGGGCTTCTTCTCAGGGAGGGGCCGAGTGAAAACAGCCGGCAAGTGGCGGGAAAGTGCTTGGGAGCTTTGTGACTACTACTTACCGTACGCACTGGGTGGGGGCTACGTCCTCTCAGCTGACTTGGTACATTATGTACATCTGAATGCTGCTTACTTTAAGACGTGGCAGAGTGAAGATGTGTCACTTGGCGCCTGGTTGGCACCAGTTGACGTTCGCCGGACACATGACCCACGCTTTGACACAGAGTATAAGTCACGTGGTTGCAACAACAAATATTTGGTAACGCATAAGCAGAGCTTGGAGGACATGTTGGAAAAACACCAGACTCTGCAGCGTGACGGCAGGCTGTGCAAAGAGGAAGTCAAGCTACGATTGTCATACATCTATGACTGGAGCGTGCCACCCTCGCAGTGTTGCCAAAGGAAGGATGGCATCCCTTAGCTTTTGTCTTTTTACATGGTAGAAACTGGTTTTTAATTGATGTCCTCTAAATATGTACAGCAGTAAGGGATAGTGTCTGTGAATCCATGATGTCAAAGAAGCCACAGATGACTTTGTGTTCCTCGTGGTTACTGTGTGGTAGGGCTGTGACTTTTTAATCCGAAATTCAGATATCAATTCAAACTTGGGAGGGAGATTTCAAAGTCACAACTTAAAATCCTGTTTGAGTTTAAAATAGACATCCTAGAAGCCCATCAGACCTTTTAAGTTAGCTGAATGCCCCCTTGGCCCATCAGAAAAATAAGAAGACGAGCAGACAATCACGGCCAAGGCATCTGGAAAACAGCATGTGTAGGTATTTTGAGTGCTGTAACATAGATAGCAAAGTAATGAACAAATCTGCCGACTGACCTGCTAGTTTAGCTGTTAGCTTCACCCAAGTGAAGCGGCGGAGGAAGCCTCACGGACAACTTTCCGTAATAATAAATCATGTCACATTTCTGTATGTGTGAGGGGAAATATTCAAATATGTATGTCATGAAATATTATTTCGAAAACATGACAGCCTAATGTAGATTAACAGAGCCTGGGATTGACGACCGCCTCTGCCACTGATCCACGGCTGCCCCATATTGTGTCATAATGTTTTGTGTCATAATAAGCACCCGAGGGTTAAAAAACATGATAAATGCTATGCTCGTTATTGCCTTAGGTTTAGGTAATTTGTCCTGTAAATTGAGTGATCATTTGGCAAAGATGAAAACAGAATAAGCAAGGCTTGAAGGGGATAAAAAATATATATAAAATAAGTGGTGTTGTTTTGTCTGATACTGTTACAGTGTTCAATTTTAAAAGCATGTCAAGTTAAAAACAGAAAACTTTCTTAGTCAGAAAACAGGGCCGTTAATTGCCACAAATTAAGTGCCGCATTTAAAAAAACTGATTTTTTTCTATCAAAACGGGGTTTTACGTTGATATAGGAAAAAACAACAGCCTCTAAATCTCTCTCTATTTTTCTGTATTCATAAACAGCTACAGTTGATTTGCATGAAGTGTTAAAGAGGTAACATTAGGAAGTCAAACAAACCATGTAATGTGTTCTCAATACTAAATGTGGCCCCTACTTTGATGACAAGCACAAGTTCAATACTTAAAATGGCACGTCACTGCCAATATAGACTGACTGAGAACTATTATCCTGTGACTCTTGGATCAAAAACCAACTTCCACCTTGTAAACTCCTTTGGCCTTGTTATTCTAACCAATGATAATGTCTCCTGCCTCCAGTTCACCACAGTGATGGGTCTACTTCTCTCTACTGACTCCGCTTCTTCTGCTCTCCCTCTTACTTAATATAAAAAAAACAAAACTATGAAATTGTAGTTGATAGAAGTGGGAAAACACATTTTGTTAAAATCCTGCCATTATGTCTACATTTGTTTGTGAAAGCAAATTTCTTTTGTATTTTATTTATTGTTAATTTATTTACACTGGTACAGAGAGAGGGTGTGAGCAAAGATGTGTATTTAAAAATAATGTCAGGGGGAAAATTATGTGTTATTTACATAATACATTTGTTCACATAGATGTTTACAGTACGCAATGTTTGAGGTGTTTTGATTTGCACGGAGTGTGTAAAGAGAAAACCACTGAATGTGTTTTGTTCAGTTGGCCTTAGTCATTGTAGCAGTTAGCCACGAGGGGGCAACTCTGCTGGTTGCAAATACAAATGCGATTTGAATGGAAGTTAATGTGAAATTGAGCTTCTTTCTCGAAGAGTTAATGGTTTCACCTCTTCTTCTATAGAACATGATGTCGCCTTTGTAAATTGTGTTCAAATTTAGACGGAGATAGATGACAATGTGCGACAGATATGGACTCGGTGTGGTTGCAGATGACGTCTGTGAACTGTGAATTTTAAACGAACATGGCACCGATCAAATCGCAAATACAGGAGCGAGTTTTGCAACCAAAAGACGGCGTCCACTTTTTATTTACAGTCCTGTAAACAATGTTTACATTACCAAAGTAACACTCACTCGCTTATTCATTAACTTAACAGAGATTTCAGCTTATTTGTCAACCTTTGTTTACAGCACAGATCCACGTTAAATACATGTATGTATGTTTACTGTTGTCACGGTAGGCCTCCATTTTTGTTTAAGTCTTGGAAGGGGCATTTTAGGTTCAATCCCATTTTACCACTTGTCCCCACAACTTAGCTGTTACCCCCTCCATTTTGTGTATGTGTGTTATAGTGCCTGAGAAACCGCCGACCAGCTGGCACTCCTAAAATTGTGTGCAGCAGCTCTGAGTGCACGAGACGAGACAGTAAAGAGCAGCAGACAGCTGAGGAATCGCACAAGTTTCTTTCCTGTGACTGTTGTTTCCTCACTGTTGCAGATCCTGGTTCAATCCAATTTATGTTTCAGTGTTTTATTTAAATGCTCGGTCTCCCTGGATGTTTTATTAAAAAATATTTGTTAAATTGTCTCTTATATTCTCATTCTTTTAGTGCAAAGTGGGAAACATTTTATTTCAGGACATTACCTTGTGTACCCTCTGTTTACTTTTTACTGTTAGTGTAAATCCAAATCCATTTTAAGAGTTTTTAATACCATCTGCACTAACATAACAATTTAAAAGACGTGATGGATAATCAGTATGGATTTTATGTACTACAACATGATTATTTGTTGCATGACTGACCCATATTTGATTAGTCTTGTGAAAGTAATTTAACTCTTGAATAATCAAAAAAAAGGAGTTGTGCTACAGGTCTTTATCTAGACATTTTTGACACAGGCACATTTCTGTGCAAATGTCACAGGATATTGAAGATATTTTAAGACCATCTTGCCCTATGTCCCCCCCCTGAACACTGCATTTGAACTGTCAACTTAAATGAAAATACTTCCATACAGGGAATGAGCGATGAAGCTGATTTACTGGTGATTTGTGTTGAACATTTAAAAAAAACAACTTTGTTTTCCAATCTATTCTGAAAAAAACATTTTCTGTCATAGCTGTAGCATAAGAAACTGCTCTGGTTGTCAGGATGAAGACGTTTGGACGTGTTTCAAGGATCCTCTCACGTGGATGAACTCTGGTATGTTCCGTAAGCTCTCGTTCCTTTTCTTCTCGTCTATCTCACACTGCAAGACAGGAAAGGTGCTGGTCATGCTCTGGTTTGGACATTGTCCTTAAAATGAGATTATTTATCCACAAATATCTGCAGGCAGTCTCTCTCCAAACAGATCATTTGAAATGCTGTCATCTCCAGGTCGTGTGGCTGTCTCTCTTCGCTCCCAGTACTTACGACTTGTATCCTCTGCCGCCTTGAGCGAAGCTTAGCCTCTAAATCAGAGATAGGACGGAGAGCCAGCTCCCTCTGCTTGTGCTGCTCCCTCTGTTTGTGTTCCAGGACACACTGCAGCTCTGGTTTTCTTCTCGGCAGAAGACCCCTGAGGACACATGGACATAATGCCAAAAGAGAGATTAAGTTCTGAATTAGCATAAGCTTCACTGGAGAGCTTTTTGTCGCTCTTCCTCTTAATAATTCCCAAACGTTAAAGGTTGTTAAAGTGTGCAACATTTAGGGGTTTATTGGTAGAAATCTGAATATATTACATGTCACTATGTTTGGTGTACCTTTTCTGAAGTGGAAGCTTACTATAGTGGAGATATGAAGCAGAACAAGATGCTTTCTTGTTCTGGGAAGGCCACCATAGTTCCCTGATGCTCTTGGGAAAGGGGTGGGTGAGTGGAAGATTCCTATGTGTGTGCACAGCACTGAAGCCTTAAGATCTGTGATATGACCAGCAACATGTTGGGTTTTTGGGAATATGTTTACAATGTTATAAATCAAGTAAGAAGTAGGATAAGTTCTTTTTGCAGTCAGTGGATCTGCCCCCTAGTGGCTATCTGTTGCTTCTTCAGCCTCACTGTTCTAACTGAGACTACATCCATGTTTATATACCGTACAGCTACGAGTGAGATTTTGAGCAACGGCATCACGTTATAATACTGCTTCATGCACCAGAAAACTAAATCTGCTTATTACATGCATTTTCTTTTTGCCACCTGAGACACAAGAGTGACAACCCTGGAGAACAAGAAAAAACAGCATTACTGAGCACTGTACTGTAGTGGACGTTACACAACCAAAACAACGGCATTTCATGAAAAGCACCTGGGATTATTGTAAGGTTCTGTGACATTTTGCTCAACCACCATGGATTTAAAGCACAGCAGCGCGGTGCCGTTCATTTTGCGGGAGCTTTTTCTGCCAACATGGGGGAGTCAACTGAGTCATTTGACATAAAGTAAAACTGGGTTGAACTTGTGCTACAGCAGACGGTCGTTAACACAGATCAGCTTAAAGCTGCTCCTGATGTGCTCGAATCATTCAGGGGCTCAGGAGATTCTCACCGCCTGTGGCAGAAGAGAAGCTCTCGGTGAAGGTTTCTGTGTTGGTGTGACGCCAGAACTGGATTTGGCAGCTTCCTGGGCTTGATGAGGTCAAGCCTGTCGTCATCCTCCTGCTGCTGCTGTTGTTGGTGACTCTCCATCACCTGGTGATGTTGGACCATCCAGCAGTGATGTCTCTCTGAGACACATAAATGACCAGTGTTGTACTTACTACTTCCTACCAAATAAAATCAGAAGAAGAATTGGTAATGGTCTGCATTTATTTATAAAGCTTTTCTAGTCTTAATGAGCTGCTTTACACTATAGTTTTAGGGTTAAGTAAGAAAAGACACTTTTGATGTTTTTGTCACTATTTATAATATTACTGAAGTAAAAGTCTTAAAGTATATGACATTTACTTCAGTAATATTATAAATAGTGACTTCAACCTCTACCAAAGTCATTTTCTGGTAAGATACTTGTGCTTAATTCACTCAAGTATCTTTTTAAGGTACTTTATCCAAGACTGTAAAGGTCACCCGACGCACGTCACATATCATTTACAGCCTTTAATTCTGTAAACAGTGTGGTAAGAACTTTTGTTGGTAGAAAATTTTCATTTCATTTTTATCGTGTTTTGATTTCAGATTTGAATATTGTGTATATATGAAGTTTATGTCTTACCTTTTTTGTTTCGATGGCCCACTTTTTGAGACATCTGAAAGAACAGAGGACAGACAAGTCTTTATATTTACGAGATGTTCTTTGAAATTTGTAAAAATCTGAGTAACTGTAAAATCTTTTCTGCCACCTGCAAAATTATCTCAAACATCCTCCATAGTTTGTACTAATTTAATTACCTTATTTATTTTTCCATTATATATATTTTTAATTTATTTGACCCTTTTACTCTTTAATCTGTCAACTTGATTTAGTAATTTTTTCATTGCTTTTATTCTCTTCTTTAACAAATTATGGATTGTGATTTCACCTTCACCTTTCATTTAATTTCTTTCAATTGTGTCTTTGTGTTGTGTTAAAATGCCTCTCTTACGTCCATTCAAAAGAGAATCTTCAAAATAACACATCACGAATCAAATCGAATTTATGTTGAAAACATACAGCTGAATCTTTCTTAAAAACATAACTAATTCTTTTTTTTAACGGATGAAAAGAGTTTGTTTCTTTGCAAACACTTTCTAATCACATAAGAAACTTAATTCATGGTCCCAACAGAGGTGCAGACAATTAAAACTTGCTTGTATGTTTTTACTCTATATTACATAATCAAACAAATGGTAATTGTATCAATTTGTTCATAAAAGGTGTTAGAGTCAGACTTACCTGTGTGCAATGGTAGAGACGCATCGTCTACAAGAGAGAAAAGCTTATGCAGGAGAAACAACAGGAGACGCTCAGTGTTGTTGTCAAGGAGCTGCAGCTTTCACAGTGACAGGTGCACTTCACTGTCCAGTGCGGTCAAATCTTATTAAGTCTTAACAGTCTTAATAAGACGACCCTATGTTCTACCTTTGTTCTCAACAAACTTCTCTTGTGCCAGAGACAGTAACGACATATGGAGGGATTAAGAGAATAGAATATAAACACAGAGGAGAGCTTTTAAGGTAGACAGAGAGAGATAGGTTATTTGTTTTACCGCTTTAGGGGAAATTCAACGTGGAAAAAAAACAAAAATTATAAAAAGAATCATACAGTCATAAAAACAACGTACAGGAAGTAAAGTTAAAAAAACAAGAAATATAAGTAAACAACAGTTGTAAAACCCTAACCCTCAAGACAGTTACAACAACTTTTGAAAGAGACATAATTAAATGACAAACAAAAAACAGCTTATGTATTCTTTTATTTATGTATTCATTATATATATATATATATATATATATATATATATATATATATATATATATATATATATATATATATATATATACATATATAATTAATATATAATGACTATCTTACATTCATTTATTTCATGCAGTTCTATACTTTATTCTTTTATTTGTTCACTCATTTATTTATCCCTGGATTCATTCATTAATTCATACATTCATACATATATATTACATTAATAATATGTCATTTATCATCCCATATTGGGAAAGTGCTTTCACTCCACACACTTCATTCGATTGTGATCAAGTGGGGTGGAGTGGCTCAGTGGTTAAGACCAGTACCCTGTGTGCAAAAGACATCATGGTTGCAATGGTTGCAAGTTTGACTCCACCCCTGGATGATTGTACTCAATTCCATTGTAATTTGCTTTGGATAAAAGTGTCTGCTAAATGATATGTAATGATTGCAGTTAAGTCCTTAATACAGACTCATAGTCTATTAAATGATATGTATGTACACATATATATATATCATAATTTATTGAAAATTAAAAAAAATATATATATATAGAAAAATTGAACGACATATCCTATCATAGCCTTTCCTTGTCCAATAGGGGGCGGTAAAACACAGTTCCCCAACAACAAACACAACATTTAAGAGAAGAAGAAGAAGAATGTACGCCTGTGAAAGCGGAACTGTCAACTGACAGATTGTGGGTTGCATCGTTTCTCTACTTTATACGCCATGATGGACTTTTAAGTTAAAGAAACCCGGGTCATATAACATCGTCGAAGAGAGAAAGCTGCGAACATGACCAATGGTAGGTGAACGGTATGGTTAAACCCGCTGACAGAGCCGTAAGTCACGTAAGTTAGACTACTTCTAGCCACGGAGGCTAAAGCTAGGTTAGCTGTAGACGTGGCCCCAATCGGCACTGTCAAGTTTGTTAGCATTAAAAACAGATTTTTCGTCTTCAATATCTTCACCCATGTCTCGTCGCTTCTTTATTACAGTTGCAGACCCGCTGAACTATTTCCCCGCATTGCTGTCAAACCGTATGTTTGTGTTAAAACCACTCAGTGCTGGAAACGCCGTGTTTTGTGTAGCTACATGCTAAGTAGCATTGGGCAGCTAAATCGAATTATTCAGGTAGCTATAGTTGGACCACGACATTCCACGCACAATGTGTCAGCATTTTACTCACTCTGGTCCTTAAAGCTTCTTTTCTGTGCTCGTCCACTTCTTATCATGGCAGCAAGAATGACAGTTATTAACGTAACTGCAGCTGTTGGTCAGGAATTCAACAAATCAATGAGTAGTAATCATAAACAAAATTAACGTGATCTAAAATTCACCTTTCACAACACAGTTAAAAAGTGCTGTACAATAATTGATGTCAACAACAGTAAAACAACAATGAAAATTGAAAAACAAATACAAACACTGAGGGAACAAGTAAGTTTAGAGTAGGTCTGAGCAATAGTTTAATAATTAAAATTGTTATACATTGTGTAAGCTTAGTTTGAGATGCAACACATAAATGATACTAAATGTTTTGCCTCATATTTGTTAAATGGTTATAAATATTAAAATCAAGAGTGGGTTCTTCAACTTCACTCTTCACTCAGGAGCAAAACTTAATCTGTAATTAGCAGACTTATTTTCCTTATTATATAAGGTATTGACAAATAGGAAACTTTTTTTAACGTTATAATGTTTCCCAGCTCTGGATTGATGCAGTAGATAAGTGGAGTAACATCAACAGCAACATAACTGGATTGTATTGCTTGTACAAATAAAGTTAGTTTTTATTAATCCCCTTAGGGAAAGTATTCCTCTGCATTTTGACCCATCCTAGAATTAGGAGCAGTGGGCTGCCACACTGAGTGGCGCCCGGGGAGCATTGGGGGTTGGGTACCTTGCTCAGGGGTACCCCAGCCCTCTTTGGCCGGGTGGGGATTTGAACCGGCGACCCTCGGCGACCCTCCGGTTACAAGTCAAGTTCCCTTTCCCCTTGGCCACAGGCTGCCCCCGATCTTAATGATCTTATACGCTTAAGATTATGTATTATAAATAAATAAACAAACATGCAGCTTACAGTCATGTATTCTGTGAATGTGATCCTCCTCTCTTTTGTAGTGTACTCTTTCGATGGCATCCTGGTGTTTGGCCTGCTGTTCATATGCACGTGTGCCTACCTCAAAAAGGTGCCTCGCCTCAACAGCTGGCTGCTGTCAGAGAAGAAAGGAGTCTGGGGCGTCTTCTATAAAGGTAAATGTGTGAATTAGAACCACATGCTGATCCACGACATAACATATGCCTACACAATATAAATCTAAGGGTATCTTCACATCAGCCTTGTTTAGTTTGGTTAAATTTAACCCTGGTGCATTTACTGGGTGTGAATGTGAGCAGTTCATCACCGGTGTGAAATCTACCTGCGCCTTACATGGGAAGCATAGTATTATGGTATGGAGTAGTATGGAGAAGCCTCTTTCAAGAGCTGCAGATCTTGCAACTAGTGCACTAAGTTGATCATTGTCAGGAGTATCCTGAGCTGCAGGTGTTGCCCTCATCCAGAGAATTCTAGCTTGTTAAATGTGCTATCCTACCTGTGGAGGAGAAGGAGGAGTTGGGGCCTCACGGTATCAGTCTCCTGCCTCTGTTCAGTGGTTCAACTCTCAGTTCTCTCCGCTCCTCAAATGTGGATAAGAATATGGAGGCTGTCCACTACGCCCGCCTACCAGCCACCTGCCAGCCTTCGGGATTCTGCTCATCACCAGTGCAGCAGGGCAGATGAACATTAACCCATAGATGATGTAGAAAATGAGAGGGATTCGTCTTTATACCAGTTAACATATTTGACCAATAGCTGAGCTGTACTTCTGATGACATTACTTGACATTTACTTGTTGTTTACAATTTAAAGTGTGTTTGACATTTGGCTTTGAGAACATGAACTGAACCAGCTGAAAAATTAAAAAATCCCTGCCAATGAAGGGGTCCCTGCCAATGAAGGGGACTATTAGGTGTTATGTTAATATATTCAGCCTATTTTCATTTTAGTACATGTTTAGTATTACATATTTTTTGAGTTTTGAAGTAAGAGAAAGAAATTATTCAAACTGAATATTTTAAGACATTTGAGAACATCATCATTGCAAGGTTTTGTAAACACTGATCAACCTTTTCTTATATTGTATGGACCAAATATCTATTTGATGAATAGAGAAAGTAATCCACAATTTAATAATTTGTTAAAATTAACATTTGTTTTTATTTTCCTGCAGTTTTTTTTAATCATTCTCTTGATCCTCCTGTATTTTTTTCCCAGCTGCAGTAATTGGGACGCGGCTTCACATTGCCGTGGCGATTTCCTGTGTTGTTATGGGTTTCTACGTCGTCTTCCTGAAATGACCAAGGCAGACTGGACTTCAAAGGACTGTACGGGTGCAGGATGGGGATGAACTCATCATTACATCAGTGGTCATGTGAATATCCGTGATGCAGAGACTCTTCCAGGATTAAATGACTGATGAAACCTCATTTCCCTGTGGACCCATGTGGAATAACAGCCAGGGCTGCCCCCTTCTGGTGACTGGGTACATAACTCCCTTTCTTTAATAATGTACAGTATGTGCACTACAGACATGAAGGGTATCCGGTGATGATAGAGAAGAGAACCTGTTTGGTCACATGGTATCATTCTGTTGTCGGGTAACATTGTTGTCTCTATCCACACCCCATGATTATTTATACTGAAGGATGCTGAATAGAATTGCAGTGTATGCATAGTACTGTGTACCTGTACATAACCTGAAATGTATCTAGCTGTATATATTTGGAAGAGGTGTGACCAATAACCAGATATCCAACAGAAAATCACCAATCTCTTCTAGCACCCACTTTTATTGTGTGTCACATCTTGTGTCAAAGGTGGAGGGTTACCACAAACAGAGCTAATATATAAAGATGTTCTTGTATACACTATATTTCACTGTTTAGGAGTTATTAACTTTTCTTAACAGTGCTGTGTAATGGCATCTCCTACCTTTTTTGGGTTTGAAATACACATTTTTTCACTGGTGTGTTTTGTACTTATGTCAAATTCTAAAAAGATTATGAAAGTCATAAATTAATTCATTAGGGCTGGGTCATACCTGGCGCAGTCCGCGGAGAGCGGCTTTGCATTTCCATTCAGTCTGGTGCCCCACATGTGTTTACTCGAGCCTTATTCACACAGAAACTGAACTTTTTTTTCATTCTTAAAGTTAGCCGTCACAAAATCCCCAAAACAACTTTAAACACTGTAGCATATATGCCAGGCCTGTATGTGGTGCTGTAATGCCACAGAAATACACTAAACACAGGAAGATGAAGGCAACAATGATGGCGATAGCGACAGCAAATTCAAGATTAAGAGGAAGGCGTCTCTAAATCTCACGTTCCATTCCAGTAGCGGCAATTTCTCACCAGGAAATCACCCACATTCGTGTTTCCTCGTGTTCAATGAGCACTGAGTACTGGCGGACTTCCTTTTATAACCTCAAGCATGTCTTCTTTGAAATCTCTTTTGACTGACTGAAACAAGTTAGTACCACCAACTTGACTTGAAAGGTTTGAGCTACACAGTGCGTAAACTGGAGGTGTGCATATACGTGTCCATGTATAGAACAAATCAGGTTTGTGGTACAGACTGGATTTTTCAGTATACACTGTCCAAAGTGGACATACGATCCCCTCATGGACATCTGCACACATGCGGACACGTAAAGTATGACCTGAGACAAGAGAAGAGTAAATAGGTATATTTCAACATGTGAAAACTGGACAACTGTATCTGACATGTTTGAAGATGTAAATGCTATAAAAGAGATGATGCTTCTCTACTGTTACTGTGTTTAATTCTGCCACCTTACTTTTTTTTATATATATATTTGTTTTGGAAGGGTTAGGGGTGCAATGCAATTTTGAGTAAACTGATCAAACAGGTTTTGTCTTCTTTTTTTGTTTTTGAGTTCCAGTGCTTAAAATAAATAAGACCTGTATATTCATAAATTGGGGGTAATTAGGAAAATGTCTCCTAATTCAATGTCTAATGTATGAACATAACATTCAGACCTGCAACTAAATTAATAGTTAACTATTTTAAAAAATCTGTTTTGGGTGTTTTTTTTTTTCAATAATTAAAACATGTTTCTCATATTTTCTAGCTTCTCAAATGTGAATATTTCCTTGGCTTCTTTGCTCCCCATAAAGAAATCTCAATTGTTTTGGTTTGTGGACAAAAGACATTTGAGAATTGGGGGAACATTTATCAACATTTTATGGACCAAACAACTACTCAGCTAATCTAGAAAATAATCTACAGATCAATCGATTATGAAAATAAAACATATTTAAGATAACTATTATGAACATAGTTTGCTGGCAAATAAAAAAAGGGTTGGGTTATTTAACCATTAACTATTAATTTAACCATTAACCATTAACTTACAAAATGTTTTTTTTGTAAAAAAAACAAAACCTAAAATGATTTTTAAAAAACGAATTTGCATGAGGGTTGTGAGGGGAGTTTTTGCAGTGTTTAATGATATTTTTCATACATGATTCATACATAATCAAATCATGTTCATAGTCAAATCACCCTCGAAGTTTTGAATAACCTTATTGTAGTTTCGATTAAAATATAGAGTTTTCCAATGTATTGTGTGTGTGGAGCAAGGAAAACCCCTGTTTGACATCAGCGACTCAGCTATCGCGATACAATCGGTTTTAGGTTTGGGGAGCGCGCATCACAGCGTGAACTCTCACGTTTCTGTACGTACGCCCTGGCGGAGAGAGGTAGAGAGAGAGAGAGAGAGAGGGAGCAGAGAACAGAGAACAGAGAACAGACCAGGGAGAAACGTCCAGTCGATGCCAGTCCACCCTGAGCTTCCTTAGCAGAGAGTTCTCGTGGAGGAAGTTGTGTCCAGACGTGCACGTAGAGGTGGAGATAGTTTCAACTTTTCTCGGCACAACTGCACAGACTTTGCACGACGAGGCGGTTTTACACGAGTGCGAATCGGGACAGTGTCCGATAAAGAGTTGCAGCAGCGAGGAACCACCTCCACCAGCAGCACCAGGTCCACGTCGTGCCGGAGAAGAAGAGGAGGTGAAGAAGGAGGAGGATAGAAGTTTCCGCTGTTTTGTTTTGTCACCGCGGAGCTGGTGAATCCGCAGGAATGTCGCAGATGGAGAGACCCGCTTTCTACCGACAGGAGCTCAACAAAACCGTGTGGGAGGTTCCGGAGCGATATCAGAACCTTTCTCCTGTGGGCTCCGGCGCGTACGGATCCGTGTGGTAAGCAGTTGTTGCAGAGAGAACACACTCACACACTCTCGTAAACACACACATACACATACACACACAGTGGTTCCCACTACCCACGGAGGCCCGTCACAGCTGCCTCCCCGCGGGCTGCTCCTGCTGCTGCTTATCGTCCACTGAAGTACGTGGAGAAAATATCACTTCAAGATCATATCTTTTTGTTTACATTTTCGCACTCGCACTGAAGTAACTTCACGGCGAACACGCATTCGGCTTGGCTCGCATTCTTTCGGCGGGCTTCGGCTGAGGTTTTGTTGTTGTTGTTGTTTTGTGCACATTTTTGTGTCTCTTCTTTTTTTTTCATGCGTCCTGTCCTGTTAATACATGCAGCCACAAACACAGTGGCAGCTTCGGCACAGAGTCTGTAACTGTGTGCACATCCGCAGCGTTGAATGTGCAGAGGAACCTCTTGTTCTTTTACCACTGTTTTATCAGTGGAGAGTGAAGTGGTTGGTGGGGAGTGTGGCATGTCCACGCTTGCAACATCAGCATCTGTGAATCTGGAACTGGAACAATCGCCTTCCCCTGGAAGAGCATTATTGTTTCCCTCTGTTTCACTAACCCGAGTATAGTATGCATTATGCATGTTGTAGCTGGGTGCAGCCTTGCAGAGAACCAGAAGGTCACGTGGCTTTCCAGAAAGTAGGCCCCTCTCTTTCTCTCGTGCATAGTAGAAGCTTTTCTATGGGAGGGAGGGAGCTCATCCATCCAGTGATGATGATGACTCCACTATGATGTCACCCTTTCTCCGGTTGTGGTGCCCATGACTCACAGTCCCGAGGTTTAGTATAGTGGCCTGAGCCTGTGACGCCTTTTTAGTCACTGCAAAGTCCTGAAGGACACCATCACCACATCAGTTCAAATCTGACCCTCATTCTACACCTGTTTTTTATACCTCTTTAGGAACTTCTCTGGCATATACACTGACTTTGTGTGCGCCTGTAGCCCTCATGGAGATCAAAACCTGGTCCCAATGTGGCAGAAACTTATTTCTGAGGAACTGGCCTTATTCACATCTTTGTAATTTTTAAAATGCTTTCCGTAAACAATGCCTTGTTTTCGCACAAAAACTCCCCAAACGACAGAGAAGATGTTGAGCATGAATGAACTCAAGTGATTTTGAGGAAGACAAAACCTTTAGCTTATAAGGTAGGAGCTGCAGTCAAATTTTGGTAAGTGCAAAAGAACATTTTATTGATTGTGTTGGCCTTTTAAGGCCAATTAGTTGGCCTCTTAGTTGTATTCTAACTAAGTAAAATGGACTGGGTGAGCGATAATCTGTCAACTGGTGATGGTTAGTGTTAGGGATGAAAGGAATTTAAGTATCTTAACAAGAATATAATTGAAGTACGGATGCACCAGTATGGTCTTCTTTTGTCCGGCCTGTCCAGAGGTTCTTCTACATATCTAGGTTGTACTGAGTGTTTATTTTAGTTGCCTTTCTATAATTTGTACCAGTCTGGTCATTCTCCTCCGACCTCTGGCGTCAACCAGACATTTTTTGCCAGAGAAACTTCTGTTCACTGGATATTTTCTCCTTTTTTTGGACCATTCTGTATGAATGCTAGATATGGTTGTGCATAAAAATCCCAGAAGATCAGTGGTTTCTGAAATACTCCGCAACTACAGCAACAACCACGTCACGGTCAAAGTCCTGACATTCAAATTAAACATTTTTATTGCTTCTAATAAATTGTCTGACAGCAAAGTCAGAAGAGCAAAGTGTCAACACATCCCTGCAGAACATACAGAATCTGTTAAGTATATGGACAGAATGAAATGCTTCATGTCTGTGAGTCTGCAGACCCTCTGTAGCAGAACCCTTTGACTCAGGGTTAGGTCATGCTCGATGTCGGGCTCGGGATTGCATGACGTACATTTTGCTGTTGGCCCATGTCTGCGTTGGTCTGTGTAAACTGTACACGAAACTAGAACATGCGTGAACTAGAACTAGAAAAAGTGGAAAAGCGCCAATAGTCTAATTGGTGTTGCGCTCTTGTTTTGATCAAAAAAGAGACATCAAAGAGGACCGTAACCATGGATACTTGCTTGAGGTTATGTGTGGGGCTCCGCTGGTACCCACACCACTCAACAAGTACAAGGGCAGACAAATAGTGGCCGTAAACAGTGGCTACTGGAACGGAATGTGAGATTGAACGTGCACGCGTGGACTGAACCCGGCACGAAATGTGTAGCGACTCTGTAAGGACACAAAAGCTGGAACATTTGGCCAGGCCCTAAATAACCACGCAGCACCTACTACTCCAGCGTGTCTGTGTTGTCATTCAGCCGGTCACCTGCTCTCAGTCCCCAGACAGCCAGAGACCTTTGTTGTTGCTGCCATGATGCTCGTCAGGCTCTCGACTTGAAGTCTCGCCAGTTATGAAGAGCATGCACTCTGTGTTTTTGAAAAAAAAGAAGCAACAACAACTGCTTTCTCCTTAGTTCTGACATGTGGTGTATTTTTTTTAAATGGCACACTTGGAGAACATCCAGGGTCAGTGTGTGGAAGGAAGGAATTTACAGGGAATGTTGTTGATGGCGGTTTACTGTGTGGACGAGAGCCTTGTGTTCTATAACTAAGCCAAAACACGCATGCAACACACACAGTATTTGTATTGCATGTGTATGAGGGCAGCAACTTAAAATTATTAAGTTCATAACCGATTATTTTGTCTGTTAATGGATTGTTTTTTGGTCCATAAAATGTCAGAAAGTGTTGATCGGTGTTTCTCAAACCTTGAAATGATTATGTTATGAAATGTCTTGTTTTATCTGCAAACAAAGTGATTCTGTTTTAATTATTTCTTTGTTATGTGGAGAAAGTATTCACATTTAAGAAGCTGAAAAATCAGAAAGCTTATATTTAACTATTAAAAAATCACTCAAACCAGTTATCAAAATAGTTGACGATTAATGAATATTTGATCAATTATTGATTAATCATTGATGCCCTAATGTGTATATCTTATTTTTCTCTGTAATACTACATTTTAGGCTCAAATATGCTTTACAGCAGGTGTGTTCTAACGTTTTTTAATGAGGGCCAGATTTGATAATGTGAAGATTTCCGGGGTCCAATGATCCCTTCAGACCTGTTTTTTTAAAGTAAACTTTGCATACAAATGCACTGTTTTATAATAATTGCATTTTTAAATGGCAATGTAACCAAATCTAAGCCACGCAGGAGTGAAAAAATGAGTAAACTCTGCCTTTCTGGGACTCTGGTTTCTAAACACAACTCCTTGCACTATAAAACCAAAGCTGTGGACTTTGGACATGCAAGAAAATACACATAATCTCGCACGCACACAAATGAAATGTCCTGCAGTTTTCATAAATGGACAGTGGTTCTGAAGAGGAGGTGAGTTTTGAATGTGAGGAGGTCAATGCAGTCACAGATGTGTTTGAGGAGAACGTTCCAGAGGGAGAGGGCAGATATAGAGGAAGCTCTGTCGCCCCAGGTCCTGTGTGCGTGTGCTTGTGTGCGATCGAGAGAAGGTTGGCGTCAGATGAACGGAGGATTCATGAGGGGGCGTTGTATCGGAGCAGGTCAGTGAGGTAAAGCACTGTGCAAAAGTCTCAGGGCAGCAGCAGCTTTGTGGTGTTGGCATTTGGATTAGAATGATGTGACTGAAAGTTGGTCTTATGTGTCGGCAACGGTTAACTCATACAAAGTGTATGTTGGGCTCAATCGCGTCGTTGAATAAACCTGGAGTAATGGACCTTTTTCACTGCACATATTTGCACAAAATGACACTTTACTATTTTGTGCCACAAATAAGGTTTGTCTGTTGTATTTTAACATTATCTTTTTTTATTTTTATTTTTTTTTTAGCACAGGAAGTGCACAAGAAATGACAGCAGAAACGTCTTGTTTTATTTGAAATAGTAGAGCAAACTAAGGCTTTAATCGAGTACTTGTTTGGTGTGAAAAAAACCTTATTAATGGATTATCAAAAGGTTTGATGGCGAGGATGAATTTAGTTGATGGATTCATTGTTGCAGCAATAGAGCAAACACAGGTTTTTATTAGTACACTGAATCTGGGTTTCACTCCAGATGTAAGAGACACTTTTTAAAAGCTGCAGACATGTTTCCCAAATTTCCTGGATATGTTGCAATAAAGTGAAACAATAAATTAGCATTGCCAAAACATTGAAGTTGAATGATGCCTCAGGACTTTTGCACAGTACTGTAGGTCTTGGTGAAATCAACACAGGCCAATAAAATCTTTCACAAGTCATTATTAAGCCATTTAATAACCATTTTTTTAGAGTGTTTCCAACAACACACTGGATTCATTAAAACTGTTAGTGACAACCATAACTCCGAGCTTCATTAGAAATATGAAAAGTACATCACGACAGTGTTATTTTTTTGTTTGGGCAACAGTTAAATTGAGCAAGTTCAGAGCACAAACTGTTCCCTGTGCACAGTCACGGCAGCTGCACATGCATTTCCTCACCAGTTAGTCTCGGCTATGAAGTCGCCTGCTTTATATTGTTGCGTATATATGTTTATGTTTTACATGCAGCTTGAGATGTTGATGGGCCTTGTAAAATGAGGCTAATCTGGTTAAGAGGTGTGGTGTGGCTGTGGTTAAGCTCTGGCTGACGCGCCCGTTGTTAACCTCAGAGAAATGTGCACTGACCTGTGAGCTCGGCAAACAAACCAGAGAGTGAAGCTCGAAAGCAGCAATTTCTTTTCATGACTTCACCTCCAGCAGTTCAGTCATGTGCGGAACATGACTGAATGCATTTGTGCCGTCAGAGGAGTGAAAGCATTCATTTTGGTATTAAGTTAGGGATCAGGCTTTTGAGCCTTAAACATCACCATGAGCACTGTTGGATCAGACTAGAGCTGCAACTAACGGTTATTTTCATAATTGATTCATCTGTCGATTATTTCCTCGATAAATCGAGTAATCGTTTGGTCCATAAGATGTCAGAAAGCGTTAGAAAATGTTCATCAGTGTTTGTCAAACCTGTAAATGATGATGTCCTCAAATGTCTCGTTTGGTCCACAAACCAAAATGATTCAGTTTTAATGATTTCTTTGTTATATGGCGCCAAGAAATGAAGAAACCGATGCATCGAGTGATTGTTTCAGCTCTAGATCAGACTACTCGATGGTCACCATGTCAGATTATCTATCTTGTCGTGTCTTGTTCTGGGGATTAGGAAGTATGACCCCCAACCAATCGCTACTCCCCGCTATTTCTCGGCAGCATTATTGTACAGCAACTTTGTCGTGGCGTGAGGAGACGTCAAAGAGACAGACGTTTTTGTAGTGGTGTCACGATCTCGATTGTACATCGAATATTGATCGAAACGACGTCACGATCACGACCTCTGAAAGCAAAGGTGGGATTGAGGATTGAACCACGCCCCCACTGTGACGTCTACAGACTGATTCTTTAAACAAACAAATCTTGATCTTCTTTTATCGGTAGAAAAAAAAATTACAGAATTACAGAAAGGCGTGCACACACAGTGTGCACATGTTTTGGTAATGAGCAAGTGACATGTTTATCCAAGATAAACATTTTTCCTGTCAACCTGTTTTTTGTCATATTATAAGCTACAGATGGTAACTGGAGTTATTCATATCCTCCATGCTGACATTTTCCCTTTCAAGCTCATACTTTTTTGTACATGAAAATACATATTATATTGTCATAAGTTATGTTTCCACTGCAGGAACTAGTGCAGGGAACTAGGGACATTCCTGGTACTTTTCCAATGCAGGAACCTGGAACTAAATGTGCCAGGTAGATTTTTTTTTTGACTCCAAAATCCTTTCAGTTAATGATCGATCTCCACAATCCAACAGTTCCTGTGTTCTTCTTCACTTTGTTACTAGAGCTTCCTTGGTTATTAACCGATTACTAATTGTATATTAATTAACTAATTGTCATATAATTATAATTCTATAAATAATTATAACTGTGAACTGCTTTTAGGCTATCGATTTGAGTGTTGTTGTTTTTCTTTCATTTTCCAGTGAATGAAAGAATACTGTTGTGGCTGTAACTCATTCACATGAATAACCTTGCTTGGTCTTTTCCTGTGTAGGAATCTTAAAGTAGGACTTTAAAGTTCCTTGGAACTGTCCTGTGGAAACAAGCCCATGTTGTGTTTTCAGAAACACCTTCACAGTTTAATGTTGCAGTTTGCAGCCATCAATCTACACTCTACAGCCTGTTAAGACGAAACAAAAGCAATATTTTAGTGTTTTTTTTTTTTTTACAAATGTATAATTAAACTAGCCTAACTTTTACCTTTTTTACATGTCGTCATTCAATCACAATTATACCCTGGCATTATCAGATTGCGTTCTCTGGGCCGTGAGCAGAACTGCCAGGATCTCGTTAAACTGGAAGATGGAGTTTGCTTTAATTAGTAGCTCTGTTAGCGGAGCAGATTGGGCAAATGTGTGTGTTTTTATATGCCCTGTAATACATTTATGACAAGTGCTGTGCGAAGGTGCTGACGTTATTATTGCCTCCGCTCGGGTTATCTTGCTAGCACTAAGGTCACAATGATTGTTCGAGTGATCATTTTATAAGAACAGGCTGCTGCCATTTGCACAGAGATTATTAAACCTCATTTACCTTATGAACAAGTCACTGTGTGCCTGAACTGAAGATTGAGGCCTTTTTTGTTCTTGGAAACACACAGCCCCCAGAAATGTGAAGCACACAAATCAAATAGATACCTGTATTTACTGTAATCTTCAAGACAAGACAGAAGAGCGAGACCTGGAGCAGAAATACAACTGGATCAAGTTATAAGTTTAGACAAGACAGTTCTGAATCAGTTATGACATGTTATTAGAACTAGAGTGTCATTTATACAAGCAGCAGCACATATGCATACATAGACTTTATGCACTTTGTTCTCTATGTGGGGAATAAATAGCAAAATCCTGCACTTTTTACTTTTCACGGACGCTTTGTTTTCTTCAATTGGACAGATATCGATGAAGATGATTGTCTTGCACTATATTGATTTTCACAGAATCGTTGTAGGTTTTTTGATTTCATTGTTATCGTGGAGGGTGTATGGCATATTGCATCGTGACGTATCCTGTGATTCCCATCCCTAGTAATGGGAGTAATAGTAACAGTGATCTGTTTCATTTTTATTAATAATCGATTTAAAAATGCCGTGTAATGCTGGTTTTATGAAAGCAAAGAAAAGTGAAGCTCATTGTATGGAGGAAAAGTGCTCTCCAGAGTTTCTGATGGGTTTCCAGGTGACACATCAAAATAGCTTATTGACTCATTTCTTTGCAAATCACACTTTCTTAAAATGAAACCGCAAGGGCTGTACTTTGTGTTTGCCAAGATTATACAGTGCCAGTCAGGAGGACAACACAAAGCACATCACTGTTTCTGTGGCTCGGCCTGCAACTCATCATAGGTTTTACTCTTTCGTCTTGCCTCTTCCACTCTGCTGAATCTGGTTTGTTTAATTTGTGAACATAAGTTAATTAATTGCAAGTAGGACACGGAGAAGACCGTCTGCACACATGTCTCAACAAGTCACATACTGTATACATTTGCATGCACGCTCGCTCTGTTCGTCCCACATGCCTGATGATCACGGCTTCCCCAGCCCTGTTTTTTTACTGCCCACATCTTTATGGCTGTTTGTTATTGCACTTCCATTTATTACAGACTTTTTTTTTGTTGGGTGGTGTATGCTTAGCGCCGCTCTGTTTGTCCTGCAGCTTAGCAGCCGTTTAAAAAAAGACGGCGTGCATGTGTCTTTGTTTTGTTTGTCAGCCTTTGGTGAACTCTGTGTTCTCTAAGGCAGGGCTTACCCTCACGAATGACACGTGGAAAAGTTGCTCTGCAAGTCGGGAACACAAGAGAACATTGGGCGTGGGAGATTATCGCCAACGTTCTATAGAAGTGATCGCTGCTTATCTTGATTGTAGACGCATGCCTCTCGGGACCACAACATGGTCATGAACAAGGCTTCTCTCTCCAGGCGACAACTGGGGAAATTATGCTAACTATGTAAAGAAGCGCACAGTCACCTGCATAGAAAAGGTAAACGCGTGTCAGTTTGTGAGATGGATTTAGAGGAAATGATTGTCCTCTCCTCCTGAAACAAGGAATAGTGACATTGCCTTGAGCTCAAGTCATTGTGGTCAGGGTTTAGGGATCTTCAGTCGCCCAGTTTCAGTGTGTGTTGCAAGACGCAGTTTTGTGAAAAGAGAAAGAAAACCCCTTTATTTTAAGTGTACAGCCCCCACACACAGTGAGGGGAAATGATATATCTGTACTAAACTTTGCACAATCAACATTTTGCAACTTCAGTGATTGACCTGGAAGGAATGTGGTTTATTGTAAGTGGCTTGTGTTCTCTCACAGTACAGGAAATGCAGCAATCTCAGTGAGGCAAGGCCCTCTCTCTCACACTCTCTCTTTCTCTCTCTCTCTCTCTCTCCCTCTCTATCTCCCTGTCTCTCTCCCCCCCTGCTGTCTTTTGTGACACTGTTCATATGAGGCATTATTGTGCAGCGAGTACAGCAGGAGCTGGTTTCACGCTCATGTTGCTCTTTCTGTTTTTGTTTTTTTTGCCACGCCTGTTCTTGTTGTGTGCTTCTTGTTTTTTCTTCTTCCAAAACACTCTCTCTCACTTTTTAAAGGGAGTGACACTTGCTGTTACACCATCATAATGAAGTGAATCCAGTAATGCGTGAAACCAGAGGAAGCATTCAAGCCACACTTGATCCCGATCAGGTTGTTGTTGTTTCTGGCAAATAATATCAGATGAATTAAGTTTGTGGCATTTGCCTTGACCATCTGTGACAAACCGATGTGGCGTTATTTCAGTTCAAATCTATCAGAGCTTCCTCCAGTTGTCAGGGTTTGTTCGCGGCACGGCGGCACAGTGCTTAGTAGTGGTTTGCACGTTGCCTCACTGCTACTGCAAAATATTAGAAGAAATAATTATTTATCCCTTGGGGAGCCTTGGAATGCCCCCTTGCATCTCAGCATCTCCCCTGCTCTGGCCCTCAGACTAATGGAGGTGAGCAAGATGTATCATCGGAAGAGAATATCACAATTAGGGCTGCAACTAACGATTATTCTCTCGATAACTTGTCAGCTCTAGAAAATGACAGTTAATGTTGGATATGATGATGTTCTCAAATGTCTTCTTATGTCTACAACCCAAAATGATTCAGTTTTAATGATTTCTGGAGCAAAGAAACCAGAAAATATTCACATTTAAGAAGCTGAAAAATCAGAAAACTTGTCTTACTAATGAAAAAAACCCTCAAACGAATCACGGTGAAAGTCTTTGACTTTTTACTTGAATGCTAAGGTTGTTTCATGACATAAACCATTAAAATCTCTTACTTTTTTTTAAAGGCCACATAGACCAGAAGCTCCAATTAACGCTGCGTTTGTGTGTTTGTATCTGCGTCATTACCTCGTTTATGAAACCCTAAAGTTTCAGAACAAACAGTTCAGTCACTACTGAGAAAATAGTGTTGTATTGTTTTCCTGGGCTCTGCGAAGCGGATCGGCACTTCCTTAATTTGATGTCGTCATCAGAAATCCTCACCACTCCTCTCATCACCGTAGCGTCTCCTGGTGCGGGCACTAGTCCGGGCACATCCGGTTGCATACATTCAACTGCAGAAGAAGAAGAACTACTCTCGTTGTAGCTGCTGAGATGCAGAGCATCCACCGTGCCAGAGGGGGAGCTGTGTATCTGAGAGCTGGCCTACTAATTACGTCACTTCCAGGTACCTGGCCAATCACAGGACAGTGGGAAAGCTCTCGTTGGCTGGCCAATCACAACACAGTCCACATTCTAGGGGTGTGGTTTTGGTCTGAAACAGCGCGGCTGACGAGAGCGTCAGTGAGGAGATATTTTGATCGGCTCGTTTGCAGCGATTAACATGAAAACAAGTTAATATATGTAAGTAGACCTCCATAACTAACATATATGTGTGATACAAGCATTCTATGTGGCCTTTAAAGGATATTAGCTAATACTTTGCCTGTATCACTCTCCCCTAATTACTGGTCGTTCTAAATTGATTAAAACTTGATTTTTGGAAAAAAGTGACAGCCTTGGTGGACGTCCATGCTCATGTGGACATGGAAAGTATGACTCTAAACAGACAGACATGCAGTTGTCATCGGGGTCTTGAACTTTGAATGGAGCTGTAATAACTGATTTTCCGTCCCTCGATGTCCTGTGGACCTGAACATCATGTGCTGAACCAGTTGACAGTCGAGGTTGGGTTACATTGAGACATCCAACAGTCTGGAACATGTAAACAACCTTAACATGTAGAAGAAAAGGCCCAGTGCTGTATAAACGCTGCTTTGTCTGAGCAAATGTTCAATGACCAACTTTATCCAGTAAACAGTTGTCTTAGTCTGCTGTTGTGAACAACACATTCAGTCATGTTCCTCATAATGCTTTAACGCACAGCTCTAAGTGCAGGAAAGTGAAACCAAGAGCTTGGTGTAATGTAATTATTTGCTTTGTTTTACGACCCGTTTCCGCTAAAGTACCTTCTTATCAGTTAAATAGAGGGTTGTCAAAAATTGATACTCAGATTCTAAAGAGAATTGGCATCAGATGAGGAACTCATTTGCAACAGTATATGCACTGCTCTTATTTAACAGGATAACGGTGCGTTTTGTTTCTTTGAAAATCTCAGATGTCTTATCAAATTAATTTGATCGGCAATGAAAATATGATGACGGGTCACCAGAAGAAGCACTGAAAAATGTTTAACATAATAACAAATCTGGATTTTCTTTAGATGTATAAACAATATTTTTCTTGAGTTATTTGGTTTGGTTTTAAGCCATTAAACTGGTTTACTTACCAGCATATACAACTTCTCCCATTGTACTTAAATTCTAGTTGAGTATCACCACAATTTGTGTGATTCATTGTCTGAGTGCTTCACTTTGAAAACAAAAGTCACTCCTCTGCACTACGTCAGACAACTAAGATATTGTCTTGTCATTGATTTTATTGTTTAGATCTGTCAATTGATACCAATGAAAATGGTATCAAGCATTTTCATTTTAAAGTTTTCTTTGTGTTTTGTGACTTGCAACAAAGTTGCACAATAAAAGATTAAAGGTAAAAATAAAGTTAAATCTGTTAAACGGAAGAATGCGTCCAAATAGAGATCCTAAAACACGAATACAGATCAAGGCTACAGGGAAAGACAAACAAAAATTAAATAAAATCAACAATCAAATGACAGATATGCAGTGCAATAAGTCAGAAGACAATCGGTGCAGGAGATTAAAATGAGTTATGAAAGGAACAATTAATGTTTATTTTATTTTCTTAAGCTTGAGAAAAAGAAAATGACTTCTTAATCCTCTTATGAGGATCAAGATAATCAGGCGGCCTGGATTTATTTTGATTCTATGGCTGTGAGTGAGTGCTTCTGTTTTGGTTTCATTGTTGAGTGTCAGGATCGCCGTGTCAGTGAAATAGCGGCTCCATGCTTCTTTGTTATGTGCTCCTCATGAAGTCTCCATGTGACGGAGTTCTTATTTTACACTATTTAACATTTAATAATCGTAATTTGGACACTTGACTCGAGATGCATCTAAGAACTGATATTTTTTCCCCACTACTAATAAAATGTATAGTGTTTGTTTAAGGCCGCCATTTTCAACCGCCAGGTTTTTTACGATAGCCCACAGTAAACAAAGTAAACATCCTTTCTACAATACACTTGGAAGGGAAGGCTGAGGTGAAGAATATTCACCTGCACCAAGGACTTTTACTACATTTTACACACTGTACCTTTAAGTCAAGAGTAAGGATGTGACAATTTTGTTTTGTTTTGTTTTGTTTTCCAGTTCAGCATATGACGTGAAGTCATGCCTGAAGGTGGCGGTGAAGAAGTTGTCTCGACCCTTTCAGTCCATCATCCACGCGAAGAGAACCTACAGAGAGCTGCGGCTGCTCAAACACATGAAGCATGAGAATGTGAGTCCCCTGCAGTGTTCAAACACACACACACACACACACACCTGTACCTCCACCTGCTGGCTGTTGGCCTCCAGCCCCGAGCGAGGCTGCTGCCCTGTGCAAACACGCTGTACTGTATTTGAACTCACACATGAGGTTTGCACGGAGAACACTGACTCCCAGTCACTTATATCATACTGCCCATGTCCCTGTTGCCTTGCAGCATGTGCTTATTTCACTCTGCTCTCAGGAATGTGACTGTGTGTGTGTGTGTGTGTGTGTGTGTGTGTGTGTGTGTGTGTGCGTGTACGCGTGTATGCGTGTATGCGTGTGTGTTGTGTGTGATCACCCATGTCACATAACTGCTGATGGGGAACTACAATGAACTGGAAACTGAAACTAGAACTTGTATTTTGTAAGTTTAGTTGGTTTTGAGTTCCTGGAAAAAAAACATAAAGTCAAACCAACCATTAGAAAGAAGATGGAGAAGGTAATTAAATTAGTTTTGAATACATTTAAAGCCACATAAACTGTGATGAGTGGCCTTGTTTCACTAGGGGTCGACCGATATTGGAGGGTTTTTAAGGGCCGATATGGATACAGATTTTTACTAGTTAATGACAAGTGGTATTTGGAAATGATATGCATTTATAGAAAATGTAAGAAATTGGTCAAAATTAGGATTTTTTTCATCGTTAATTTTTCATTTAAATGCCTTTTAATGTCTATCAATAATTCAACAATTCACTGGGTCGTGGGAGATTTTTTTTGTGTCCCAAAACAAATGCATGCAGAACATGCATGAAATGACATTTTAAACTACTGATTGGCTCATTTGGGTCACGATATTTTCCCATCTTCAAAAAGTTTGGGAAACACTGCTCTACAGTGTTGCTGCATTTTGATGAAATAAAGAGGTTTTATTGTGCGTTATGTAACATCTGTTCTCAGTCTGAAGTACAGGTGAAGTACAGGCTCTCTGTGTTGCTGTGTGGGAGACAGCTGTTGTATGGTGTGCATTACTGAGTGAGTAAGACTAGAAGAGTCTTTGTAGAGGCACAGAAAGTGGAGATTTGCATTGTTAGGTTGACTCGGTAGTTTGCTGTAAGCTACTGTAATAGTATAGGTAAACGTTCTTGTTCATATAGAGCGAGCTCACTGATGAGTCACGGCATGGACCGCTCTTTTCTCTAGTATCATGAAACAGTGAAGAAGCAACGTCAAATGGCACAGAAGAAATAAGAAACTGCAGCTTGAAGAATTCACACACACATGCGGGGGAAATCCCAGCAGCAGCAATTATAGATCAACATCTGATTTACCAGTGAAGTGAAAGTCCATCTCTAGAAAGATAATTTAATCTCCCATAAAGACTGTAATAACATCACCTCGACTTACCTTAAAGACATCAATATGAACACTGTGGAAATTATACAGTGACATTCTCAAAGACTGGGTCGGGGCCCACAGATGATGTTGTGGGAGATGTTTTTTGGCTCCCCACAAAATTTCTTTGTGTATAAGTTTTAAATGACATGCATAGAATTAAGTTTGATTTAAATTTACCAAACATCTCAACATGGAAATGATTTGTTTACCAATTCAGTTCAGTCACTTTTACTTGGTCCGAGGAATCATGGCAGTTACTCTGAGTCTGGAACAAACGTGCGATTACTAAATGAATGGTCAGCTGAGGGTTTTGTGGATTTAGAGTCATTGAAACCTCCTTAAATATGAATATTTTCTAGTTTATTGGACAAAAATGTATAGAAAATTAGACATAATTTATTTTTTTAGAGGAATCATTTTGGTCCACACGATTAACATATTTTCAACATTTTTTGACATTTTATCTACCAAACAAGTATTTGATTGATTGAGTTATGAAAGTAATTGTTATTTGCAGATTTTCGAGTACATGACTTAAAATATCTAATTGAAACAAAATGGAGCATGACCACATCAGATGCCATTAAAATATCAATATATCACAAATATTATACTTCTAATGCAAGGATAACTTGTTTCAGACATTTATGTATTTATCTATATTCATGCATTTTTTTAAGCAAAATTTAGCATTAAATAGAAAGCAATTCTGTCATGTTTATTATTAATGCATTTCAGTAAATATAAGCAGTCAGAAATACGTGGACTTGACATTGAATGTTAACACACAGTATACAACTTCTGCCACTGGGGAGTCTCTCAGTCAAAACAACAACAACAACAACAACAACAACAAGGCAATCAGAGATGGCAGATGTTGCCCCATTCACAACAAGCCTCGTGTAACAGACTGTGGCGCAACGGTAGAGCGTCTGACACCAGATAAGAAGGCTGCATGTTCAAATCCCCTCAGGGTCAAAATTCTAAAAAGTTATTCTAAATTCTAACAAGCCTCTGTCGGCCTCTCTTGCTCATATTGCAAGCAAGTGCGGAAGCGCGTGCACACACACACGGACAGAGCCACCAAAAACAATACTTCACTCCCACTCAGTGGGGTGAGGTAACCTAAGACCTAGTTTGATGACTTCACAGTGGAGCGTTTGGCTCATGTAACTACACAACTTGACAAGATATATAACGTTACTCTCAGATATTGTGATGCAAAAAATTTGCTCTTAACATCTTCAAATGGGTCACACAACCCAAAACGTAAGGAACACTCGAGCTGCAGCTTCTAGCAACTGAAAAATCAAGACGCTATTTTATTTTTCACATTTTACTTCACAACAAATCCCTCTCGATCCTTAAAAAAATCCATTTATTTTTAGTTGCATTTTTAGTGCATGAAAATCCCTGAAGATCAGCAGGTTCTGAAATACTCAACTCAAGTCACATAACTCTGTTTGAAGTTCACCAGCTCGTCTTCATACTTAAATGCTCCGAGTTGCTGCCACGTGATTGGCTGATGAGATATTTGTGTTTAACGAGCAGATGCACAGGTGTACCGAATAAAGTGGCAGGTTAATTTATACACAGGTACACTATAACTGTATGTGTTGTTTTGGTTCATTAAGCTTGATTTTTTTTCCCATTTGCAGCTTCAAATGTCAATATCTGTTACCTTATTGCATGAAAAATTGCATAAGACAGTTTTTTTTTGTTGTTTTTTCTTAAATCATCAAAGTGTCTTAGTCTCTACCTAAGCTTTACATAGACAGAGAGAGAGAGAGAGAGAGAGAGAGTCTGCTCACACTGTTGCCAGGAGACTCCCCAGGTCCGGGTTCTTTTGGAAAGCCTGATTGGACCAATCGGCTGCTTTGTTGTGGCTGCACTCCACCAATCAGCTGTGGGTTTGTGCCTTGTGTGGGCCGGCTGCTCCTGTGTTTTACAGTAGTGAAAGCACCTCAGGTCTCTCTATCTGTCTCGCTCTCCAGAGGGTGGGGGGCAGAGCTGGTGCTCAGGTCTCATCCCTATGTTTGTGCAGGAATGTGTGATTCAGAACCAGAACTGCAGACTCTTCTTTATCACCTCTTTTTGTTTGGTTTGTTCAAACTGGAACACTGCAAACCTGTCACATCCTATTCATTACCACATTATATTTGGATTTCCTGTGGCACCTACCTCGCAGTTGAGTCATAGCAGTGAATATAATCTCTGCTCGTTGCAGCTGCAAAACATTTCTGATATCATTTTAGGACTTAAAATGATATCAGAAACTAGAGCTGTGTGAGAATAAGAAATAAAGAAAATTTGCATTGTGTGACAACACCGAACATAGTAGCCTAGGGCCTGTCACTGCAGCGTCCCATCATGTTTTTAATGTCTTCGCCCACATGAACAGATTAGAGTTCAGACTCTACTTTTGAGCGAGTTTTGCCGTTGTGCCTATTTTTCACGCACGACATGCATAATTCAAAAAAAGCCCAAAAAAAAGGGGGAGAAAAGACTTCGTTGACAATGAAATATTGACGTTCTACCAGCACGATTACATAAAAGTGACACTTCTCACTGTAGTTTTAGTGTCCAGGATGAATCTGAACACATGAAAAACTTAAATATGATAACTTTTAAACACATGCTTCTCAAAATGTGGCACATGTAGCACCAGTGGCACGCAAGCTTTCTCTGCTGGGGGAATTTCTTGTGGGGTTTCTTTGCTCCATAGAACAAAGAAGTCATTAAAACAAGACATTTGAGAACATCTGGTTAACACTGATCAATATTTGTCAACATTTTTACATTTTTACTGACCAAACATGTACTCCAGATGAATCAGTTATGAAAATAACCATAAGTTGCAGCCTTATTTGAAGTAAGTCACTTTGTGGGGCCTGTCATGTTCCGACTTTATCACGTGTCTGCTGCTTCGTCTGAAATCATATCTGCTGTGGTTGATTATTTTTTTAATCAGACACCGACAATCTGTGTGATTGAGCCACTCGGTAACTTAAACATGGTGCAGGGGTAATAATAATAATACAGTGCACGTCATTAAATGCCTTTTCTGAGACCTTGACACTGTAACTGTGTAACAGGGACACAAATGCCCGTTGCTTGCGATATGGAGGAAACAGAATAACATCAAGTTCTTTTCAAGAAATGTAAACATGGTGAAAGTGTCACAGGCTTCAAGACGTCGTCAACACACAACTGTGGTGATTGTGGTATCGCAAAGGAAGCAAGCTGTGTTTTACATTAAACGTAAAAGTATGTTAAATCAAACTATATTTGGTTTAAAAAAGAGCTTCCTCTTTGACCCTTTTATTTTATTTATTTTACTCAATGGGAAAAATGTATATCCACATCTGCGGCGACATGAGTTTAAAAAATATGATGTCAATTTTTACGACAGAAGAGACAATTTCGCGCGTCCCTACCTTTTTGAAGAATGGCTCTGTCGGCATTACGAACTCATGAAAAATGAGTGAATAGAATTGCGAAAGCGTGTTTAAATTGCCTTTTTTGGTACACAAAGGCCACCGTATGCACTAGGGAATCCTGTTTGTTGCAATCTGCAGTCTCACCATTAGATGTCATTACTTCTTACACAGACTGGACCTTATTAACGTCATTGGTGCAAGTGTTTCAAGTTAGCAACGTTCTTTAAGTTGATGTTCAATATCAGTCAAAATCACTGGATTGGATATATGCGAAAGAAAAGCGTTAACTCGGAAATTATCCAAAAATCAAACCTATCCAAGAAATGTTTTGTTAAAAAAACATCTGTAAGGAGAGAAGTATGCATGTAATTGATCATGTGAGCCATGCTGCCTCAGTTTAGGTTTAGGGCTCAATCACTGAATTAATCATCAACTATTTTGGCAATAGCTGAATCAGTTTTAGTGTATTTTTTTAATAATTCAAACAAGCTCTCTGATTTCTCTGTCTGGTTTCTTTGCTCCATATGGCAAAGAAATAATTGAAAGTGCAAAATTTAGCCTTGTGGTCCACACAAGACATTAGAGAACATTAACATTTCTGGTACTAACAACAGTTAGTACCAGAATAATCGAGAAAATTGTTGACAAATGAATCGATTATAAAACTAATAGCAAGCTGCAGCCTTAGTGAGGAAAGAAAAGGAAACATGCAAAATAGTCATAGTCGGTGTCATTTTGTAAAAAAAAAAAAAAAGAGGCTGCATTGGACTCATAGGTTGACAGTTACTCAAAACACATCAGTATTTTGTTTGTTTTGAACCTGTGGCATATTTCCATGTATTATGTTTCTTACTGTTTTCTCTCTTCTCTGCCTGCAGGTGATTGGACTATTAGACGTCTTCACTCCAGCGACAAGCTTAGAGGAGTTCAATGATGTGTGAGTTTTTTTCTCTCTTTAGACTCTTTGTCACTCACTTCTTTTTAAACGTATTTTTCTGCCTCTCTTCTGTGTCGGCCTCTCCCACACTGACACCATGAAAGCCTTCATATCACATTCACAAAGGAGTGAAATTACAGTGACAAACGCTTTGTCGTCCCGACGCTCTTCTTTAGAGCCAGACGAGTCCAGAATGTGGCAGGTTGTTGTTGTGGTACCAAGGTGAGTGTGGAGTGAACATGTGCGCCGTGCACATCACAGCTAGTCTCCATGGTAACAACCATCTGGCTGTCTCCGGGGACGGAGTGTACGTGCGTGCACGTGTACAGAGTCAGTCTCAATACTCTGTATGTTGTGGGTTTCTCGGTGTGTTGCGCATTTTTTGGAAACGTTGGATAACCTTTTAATAGATCCACAGACGGCTTATTGGCAGAAATTTAATTTACTACTATACTATTTAAGTATGTTTTGTATAAGTGTATAGCCACTTCAAGATAAAGATCTTTGCACATCGGACACGTTGTGAAAATACCAAGCACGATGTGAAGAAACAAATGAATTATCAGGACAAGGGGGGGAAAAATTGCTTCACAATCTGTATTTTATTTATTAAACATAACAAGGTTTGGGGAAACAAACACAACGTAATCCGGTGTCACTTTAAATGTTTTCACTGGTTATGTCTGATTGATTAGCTAATGACAGAGATGTCTGAGGACCCTGCCAAACTATAAACTTGTCATATCTTGATACATAAACCCCTTTTTTAAAAAAAAAAAAAAAATTCTAAATAACTAATTCAAGTGATCTTAAAGGCGACATAGACCAGAAGCTCCAATTAACTGTGTTTGTGTGTGTATCTGTGTCATTACCTTGTTTATGAAACCCTAAAGTTTCAGAATAAACAGTTCAGCCACTGCTGAGAAAATGGGGTTTTATTGTTTTCCTTGGCTCTGCGAAGCGGCTCGGCACTTCCGTTTGCTGATGATGTCATCAGTAAACCTCACCACTCCTCTCACCACCGTAGCGCCTCCTGGTGCGGGCACTAGTCCGGGCACATCCGGTTGCGTACATTCAACCGCAGAAGAAGAAGAACTACTCTCGTTGTAGCTGCTGAGATGCAGAGCATCCACCGTGCCAGAGGGGGAGCTGTGTATCTGAGAGCTGACATGCTAATTACGTCACTTCCAGGTACCTGGCCAATCACAGGACAGTGGGAAAGCTCTCGTTGGCTGGCCAATCACAACACAGTCCACGTTCTGGGGGTGTGGTTTTGCTCTGAAACAGCACGGCTATTTTGATCGGCTCGTTTGCAGCGACTAGGAGGTTTGAAAACAAGTTAATATATGTAAGTAGACCTCCATAACTGACATATATGTGCGATACGAGCATTCGATGTCACCTTTAAAAGTAAGTTCCGCGAAACAGAAACAATTGTGTGTTGCAATCTGCAGTCCCATCATTAGATGTCACTGTTTCTGCCACACTGGGCGTTTAAGTACAGGCACAAGTTCGACAGTTTTGTAGCATAGACGACTCAGAATACACTTATTATAACAGTGACAGTGAAATATACAACATTATCTGGAGACCGAGTCTGACTGGCTGTGTGTGTGTGTGTGTGTGTGTCATGTGCAGGTATTTGGTGACTCACCTCATGGGGGCCGACCTCAACAACATCGTCAAGTGTCAGAAGCTGACCGACGACCACGTCCAGTTCCTCATCTACCAGATTCTCAGAGGCTTAAAGGTCAGTTAAGTTCACTCGCCACCTTAATCTGTGTTACACACTTTCTAATCTGTGCTCAGACTACACGTTACAGATATCTATCTATCCACCGATACTGATATCATTCTGATAGAGACATTTTAGTGGTAAAGTGAGTTGTGGGTTAGATTCCTGGCTGATACTCCATTTATGTCTAAAGTGTGAGTGAATATATGTGAATGGCAAAACTGTAGTGTAAAGCAGCTTCTTGTCATTTCAAAGACATAATTCTCCAACTATGTCACAAATATTCTGTAGTGAAGCAGGTGAAATATTATGGGATTTTTTGGATTGGATTGAATTTTCCAGAGTGTGTAACCTGGTTACATGCTTTCAAATTCACTCAGCAGTTATTTTCATTGGGGCTGAAACATAGTTTCTGGTTGCTTTGCTCCATATAACAAAGAAATGTATTAAAACTGAATAATTTTAGTTTGTGGACAAAACAAGGCACAAATGCCCGATTCATCCAGAATATAAAGTACAGATTAATCGATCATAAGAAAAGTAAGCGATAGTTGCCGCCCTCATTTTTATAAAGATAATGTTAAAATTGAGAATTGTAATTTAGAGTTAAGTTGTTGTTATCCTCTTTCCTCTCTTCCAGTACATCCATTCAGCAGGTATCATCCACAGAGTGAGTAACAATCCTGTTGCATGTGCTCGAGTTTTAAAGATTAAATGTATTAGCCACATTCATTTCTGTACTAACCAGGACTTCCCTCACTGTCTGACCGTTCTTCTCCGCAGGACCTGAAGCCGAGCAATCTGGCTGTGAATGAAGACTGTGAGCTCAAGGTGAGGAGCACACGACTTTACGAGCACCTTTTTCTTCATGCGGTTCAGCTCATCGTTGAGTGGAGGGTGTTTATTTACTCGCTTGGCTCCATGTTTTGTTTTCCCCCCTCTGTCAGATCCTGGACTTTGGTCTGGCCCGGCACACAGATGACGAAATGACGGGCTACGTAGCGACACGGTGGTACCGGGCCCCGGAGATCATGCTCAACTGGATGCACTACAACATGACAGGTACACACACACACACACACATGGTTTTGACATGTGTGTACAGGGAGGTGTGATTTGACGAAAGAGCTCCAACAGATTAAACATGAAAAAAGTACAGTATATTAAAAAAAGAAACCATTTCAGCAGTATTTTTCTTCTCCCTTCTTTTGCGTCAATTCTTAAACATTTATTACACAAGAAATAATGAGAGTGATTTTAGAGGAACTGGGGCAGGTTTTCAATTTCCTGTCGAGCGCGGCAGCAGCAGCTGAAGCATTTAAACCAGACATTTGCTTCCTTGCAAAAAACCCAAAAACAGGTAGTCTGGAACCGTAGAATTCATTTAAAATGAATTGTGTTACGCAAATGCAGAGATTCTGTGACAATTGACTATTTCAAAAGGGGTTTTCTCCAGTTGTCTCTTTAGGATGTTTTCTTTAGGTGTTTAAAAAAGAAATGTGTGTGTTTTTGTTTGTTTGTAAACAGTGGATATCTGGTCAGTGGGCTGCATCATGGCGGAACTCCTCACTGGACGGACACTCTTTCCCGGTACAGACCGTATCCTTCCGTCACTGTCACTGCCATGCAGATAGAAAATGGCTTTTTGTTTTGTTTTTTTGTGCTCAACCTGTAGGTGTTGTGAAGATCCTGAAGATGTAGTAGACGTATGTCCGTGTATGGCATTGTGCTTTGTTTTGGTCGTTAGATTGACAGGTGTTGTGTGTGGATTGTTGACAGGTCGTTGCACATGTTGTTGCTTTGTTACACTCACTCACTCACACTCACTAACTCAAGAGTTATATACTGACACTGAAGTAGAGAAGAAGTATATACTGTGGATATATGACCCGTTCCAATTTATGTAAATCCTCTAGTAGATATAGTTACAATATCCAGTCCAATGTAAGATATAAAAAGCTCTCATATCTTTCAAAAAAACAATATCGTTATCATGCAGCTTATAGGTCAAATCCTCTAATGAAATGGTTTTTTTTTTATCGTTGTCAGAAGAATAAATTTTCTTGCACAGAAAGTTATCATTTAATACGGCTTGTTTTTGCATTTGCAAAACAAAAATATAGATTTAGATCATATTTTATGGACCAAACAACGGATCAATTACTTGAGAAAACAGTTGACACCAGTTATGATCAATCAAACAATTATTAGTTGCAGCCCTAAAGACAAGTTGAAACATGCCTCTGATCAGTGGCAAACGTGTTCAGTTGACATTCACTCACAGATAAAAGGACTCTGCAGTGCATGAGGGTTTTTATGGTGTTCGGCATTGATGAACACACTCATTTCTTCTTTTTGTGCTTCATTTTTGGCCGTGGTTCATAGCCCTGCATCATTTCTGACATAACTGGCACAGTCTTTAAGTGTGGCTAAAGTGCATAAAACAGAGATCCAGGTGCCTTTGCTTTTAGCACTCAAAGACTACCGTGACCTGGATGACTCCTGGAGAAACTCACACACACATTCTGGCTGAACACAAAGACACAGATTCATTTTCTGATCATTGACCGCTGGAAATGAGCGGTTGTGGATTTTTATCTCATATTCATTAATTTACTGGCGCCTTGAGATTATTCACTCGTCACTGAGTTTGAATCAGGGTCCAAAGCAACAGATTTAAAAAATATTGTGTTGTGGTTTTCTTCCTCTGAGTGACGCACAGGTTAAAAAACACTACAGGGCACAACAACCACTGGCACTGGGAATAGTGTTTTTTTTTTTTTTTACTTTTTATGTCTTAATACTTGCTAATTTTAGTGTGAACATGGCTTTACACATACACACTCTATCTTCAAGCTGACTCAGAGGCGTTTAGTGTTGAATGTGTGTGTGAGTGTTATAGTGTCCCCCTGTGGACAGTGATTCAGCGTTGCCCACTGTTTCTCCACGATGCAGTTCACCTTCCTGCAGAGAATTCACATGTTTTATAATATGATAATATGCAGGAAGCACAGTGTAATCAGGACACACACACATACAAACACGTATGTGTGTGTGTGTGTCACCACAAGCTGTGTCTCCAGTTTCCTGTCTGAAATTTACCCTAAACAGTCGTTTGTGTTTTGAGCGAGAGTCAGTGAGTGTTTGCCACAGACATTGGTGGACACACGCACACGCACGCTTGAGCCATGATAACACGTTTATTACCTCACCAGTGACGATCTGTGACGTACTTTTCTCTCTGTGCGTTTCCCAATCCGTCCATGAAAACTACTATAACAATAATAATAATAAACTTAAGATGTATAGCACCTTTCATACAAGGATTTCAGCTCAAAGTGCTTCATCATCAAAAGAAAATACAATTTAAAAAGAAAAGAGATGCAAAGAAAAAGAAATGTCTAAAGTCAAAACTGACCTTTTTCAACTTAAATAAAACAAAAGATGCAATGAATGAATGAAGAATGAATGGATTCATTGAATGAAGTCTGTCTGCCTGTGCTATGCTAGGTGGCGCTATGCTCCCATTTCAGATTGCTGTAAGCACGTCGTAGCACCATTCCAAGTCTTTCTACCGTCAATGAACTTAAAATATTTGATTATTTAGGTTGGCAGAGCATGAAATTAGTCTCCTCGTCACTTCAGAATGAGCTGGCTTGGATTTCACCACATTTTCCTCACTTCTTCTTTCATATGTGGCTCAAAGCCCAGGGACAGGAACTGTACAACATAATCCAGGCTAGTTTTACTTTAACCAACGTATACATGCAGCTGTAACTCCACCTGGATCACCTGGATATATGAGTCAGACTTTTCTGAAATTGTTTAACCCTTCTGTTATCTTCCCGTCGTTGCCGACAGGATTTGGCATATATACTTTGCGTTACCGTAACTCCTAGACCGTTTGTGATATCTAGAAAATTCAAAAACTACCAGAAAGCAGAGAAATGGAGCTTTGCACACATATACGGTAGATTGAATAACTGCCAGATATGAAAGTGAGGGTTATATTGGAAAAAGGAGCCGAAGCACTCACTCAATGAACATTTTTTTTGATAATTCTGCAGCCAAAATCATGATGGTCATAACAGGTTTAAATGTCTGCTTTTAGTTGGACTAACCCAATAATTTACTTGTAAACACCAGGTCTGAACAGGGTCTACACTTATATCCCGTCCTCTCTGACCTGCTGATCCTCAGTGTTGTCATGCTCCTTGACTCTGAATCCACCAGATATAAACCAGCTTCAGCAGATCATGCGTCTGACGGGGACACCACCAGCCTCACTCATCAGCAGGATGCCCAGCCACGAGGTGAGACGCGTTCCTGTTTAATACCATCAGAATATGTACAGCACTGTGTAAAAGCCACCAGTAGAGTAGTCTTTGTTGTACTCACTGAATTGTTTCATATTCAGTTAGTCGGTCAGTTATTTCTGTGACATAACATGTCAGAAAATGTTAGAAAAAGAAACCAGAAAGGAGTCAAGTAATGATCATTTAATCAGTCACATTTATATATGTATTTAATTATTTCTCAATCGGTTTATTAGAATACAATCACAACATACATACAACATTCACAATGACAAAGATCAAAGAATTCTCAAACATCAAATCATTATTTTGCACCACAAAAGGCCAGCAGAGGCCAGAGGTACCCTATTACTTTTGCACACTATAGTATGTATTGAAATATCCTTTCTTCATACGACTCCTCCGCTCTCATACCACTTATATTCCCCGTTTCCTCTCTGACTCACCATGCTCGTCACAGCAAGATTGGCCAGTGCACCTAGTGTCTTCTGCAGCACTGGTGTCACATCTCCATCCTGAAAAACTAGAGCAGAGTATTTGTTAAAATGTGTGAAATGGGTGTTAAAGTGATGGAAGGGTGAACAGGAAAATTGCTCTTTGCTTTGGGAAAATTGAATCAATCAATCAATGTTGAGTGTGGGGGGGAAAAAGGCGTTTTAAATCTCAGTCTTGTTAATTATCTCTTGCAGGCGAGGAACTACATAAACTCACTCCCTCAGATGCCGAAGAGGAACTTCGCTCACGTGTTTATTGGTGCCAACCCTCTTGGTAAGTTCCCTTCTCAACCAAAAGACTCTGGCTTTCATTTGTCTCAGCTCACTGGCTCCCTCTAGTGGCATCAGAATGACTTTGGTATAATTACCTCCACCATGGAGGTTATGTTTTGAGCCAGGCTTGACTGTGAGCAGCATGATTCAACAGTTTAATAAAAAAAAAACAAAAAAAACCTGTGGGTCCTTTTCACTGCAGCCATTTTGGCATGTGTTACTGGTAATATTAATGATGGCTCTGTTCATTTTATATAAAGCGACATCCAGCAACTGAGTTTTCATTTAAAAATGACGTCCATCTTTGTGCAGACAAGTGTTTTATCTTGGTTACATGGACGAAATGAAGAGTTGTGTTTCTGCTCTGTGTCTCATTGTCTCTCTCTCTGTCATCCCCTCTTTCACACAGCCGTGGACTTGCTGGAGAAAATGCTGGTGTTGGACACAGACAACCGGATCACGGCGTCCGAGGCTCTCGCTCACACGTACTTTTCCCAGTACCATGATCCAGAAGACGAGCCCGAGGCGGAGCCCTACGACCAGAGCTTTGAAACCCGCGAGCTGGAGATTGAGGAGTGGCAGAGTGAGTTGGTGGATTTAAAAAAAACAGTATTGTGTAAATAATTAAATATATTGTGCCAATGTAGAAGCACGAGTGGGGAACAGATTTATTTCATTATTTATTCATTATTTATTTCTTTACATTTATTTAACCGGCATTGTTTGGCTTGACTCTTGTGTCGGACGTTGCACTCATGACTCTTCCAGTGACGACACTCTCTGATCAGTCAGTGGCCGGCAGTCCACAGACAGTTTTATCGTTAAGCTCCCCACACACAGGTCATATCCAGGTTACATAACCTTTGAAGTCGCGTAACTTGCGTTAGATGGTCAAACTGGTCAAATTAACCGTTTGTGATCTGTTTTTTCATTTTTCGTTCCATTTTGAAAAACGAATGAAAGAATAATACACGGATTATTTAGACTCTGTTCAGTGTGTTCCTCACTAAATGTGTGGTTTTTTTTTTCTTCTCCCCAGAATTAACCTACGAGGAGGTTCTCAGCTTTGTTCCACCAATATTAGACGGCGACGAGATGGAATCCTGAGGAAGAAGCAACTTTTCTTCTTTTCTTTTTTTGTTTTCCAAGGGACTTTATTTGAAAGGACTATCAGTCTCAAGTGACTATCCACCACTATCATTGCACAGACATGTCATTCAAGTGCCTGCCGTCATTCATGTGTGGGGGAGTTTGCAGTATCAGGGATAAAAGTCTCCATCCTGTTCGTCCTACAGCCTCCTCCTCCTCGCTGTGTCGTTTCTGTTTCACTGCGTCCAAACATTAATTCTCCCTCCTCATTTTTAGCGATTCAGACTTTTATTGTTGATTTTTGTGTCCCCTATTTTTTTTATCCACAAAACTAGAAATGACATCACTCATCTTAAAGCACATAGAAGATAATAGTACTGCTGATAAGTATTTTATAAAATAGTTCCACCTAGGAGAAATTGATGTATTTAAAGTTTCCTCCACATATTAAATTATCTGTGTATATATGACAGTATTTGTACTTCAGCTGAAAGTATATGTGTTTTAGTTACACTTGAATACATTGAATTGAATTACTAGAGATCAGCCCTTATAAAGTATATAAAAAGAGACTGTATGTAATTTATTACACATGTATAGAATAGCAAAATGTCATTTCTAAAAGGAGAAAATTCTTATTATTGAATTTGAAAACTTATGTCCATTTTTTAAAACGAAAATAAGTTTGGAGAAAGAGGCAAATCGTATATTTTTTTGTCTACTTTCCTCCATGTTATTAACTCTTCGAGCTTTTGTGTTTTGTTGTTTTTAGCAAATCGTCAGCTACAGGAGATCGTGTGCATGATGACGCCAGGTTAGGTTCGCTAGTTCATTGAGATTTGATGTTTTTCACATCAACTGACAATGTAATTTAATCATGTGGTAAAATCACAGTTTTATAGATGTTTTTTGAATGTTGAGGGCACCCGTTTGCCTGTATTTATGATCTTTTGTTATGTTGTTTATATATATATCGATGTAAGAGAATATTATTTGTCAGATTCTAAGTTTCTTTTCTTTTCTTTTGTGTTGTGTTGTTATTTATGAATATCTTACTGTATCACAAACCAAAATGCTGTGGTGACTGCAGTTACAGTTTGCATCAGAGCCACCGGTGTTTCCTTGTTTTTGACTTTGGTTCAAATCTCTCTGGAAAAACATCTGGCAGTTTCTTTCCTTTTTTGAATTTTGCAGTTAAATGAGTGAATCTTACGGATTTCCCTGAGGTACTGCCTACCACGTTTATCCTGTTTTCTGCCAGCAAACTGAGGAACTGCTCCAAATTTGAACAATTTACGAAATTCAAACAACATGCAAGTGTGACCTACGAATATCACATACACTTGTGTCCGATGTCAAGCAAACAACATCAGCGTCTTTCTCTGTATTTCACTTGCTTTTGGTGTAACTGTGTTGTTCCCTCTAATGTATTATTTTATTATTCTTTATTTTAAATCAAGAGTTGATGCTGTTGTGTAATAATGATTGTTTTTGTTTGTTTTATCAGCAATGCTAGAAACCATATTTGTAACTCATTTGAATCATTAGGTTGGGCACATGTTTGTGGAGAAGAGTGCACATTTACTCACTGGATGCTGAAGCGTGACGCTGAAAACCTTTTTGTACATTATCGTTTCAAAGCAACTGCATTGATTATACAGGATATTTACCTCGTCCATATCCCAATATCAGCCGTTCATTTGGTTTGTGATTAGAGTTGCTTTGCTTTGAGATTATGTGTTCGTATCTCTCTCTCTTTTTTTTCTACAATGTTTGTTATTATCACATATACCAAGACAGCAGGCAACGCCACCTGTAAATACCACCATTAGAAAAATAAAGACTACTATTTTTCAAACCTGTAACACATGTGTTGTGCAATGTGGTGACTTTGAAGTGTCAGGATTCCACCACTGGGTAGCAGCAAAGATAAAGAAACCATGAATTATGGCAGAACTGAAAAATAAATATTTTTGAAGGATTAAAAAACAGAAAAAACATGATCAAATGGCGGATTGGGCACAGAACATGAACAGTTAGTAAAGCAGGTCTCACTACCAATGGCAGCCCGTGGCCAAGGGGAAAGGGAACTTGGCTTGTCGCCGGTTCAAGTCCCCACCAGGTCAAAAGGGCCGGGGTACCCCTGACTATTTACACCACTGTATTTTAACATTAGTGACAATGATACTACTATGATTAGGGCCAAATGAAAAATACATTTGAAAAACAGCCTGACCTCTGAGATTAAAGACATTAAAGTCAGATTTCATTTCAATTGTGCCTTTTTTGGTCAAAATTCTGTCTTTTTTCCCTCGAATTTTGAGATTAAGGTGACATATTTTTGGAAACAATTTTTTTCTCGAAAAATATATAGAAAAAGCATAATAATTCTGTATAATACAGTACATATATGTACATATATACATACATGTATGTACATATATACAGTACATATATGTACATATATACATATATGTATGTATGTGTATATGAGATGAGATTCAACTTTATTGTCATTACTCAAATACAAGTTTCAGGTAACGAAATGAGGTTTGCATCTCACCAGAAGTGCAACAAGCAAGAAAAGAATATATATACACATATATATATGTATGTGTATATATGTATATATGTATATAAAATTGGGTTTAAAAAAATCATATGTGGCCCTAATCCTCTCCCGCACTTATCTCAGGTGGTACTTGGAATAAAAAGTTATTGAACCACTGTTTTAAAATATTCGAGCCATAATAAGTGACTGTGATGTGAAAATTCCATGACCTCTTTTAAGTACATGAACGCATCATGACTGAGCCTTGACGTTCAACAGCTTTAAAATGACGAATTTAAACGGGCTGCGTATATTGCGTATAACATTCAGTCTGTTTCTTAAAAGATAGATTTGTCATAATACAAATAAATATGCTCAATAGTCGAGTACTATTTTGTGTGCACCCTCCGCCCCTTACAGCCACTGCAAACCTCTTTGTGGGCTTGTTCAATTTCGCGCATTTTCAGAGTGGCGATATTTCCAACCGTCCGTGAACGCAGCTTATCCTCAGACCGGTTACCAGCATGGAAAGAAAAGGTAATGTTGCTAACTATTACCAAAACGATTTCACGCACACACTCATATACAGCGCTTTAACACGCCGTGTATCGTCTGACCTTTAACGAGAATTCATCGGAGTCATATCGTTAGAAAATTTGGCGATAATGAGCCAAAGAAGAGTTGATGAAAAGTAAAAGTGGACCATGCGCTCTGCTCTTCTCTCTCGTGTGTGTATGTGGGTGTTAACAGTATGCTAGCTCTAGCTAGCTAGTACACTAGCGTCTCTGCGTAGACAAATATATATCCGCCAAAATTTAAACCCAGGTTTTTAATATAAATAAAAATAAAACGCCTCCATACATGTTTAAAGTATTAACCAGGGCGTCGTATGGTACATGTTGATGTCGTGTTAATATGAGCAGTGACAAACACTGGGTTACTGTAATTGCTAACTTAAAAAATGCCTCTCATTTGGGGGTAACACATCGCCGAGGCCGATTTTTACCGAGCTTCACTTAAGCCAAGTAACCTGCTAACGTTAGCCTCCCACAGATGTTACGTTTGTTTTGTGTACACCTGCACCTCACCTTTGTCTAAAATCACGTAACAGTCTCAACAGGTTTGAACAACAGACTGTGTTTCATGGTGAAACATCGGCTGTCAGACATGGTTATTTCTGTCACAAATTAATTATTTGAACTATTTTACTCCTTTTGTGTCGCGCAGTGCTCGCGATACAAGCCAGGAAGAAGAGGACAAAGCCCAGGAAGCCTGGAAAAAAGTAAGACACTTCACCTCTGAGATCTGTTCACATGTGTCTTCACACCTTTTCATTAAACACTGGTAATCATCATGGTGTACTAAATATAGCTGCCCCAATTCAACAGTATATTGTGTGGTTTAAACAGGGTTTTTTTGGACGCAGTGTCGTACCTGCATCACTGGCAGGTGGTGCAGTAGCTAGCATTGTTGCCTTACAACCTGAAGGTATCTGATTCAGATCCCAGTTTGGTAAAATTACATATTGGGGCAGCCCATGGGCAAGAGAAAATGTATTGGGCTTGTACCCAGAAGGTTGCTGGGACAATCCTGGGACGGGCTGAAGGCTGGGTGTCCCTGAGCATGGCACTGGTGTGCAATAAGGATGGGTTAAATGCAGAGGACAAATTCTCTGTCACTAATTGGTGTGTGTGAAAAAATTACTAATGCTAAGTTATTTATGTCACTGGTTCTCAAAGGTGAGCCTTCTGTGTTTGCATTTGAAGGAATATCATAAATACTTGGTGCATGGTGCATTTAATTTCCATTGGAATTCAGAAGTGGGAACTGGGAGTGACATCACCTCCGAGTTGACGGGAACAAAAACGTGTAAGTCCCGTCGTTGTGTGGGCATGATATGCACTTGTATAGCCAGTTCAGTGTCACAGCACCGTGGACAGTGCTGTTTGTGTGTGTGTGTGTGTGTGTGCAGGTGCAGCACGATCGATAGACAGAGACCGTGTCACTCAGTTTAATCTTGTAAATAAAAGTTTCGGCCCAAATTCAATTTTCCCTCTATTGATGTAAAAGACGTGAAGTGAGGAGAGAGAGAGACGGGCGGCGGCTCCTTCCCAACCCAGGACCTTCTCTCTCCCTCTGACCCGCCGGAATAGAACAGCACCCTCTCGGTGTTCAGAGTCCATCAAAATAGGCTATATAGCATGAATTAGAAAACAAAGAAATTCTTTGTAAAATCAGATGTTCAGAAGCAGTGAGCACGCCACCCCTATATAGTCAGAATTATATGATCTTTATATGATGGTATTTATATAATTTGGGCACCCACGGGCAAAAGTATAAACCGACGCCTATGAATACCAACACGTTTTTTTGCACATGCAAGCAGCATGTTAATGAAGAAAATTTAACTGAACCATGTTTATGGTTTACTTGATGTGAAACAAGTAAGACAGGAGTGCAATCGAGTTGACAATATAAATAAGTGTTTGTACTATAGACGCAAGCCATCTTTGAATCATTGGGTTTTGTGAAGTTGCTCCAACTTAGAAGGGGTGTTCCCTTTGAAACCTTTGACTAGGAACTCTGAAGTTCCGACTTGAGTGGAGTGGAGTGGAGGTCATCTCATCTCTCGCTGTTTCACTCCAGTTTCACTCACACCAGTGTCTGTAGCATGTGTTAGGGAGGGGAGGATGAGGGAGCACCTGTGCTTGTACAGTGGAAAGTGGAAATTACGTTGTTTTTTTTACTAACGTCGAAATCTTATTTCATGTGAGGACATGCTCCTCTTTCTTTCTGTCTCTTGCACAGACACATTAACAGTGGAAAAATCTGTTCTGCTAGACTTGTTAAAAATATAATTTGTGAACCGACTTAACGTCAGCGCGTATTTGAATACAGCACAGACAAAGCCAGATCTCATCTTATTTGATCACAGGAGATGCAACCTGGACACAGTAAACAGATGAATGGACAATCGCTCTTGATACACACTCTCTTTCTCTCTCTTTCCTAATGTGTGCAGCAACATAAAAAACTATAGTTACTACACCAACATTTGATATATTTAGTAGTACAACTGGATTTTTAACATAGATATATTGCAATATATTGCATGATGTCATTGATTTTATGTTAAATCACATAAAACCATGATAGTTTTGCTCAATGTATCACACTGTCACAATATCAAACATGTCTATATTTAACACTGCTGTCACTTGTTCCAAATTAGTTTTGTTTTTTTGGATAAACTCTTCAATTTCTCCACCCATCCATCTTCTACCGCTTTACCGTCGCGGGGCCACTGGTGCCAATCCCAGCTGACCTAGGGCGAAAGGTTGGGTCTACTCAAACAGTTAATTTGCCTAATCCCCAAATCTGCATGTTTTGGAATGTGGGAGGAAACGGGAGAACCTGGAGAAACTCCATGCATACACAAAATTCTAGTTAATATTTAAATGAAATGAAATTACATTTAGTTATATTGAAAATTCAGGTTGCAATGCATAGTGATATGGAATCAAATTGTTGACCTGGTATTTGTAATAATGTACAGCTCTTTGTTACTTAAGGTGGACTTTCAACAGTGACAGTGGTGCAGTGCAGTAGCTTTCTGCTGAAAACGCATAATTCCTGTCAGTTATTGTCAAGCGAGTGGCGAGCATCCAAGTGTAACTCAACTCTGCAACTCTCTCTCTCTCTCACTCTCTCACTCTGTCACTCTCTCTATCCTCGCTTTTCCACACGTCGCACTCCCTCCCTCCCTCCCTCTTTCTTGTGTGATTCCTTCGGTTGTGGCTGCTGTGCTGAGAACGTGCAGTAGCCACTGTTGAGCTGAAGAGCCTCAGTAGAGTAGAGGAGGAGCTTGGTCCCAGCAGTGTTAGTGCAGTGTCTTTGCTCATTGAGTTGGTGTCTGCTGCTCTGTGTCATGTGGCTCCTGGACTGGATCTTCTCCATCAATGTAGCTGTGGTAAAGTTAGCCAGCGGTCTCACATGCAAGTGAGTAGCATGGCAGTTATTCTGTCTATGTATGTGTGTGTGTTGGAGAAAGACTAAGGGCTTGTTGAATATGCGATGATGGGAGTCAGAGTCAGTTGATGCACAGCTTGGCTAACTGATGGGCTGATTAATTTTTCATTAAGCAGCAGATGCTGACTTCTGTGTACCTGCCTTACCTGCCTGTACACTTTGCTTTGCTTTGTGTAAGTGAGTGAGAACACAGCCAAGGGTTTTCCCTGGAGGGTTTTTGCTGCCAGCGTTAGAAAGAGCTCATCACCCACCTCATTATCCCTTCTTCACTTTATTCCTGCATCGCAGAATCACTTCTTTTTTTGCATCCCTTTAAACATGAAACCACTTTTTTCCTGTAACTTTCTGTGTCTCGGATGTAATTTCAGAATGAAGGGAAATCAGTGTTTACCAGCACAACTGCTCTCTTCTGTATTTTGCTTTCATCTCCCCATTCTTGTCTCACAGCCATAGCTGCAGTTCATTACATAACACATTTTTTATCATCTTTTATCATCTGCAGCCCACTACAGATCATAGTCTACATTTCTCTCTTGTTGTTTTTTTCCCCATCTCCTTTTTTGCAGAATTAGATCAATATGTGTGTGTTGGTGTGTGTTAAATGTGAAGGGGGAGGCAGGTTACTTCAGGCCATGGAAACAGTGGTGTTTCTGCTGATTCTGAAAAAAGATTTGATGCTGCAGTGGCATAACTGGTGTTTTAGCACACAAAGCTGTAGCATCCTCTGTCTGAATGCGTCTTTCTTCACATTCTCTACTAGGGCTGCAATGATTAACTAATTATTATTCATTGTCAGCTATTTTGTTTATTGATGAATGTGTGTTTAAATCATTTAGGAAAATAATTGTTGGTTTCAGCCCACAATCAATGATATGGTATAGTCATAATATCTCTGCTTGAAGGCCTATTTTATAAATAAAACTTCAAATGACTTCAGATGGTGCGATGGACTGAACCCCCAACAAGTTAGAACCGAGAAGTGAATTATGAATACAAGGTGACAGTCTCAATATCCACTTTTGCTCCAAAGAGAACATTATTAAGTGAGCATGTTAATGGCATTATGTTACATGTAAATCGATCATCAGCAGCACATTTGAGATGTATCATGATGTCAGCTGCTAATTTACACTTTGTGTGCACTGCAGGCTCTGAGTTCAGTTACCTGATGCTGTTGTTTAATTCTGCTGCACATGCAGGGACTTGGCATTGATTTTTTTTTCTGGAGGCAGGCGAGGGTGTAAACTTTTGGCTGCACTCCATCTCCAAGAGTTTGCTTTTCCTCTGTGCCTTTGTTTACTTTACTACAGAGCAGCACAGGCCTTTCACATGGCTGGATGTTTGAAAACAGCATGAACAAGACAAACCGGGAGACACTGACACAGTTGTGTCAGATGACTGTGTAGTTGTTATTGATGTGTTTTTTCACTTTAGTCTGAAGAGAATTGTAGTCTGTTTAACTTCAGATTTAACAGGTTGTTTACTGCCAGTGGGAGTAAGTTGGTGTAGATAAATGTAATGTTAATGATGACTCAGCTCTGTTAAGTATTCCAGTCCTGGGCCTTCTTTATGGCAGATATTTTGAACGGTTACAGTATGAAAAGCACAGGTGTAAATAATCAAAGGAATGATGGCTGATGTTTATTACGCTGCCTCAGTTTCAGGATGCAGGTTGGCTCACTGCCACAATGCTGTTAATGTCATCAGTCATACCTGTGCTCTACATGTTAAAATATCTGCAGTGAAAATGCCATATTGCAGTGAGCCAGCATGAACATCAGCCAGCCCTCTAACTCTAATGCTGCTGTTATTAACATTATTGATTGCAGCTGTGATTCTCACTGCTTTGGAAAAAAGTCTTGTTTCCTAATTATGTTACGTGTTGTTTATTGTTGGATAGCTTACAAAAAAGGTTTAATCATAGTGCTGGTGTATTCAAAAAATTTGTGACAGAAACTAATTGGTTAATCAAGCAAATAAGCAACAGATTAATAGATAATATAATGATTGTTAGTGGCAGCCCTAAATGAGACACTGTGAAATACTGTAGCATCAGGATGTGGTTTGATATCTCACCTGCAGTTACAAAAGTGAGCCACTTGATTCAAGGTAGCTTTATTGTCATCATTAATATGGAAGTACAAAAACATTCAGTGCATTGTTTAACACTGGACTCTCCCTCTCTCTCTATCTCTCTCTCTCTATGTATATATATATATATATATACAGTACATACTTAAAGATGTAGTAAAAACATAAATTAAAGAAATAACATCACATTCAACAAATTTCAGCTCTCAGCAACATATGCCTATTGAAAATAAATACATTGATAGATTATTGCACATAGTGAGCAGTAGACCAGTGATTCCTAAATTTTGGTTCGGGACCCACACATGGGTCATGGGAGAATTCAAACAAATGTGCAGAATTTTCCAAAATCCTTTAACATGTGCATTTGTTTTGAATAACATGTAGTTAATTAACAATATCAAAGTCAAAATGATATTAGGGGTTACACATGGGGCTATAAATTAGTGGCAAAATTAAGCACAAATATGCTCTTGTTACGATTGATATTTTGATTTGGGTACATATAATAGTTTTAAAAAGTGGGTCCCCATCTTGAACGTTGGGGAAACACTGTTGTAGATGATGACATGGCTTGTTATTGGCTGTGTGTTTTCAACGCAGAGTTGAGTGTAGTGGTGGCTTTAGGATAAAAACTGTTTCACACTCAGGTGGCATGTGTTTTTATGGACTTTGGCCTGGGGGCAGAAGTTTAAAGTGATGACAAACCGGGGGAGACGAGTCATTTTCAGGTTGTTAAATATCTGCTGCAGGCAGCGACTTCACAAATTCCGCAAATCCAAATCACAGTTTGAAACAAGACAATTAGGCTGCAATTTTATTGTTCTGTTTTCTATGTTCAAGTTAATATTTTGATATCTAATGTGGTAGTGCTCTATCATGTTAATACAGCAATACTGAATTGCTCCTGTATAATGTAATCACATCACAAATCATAATGCATTTGCAATATCTGTCAGAAAAATGGCAATTTTCCTTAAAATCTTCAGTCTCGTATGAGATGGTGGTGTTGACAGATGAAGAGGAGAAAGAGGAATGATGTTGTTTTGGTTGCACAGGGAGGAGGAGGCGGCTGATGTCGTCCCTCACCTGCAATGCAGTGCTGGGTTGCACTGTCCAATCGTGTCCCAGCTGTTGGTGAAGGGGGTGTGGCCAGAGGCTGACGACAGCCAAGGAGAGTTCTCGGTCAGAGGGAGAGAGAGAGAGAGAGAGAGAGAGAGAGAACGTGTTAGGAGAAAAAGTGAGGGAGTCCAGTGGTGGCCAGTGATTCAGGACTCGGTCTCTGTGTTCAGCTCACAGCAGAGACTTCCTCGTCTTCCTTTTTCTTCATCTTTCTCCTTGTGCACACCCCTTTCTTTTTTCCGCTTCTCTCCTCTCTTCTTATTCTGTTTGCCACCACCTTCCCCTGTAATCTCATCACTCTCTCTCCTCCTCTCTACTTTCCGCTCTCCACCCCTTTGCCTGTTTATTTGTGTTTTCTATTTGTGGATGGAGTGAGTGAGTCTCTAAATACCTGCACACTCTCCTCTGTCCTCTTCTCTGCATCATATCTCATGGGCATCCGTGCGTCTTGCAGGTAAGGGCTGTGTGTATATGTGCTATTAAAAGTGTAGATTATTACGAGACATGTCAAGGTGTCTCGAATGTTGCTGAAGTCCTTCAAGTATCCTGATAGTCAGCCATATTTGCGATCGAAAGGCACTGAATTGTAGGCCTGTGCTGCAGTGAGAAGGAATAAAACTTGCAGGCGTTATTTACAAAAGCACCGTCATCTGCTGACGCTTTGGCTTTTATATTTGGAAGTGCTCTTGTTATTTAAATTTGTGTGCACATTTGTTGAGTCTTTCTCTCCATCTGGGTCTCTCTTGTTGACGTTTCCTTCTAACCTCCACCAAATCTGTGTCTCCATCTCATTTCCTGCTCTCCATATCAAATTCAAATTAGTGGTCATTTTGGTAAAGATATGTTAATGTAGTCATTCTGCTGTGGTGGAATGTGCATGTGTAAGTTGTTTTTTGTTTGTTATTTAAATCCTCATTTTTACCTGAAAACTTTATTTTATTTATTTAGCTTTATTCTTGAAACACATAGAGAACCATCAAACTGTTTGAGTTCCAGTCATATAGTTTTAGTTTAGAAACATTTTTAGTTTTAAGAATGTTCATACATGTACACCACCCTCTCATTAGCAAAGCCATGTTGGCCATTTACTGCCACTAATGAAAGTTCAATAGAAAAGGAGCACACACATTAAGTGGAGTGTGAAAAAGCAAAGACAACAAGGCAAAAAAATTTTTTTTTATTTATATATATATATATACATGTTTGTTTGTTTTTTAGTAATTTGAACAGATGTTTATCTGCAGTTGTGACATCATGTGACGATTTACTAATTGGTCCGCATTTCCTGGACCTTAAATGCAAAACAACACAACACAATTGGTGTTGTGTTCAATTAACCTCTGCATGTTTTTGGACTGTGGGAGTAAACCTGAGAATCTAAAGAAAACCCACACGCACACAGGGAGAACATACAAATTCTATACAGAAAGGCTCTCGGTCAGACTGGATCACAAACCCAGACCTTCTAGCTGTGAGGCAACAGTGCTAGCGACTACCCCGCCAGAATTGTCAGAATGAGGCAAATATAAATGATTTATGGAAATTCTATATAGGTATGGGTGCTGATTTTGGACTCCACTGCCTATTAGTGTCCCTTTAAGTCGTTACAAATTAAATGTAAATCACTTGCGCTATCTTCTCACTTAAATACTGCTATCATAAATAGACAAGTGGGACTCAGGAGGCCCTACCAGTCGCCAAAGTGTGGAAAAAGAATACTCAGTCATGTTTTCGTGGTCCCGCTTAGTGTAAGTATAGGCGATAAAACACTCAATGTTGAATTCCCTGCGCTTATGACGGCAGCATGCGCATTTCACCGCGAATGTTACCGCCCCACCAGTAAGTTTACTTCGAGAGCTCCACCTTAGCTCCACCTTGTCCCTGCGAGAGTGCAGGCGAGGGAGGAAGAGCGGTATTATGTCAACGCGGAGGGACAAGTGTGCTGTTGGTGGCTGCACAGTGGAGCACAGTGTTTTACACAAACTTCCAGCCTCAGAGGATTTTATATATGAAGCTATTGTGCCGGATAAAGTCAGCAAACGTGTGTTCGCACCACTTCGCATCAGACTGCGGCCAGCGGTCGCCATATTTAGTCAGCGAACATATTTCACCAACGTACAAACACACACATTGTTAAGAAAAGGTCACATAGAGCTCATAACTGACCATTCTGACACGTCCTAATTAAAAATATTTGTTCAGTTTGTCCTCCATGACCGGAGCACAGACTCAGTCTGATACAGTCGCATAGAGCGGCGGTTTATTCAGCTCGCTGCGCTGCTGGTGATCAGCGGTGGCGATCAGTGGTGCTGTCCCTAAGTGTTTTTAACTAATTTACAGTTCAGCACTGTTCGGCTCGATCCTTATGTAGGACGTGTCTTCCTGTGACGGCACTCTCGCTGTTTTCTGCGTACGCTGCCATTTTGATATTGTCAGAGAACGAGTGGAGTGAGGGGGAGAGAAATGGAGCTGAGCGAGTGAGCACTGTAAAGAGGAAAATCAGAAACCCCCTGGAAGAAGTGGGTGTGTGTTTGCCTGTGTCTCATTTGCATATAAAGGGACCATGCATGAAAACCGAGCGTTCTGAAAGGGGCGGGTTTAGCAGGGTTATTGAACTGCTATGGTGCTTCATCCTTGGTATGGTATTTTGACCAAAGCATGTCACTGACATGTTCATTAGGACACCAGGGAACTAGTTTAATGGGGGAAATAGGGTATAATATGTCCACTTTAAGTTGATCAGTGCATGTGCAGGGGTCCTGAGGATGTGGAGAATAGTGCCCATTCCACTGACACTCAAATAATCGAGAAATGATTTCACAGCAGATGGATGACCATTTAGAAGCACAATGACGATATGAATCATCGACTTTCAGTCGGATGCCTCCTACACGTGAACTAGATACGTTTTCTATATCTTCTAAATTCTGTGTTCAGAAGGTGCTGTATATCACGATCAAATGCTGATCATGGTTTGTGCATCAAACGTCCTGTATGAGTCAGACTCAGAAAATTAGCTCTGAGAATCAAAAAGAGAAAATCAAGGAAGTTGTTTTCAGAGGAGAAAATGACCTGATTAATGGATTCAATTTCAGCACCTCTGACTTCACATCAGCGTTATAATTGCCTTCTCCTCTCTAAGGATCAATAACAAACAGCTGAGATCATCAGGCAGCTGAATGTGACACAGCTTTGTAAGCATGGTTTTACTAAGATGCAACCAAAGTGGTCCTTCAGCTCAGTCTTAAGCCACTCAACTGATTAGCCTGACATGCTAATCCTCAAGACTGATTGCACTACAAGCACATCGCAGTGAAGTGCAGCCAACTGGTGTTATCAAAAACAGTTTGATATTTGCCTTCACCACCAAAGTAAAATTACATAGGTTTCCCATGAGACACTTTCTGAGAGGTTGTGTGGCAGAGTCTGCTGTTGAGGGCCTCTTGTAGTTTAGGAGATTATATGTAACTTGCTTTTCCTTAGTTTCTCTTTGACTCTGTAGCATAAACCAAAGTTCAAATGCATAGCTCACTAGGACAGCTGTGCTTTGTGAATGGTACTGAATGTGAAACCACTCTGTGTTTATTTGAGGCGTGAAAGGAAGATGGCGCCACTGCTGATGAGGCGTTTAAACATCTGTCTGCACTGCGTGTCCACAACAAGATTTCATTGCCGGAAGCAGTTGGCTGCTACCTCACTTAATTCCACAGCATAGCATGATGAGCTCTGTGTAACAAACTAGAAGAACTCCTTGATCTACAATTCATACAGAATTTAGTTGAGCTGTTTGCACAGGAATGCTGCCTCTTATACCTTTCATGACTTGAAAGGCCTTGATTCAAGTGATAAGATTTGAGAAGTTTGTGAAAAATAATTATAATTTTTTGAAAAGCCGGGTATCAACAAAAATATTATACAGGCACAATGTCTTTATTCATTTTGGTAGATTAGTTGAGCCAAAGGTTTACAGAAAATAGAATTTTATTTGATTTGTTGCTAATACTTTACTGCTGTAACACAATGTCCAATTTTTTCAGCTGAATAAAAAAAAAGTATGTTTATTTCTGTATAGCCGTAAGTGGAACGGTACGGTTTTGGTCCAGTTACGTTTCCATTAGGAATAGTACCAAAATAACCAGTCCCACCCATTCCATTCTTGGGATACCAGAGTAAAATTGTCTGTTGTGTTGTCTGCTGTGTCCTGTATGGTGTAATTTGTTGTCACTTAACATATCTACCTCATGCGGCCATCAGGTAACGCCTACCAAGTAACTGTACTGTTTTCAGTCATAACACAAGCCTGACCCAGGGCTTTAAGGAAGTTATTTCATTTCAGCACACCCTTTGTGTACAGTTCTGGGTGTCACATAACTCAGTTTGAAGTTTGTCAGAAGACTGAAGTCTTTTTTTTTTGGAGGAAAATACTTGCTTATTTGAATATTTATAATCTTGCATCATCAACATCAGGCATTTTGACTCATCAGATTGGAAAAGAAATTGTGCGGATCAGTCACACAAAACATACATCTGCAAATGCAAAGGTGTTATCTATGATCTTATTGTATTATCAACTTATACGTTTAATTTTCTCAGGCTTTTTTGGCTAAAGAACATGGCATAGTCGATCAAACTTCAACCTGCTCTCACCGTCTAACTTTATAAACATTGGGAAGGCCAACACGTCCAGAGCACTTACCAGTTGGGAGTTGGGACCACATTGCATTGTCTGACGAGTGTTGATGAGGGTGACGGTGCTTATTTCAGCACCATGGACAGCACTGAGAAAGAGGGAAGGGATCAGTCGTCTCTGGAGACTCTTCAACTGACAGAGAAGATGGGTTTTAATAATTTATTCCACCATGTGTGGTTTCACGCTGCACTGTTTAAGCACCATAGAGTCAACGCCAGTCCAAAATTTATCAGTTAATAACATTCAACAATTATTAGCGTTGAATAATATCAGGTTTTAGTCGATGGCTGTTTGAATATTGTGTGGTTTTATGGTGATGTTCCAGCCTTTTCTCACCCGTCTGTGGTACTTGTGGTAACTAGCAGACGACACAGATTCATTGTCTTTATAATTTCTGTCATGGACACACTCCTACTCATCTATTGTTTGAAATTACGCTGAAATATAAATGGGTTTCTTATCTTTGTTTCCTCATAATCTAATGTTATGAGTGAAAGAAAACAAACTCTGCGACGCCTACGGTGGAAACCACATTTTTTAAATGGTTTAACTCTTTGTGTCAGTGCCGGGACACACCTTTCCTGTGTGTCAATTTCAGTTTAATGTCTCTCTTACCATTCCCGTTTTCTCATTCTCCATCTCTTCAGACCAGAGCCTCATGGTCGTGGAGGCGGCAGCTCTCAGCCGGGTCAGGCAGACTCGCCGCTCCCAGAACAGGATGAGGAAATACTGGGCTCTGATGACGACGAGCAGGAAGATCCCAACGACTACTGCAAGGGTAGGATGTTCACTCTTCATTTATCAGACAAGATGATCATAAAACATTTTGTTTTCATCAGTATTATTGGCACATAACTCAATGATAATCCAGAGAGAAATTGGAATAATACATAATTCTCAATATTGTTTGTGCATTTTAACCAAAAATCAACAATTGCTCTGTATTTTTCTGGAGATTATTCAACACAAACGCACACACACAGACATTGATAATCTCTCCAAAATTAAATGTGTTGAATGTTTCTCAAAAGTTAAGATGGACCATAACTCTAAAATCACTTCGCCCTCATGCTGCGGTCACACTGAACCCGAATTCAGGAAATCATAAATAGTATATTGTGTGAAATCAACTGCATGTAACCACTTTTTTTTTTCAACAGGTGGATATCACCATGTGAAAATTGGAGATCTGTTCAACGGCAGATACCATGTGATCCGCAAGCTGGGGTGGGGCCACTTCTCCACTGTGTGGCTGGCCTGGGACATCCAGTGAGTTTGTCTCCTCACCTCCCATGCAGAGATTTAAGATTTTACGATTTAAGGTTTTACAATCACGAGGAAACCAAATGAACACGTTCTAATTGTCCGTCTTGATTTCCCCTGCTCATATCGGTAGAACACAGAAATATAGTCACATGCATCTCAGCCAGCAATTGTGTTGTTCTCAATAGATACATGAAGCTGAAACAAAGCAGGCACTAATAATTATAGAGTAATAATAAAAAACAGCTGATGTTGCTTGTGTTTCTCAGGGAGAAGCGCTTCGTGGCCATGAAGGTCGTAAAAAGTGCTGAGCATTACACAGAGACGGCTCTGGATGAGATTAAGCTGCTCAAATCTGTAAGGCACACAATCATCGTGGCAAACATTTCCTCTCTATTTATTAAAATGGCTCTGATACCTGAAACTGTGAGTGTATATTTTACAGGTGAGGAACACGGATCCAAGTGACCCCAGCAGAGAGAGAGTGGTGCAGCTTCTAGACGACTTCAAAATTTCTGGCATGAATGGCACTCGTATCCTCTGTAGAGAAACAAACAGAATGAACAGTTAATGTGTGACCACCATAGAATTTTTATCTCACCAGACTGACTTAGTCTTAAATATGAGATAAGATAATCCTTTTGAATCCCAGCCAGGTCAAGGGTTGTGTTACCCCTGAGAAAGGTACCCAATTCCCATTGCTCATTGTGCCTCAGTGTACTCCTAGTGTTGGTTCCAAGCCCGGATAAATGGTAGGGTTTATTTATTTAAAAAAAATAAATCTCTGCCAAATCAAATATGCGGATCATCCGCTGCTTCGACCCCTAGATAGGAAGAAACCCAATGATGGATTGCAGGATTTACAAAAAAGACAATACATTTATATTTAGATTATATTAAAAAAAAACTTGATTTTCTTTAAAAGTATATTTACTGACAAGTTTTCTTACTGTTCATTGTACTTTATATTCTGTGTAGGAAGGCAACGGTGTAACAGCAGAAACCTAATTGCTTGCCATTCTTCCATTTTTCTTTTCTTTATCGTTGCTGTCTCACTGGTACTGAGATGTAACAATTACACTCATTCTAGGCCAAATAGCTACTTCAGTGTCCATTTCCTGCTTCACATGGGCCATTGCCACATTTGTCTGAATTATTTTTTAAATTTAAAAACATCTTGTTCAGAGTTCTGGCAGAATTATTGCTTTTGAACTTTTGTAACAGGATACAATTTCAGGTTTTCGTCATAATAAATAATAATGATAGTAAAATACTTATATAAGTCACTGATAAAATGATTGAATGAAGAAAAACACCTAAAACAACCTGTTGGGTTGAAAAGAATGTTGTACAAAAGACTGCTGACTGAAACAGGTGTGAATTTAATTACAATAGTCTCAACAAGGAAAAAATAAAAGCATATAAAGCAGTGCCATGATTAGCCCGGGATAAAATTGAGCTGATCTTGGAGATTTGCCTAAGCTGAGGACAGTTTCTCACAAAGCTGACGTAAACCTAAGCTAAACATCGAATTCTCCAGATTTTTTTATTACATCCACAAATTCACTCTATATACTGCCATTCACGGCTCACAGATGTCCGTCTGACATTAGCCCAGCTGTGTGTTCTGACAGACCTTAAGTGTCACAGTCTGACACCTGCTCCATCCTTTTCTCTCCCACGCCTTCCAGGTCTCCAGCTGTGTACTCAGGCGCTGCGCCCAGACTTCCTCTGGAAACTGGAGTTAGCTGCTGTGGTGAGGGAAACGCAGTGACGAGGCGTATTTCACCTTGAAAGGTGTTGAAAGTCATAACTCCGTGTTTGCAAAAGGCAATAATGTGTGTCTTTATTGACTCAGTGAGGTTACAGTGTGCAATAGTTGAAAACCCAAGGCACTTAAAAAAGCATTTATTAGTACAGCTAATGTAGGTTTTCCCCCTTTTTTCCATTTTTCCACTCCTTTTCTTTTTATGATTTTTATCTAGTCTGAACTGCTGATGACTTGAAAATGGATTTAACCGTGTCTCACAATTTATACTAATTTGTACTTTTTGAATTCCACAGAAAGTTGATTCCGCTTAAAACAATTATCTTTATGTTCTACTGGGTTACATCTACTATAGATAAAGTTGTCCTACTCTGATACTAAAGTTCTCGTCTGCAACAGTATTGATACGAAGAGCACAGTATTCTCAACTTTTGACAGCTATGCTGCAGACAGACAGGAACATGGCTGAAGACATAAATGCTAGTTTATGTTCACAACACTGAGCTGGCTGAACGTAGCAAGTGCTGAGAAGCCTTCATGACCAGATCAACACCAACCGTGGTGTTGTAATTGATATCAAGTATTTTCCTTAGTATCAATATCGAGTTTGAAATTCTGACAACCCTATCTATAGATAGATTAAACTGGGAATGAATGTCTTGTTAGTCCTTGACCATGCATGTCCTCAGATGTGTGCATGGTGTTTGAGGTGCTGGGATATCACCTGCTAAAGTGGATCATCAAATCAAATTATCAAGGCCTGCCCCTGCCTTGTGTTAAAAGCATCATACGACAGGTACTGTACAGCAACACAAGAGCAAGTACACTTTGAAAAAAACAAAGTCAAACTTGACTTTGTTTTTGTTGTTGGACTGTCTCCATGAGACACGACGTTCTGTTTTGTTTAGACCCAGTAGGAGACTCTTGAGAAATATCTGGTGTAAGCGATGATGTATCTCTGCTGCTCCGCAGGTCCTGCAGGGTTTGGACTACCTCCACACCAAATGCAAGATCATCCACACGGACATCAAACCGGAGAACATTCTGCTGACGGTCAACGAGCCCTACATCAAGAAAATGGCCGCCGAAGCAACGCAGTGGCAAAAGAGCGGCGCGGCGCCCCCATCAGGCTCTGCAGGTCACCACCCCATTTTTCTTCTACTATCCCTGAAGCAAAACCTTGGATCAGCATTTTGCTGACACACCAGAGGTTTGCTGTTTAGATCTCTCAGCATGCAGTGCTTCTCGATTCCACTCTGGGACTCACTGCCCTGTTTTAGATGATGCCCTGCTCCAACACGTGATTCAAATAAATTGGTCATTATCACGCTTGCTGACCATTTGAGTCAGGTGTTTTGGAGCAGGGGAGGGTTCCCCAAGGACCAGGATTGAGAGACATGTCTATGACATGTGTCATAGTGATGTATCAATTATTTGGTGGTTGAGTCAAAATGCAAGTTATTGGCATATTTTGATTTAATTTGTGTGACCCAGCTTAAATTGAGTGTGTGTTTATTACCTCTTTATCAATTGAAATGTTATCAAAATTACAATGCAGCCTGCTGCAATTTTCAAATCACAGGAGGTGCAAAAGCCAAAATGTTTGTCAAAATATTGTATTAGATTAACACCATGGTGTTTCTCACAGATCTGCACAAATATCACACAGTAATCATTTTAATTTTTTTTCGAATGAAAATGAGAATAATGATGTCAAAATAATCATATTTATTCAAAATCTGCATAATACACACTGATCTTGTCAGGACCAGTAGTCCTCATGGAGACCAAAACCTGGTCCTCGTGAGGCAGAACCTTATTTCTGAGGAACTGGTTAGGTTTAGGGCTAAGATTTGAATTGTGGTTAGGGTAAGATAAGGGTTGATTAGCTGGTTATGGTTGAGTTGAGGAACAACACTTTCTGGAAGTCAGTGAGAGTCTTCAAAATAATACCTGCATGAACGTGTGTGTGTGTGTGTGTTCTTCACAAAGTAGAAGCACTGTGTGTCAGTATGAGTCATGTCTGGATTGCCCATGGAAATTACCAGATTGCTCAGAGGAGTGTGGCTCCTGCCGAGCTGGTGTGAATCAAGTCATCTACTCGCACAGAATACTAATTTTAGAGAAGCGACAGATATGCCACATAATTAAATTTGCCTGCATAACCCTCTAATTTTTCCTGTTTCCCCACAGTGAGCACAGCCCCACCACCCAAACCAGTAAGTCATGCTTTAAAACCAGATTTAAGTAACAAGCAGTCTACATTACATTTTAAATTAAGTCACGGAATAAACTCTCAATTGTGTTCCCTAGATGGCCAAAATGTCAAAGAACAAAAAGAAGAAGATGAAGAAGAAGCAGAAGAAACAGGCAGAGCTGCTGGAGAAAAGGATCCAGGAGATGGAGGGAGGAGGGACACCTGAAGGATGTGAAGACGAAGACGACGATGAGACGACGCCAGAAACCACAGAAGACACGACTTCCACAGCCACACTGTCCATGTCTGCAACACTCCAAGACATCGCCAACCACACTCTCACAGGTGAACACACAATTTTAATATTCAGAGAAAGTTTATTGTTTATCATTAAAAAGTACAGTGTGAAAAATGTATATTTATTGGTGAAGTTGCATGTTGCAGTTATATGTCCCTCGTCCTTTTCTTCCAAGTGTGTTGGAGAACCTGTGTAGCCTTCAGTTAGCATCATGTTTAGTTTGTCCATTATAAACACATGTCAGTAGAGTTGACCCAGCTCCTGATGTACACTAAATAAGGCTCGTTCTGGGGAAATAAAAAACAATTGATAAAATCAGGTGTGTTTACAAGTCTATCTTCAGTTTTTCCCTTAATGAAATCAATTTCACCAGAATTGAACACACTGGACCTTTAAATATAGACAAATGTCTGTGCCATTCACACTTTTGTTAAATGACTCCACACCAAGCTGATTGAGCCTGTCAGCTCCACACTCGTCTCTCTGTGTTTCTCAGTGTAGCAGTGTTTAGATGTCGTGTTGAGATTTCCGCACTGCACCAAGGTCTCATAGTTTCTCTTGACGAAGCTCATTTCAGATGCAGGACTCGGCATAAAATCTTTCATCATTTCTATTCACATAGACCAAACAGAGGCAAAATAAACGACAACAATAAAAAAAAATCACCAAAAGTTACGCACTGCAGCCTTAAAACTGTTAAATTGAATTAATGTCATAAACAGTGTAATAATATTCAAAAGCATAATCTTAAGCGTGTACATTTTTCTGCAGACATGCCAACCAACAGTCAACCCGTACAGACGCCTGAAGGAGATGAACAAAAACAAAATTTAGCCCAGGGGGAGAGAGGGATAGATGTGAACTTCAACGGCATCGCCTCCACACCGGAGAGCGAAACCAGCCCAGAGAGCGAGATTCATGGGACCAAGCCATCAACAGAGGAGCAACAGGAGGAGGACCAACAGAATGCAAACCAAGCAGAAGACAACGTAAACAACACCCAAGACGCATTAAACAACAAAGATGAGCAAAAGACCTGTAACGGTTTGTCAAGTGGGGACTCATGCGTGGACCAGCAGCAGCTTCCTGCCCCCCTCTGCCCAGACTCTGACACTGTAGGGCTAAAGGAAGGAGAAAAAGAGGTGAAGAGGGGGGATGAGATGGACACTCAAGGAGTCGCAAAAGGAGGGGATGAAGACGACAACAGCCTGAATGGTAAGTTAAAAATAAAAACCCAGATTTGATTTCCAGCTCTGTGTAGACTTAATGTATGTACTGTATGGTTCCAACCAACAAATATTTTCATAGTTAATTCATTATTTTCTTGATCAATGAGTTAGTTAGTTGATCCATAAAATGTCAGAAAATTGAATGGCCTAACGGCTCACATTTAAGAAGCCGAAAAATCTGAGGAAACTGACTTATCCTTTATCAAAATAGTTGATGTAAATTTATGTCACTGAACAATTACTTGCATTGTAATGCATAGTAGGATATTTTGGCTCGTCCACACAACTTTTAAAGGGCTTTTTCAGGGTTAATACTTTTTTGTTTTTTAAGGGTTAAGGGTTGTAGTTGAGTTGGTTATTAGGGAAAGGGTTATGTCTAGGGTTCACTTTATACATGCTTTGAATCAGAACATTCATTCTGAATTGTGCCAGTGGTTTGGACTTTACATTCACAGTTTGTAGTCACAAACATTTTGGTCTGTAACCTTCATTTGATGATCATTAACATTTTCAGTGTAGCTTCAGCGGGAGAGGCTCAGAGGGTGTGGGCTCTGCTGTTTTCAGTGACTTAAACAGGCTATATAAAGAAAATAGGTCATGGTAGTTAAGATGGTATACATACGGATGCTTTTTTTAACCCTAGCACGTTAATAGCAACTTCTCTGAGCCAGTGACCAGGGAGTGGCACTGTAATATAAAACCTAGTTAACCTTCAGGGTTTAACACCAGCTTAACCTGTCACCATTTTTCTTTAAACTCTTCCTAAAGTCATTGCTCATTCATTCATTCATTTGAGCAGCGCCACCACAAAGAGACATGAAGTAGTGACGCCCCACTGTTTACTTTAAAGTGCCTTCATTTGTTAATTCAAATATCAGTAATTGCCCTGGCTATCGATTATCATATTGCAGGAGGGAGGATTGTGAAACCAAATCAATATTTTGACACCCCTATGTGAGGGGTGTAATGACGTCTTGAAGGAATTGGATAAAAATCACAATATTTATGCTCTAGGGTTATTCTTAAATCCCATTGGATTAGAAAAACAGAGGAAGGTTAAGTCAGGTTTTAAAGAGGCGTCATGTTTCATGGGAAACCGGTGGTTTTAATCTCAGTCTGTCAAACTTACGTGTTGAATATTTATTTCTCGTGTCTCTCCCTCTTCCTTTGTCTTCCTCTGTTCCATCCACCTCTCCTTCTCTGTTACAGGAGCAGCTGGTGGTATGTTGATAAACCCTCTGGAGCCTATCAATGCTGACAAGCTACAGGTCAAGATCGCTGACCTTGGCAACGCCTGCTGGGTGGTGAGTAATAAAAAGAATAACAACAACTTTTTCTTTTGGGAACTTAAAGGTTGCAGTCTTCCATAGGCCTAATTTGTGTCTGACTTCACAACACCAGGTGGCGATATGTCACCGTTCTGCTCAGTATTATGTGATTTCTAGTTGAATTATGTCAAAGCTGGTGGCCATTTGTTAGCATTTTATTTCATTCTACTTTCTAATTTATTTCCAGTTGCGTGCTCTGACTCTTTAGCGTTTGCACTCCAAACTTCAACAAACCGAAGACGGACAGCGACTCCAAGCCTGTGTCTAATTCCGGTCCGTTGAGCTGTTGCTCCAAAACTTGGTAGCCAATTAGCAGGCAGCTTTCTTAGCCCCACCCATGATCAGAATCGCAGACAAAAAACAGGGAGTGTAGATAACAAGGTTGGAGTCAGCGCAGGCGAGATGTTTTGTTTACAATTAGTGTATTTAGATTTTGTGGTGTTTCATAAAAAGTGTTGTTAACAGCGTGGCGTTTTCTCACTCTGGATTCTGTTTGCTAAACATAACATTTTCAAGCTCCCAAAATGCTGGTTCTGTGTGGATAAGAAGCAGATGCTGAATAAAACTTGTGCGGATTCTCTTTTAACTCATTCACATGTGGACAAGCCCTAACTCTGAGTTTCTCTCTTCTTCTTCTTCTCGCAGAATAAACATTTTACAGACGACATCCAGACAAGGCAGTATCGTTCTCTTGAGGTGCTGATAGGATCAGGCTACAGCACACCAGCAGACATCTGGAGCACAGCCTGCATGGTAAAACTCACCCAAGCACATACAGACAGACAGACAGACTGGGCACATGTACAAATATTAATATTTAAATGTTGCATTTTTCCTCTTAGGCCTTTGAACTTGCTACTGGAGATTATCTGTTTGAACCTCACTCTGGGGAGGACTACTCCAGAGATGAAGGTCAGTATGTCTGTCCCCCGAGACGTCCACACAACGCAAGATATCAGGGTTTTAATTACGAGGGAAAGAGACAAGAAACAGCGAGTGTGAAGATTAATTTGAGGAAACATATTGTGAGATCTCTAGAGAGAAGACCTGCTAATTGGTGTTTGTTCTGCTTTCGCAGTGAAATCTTGTTTTAATTCATTTTCAGCCCATTGAAATCTAGTCCAACCCTGTAGATGTGTTTACTTTGGTGTTTCAACATCTGCGTATTGTGTTTCTCTGTAGATCACATCGCCTTGATCATCGAGCTGCTGGGGAAAGTTCCTCGCAAGCTGGTTTTGGCAGGCAAATACTCCAAGGAGTTTTTCACCAAGAAAGGTAAACACACCTGCTGCTGCTGCAAAAGTTTCCCGTTAATTATCCAGTCTAGCAGCCCGTCCACAGTCTAATTAGCATGTGGTGGGACAAATCAGCCTGTGGCGAGACAAGCTGCATTATGAACCTGAAATAATAACACAAAAGGTCTCTAACACAATGTTTTGGGCTGTTGCTTCTTTGTGAATTGAGTTCATACTCGAGCAGCTGACGTCTCCGGGGAAAAACAACCATCTGCTCAGTTTCGAGGCAGATTGTGTAAATTAAATCCAATGCAGCCGTTTCAGGTTTAATGACATAATAAATATGCTATCATCTACATCCTACACTCACCAGCCGATTTATTAGGCACACAGAACACCTGGGATTTGACACATTTGTCGAGGCTAACCCTGACAAGCATATGTCCGACCTGCTTTAGTCGTACGCTCCTAAGATGAAGCTTAGAGGTGACGGCACATTTTCAGTCACTGCTCTGGAACTGTGGAATGAGCTACCTTTGCACATCAGGCAAGACTGACTCACTTCTTGTTTTGAAGTCGTCTCTTAAAACACATTTTTTATTTTTGACTTTTAACTCAGTTTGAGATCTTGGCTTTAACTATTGTTGTTGTTTTACTCATTGTTTTTACTTTTTATTTGTCATGTCTGTGTCCAGCACTTTGGCCAACTGTGTTGTCTTTAAAATGCTTTATAAGTCAAGTTGGATTGGATTGGATACTCATTGACAGTATATAAAATGTGGCCTCTGCTTTGCTGGCTCAATTAATGGAGTACTGAATAGCCACAAGGGGGCGACTCCACTGGTTTGAATGGAAGTCTACAGGGAAATTGGTCCATTTCTCACTTGATTTACAGCATTATCCAGAGGAGTTAATGGTGTCAGTCACTAGTTTAATGTCTGCTTCTATACAATATCATGTCATTTTTGTGAATACTATGCTCCCATTAAGAGGAAAGTAGATGATAAAGTACAGCGCAGGGAGAGGGAAAAAGAAAAAATTTGATTTAAAACAAAGAAGACATTATAAACACTAGACTAAGTAAACATATTAACAAGCCTTAGATTTTGTGTTTACATATACGTTTGTAAATAAGTCACTACCTTATACACAAGGTGAAGAGACTAAGTGCATGGACTAAGCTGTCATTATTAAACTTGAATCCCTATGTTTTCCAGGTGACCTGCGTCACATCACCAAGCTGAAGCCGTGGGGTCTGTTGGACGTCCTGGTAGAAAAGTACGAGTGGGCGAAGGACGAGGCTCAGTGTTTCAGCAGCTTCCTGCTGCCGATGCTCGACCTGGTACCCGAGCGCAGAGCCACAGCTGCCCACTGTCTCTCCCACCCGTGGCTTCAGTCGTAGAGGTCACTGGTGTGCGCGGCCACGCTCTTATTGTGAACGTTATGTTTAAGGTCCTGGGCTTGAAAACCCCTCACGGTAAATAAACGCACTCATGTCTGTGAGAACGCGCAGCTGCATCGTCCCTGCCTCCGCGTGTCCTGGATCTTTGACAGAGAGACTCTGCTGCTGAGGTTACACTGGTTATGGAAAGAACTCGAGGGCTTCTCCCTTCATTTCTGGCTCTTTTTGTTTGTTTGTTTTTTACGTGCCGCAGTCTCTCTGGTTTCAGCACCTCTTCTCTGTCATTTTAGATTAGATAATTAATGCCGGTAGATTTAAATGCACTTGTCTACACACGCTGAAGGCAGGGTGTTCATAGGAACAAGGATTACCATTTAACCATGTCCTGTTTTCACGTTTTTTTGATCACAGAATAGTCCGACTGTGCCAACGTTTCTGCTTTTGGCTGTCCAACTGTGTGCAAATAGCTCAGATTTGATGAATGTGTACCGTAAAAAGGCATGTAGGGTGTTTAGTATTTGTCTTAGCAACGTTAAAATAGCTTTTGTACATTTATATACAGACAGCACTACAGGATTGGGATGTTTTTGCCTCAGCGATGTGCACTGTGTTCAGTATCAGTCCAGTTCTGGCCAAAATGACTGGATCAGATATGGGGGAAAAAACAAAACTCTTAATGCTTCGTAAATGCTTCTCTAAAACACGGGCAACAGATTCTGCTAATGTCCTCCATGTAGTCGGGTGGTTTGGATCTTAATGTATCAGCACAAATGTCAAATTCTGCAGTTCTTACCTCTACAACTTTATCGTGCTGATATCAGCAACGGTAAACACTCAAAGTTGTGATATTGGTAAAAAAAAACAAAAAAAAAAAACGAGGTATCAAGCCATGCCTTCTGTTTTCTTTTAAAAGTCAACAAAATTCCAGAGTAATTCACTTCATGCACATGAAAGAATCTTTTTTCATTATCTTCATATGCCATTGTTTATAGTAACAAGTGAAGTATGAATGAATTCCCGTCCTGTGTGTCCAGAACAGAACCGTGCACCAAAGACTTGGCCTTGAATCTCTTCCTGTTTGCAGCGTGAGCTTCGTACACTTTCCATTAAAAAACCCGTCGGCAGCAACAGCTGTGAAGCTTCTTTTTTTTTTACACACTTTTTAAATAATAAAATCTTGAATATTAAGGCGATTCGCAGCTGCTTCAGAGTTAAAGTTACAAGTGTTTCCGCGGCACATGGAGGTGTTGACTTTAAAAATACGGTCACGTTGAATTCCCGCCAAAACTGCTTTTCTTATTTTTCTACAAAGTCTCTTGTTCCCGTGTCTTCCCTCTTTCATTATTTCATCATTATTTTTTTTTCTGTAGGCAATAAGAATAAATATTTTTCAAAATCTTATCTGGACTGATCTTGCCTAATGTATCCATGTATCCACTTGCCATTTGACATTTCAAAATAAGACCGATGCAACAGCATTTAAAATACATTTTAAAGTTAGGAGCAGCTTTACCTTTAGTCTGTAATCAATACTTTTATAACTGATTAATGTACTGATAATCTTCTCCATTAATACTTCTTTTTTCCAGAAAATGTTGAAAATGAAGGAGCAAAGAAACCAGAATATTAACTTTTAAGAAGCTGGAAAATCTCTTGTAAATTTGTTTTATCTATTGGGGAAAAAAATGCTCAAACCAATTACCAAAATAATCGGGGATTCATTTAGTCGTCAATCATTGCAGCCCTAATTAATACTCCTCAGTATTGTAAGTACTGTAAGTACAGTTCACAAAATAACTTTCGTTTCAGCACCGGAAAATCCAAAAGTGTTGAGCTGGAGTTTGAGGTCGACAGCCACTTTATTAGGTACACAGGACACTTAAAGTGGCAGCAGGTGTGGGCTTCTGCTGCTGTTGCTGCTGGAGTCCTTCTGTTTCATGGTTGTGTTCAGAGATGGTCTTTTTGATATCTTTGTTATAACAAGTGGTCATTTCGTCTAGAACCACTGATCATTCTCCTCTGACATCAACTAGGCATTTTCTACCCAGAAAAACTGCTGCTCACTGGATACTTTCTTTTTCAGATCCATTCTGTATAAAAACTAGATAAAGGTATTTGTGAAAATCAAATCAAGCCACGTCATTCTGATGCTCAGTCATGTCAGTTGTACCTTGTGTGTAAATGTCTCTGGACTTTGAGCCCCTTGAGTCAACATTGCTCCCCTTTTCCACTTCCTGTCCATCTCTGGTCACTGTCGTCCACCAGGTGGCGTCTATGCGTTATCTGTGGTTGAGGGGGGAACAAACAACAGCATTATTTAAAAGATGAAGTCAAAATAGAATAAAATCAAGAGTGTGACATAATGACATGACTAATTTACATTGTAAATCAAGGAGAGTGGAGATCTTTTTAATACAGTGTAAACATTTAACAAACAGATGTATAACAGATAAAGATAGGTGAGAACAAGTAGATATGTTAACCCAGCGTTCAGCTTAGAACCGGGTTTACTATTTACGACAGGACACTGAACGCAACACGCAGGTGGACGTTATCCTTTTCATCCATGGAAACTCAAAATGAACCATAATATCAACAGTTACAGCTCAACAAGAGTTAATGATGCTGGAGACGCGTGTGTGTGTGTTAATAGGGCGAGCAGTTGCTTACTCTTGGATGTAACTTTTCTCATTGGACATGACCACATATAAAGACTAGCAGTCAGAGTAGCTTCAGCTTCCATTAGCTGTACTGGGTATTTGTCAGGCTTGGGAGTGAAGTCTCGTACCTTTGCCCTCCACCTGGAAGTCCTCGGGCAGCAGCTTGTCCTGTCTGCTGCCCAGGCTGAAGGCCAGGAAGGAGAGGACGAGTGAGTCCATGATGCTGATGATGGCCAGGATGTAGGCCCAGCGCACGGTGCAGTTGCCCAGAGTGTATTTGTCGGTTCGCTGGCCACACATTCGCTTCACCTCATCTGAATCCCAGCCGTCAGGATAGATCATACAGCCAATCACCATGCACGTACCTGACAGAGGGAGACGGGGTAGTTACAGTGTTGGGTTTTAGGTCGGGGACAGAAATGTGTTTTGATGTTTCTCTGTTTAACGAGTGATTGACGCAGACTTTTAAGGTTTTTAAAAGGTAAAGATCAAACTCTGGCTTGTTATCCACATGTGAGTCAGAGTTTTGTGAAAGTTGGTCTATATTCCAACCTCTCACTACCATCTTGCTTCACTAGTGTAGCGGTCATGCTTCTTCCGTCTCTCCATCAGTCGTGGCGTAAAGTAAACGCATCTTATGTGTGGTGAGGGAATGTCACCGGGCGACACAAAAACAAATATTACAAACAAGTGATTTGTTTATATTTAAATGTATGTATTACAGCTTTAAATAAACATTTATGGATAGTTTATTCAGTTTCTGCCAATAAACCATCCTAAATGCTACACTCTGAAAAAATATAATATAGATTTTTTTTTTTTTCGTGTGTGCATGTGTTGCTTAGCAACTCCAGAAAGGTAAACTTGTTCATTCATTATTGACTCAGCAGAGACAGCTGGACTCATCTCTGCATGAAGAGCCATGTTAAACGATCAGGTGACGAGGAGTAACATTAGCACACGCACACCCTGATCTCACTTTCACTTTCTGAGCCTCACACACACACACACACACTCTCACTTTCGACTTCCTAACACACTGACACCTGAAAACAATTAGACGGCTGCTGGATGAAAGCATGACTTTGATGTTCACACGCACACACACACACACAGACATGGAGCAGGTGTGTTGGTATGAGGAAGGAGACGAGGACATGTCTCAGCTTGTCCACAGGATGAAGCTGCTTCTGTTCACAAGTGTCAGATTTCAAAAGCACAATCATGTTTCACGTCTCGGTCTCTGTGTTCTACAGATGTTAAAAGATTAAGTTCTTTATTCATATGTCAGTGAATGTTCTCAGTCATCCAGGTCAAAATCTTCTTCAGTACTTTTAACTCAAGCAAGTCCAGTCACCCACAGCTGACTACTGAAGAAAATTCTTTATTTATAGTACTCAGCTTTTTAGAGTGGTGCTGCTCTGGAAAGTAACTGAGTACATTATTTAGGTTTTATGTTCTTTCCTACCTCAGTATTGTTAGGTTTTCCAGATGAATTAATATTCTTGGTTAAAAAAAAAAAATCTTTACCTGTATATCTTCTTACTGTGGGGAGAGAAATGTTGTACTTACCCATTAAAATGGGGGTCTCAAACTCATATGACCTGGTGGGGCCACTGAGTGTCTAGTCTGGTCAGGAGGGGGCGATGAAGTGGAAAAAAGTGCAACTTTTTGTGAACAACAATATAATGATATTTGAGATGATTTTTTTTGAAGAATTTCAAAATAAAAGTGTTTGCTTTGTTATGGAACAATAGTTTCCAATAAAAAAAAATGCATTCATGACTCAAAATGAATCTGTGATTAAAAAAAACTGACGAGGGCCACGTTTAATTGATTGGCAGGCCACAAGTGGTCCACAGCCGGCGAGTTTGAGACCTCTGCTTTAGAAAATGGACCAAATGAAAAGAGAATCATAACGATTTTGTGTCACCAGTTGACATTCCCACCCTGCACACAGGATGTGATTTTTTTTTTTACGTTAAGACACACTGACGACTTGGGTGAATGCTTCTTGACAACGCCCATCTCTGCTCTACTGCTGTATACATACAAACGCTCCAGTCACTGATCGTTTTGGTTTTTTATATGAAGGACGCAGCAAATGACTAAAGGAGGCCAAATAATAAATAAAAACAACAACAATGACGCTCAGTGAAAGTTTTAAGTTTTAAAAAAGGCTAATCTATATTAACTAGTGGGTCAAACCCTGCTCCATCCTCACTGGAGGCCAGCTGCATCCACGCGCAGATCTTGTACACACTCCCCGCGTTGCAGAAGAAGAAGAGGCTGAAGCAGACGATGCTCCCCACCACCAGCAGCATGGAGATGCCCACGAAGAACATGGCCGTCTTGAAGGCGCCGGACGGGATGGAGCCGAAGTCGAGCGCGCTCCCTTTGCACGTAAGCTCTGAGGTGAGCGCGTTCCCGATGCAGTAGTGGAAAAGGCCGAAGTATCCGGCCTGAGGCGTGTTCACGCTGTCCCCGATCCAGTAAGGCTGGATGAAGACCACCACCGTGATGACGGCGAACGTGATGGTGAACACGGTCCACAGCACGCCCATGGCGCGCGCGTTGCGCACGTAGTTGGTGTGGTATATCTTGGCTGCTTCCTGCGCTGGAAGCATGGCCGCTGTATGTTCGTTCGTTTGTTCGTTTGTTTGATTGATTGATTGAAGTGATCAGGTTTGAGCTTCTCCTGTGTTTAAAGCTGTGGAGCCTCGGTGAAGCTTCTCATGCTGCTGGAGCTGGATCACATGTGGTCCTTTAAATCCTGGACAGATCACACACGCACACACCTGTGAGAGTGATGGTGATCACACGTGTCATTGCCGCCACTTCAAAACACTCAGTGGCGTGAATAGACAATTCAGGATGCAGGGGCTCAGGTTAAAAAAGGGCACCACCTCATAACTAGGGACAGTGTAGTCTCTAGTTAGAACAAATACTTTGCTACTGTACTTAAGTACAAAATTAACATATCTGCGCTTTACATTATCCATTCACACGCTGCAACATGGGGTTAAGTGTCTCGCTCAAGGACACATATAGACTAGAAGAGACTAGAATTGAACCCACAGCCTTCCAGTTGAAAGACAACATGCCCTACCACTTTAATACTTTTACTTTTAAAACTTAAGTACATTTTATATCCGAAATGAAATGAGCATTTGTTTCTCATTTTCTCAATTTATTGTCGAAAACTCCATCCATTGTTATACATAAATACAATCCATGTCTTACATACACATTTTTTTCCAATAACACTCACACAGATGTTTAATTCTACTATACACCAAGTTTCTACAGAATAGTTGTTTAAAGGTGCTATATAAGTTATAATGATTATAATTACTGTGTAAAGGAATTACCACTGTCTGAATGAAAACGTTAGATGCAATTTGTTTTATTACACACTCTTGATTTAGAATGAATGCAACTGAATTTAAGATAAAGGCCATAATATTGTCACCCTGTTAAAATAATCGCCTAACTCATTTTTTCAAGTTTTTCAGGAAACACAAAACACTTCCCTGCTTCACACACACACTTGACATAGGCCATTATCTTAAAGGGGTAAAATCACATGATCTGATCCAACTGAGGATGTAGGCGATTTTACCATAGGTGGCCGGCATCATGAGGAGATGATTTAGGCAAAAAAACCTATTTTGACAAAAAATGACTTAGGCGATTATTTTAACAGTGCGATATAAAGAAAATAAAAATGTAATTTAAACAAATTTAAAGGTTTTCTTACCTGGTCAGAGGGCAAAAGGTAGCGGCACTATGCTTTCTCTCTCACTCTCACTCTCACTCTCACTCTCTCTCTCTCTCTCTCCCCCCAGAGGAAGGATGGACATAATGAATGATTAATGGTTAAAAGATCTGCAGAATAGAGTAACACGGCTTTCCAGATGGCAGACCAGACAAGTCCTCCTCTCACTTTTAAGGTAACGAATGGTCACTTTCATTATCTGTGTCCGTCTTTCTCAGATAGATAGATAGATAGATAGATAGATAGATAGATAGATAGATAATATTTTTAAATAAAAATAATGAGAATTCAAAAGTCATAACAAGAGAATCCAGATTCTGTCAAATTATAGTGGTCATGGTCCCCAGGGATCATGATAACATGTATGTTTTACAGTCAGACCCTGGATGGCGCTAGAGAGCTGCAATTTCGCCACATCATCATCACATAAAAGGTGCCCATGTCTCTGTTTCCTCACTTTTCCTTAAAGGCATCACATGCTGTTTAAGTCTGATCATCCATCCATGTTCTACCGCTTTATCCTCCACATGAATTGACCAAAAATAAGAATATATTTCTGTGTCTTTGATCCTTTGTCTTAATACAACTCAACTGCTTCTTCACAACAACAACCCAGTTTATCTCCAGCTTTTAAAGAAAAGCAGCAGTCCCCCTGTGTTTTTTTCATCTAACAACATTAAATAATCGTGACAAAGTCAAATTTATAAGCTCTGTTACAGTCACATGTGGGTTGTATTTTCCACAAAGCTTTTCTACAGAATAAGTTAAATTGTCTTGTGTAATCTAATAACCTACATTCCACCATTACATGGTGTTTCTTCATGTCTTTTGTCTTTCATACTGCAGCAATGCTGTAAAGTAGAATTTATCATTCTCTGATAAACCAGAACAGTTGTGAGCACATTTGTATGATATTAGCCATAGCTTTGTATAGTACTGTATTGTATTAGCCTCTTTAAATTGATGGTAATGACTTGTAGCTTGTTTAAAGTGAAGCTAACACGTTAAACCATAACGACTGTTAGCTTTGTTAGCTTCTTTGATGGTAACAATAGTGACACATTAAACCATAACATGTTAGCTTCTTCAAAGTTATGCTAATAGTAGTCACACATTTAAAGATAACAGCAGTTAGCATCTTTAAATTGATGGTAACAGTAGTGACAGGTTAAACCATAATGACTGTTAGCTTTGTTAAGCCTTTTTAAATTTATAGTAAGAGTAATGACGCATTAAACCATAATGACTGTTAGCTTTGTTAAGCTTCTTTAAATTGATGGTAACAGTAATGACAAATTTAGCAGAGCTTTGCTAAAACAGGCCCTTTTAAATGTTGTGTTTGTAAGTGTTTCATGTGGTTGCTAATTTTGTCTTGTTTACTCACAACTACCATTATGGATAGATATATTGTTAAATGGACTCTAGATCTAAATTTCTCTCATCCAGGAGCTGTTTGTAGAATTCATCTATGTGACAGAAGACAACAAAAAAAGGTATTATGTTACACTCCATTCATGTTGTCCCTATACCAGGGTCTATAACACCAAAAACAACTGTTAAAGAGTCACTTTTAATGTTTACATTCAGTACTTTAGACAGAGTATAAAAAATAGATTGATAGATTAGGATGACGTCAGAAAGTGTGTATGTTGATGAGCCTGCCCCAGAATCAGATTCTGGGACGTCTGTTCACTCGGCAGCTCCAGTTGATATTTATTTATTACTCTTGATCTTTGCGTGAAACTTTGACACTCAGAAGGTTGATGTATATAGATGTGTTTGTGTGTGTGTGTGGGCACAAGCATGTCGATGCACTTAGCTTTATTAAGCGATACTGCCCCAGTGTGAGAGGAAGGCGCTTTATAATCAGGTTATTTAGGAGTGGCAATTCAATTTTCACCGACAGAATTGAGTGCAATTCTCCCTCTCTCTCTCTCTGTGTTTGTATTTGTTACCTCTTTAGGACCTTTTCTGGTTATGCAGAGGAGGGACAGTGAATATATTGGACAGAGGATGTTGAAGACGAGAGACATGAGGAGCCAGTTTTCCAGCTTTACTCGGGGTTTTATATTCAGCATGTGAGTGTGTGCACATGTCGGCACTTGCTCTGTGAATGCATAATGTGACGTTCGTCTCTAATTGAATTCATAAATTATAGTGATCTCAAAAAGACAGTCGATAACACCAGGTCTCACAGTGTCAATGCTGTTTGAGTGAGGAGGAAAAAAAATAAACACACATTTCTCTGAAGAAGCTGTACCTAAAGTGTTGGTATGTATGAGCCACTGGTTCTGTATCATGTGCGATTAACTGTATATTGTCTGTAGGTCAATTTGCTCTGGGTGCCTCAGAGTGCACAAAGAGGCTTTTCTCTTCTGTCGCCTCAGCATCTCTTCCTGTCCTTTCCTTTTCCGTTTTCTTGAGAGGGCCGTTTCCATAGAAACAAGGCCCGGGATGCCCTCAGAGAGAGAGGAGAGAGGAAGTGGCAGAAGAAAACTGGCAATATTGTCCTAATTTAATGGTGTTTAATGGTCATTGTTGTTGCAGGTTAATCCTGTTGACCTTTAAAATTACTATTTCTTTCCAGTTCTGAAGTGTTTTACTTCAGGAAGGGTGCTTCTCATTTAAATTTCAACCTTTTGACCATTATATTACATAGAATGTGTATAAGGGCTGAGAGATAGATGTAGCCTAGTAAGTAGCAGCTGGCCACCAGGGGGTGACTCTACTAGTTACAAAAAAACTCAGTTCTAATGCTCTTTTTCAGTAAATTATTCTAGATTTTACTTGATTCATAAAATCTATAAACAGTTTTCTGTGGAGTTAAAGGGCTCAGTCCCGAGAGTCACATCTTTTTCAATTAAACATGATGTCATTGTTTAAAACAATGACATTACCATTTAGTGGAAAATTGAAGCTAAAGTACAGCACATGTGATTCTGATGCTCTCTGATTATATGATGCCCTAAATTCTGACTTGCTACGTTGTCCCATTGTCTTTGGTCTGTCCATTTTTGCCTTGTTGAAACTTTATTTTAATCTCATTTTTGACATTATGATCAGATTATTAAATACTTATTGTTAGACTGATGAATAAAAATACTAGTATGTATATTTACATACGTTGTATGAAATGGAATGAAACCTAGTCCTGGCAACAGGGAGCCATGGAAGGGTCTCTACACTCTCTTTTGTCAGCTGACACAGATGGACTCCATTAGTCTTTGGTCAGTGTGTGTATGTGTGAGTAAAAGCATGCAGCAGAGGACCAAACAACAACAAGTCACTGTTTACTATGTCACATGCACACACACACACACATTCACAGACTTATGCAGCTATTCGTCTTAGACAACTGCCTAAACTTAACCAGTTTAAGTCTCCATGACGACTACTGGTCCAGACAAAGTCAGTGACAATGCCAGAAAAGGGTCGTAAAGACAAATACAGGCACAGACGCACACTGTCTGCTCTCTGAAGCATCAGTAACTCAGTCAATGGGAGTCACTACCTCCATCACCCAGAGGCTGCAGCAGCTACTATGATCCACTCTCCACCCTCACCCTCCTCCAGGCTCCAGGCTCCAGCCATTGTTCGGTCACTGCCCAGCAGGAAGCACCAGAGCCTGGTTAAAAGATGGAGGGAAAATGTGGGTCAGTGTTTCGCCATTGGGTCGAGAGCTGGTGTGTGTGTGTGTGTGCCTGCTCTATAGTGGATCATTACTGACCCTGTACTCCTGTTACATTTGTCAATGACTGGTGATCTGTGAGTAATTATATACAGTGCATGATCAGTACTACAGGCTCTTATATTCTTAAAGTGCAGTACACTGTTTTTTCTGCACAAAAGACACATGAAGGAGGAGTTAACCTGAAAGAAACATTGACATTATATTATGTAACATCAGATTAAGGACCTGTTCAGACCTGTTATTAACATCAGTGCTCAGGCTACATCTGTACAGCCATACAAAACAGCTGCTTCAGTTTCTGTTTGAAAACACCAAGGCTGCATTCTAGTCTGGATGGGCCTTTTGGAAATGATGACACATCATTTACAGGGCTCACACGGTGGTGGAGTGGCTAGCATTGTTGGCTCACAGCAAGAACCTCACCAGTTCAGATCCCAGTTCAAAGTGAATTCTACTGCTAAAAAAACCCAGTAGTTTAGTAGTTTGACAGGACAAATGCTTCTTCTCCCCACTCAGCCCTGCGCTGCTGGTGTATGCACCTAAACTCTCCCTTTACATCATTTAGTTACGCAGTGTAGCTTTAACATATACACAGCATTAGGTGATGGGACAAAGCACTGTGGTGGGTGTTTGGGGGCGGGGGGTCTAATCCTCCCAGGACTCTGCCCCTGCAGCTGACTCACATAAATCCCAAACACATAAGCAGCTCCTCAGTCACACACACGCATGTGTGAAAACACTGACACCGTCACAAATCCCTGCTCACTTCATTAGACTCAGCCACAAATTCTCCGTGTGAGAGGAAAAGGAGAGAGAATTCAACTGCATGATTTTACATTTTTTTTTCCTGCTGCACCTCCTTCCTTCTTTCTTTCTTTCTTTCTTTATCCTGCCAGTGAGACGGAGAATGTGCACTTGCGTAATCCAAGCCAATTCAAAGTGTTTTGTTACTGTGAAGAATGAAGGATTAGTTTATGGAGCTCCAAAGCCAAATATAGCGGGAAAAGACGTGTGAGGGGATTATAGACACATCAAAGAATCAGGACGGAGGAGACGTTATAGAGTGGGCAAACACATGATGCTTAAAGTTTGCTCAACAGAAGTCCATATTTTAGGTTTTTACTTAATTTAATCCAAATTCTGATTGATGGAGATATGTGATTTTCCCTTTATAGTGTATCCTATACACGGTATAGTGTATAATACCACTTTATTAGGTACACCACCACTATCTAATCTGATCAGTCAGTTAATGCAGGGAGAGAGTTCAGGGGGCACTGATGATCCTTCGTGCTGCAGGGCCTTGATTTTGAAACTCAATGTGTCAGGCGTCCTCTGTACCTAATAATGTGGCCGATGAGTATATAATGTGTGGGTCACTGTGTGTATGTGTGTGTGTGTGTATGTTAGAGGCTTTTATGTCCTTTTAACTTTTTCCCAACACATGCTATAATCATTTAAAGGACCATTATGAAGGACAGTACGCATGCGTGCCTGTGCATAAACACTGACCTTGTCAGGACCAGTAGTCCAAAACCTGATCCTAATGCAACAGAACCTCAGAACTGGTTAAGTTTAGAGCTTGGATTTGAATTGGTTTGGCATTAACTAGGCATGGTTAAGGTTAGTTATAGCACTTTGTTTAGGCTGTCTAAACAAATGGAAGTCAATGCAGTGGTCTGAGAAGTATGGCTGTGTGTGTGTCTCTCTCCCTCTATGTGTGTGTGTGTAAGGCATCAAATCCCAGTTGGAAAATGAATTGCTGACTGACAGAACTTGGGGGCGGCTTAAATATTTTTCTTTGTGAATTCCTCTCATGCCGTTAAGTGCTATTTTGTGAATATGCGGCCCCCAAATACTGGGATCATGCAGCAGTTTGGCAAGTGCAATTTTAAAGTATCTGTAGGATTGTATAACCCACACAGTCTGGTTATAAAATCGGCCTTTATACTATATTGTATTTGAGTGTTGAGAAGGAGGCAGCGCACGGTGGTACAAATAAACACATGTGAGAAGAAGGAGATGGATTGGGAAAACAAGTGCAGCCTAATTATGTAATCGTTCATATGACATGGTCTTAAAAGCTCACCCGACAGACAGAGTGTGTGTATATGTATGTGTGTGTTAATGCCCGATGGCTGTTTCCCAGCAGATCCAGCAGGATTTCAGCTTTATCCTTATAACTGAATGATAATCTTGTGCAGAATCCAGCACTGATTCCAGGGAACGTGGCCTGTGCAACTCACTAACATCTCCTCCTGGCCCTGAGGCCTCTCTCTCACACACATACTCACACACTCCTGTCAAACTGCTGAACAGCTTTTTTGTGGACGATGTGCTGTATTTTCAGTCATTTTCTGTCTTGACACAAAACAAATAACTTCCTGTGCGCAGCGAAGGAATATCACAAGCTCCAAACTGAGAAACACAGAGTCGTGTGGCGATGATAGCCTTAGTCAGCATTGCTTGGCCTCCTTTAACATTTATTTAAATCTGACAGACATTTTCTTTTGGTATATTTGAAAGTAGCACTACAGTTTTAACAAGCAGTGGAACAGATGCACCCATTAAAGTTCCCCCGTTGAGTGTAGATCCACAGTAAATGGTGACAGACAACATAAACAGAGGGAAAGGATGAACATTAAAGTGACTCAGCCAAAAGAAACAACTCCACTTTCTCCTTTTTGTAGACCTCTACTCTGACTCAGCAGAATCAGTGAAGTTAAACTTCCCACCAAAACCCTCAAGCAAACCGACCACATCTCCCCCTCCACCTGAAACATAACAAACCTCTGCATTAGTTACAACCTTTGACCTGAAGGTGTTTAAAATGGAGGCCCCTCCTCCCCGTCATGGGAAACGTCTGCCAGTGTTTACGGCAGTTTAAAGTGACCTCACATGTCGCTGACGCCTGCAGGTTTATTCATATGTGGGTGTGTCCGTGGGCGGGGCCGCGCGCGGGGGCATGTTGAGCCCTTTGATTGGTTTGTAGTACTGAGAGAAGGCGGGGCTAAATGGGCAATTGGCCGACGAGGCTGTCATTCAAACGCGATTATGCTGCTTTCACGGACTGCACGTATTTTTGTATTATCATACCAAGTACAGTAAAAAATCAACAACTCTCCTTGTTATTTTTTGACACTTATTCAGTTATAGCTACACAAATATTGTATTTAAGTAAAATTTAGTCATGTTTGATTAATAATATCTTTTTTTTCTTTCTACAGAAGTAGAATCAAATCAAGTTTTAAGCATACAGGAAGTTCAACTCTGGTTTCCCTGGTACAGGTTAATTAAATATTTATTATTTTCCATAGAAACTGTGAATTATTTTTCAATGTATTGTTCAAGATTTATTCACATTGTAAAAAAGATAATTACATTACATTACATGTCATTTAGCAGATGATTTTATCCAAAGTGACTTACAATGGAATTGAGTACAATCAGCCAGGGGTGGAGTCGAACTTGTGACCATTGCGACCATGAGGGCATTCTGCTTAAAAATGTGCATGCACTGTATGTACTTTGCTTGATTTTCTCTGTATCAGTTGATTTTAAACACCATGTTCACTTAACTTGCCAGGAGAAGTGCTTCATATTCTGTGTCTCTGTCTCTTGTGGCTGTGAATGAGACTTTCCGTGGTTGGAAAACATTCAGCATCACACTGGGCTTCAAACTCAAGATTCTTGGGGTTTGGAGAGAAATGAGGGTCTGGAGAAGCTGCACAGTCGCAGTGGAAGGAATGCATGAATTAATGTCTTTGGAGATTGGACTAAAAGTCATAATATCTTTGCTTGGATGCTGCATTTGGTGCCAATGTTGACTAATTGCAACTTTACAAACCCTAACTCAGCACACCAATGAATTCTCTGACCCATATGTGTCTCTTTCAGTCAAGAAACGTCTTAAAACTCAGATCTGTGGTGCCTCAGCCTGAGTTAGAGATGATAATTCATGTCTTTGTATCTTCCTGACAGGACTATTGCAACAACTTGTTCATATTTCTCAGAAAAATATCTCTGAAATTGTCTGAAAAAGCTGCTGCAAGGCTGTTAACCAGGTCCAGCCAGAGGCCTTGCATCAAACCCATAACCACAAGATCTGGAATTAAATTTTAAATTCTAACTCTCACTTATAAAGCCCTGCAAACTCAGTGGTAGAGTGGGTCGTCTTTCAACTTGAAGGTTGTGGGTTCGATTCCTGACTCTGCTAGTCTATGTGCTGGTGTGTCCTTGGGCAAGACACTTCACCCCCCATTGCTCATGGCAGTGTGTGAATGGGTAACAAAGATGAGAAAGTGATAGAAAGTATGGGTGAATGGCAAAACTGAGTGGTGATCATCAAGACTAGGAATTTGCTATATAAAAACAGAACATTAACCACTTAGTTAATAACAAATGAATGTGTGATGACAGTTTGTATTTACCTTATTATTCATGGCTCAATGATCATTTGAGATCACAAGACAGATTACTACTATAAGTCAGGGGTCTCAAACTCAAATGACGACCACTGAGTGTTTAGTTTGGTCAGAGAGGGCCAGTCAAATGAAAACAAAAATCCAACTTTTTGAGAAAAAGATATAGAAATAATAATATTTATGATGATATTTGACATAATTTCAAAATAAAAGTGTTTGTTTTGATAGGGAACAATAAATAGTTCACAATATGAACGTATTTATGACGCACAATTATTCTATTAATAAACAAAAACACACAGCGATTATATATATATTGATATTAAGTGGGTTGCGTGCTGCGAGTTTGAGAGCTTTGCTGTGAAGGGAAAGCTTCCGACGGTCCGTGAAGGCAGCGTGACCACCTCCAGTTTACTGTCTCGGCTCATTCAGCGTGAGAAGACAGAGAGACACAGACACTCACTCAGTCCTACGTTCTCGCTCTTGAAACAGGATGTAGCGACAGAGACTGAACTCAAAAAGACGAGAGACAGAGAAAGGAAACAGAGGGTTTAAAACTGTGATGTTGACAATTAACAAAATGCGAGCTGCTGCGGAGGTGAAGGAGAACCGTAACGAGAAGGAGAAGAAGGAGAAGGCAGTGGAGATGAGGCAGCAGCAGCAGCAGCAGCAGGAGGAGGAGGTCACCGCTGCCGCCAGGTCCTGACGGCTGCTCCCGCTGACCTGAGACAACCACACACACACACACACTCACTGAAAACCTAACACAGCAGAAATAACCCACATCTCGTCCGTGGACATTGCAGAGCGATAATGGCGAGCCAGAGTGACTGCTGTGTGAAGGTTGCTTTGAGGTAAGTGTGTGTCTGTCTGTGAATGTGCCGAGCTGAGCACACACCACATTGTCTGTGTGTCTCCTGGCGATCAATTAAACGCATCTCTCTCACACACACACAATCTCCACTCTCTGTATGAGCTGCACATACAAACATACAGCACCTTGTTTTGTGAATGTGAGGCATGGGCGGTGCTCTGCGCTGTATTGATAAGGCTCAGAACATGCATGCATGTGCCGCACGCTATCTTATTTTCATGTCACAGAGCAGAAGTCATCTTATTTGGGGTGAAGGAGTGACATGGACTAGAACAGGCGTTTCATATTATTTATTATAAATATATTCCTTTGTGGTTCATGTGGACAATTGTAAAAAGTAAGATATAACCTTACATTTTAACCTAAAGGTGAATTTAGCAACTGAAAACCTTTCATAAAGGTATTTAAAAAAAATAATCAAGCTGGTTGAAATACAAATCTCTGCACAACGTTCTCAGAACGTTCTCTTTTAGTTGTAAAAGAAATAACCAAAATACAACCAAATGGGAATGTTGTGTGACAACTACCGTGCAACCGCAGGAGAAGGTTTCAGTTTTTGGTTACCTCAACGTTTAGGAAACGCTAGGCTCCTATCTAACCCTGAGGAAACGTTCTCTAAACAAAGTTTTTGGTTTTGTTGTAACGTTACGTGTGAGTAGGGAGTGAAGGAATATACCCTACTAACACACAACGGTCACGTAACATTCCCTAAACGTTAGGGGAACCAAAAACTGAAATGTTCTCCTGTGGTTGCGCCGTGGTATCCACACAACATTCTAAAACAAAACAACTAAAAGAGAATGTTCTGAGAATGGATTAAAGTTATCGTGTCATTCAATTCCAGGACACATTGCAATGAATTGCACTGTGTGTCAAATTACCATTTTTATTTGGAAAATTCAACTTCATGACCTTGAAAATTCTGAATTTAGATGAAAAATGGAACACACCTTAAGGGTTAGGGAGGTGAAGCTTTGACGTCATTGTTTTCCCAAAGTTGCATATTAGTCATATCCATGAAAACTGGGACCAGTTTTCCAAAAATAGCATTTTAGGGCTTCCAACAAGCCAGTTACGTTTGGACCCAGATGCGATGCAAAACTTTTGCGGATTCCCGTGTGTATTGGCCCTTAAAGGATTAACATGCTGTTAATTACTGTGTCTGATTAATCAAAGTCTGACTCAGACTCACAGTTGAACCACTTAAGTCCATTTATTTTATTCCCAAATTGAATAGAAACATAATTTCCACAGCATCCACATCTGTAAATTCGCTGTGACATCAGTGGTTAAAAAACTGTTTCCCCCATCCGGGTGAAACACCTGACTCGACAAGAAAGGTTCCTACCTAATGTACAAATGACCGCTAATTACCCCTGAGACCAACACCTTTTATAAAAAGTACATAAGTCATTTTCTGCTCTTATATTGGACACACTGGACCTTCTTTAGAAGCTGAAGAAGTGTTATATAGTGTTTATAGAAATCCTGCTTCTGCAAGTAAATCTCACACAAAGAGATGTGTGTTGTTCTCTTGCTTTGTTGAAAATGCACCTAAAGCTCTGGCAGCACAGCAGCTTTATTTATTTCGGATCTATAAGAGGAGATGAAAGTGAGCCTATAGACTGTGTGAGCCAAGTCTGAATGCAGATTGAAAGAGGAAGTGTTTTACATACATGTGCTGGCGTTTGCTGGGTGGCAGTGTATGAAATTGGAAGGTTTGACTTGAGTGTGACGGTATGTGCGTCTGTAATCATGCTCATTTTACAGTGTGTAAAACTGAGGCAGTGGTCTTTTAACTCAGCAACTCCCAAGCTCTTTCCCATCAGCTAATGATTCCTGATTAACTTGCACTGCGTCTTGGTCACAGTCCTGGCTGAATGTAGACCAATAAACCCTCTGTCATTGTGACAATGTGAAGCAGCTGCTGCAAAATGGAAGTCAAACTGATCTGTTATTTCCATAAATGTCTTTAAGGACCGAGCCCAGGTAGCAGACTGTACGGTTCAGTTTGGCACAGTACAGTATGGTTACAGGCCTTTCAACTGAGAACAGTGCCTTTACTTTGTAGGCGGAATGTGGGCTGTGCCACATTGCTGTGTCAGCGAGATACATAACGTGAAGTTGTACCGGTGCGACAATGAACGATGACATTGAACGCGACACAGGAGACAACAATGGAGGACATCCAGCAGCTTTTTTCCCCCATTGGTTTGTGGCTGTTTGTCTCAACAAGACGTCAAACTTTGTATGAGAATAGACTGCAGCCAGTGAAATGGTAGTTGCTAGGAGTGACGTTGTTCTCAATCAGTTGACTGTTGGGCTCCACCTGGACCATACCATTTTATTCAGATGCTATCAGGTGTTATTTTGGTACTGTTCTGAATGGAAACACCAAAAAAAGAAATGTATTGTACCTAACTGAACCATTTCCAGAATTGGATCAGATATGGTTTAATACAACTGGGCCACTTGAATTGCATCGTAGGTTCGCATCCAGATCCGTTAGTACCAAATGTACCACAACTTTACCAAAGCATCCCAAAAATACTTGACAATATTGGGGCCATATTTCATTAATTAGTTCATTCATATTCTATCACTTTATCCTCCACATGAGGGTTGTGGGATCACTGGAGCCATATTTATTTGCATATTATTGTTATATTTGAGACACTGAAGGCTTACATTCACATCAGCCAATATCAATTTAGCAAGGTGTAATTTGTCCAAAGGGCCTATATTATAAATATGTTTAAAAAGTCAACATTGGGCCACTCCGAGTGGGCAGCCTATGGCCATTTGGAAGGGAATTGGGCTTGTAAATGGAGGGTGAGTGGTTCAAATTCTAGTAGCCATCAAAGGCTGGGGTGCCCCAGAACAAGATACCTAACCCCCACCCACAGATGTACAAATAAAATGAAATCTGATTCTGACATAAATATTGTTTGTTTGCAATTGTGCCACATCTTAACCAAAGGTGACTCACATTCTTCTGAAGATATTAGGGTCATATTAATTATTTATGACATGGCCCACTGTAGGGAGACCTCCAGTTTTTAAATATTGCCAAGAGCACGGCATATTTACCAAAACAGACCCACATGTGTTTAAGCATATTCGGGCCACATTTGCCATTTCATCCCATTTGTCTGTGCCAGATGAAAGCCTGCAGTACCACAGTACTGTGGCCCACATCAGGATGCTGTCATGGGTGTGCACCCTTCTCTCACTGGCATCCAGTGATTGAACATAACAGGGCTAAAGAATGTACAGTGCCTTGTGTCTGATGCCCCAGGGGAGGGTTGAAAGTGAAATGTCAGTCAGATGCTGAGAGAATCTCTTTTGTGTGTGTTCACAATGACAACTGTTACAGGAAGTGGGTCAGGAGGTGTCGGAAAATAAGACGAGAGAGAGACAGCTGGTGGCTGCTGATGCTCAACTTAAGTTATTGATTTTATCCTTTAGATTGACTCGGAGGATCTTTGAGTGAACCTGAATGAGTGGACGGATGACACTGCACAGTGTTCACACCATCTTCAGTAAACTCACATTGAAAGCTCCAGTGTGTAACTTTGGCAGTTTTTTTTGTCATTTGTAAGATAATTTGTCTGCCGTCTCCTGTGTTTTCAGTCGGACTCGCAGCCGTTTTGTTTCACTAATGCATCGTTGCTGTTGCCTTTGTCTGTCTTGACATAAAATAAATCACTTCCTGTGTGCGACACCACACAGGAAGTGTCAGAGCACGACTCTTACAGACTTTTGCTTACATTTAAAAGTCACACACTGCCACGAACCAATACTTCACAACAGTTTGTCTCATTATATTTGCTGCACTGCACACATAGACTGCTCTGCTAGTCTATGTGTGCCCTTGAGCAAGACATTTAATCCCATGTTGTTGCATGTGAATGGCAAAAATGTAGAGTAAAGCAGCTCATCAAGACTAGAAAAGCTCTATATAAATACAGACAATTAGAAAGTCTTCTTTGTCGTATTTTTCGTATTTGGTAGTAACAAAGATAGTTTGAGGAAATGTAGAGGAGTAAAGTTACAAGTTGTTAGATTTTTAAGTAAAGTACAGATAAGTGAATTTTGTACTATAGTACAGTAACAAAGTATTTGTACTCTGTTACATTACAGCGCTGGATCTGTGTGTGTGTTTGTGTTTTTTTACATGGCCTATGAATGCCACCAAAAGTGTCTTGTGTGTTTGACAGGAAATCTGAAGCACACAAATAAACCGATGGAGAAGGATAACTTCCTGCTGCAAAAAGCGACGCTTTTCCCTGTGTCCACTCTTTTTCCCAGAGAAAGTCGGCCGCTGATAAGAGAGACTGGTGTGTTTTTAATTGCTCTCATGTTGAGCTGCTCCAGGGCGAGCTGCATCAAGGAGAAGCACGTCTCTGAGAGGCTTTTGTGTGCATGCATGAGTGTCTTTTAGAGGGCAATGATTTTGTCATGAGGGGCAACCAACACACACACAGTCTGAGTCGCCAGCATCCATTTCCTGACTGTCTGTACTGTTTTTCCTAAACAATGTCCACATAACCTCTGCGACCTACAATCCTGCAGCCTGGCTCGACTTCCCCGAAAAACACACTTATTGGGATACTTGAGGGTTTTGAAGTGTGGTTGTCTGAGTTGTTGACACAATGTCAACTATGACTTTGCCAAGTGAGATTCAGCAAAAGACTCCCCTCATGAAATCGACTCATATTCGATATCTTAGGACTATGTTTGTTGCATTATCTTGTTGTTCCCCTTTTCTGTCTGGAAAATTAAGCTTATAAACGACTCCCTCCCCCAAACCAAAGTCCATAGAGAAAATCAGAATTCTTGTGGGGACACAGGAGCCTCTGGTCTACTGCTGCTTTGTTTGCTAAGTTTTTGAGGCTTATGTATAATCTGAACCAGGGACTTCAAACACCGAGTCTCAAGAAAACACATTTGAATTTACTGATGAAGGCAATCGTGGATTAGCGACTCCTGAGGCTGTGATGTAAAATCGCTGTTTTTCTCTATGGACTTTGGTGCCTGCAGAGAGTGGTGTACAAACACATGTTTTCAGCTGGAAAAGGCTGTCTACCTGCAGGAAATGGTTTAGTTTATTGTCTGGGTAGATAAAAAGACACATTTGATCAATCTAGAGAACACAGAGAAAACAACATACTTAAAAACCAAGCTGGTTCTGGGAGGTGACGGATACTGATCTGCTGCAACAGCCCATTACCTCCCAGAACAGTATAAGATGTATAGGAGTTAGACTTTTTGTTACATTTTAACGTCAGATACCGTTCAAAATGGCTGTTCAGTTAAAGTAAGTCAGGTCACAGCGAGCCAACATGCACCATGACATTGACGAAGCGAAATGGAACTGGCCGTCATTCATTTGATTATTTACGCCTGTGCTTTTTCTGCCTGACCTATAAACACGTCTGTCATGAAAAAATGTACACTCCTACGTTTCACCCATTTCTCCTCACACACGCGGGTTTGCGCAGCTATTCTTCTCAGGACACTGCATTGACCTCCATTCATTTGGACAGCCTAAACAAAGAGTTATCCCCAACCTTTACCACCTTAACCTGTTAATGCTTAAAAGTAACAGTAAACCTAACCACAATTCAAATTTTCGCCATAATCTTTAGCTAGTTCTGCCTCATTAGGACTAGATTTTGGTCTCCTTGAGGACTATTGGTCCTGACAAGGTTGGCGTTTATGCCAGAAAAGGTCCTAAAGAGGTAACACATACAAGTACACACACACTATCCTCTGACAGACACATGTACTTGCAGTTTCACTTCACGTCATACCTCCTCTTACTTTTGCTGTGATTGTCTGTTGACTGCTGCGTTTGCCAGAGACTGATATCTTAACACTTGGACTGCCTCTGCCATACTATAAATGTCAATAATTCACTTTATGTGTTTTTGTGTGCAGGTACTTAGGGTGTAACTCGTCATGTGAGTTATGAGCGTCGTGTAAATTTCAATTATTTCAATCGTCATTCGCTCCTTCTGTCACTAAAGCTCTTTCCACCTTTCAGATGAGCAAAGGACTTGTCTCGCGCTAAAGTGCCAAGTCAGCCTGTGTATTAATAGACACAAAGACAAGTCTGTTAAGTGCCGTCGTGGTCTTTGACCTTGTGATTGCAGCGGCTCTACTTGCTGTCTAATTTGAGCTCTGTTGCCAGAACAGTGACCCAGGGACTTGCCAATAAGGTGATTCTGGCATGTTTCATGGATTTGTGGTTCAAGATAATGAGAGGGAATAGAAAACAGCTCTGCAAGTGGAGTACACAATATTCAGTGTTCTTTCACGACCTGCAAGTGGATGACTGGATCTGTTTTTACCGTTCTGACGCAGAACACTTTGGCTTCAGGGTTTCACAAGATGAGTCAAATATGAGCTTGTTCCTTTTAGATCCTCTGCTGATGCATTGATCAGACAATTTCAGAAACAGAAACAAAAAACTAACTCTCAGGGCCTGTACACAAGAGAATCCACAAAAGTGTTGTATCATATCATATTGGCTTTTTATCCCAACAGAACAATCTTTTTGAAAGTGGCACTCTTGTGTTTTTGTGTACATATTGTGTAACTTTGGGCAAACCTCTCTAACCTAACGTTCCATGTCTTCTTCTCCATCTTTGGTGTATTTCTGTATGAATGTTACAGTGCCACATACAGGCTTTCTGAGGGCGTTCTGGGGGTGGGTTTGTACGTATGAAGACATGTTTTGAAGCTATGCTGTGTTAGGAAAATCTTTTTTTAAAAAAAAAGAAAAAGATCATATAGGGAAAGTTCTGTTTCCTTGTGGAGAAGACCAAACACTGGCTTCAAAACAAACAGGAGTAAGCGGAATACAACTTGCGGAAGAGGCCCCTCAAAGCTGATACACAAAGGCTTTTAATGGGAGATTTAAAAAAAAAAAAGAAGGTGGTGTTTTGTTGTTGGACGTATGTCCTGTGCAGGCTACCAGTCTCGCCTGTTTCCTGTGTGTGTTAATAGTTTGCCACACAGGCTCTGTCTGGGTTACACACCTCCCCGGGGGGTTGCCTTTAAAATGTCAGGACTTTGGTCAGAAACATCTGTTTGCATTTGTGTAAGCATACAGCAGGCCGTCAACCTATAATGCAAACAGTAGCATGTACTGGGTTGTGCTTGATGTTTTCATGAGAGCATTTTTAACACGTAGTCTCAACATTCATCAGGTTTACAGTACAAGTGAAAACAGTGTCGCCTTGTTGATGGGAGTTACCGCTGAGTTTCTTTCTCATCGCTAATTTGGCTTCAAATGAGGGAAGAGGAGCAGGAAACATGACAGAGCACACACCCTAGTTGGCTGCCCGATGCTGTGCATCACTTCCTCCTCACGTTGGCGTGCTGGTTTCATGCTTTGTGTTTTTTTGTTATTGTCCTTTGAAGATAAGAGACCTAACAGTTCTGCGTGAAGGCCTTTTGTGTCAAGATTGCAATGTGTCTGACTTTACTACCGCTGAGAGGCGTCCTCTGATGTGAGTTACTGGTGAAACATGCAAGAATCAAGAACAATTTCAGGCTTAAAAATAGTTCTTTTTGTTCACTAAAGCGTCTTTCGTGCTAAAATAACCAGGATTCTTTGAACCTGGGTGAAGCTGCTAAAAAAGGAGATCTTGCCAGTGGTTATTCTGCCCTGTGGTGTTTTTTTATTTTTCTCCCCTGCATCATCCATCCAAGAAATATGATGTCAAATATGAGTTGGATAAAGAGGAAAAACAACACAATGGAGACCAGTGTCACAGTGAATGGTTTTAAGGTGCCAATAAAACAACATACAATGCAGTGTCCCAACATTCATGGCTAACACCCAAAAGATGAAGCGTTGCACCAGAAATGATGCTGGAATTTGTATCACTGCTAAATATGAAACAGACAGAGAAGAAATGAGTGTATTCACTCACCAAATGGCGCTAAATACCATTCAAAACCTGTGTGCATTTCATTAAACACATTTCCATTGGTCAAAAACCTGTTTAAACCCTGGATTAAATGTGTTTCTGCATCAGTGGGGTCGAGTTCGAACAGTAGAGGTGTTTCATAATCAGGCTGTGCACAGTTAATGGGCTTTACCAACAGATTGTTGCTGTCCAGGGAGGTGAAAATGGTCTGTTGTGGTCACTAGGCTGCACTTCTTAATCCTGGTTTCCAAACAATGATGATAATTCTTCTTAGTGAAGCACCATATGACAGATGAATAATACTCTGGAACTCTTTGATAGTGTTTATGAGATGGTCGAGATGATTACCCTCCACACACAAGGCAACAGACAAATACGTTTGGTGACTGTTGGTAAGGACACAGGGGCTTGTCTTCAGAGCTGCTGTTGGTGCTTTTCACAATAAGAACCCCTGCATGGATAAATAATATAGATTAAGGATGATCACTGTTCTCTTCTTTGTTTTGGATACAGATTTATGCAGTTCTTCCTTTGTGTTGTGGTGATAAGCAGACTAACATAGGGCGATCGAGCCTTTCAGGGGAGCAATAAAAACATGGATGGTGTCGCCATTTCACTGTGTGATCAGTTTAAACTCATTTAATCCAGAACGTTGTCTATTTCAGCTTTAAATCGATCATATTGGTGAACATGGGCTTTGTTGTTAGGTTGAGCAACCACTCTGTTAATGAACTTCTCCCCGAGCATCAGCTGTCCTGAAACGCTATCCTGCCGTTGCACAATGACTTCCTGTAAAGCTGCTGGTGGACTATTCACACTTCCTGTTAACGTCCCTCTTTTGAAACTGCTGTTGCGTCTGTTGACAGGAGGATTGAGTTGATGGTAAACACTCGACAAAGCACTACACTGAAATTGAATGAATATTTTATTTTTCGTGTCATGCATGTAAGTTCATAAGGGGCTTTTCACACGAAAGCAAGTCCAGGAGAAAGTATTATTTTTATCATGTTGGTGCCACCCTTGCTCGTTCTTGTAGACAAAAACGCTACTTTGGCAAAATGTGGTTTGATCTACACCCTTAGTTGACCTGGCTTTCTTCATACTGTCTCTGCGATTGTAAACATTGTAATGTATACAATTTATTTATCTTCTCTGACGTCAGTTTACTTTCTGCAGCATCGCTACAGTGCCACTTACAGGCCTGGCATATGTACTGCAGCATTTAGAGTCATTTGAGGAGGTTTTCTTGGGGACGAATATTTCCAAAAACGATAGTTTTGAACACACTTGTTCCATGTCTCGTTGAGCTAAACAAATAAATAAATAAATAAATACCAAAGGAAACCGGCACATAAAGAGGACATTTTACTCAAGAGACGACCCCATATGTCCTCACAAATAGGCCAGTCAAACAAAAAGTGCATCTCATTCTCTGTTTCATCAAGTTCACACATCAAACACAGTCTTTGTTCCCCCGTACATAATATAGAACATGAAGGTCTTTGTCCTTAAGGTTCCACCTTACCTAATGGATTTAAGATTCAAGCCATGGACCTTATATTTACCTCCTTTGAGTCTGTTAACGGCTCTGTAGTGTGACAGCATCGACTGAAGGCTGTTGCCAAATAAAGAAAAACGCACATCGATCCCGAATGTGCATCCAAACCGCCTGATCACGATGAGTCATCTCAGATTTTTTCTCTTGTTTCTGCGCCATCCTTTTATTCTCTGAAGCTCAGAAGCTTATCTTCATTCTGAGTAAAAAATAAGGCATGAAACTGTGAACAAAACGCTGGAATGTCACCAGCTCCATCTCCACACATATTTCACTCCATGCACACACATCTGTATTTGTTTGAATTCATCCATTTGAATTCAGAATGGCATGAAAGACTCTTCAGTTTGAGCATTTGCATTTTTCTCTTATCATATGTCAGCTGGATTAGGCCTCATGAACAGTCCTAACTATCAGCTTTTATGCGGCAAAGACACACAAACAAACCTTTGTTACATATTCCAATGAAGCTCTTCGTCTTTTGTTTCTTTTTAGCATTAGACACATTTCTCTTCAAAACCTGGTGTGATCTGCAAATTTTCACAAACCTTATATAATCAGATTGTGTGTAGACACAAACTACAGGGCATCTGTGTGTGTGTGTGTGTGTGTGTGTGTGTAGTGGGAAGTGAGAGAGTGTGAGGGTGAGGCCCTTCAAACAGTGCACCTCCTGGGCGAGTGTAGACAGAGGATACAGTGTGAATGAATCTGATGTCACTTCATGTCTTTGTGCTCTGTGCTGAGTTTGCATACACACACACACACACACACACACACACACTCTCAGTATGTTTCCATGTACAGTGAAGTGGAACCTGTCAAGGCCATTTAACTGGACTACTGTCATTGTGCCAGGATACAAGCGCTAGCATGAAATTAATTAATGAATTGACTCAAATGGGTGCGACTCCACTACTGTAGGTGGCGATATAGCCTCCTTTTAAGCTTGTTTACATTCCTCAGTTCCTCAGAAATTAGGTTCTGCCTCGTTAGGACCAGGTTTTTGTGGTCTCCATAAGGACATGGTTGGTGTTTATGCCAAAAAGACAAAAAACCAAATACACATTTACACACACACTCAAATGTAAACATAAACAGAACAGTGAGCAAAAGGAAGTGAAGAACCTTTTTACAGAGTTCATTGTGGAGAGGAAGGAGCTAAAGAAAGAGCACAGTGGTCTCCATAGTCGTCTTATTTTAATGAACTGTTGTGGTGCTTCCTGTAATTCAACATAACAAATACAAAGAAAAAAAAAATGGGGTGGGGTGGGGTTGGGAGACAGAGGAGGGTTGTGGGTCGAGGACGGTGAGCAAATGTCTAATTTGTTGTCACAGACGTGGACTATTGTGGACGAGTGCAAATGTCAGCAGGCAGCGTGTCTGCATATTTACATCCATGTGAACGAACGCACAAGTGCATGTGTTTGTGTGTCTGTGTCTGAATATTGAGTGTATAAATAATTTGGGAACGGCTGCATCTGCTTGCCATAGTTCCACAGAGGGAAGAGGAGGCAGAGAGTTGGAGAAGCTCCAGGTGTTGTGTCTCAGTCAGATTTCATCTCAACTGTTTAGTTTGTTTAGTTCTTGTGATAAATATTCTTTTAAATGTATAAATTATATTCCCTACTGCTTTTTTAATCAGTAAACTAGTACCGTAGCTGCCCATTTGTTTCAGCAAGAGAAGTGTTTAAGAACTGTACTTCCTCTTATACTTATTATCACTAAATGTGTGTGTTCCAGGTATGGCTCATATTGTGGGGAACTAAATCTGTTAACACACTCACATTATGGGGACTTATTTTTGTGTTTGTCCTTCAGCAAGTGCTATGGTGTGTACAACTTGACATGATTATTGGCTTCTAAGGGATTGTTGTATTGGATGATAATAGGATATTACATTTAAATATGACTACTAGATTTTTTGTTTTAATAGCGATTGTGCACACACCAATGACATTTTCAGCTAAATTATGCAACTGTTTTGTGATGAAACACACCACTAGTGTAGTCAGATCTCCATTTGGATTGTCTGCTTATTCATTGTGGGCTTCATCTGTGACTGAACACCAAGAAAGTAAATAAAGATACTTAAGGAAGAGTTCCTTGAATCTAAGCATTTTGAAAATAAAACAACAACAACAACAAAATGTATTTTGATACATGGTGTGGCTGCTGTATTTTGTATTTTATTTTGATACATTTATCAGTTGGGTATTTGTATTTTAAAATACATTTAGATGTATTTTTGCCCATGCCTGCCCATAATGTAATGTAAGGTTGGAGTTAAGACAGTAGTTATGGTTTTATTTCGAGTAATGTAAGTCAATGTACTGTCCTCTGAAGACATGGAAACCAGATAGTGTGTGTGTGTGCGTGTGTGTGTCTGTGTAAGACCAGCTGGCCAATAATCACCTTCAGGGTTAAGTAGCTTAGTTTCTGCTGGAGTTTGTGTCTGAGTTTCTGTTGTGTTGTTCAATGTGTGAATGAATCGAGACGACAGCAGGGCGAGGATTTAAAACTGCTGAATTCAGCAAGAAACGGCTAGCGGACCGGCTATCTGTGTGCGCTAACTCTAAATTAATTACTCCATCATTGAATTTATTCATAATGTTTTGATAACAATCTGGTTTGAGACCAAACACCCGCAAAGATAATTTGCAGTCATCAGGCATCTTACAAATACTAGCCAATCACAACACAGTCCACGTTCTGGGGGTGTGGTTTTGGTCTGAAACAACGCGGCTGATGAGAGCGTCAGTGAGGAGATATTTTGATCGGCTCGTTTGCATTGACTAGGAGGTTTTTAACCATGAAAACAAGTTAATATATGTAAGTAGACCTCCATGACTAACATATATGTGCGATACAAGCATTCAGTGTCACCTTTAATCATTCCTTCCTTTTTAGATGCATTTTGATAAAACACCATATTGTGACACCTCTGCACAAACGTGTAAGGAGGATACGTGTGTGTTCATGTACCTTGTTCAACGTGCCCTGGCTTAGTTCACATATCTACAGACACACGGACGTGATGGTTGGCTACATTAGCAATTATTAATTCTAAGTGCTGTCTGACAGAGTGGAAGGCTGAGCTGCTGAAATTGCTAACCAACCCTCGAGGGAGGCAGACAGACAAGTGCAGAGTCATGGCAGCAGTCTGCAGCTCATGATGTTTTTATACTGAATTTGAAAAGAGATTTAAAAAAATTCATTTATTTTTTATGTGTTTGTGCTTGTATGAGAGTAATACGAAGCATGGCTTATGAGAACGTACTAACACACTTATCATGTGTGTTATCTCATGTGCTGAAGCTCATGCATCTAGTGCAGGGGTGTCAAACTCATTTTTGTTCAGGGGCCACATACAGCACAATTTTATCTCAAGTGGGCCGGACCAGTAAAAATAGTAAAATAATAGCATAATAACCTATGAACAACAAGAACTCCTTGCATTCTTTCTCCTTTGTTTTACATTTAATGAAGGATATTTTTACAAAACATGACATTTCTTGAGAAATATAAGTGCAATTTCAACAATATCGTGCCTAAATGTACTATTTACACATCAAACTGGATCTAAAATGGCACAAACATTTAGTCACAGGTATCTGGAAGAGAAAAATATTGTATTTGACATTACGTTTAGATTGTAATCGTAGTGTAAAATTTTAACAAATTCATCCTGTGGGCCGGATTGGACCCTCTGGCGGGCCGGATCTGGCCCCCGGGCCGTATGTTTGACACCCCTGATCTAGTGGGTTTAAAAAAAATATTACTAATTGTGTTTAACCCTCTTATGACCATCATGATATTCAGGCCGCCTGGATTTATTTAGATTTTATGGCTGTAGAATTGTCAAACAATGTTCAATGAGTGAGTGCTTCTGCCCCTTTTTCCAAGATAACTTTCAGTATCTAGCAGTTATTCAACCATTTAGGAATTACGGTACTGAGAAGCTGACGTCACAAACATGTGACAAGTGCTTGTGAATGTCCTGAGGGCTACCGTAATGACAAGTATACGGGTGCAAAGCATAGTTTTTGAATTGCCTACATATCACAAACAGTCTAGAAGTTACAGTAATGATGAGGTTATGTTTATGTTGAGGTCAAATGAGGAAGTTTCTTGGAGAAAATCTAATTTCAGTCTGTTTGCACGTAGCACTTGTGATGCTCAAATATTATTAAATCAAGTTTAAAAAAAAATATATATAGAAAAAAGTAATGGGAGAGTATGAATTGTGTTAAGACTAAATTAAGATGGGATAGAATTTTCTTCACTGCTCCTATTTTTGTTCATTGAAGTTAGGTTTAGTTTGAGATTTTCCCATTCTGGGACCTGTTTTTCAAAAATAGAACTGTAGGACTCACAGAGCACTGGTTCCATTTGGGGAAAAAAACCCCAATGTGAGTGGATTCTCCTGAATTGGTCTTCACATGTACAGCCTCTAAAACATGTGAAAATACAGGTTTCACATGTGATAAATTCACACATGATGAATAGGGGTTTTTAGGCAACCTTTCACATCATGTTACAAGCACATAGGTCACACATGTGCTTTTAATTTTAAAGGTAGTAAACGCTGGATAATTAAAAGAAAAAAAAAAAACTCCCACATGTATAACCACAAATTTGAAGGGCTGTTTTTTTGACCTGGTTCATTTTTAATGAACTCCACTGTGGGTCTCCCACAGGCACTGCTATAACTCAGTAACATGCCAAATCAATTTGCCGTGTAGTTAGTCAGCTTTGTCAAATATCCACATTATTATGGGTATTTACCCAGCAGCCAAACTAAAATGATACACAGGTGTTTTTCTTTCTCAAATTTACTTAAATTTGAATGCTTTACTGTTATTTAGGGTGATTTTCAATAAATATCTGATTGTGATTACTGTGTGATATTTGCGCAGATCTGAGAAAATAAAGATGTGTATAGATCAGGACAATATATAATCTAAAATGGTAATTTGACACACATTATGGCTTTAAGAAATATTGCGCCTCCTGAGATTTGATAATTGCAGTAGGCCGTATAGTGATTTTGATTAAATTTAAATGAATTGTTCAGCCCTACTGTCATTATACAAGCTGTACAATGAGATTCAAAATGCCACAATTGAAACAGTCAATATATCAATAGAAATAAATTTAAATAAATATTAATTCAGCTAAAATGTTACACAGTTATTAATATCAACTTGGCACTAATGATTATCACTCATACTTGGCACCAAAAGTTGCAAAATAAGATACAAAAGACCAAACAAAGGACAGGGAAAAAAAAATCTACAATGACTATAAGGTAATTTATTTAAAAACTATATCCTCATAGACGCTGGAACAACAGCACCATTGCTGGGAAACATTCCAGGGTTAACACTGCAGTGGTCGCTCTTTTAGTCAGCACAAATTGGCCCCAGCACCTCCGTGACCTTGACAAGCCCTTTTTTTGTCATGAAAATGTCAGAGAGGAAGCTAATTTGATTCTTTCGCGTGCCTCCCAGCCTCGGCCCCCCTGCGGCGCGGCAGACAGAGCAGAAGGGGGTGGGGGGAGGGTGGTTAATGAGGAGTGGGTGGATGATGTGTCGGAAGTGGGGATTGACCCAGAATCGTCTCCAATGATGCAGACGGGTGCGTCCGTGTGACGGTGAGAGACGCTCGTGTGTGAGACTGTGAATGATGGTTCTCTGACACTGGTGAGAAGTTAGTGTCTCACTGAGTGACACCGTTTCACATTTGATCAAGAGATGCCATTGATTTTGCCATAAAATAAATGAACAGCATTATTTACAGAATGTCTGACCCCATACATCAAAGAGGCATCAAGAGTGTTTTGTCTGTGTGCAAAGCCTCAGGGCAAATATATTCAGTCAGCGGTGGAAACTTTTCACAGCTGATTTTTAATGTATAGTCAGCTCAGTTTTCCCACGTTATCTGCCTGGTTCTGCTGGATATTTGAGAACTGAATGAGCGTTTTTGTCTCTTTGATGTGCTGCTTTGGTGTCGAGGGACGTGGCCTTATGTATTGATTTTGTCACTAACGGAAACAATAGAAAAACAGGAAGCATTGAGGCCGCAGTGGTGCATTTAGACACAGGGCTTACAAAACCTATTCCGATTTTTTTAGTGACAATACTCTATGTCTGTATTTTATGTCTTACATATTTCAAATGCAATATCAGGTGTTTTTCACTGGCTTTTGAGGGTCCAGTCATACAGTATATCCATGTATGCAGAAGTTCACCAGGTTCCTCATGATGTAAATAAAATTTCACCATTCACCCATTTCCTCGTTGGTCTGTGTGTAATCAAACTGGAGATGTGCACTGATTCGTCCATGTAGGGCGGGTCTGCACGACTGTACTTGGCGTCTGCATGTGCGCCGTGTTGCACAACACTCTGCAGTCCGGTTAGTGGCTCTTGCTTTGGTCTGAAAGACATGATGATGAAGGAGACATGGAGATGAACGAAACTGGCTTGAGGTTAAATGAGGAAGTTCAGCAGCTTCCACACATGAACAAGTCTGTTTTTTAAAGAATACAAGGAAATGCAAATGACAGTGATTTTCTGCTGAGAAATTGTTGCTACTGAAATGGAATGGAATGATAGAATGTATTCACGAAAGTATAGGGTTGTACGTGTATGTAAAACTGTAAAGTGGCTCTCTGTGGATGTAGAACATAATAAATATGATATCCTAGGCTATAAACATGGTAATATTTGAGTAAATGCCTCAATATCAGAGATGATTACTCAAGTAAATGAATCATCAGCTATTTTGATTAATAGGTTTGAGTGTTTTTATAGAAGTTTTTTGATTTTTCAGCTTCTTAAATGTGAATATTTTCGAGTTTCTTTCCACTGAATCATTTCGGTTTGTGGACAAAACAAGACATTTGAGAAACACTAATCAACATTTGCTGGATATTTGCTTCATTAATCAAGAAAATAATGAGCAGATTAATCGGTTGTGAGAATAATTGTTAGTTGCAGCCCTAATCGGTACTACAGGATATGACAATATCAAAATTTAAGAAGACTTTGTGTCTCAATATTGGTATAACATCAATATTTACTGCCCTGTCCTATTTAGACAGGCAATAAAAAATAGAATGACAGTGTCTCTTGATGGACATATAGCTGAATTGTCTCGTAAAGGTGACCCAACTCTTTCGAAACGAGTGGGACTGACGTCCGACTCGGTTAAGAGACTGCTCATGTTATCATCGATGAACCAGTTTGCTCCTCATTCATGCTCTAGTGTTCAACTCTGCATCAGAATCACAACCAGTCAAACCAATGAGCACAGATGATTTGATCCCTGCACTCAGCTCAGGCGACAGAGTTTCCAGTGTGTGAGGTTAGTTTGATGGATCTCACAGTGTTTCACGTGCATGACATTTGGGTGTGATGGGGATGCTGGGGTAGACAAGTCAACCCACAAATAAGGAATAGCATCAATGTTCAAGGTTAATCACAAACGGACAGAGATTGTGTCTTTAACAAGTACAATACACTTGCTTTAGAGGATGTCCCAGTCTCTCGTCAGTCCTCCATTCTTAAAAAGCGCACTGAAAAACTTCTCTTTGGTCTCAGTGTCATAGCTGTATATGAACTGTCGTCACAAGTGATGATCGTCGACATAAGTTACTACACATTATAGTAAGAGGTTAAATATTGGAATGTAGGACCCAACATCTACTGCAGTGACTGATTAATTTAATCAATAATGTATCATACAATACTAACAATTACCCATCAACATGATGTCAGAGCTCAGGTTCACACTTTCAAAGCGTGTAAGAAACAGATGTGAAATCAGCTAAATATACCCACTTAATTATTCAGAGGAAAAGCAGCTAATCCTTTACAGTGGGCAAGAATGAACGCGAGAATGCGTGTTGATGATGAACTAATGGATTAATCAGCTCCATCTTTCATGTAAATGAATGTACATCCTGCCTTGATCTGTGGGAGATTCAGCATGTGTATGTCAGTGTGGTGAAGCGGACACCACAGATGAGTCTGACTGCCACCACCTGGGTCAACCAGCTGTCCACGCCCAGCGTTAGCCTCATGTCGTCTCTGTCCCACTTCACTTTACACATAGACATTAAGACGCGTTAAAATGCTTTTTGTCTTTTGTGTGTTTCCTGTCCACTTATCCCACACTTAAATTGTTCTCTCTCTCTTTTTGCTTCATGCACCGCTGCTCGAGTTTCTCTGAGTGGAACACATTAGTGCTTTCGTCCTCCACTGCTCCCACCTGAACCACTCACCTTCATGTGCCTGCTCCTGTGCTTGTCTCCTATTATTTATTCTCTCTCTCTAATTCTGTGGTCACATGATACTCAGTATTGGTCTCATACTGTTTAAAATGAACTGCATCTGAGATTAGAAAACGTTAAATCTGATTCAGTCCGATCACATAAATGCTGTTGTAAAGAGCTTAGTAGTTTTTTTGGACTGCAGATCCTTAGGTTTGTGATATTGGTTTTGTCACGACTGCTGGATTTATCCATGTGCTCTTTGTCTGGACAGTTGTCTTTGCTCATTTTTGTTTTCCGTACCTTGGGTTTTAAATCCTCTGACTGATTTTTCCTTGTGTAACTTGTCCAGTTTTGCTTCCTGTCCCATCTTCCCTTTTGATTGTCTGCCCCTCCCATCTTTGTCTTTTTATTCTGTCCCTGCCTCTTTAGTGTATTTAGTCCCCAGTGTCTTTGATGGTTAATTTGTTCGTTTCAGTTTAGTTTGTTGCTGTAGTTTTTCCATGTTTCTATTTTTTGCAACCTGCTGTTGGGTCCTCCAGTTGTCCCTACCACAGTCATGGCTACGAGCTAAATGGTATGTTACATGTAACGGAAGTATGTGATGGAAGAAGCAGCGGTGTTTCTTTAACCATGACTTGTGTAGGCTTGTGAGTCTGTGATCTCTGTCGTAACTGAGCAACCAAAACCTGGGAGCTGCTGAGACGACTGAAGTTACTGCAGTTTTTCCTGCACTTGCTGCTGGGTGCATATGTGTGCATGTTTGTGTATTGGGGAGGTGGGTCATCGAATGATTCAAGAGGTTCACGCCAGTTTGACCTACTTCTTTGGCTCGAGTATCAAAGGAAAAGTGCTCTTTGTATTTGAAATAGTTTCCATCGTTTAATCTCGGTGTGACACATAAAAAACAATCGCGTCAAAGTTGTGTCGCCTTTGAAAATAATGTACAGTATTTGTGTGTAAAAGTAATATGCTGCATACTAACACCACCTTACACACCATTGTCTTTGACTAGCTTGGAATAATGTGTAATGTAAGACACAGTTGGGTTCACATCCCTTAAGAGAATGCTGATTAAATGACCTTCTGAATCTGTGTGTGTGTGTGTCCTTGGCTACTTGCCTGGTGGACTGCTGTGATGTGTCGCACCCATGTGAAGGACTGGAGAACAAAGGGAGAGGCAGATTTTAGTGAATGGTCTGCTTCTGTGACCCATGATGGAAGAGCGTCTGTTGTTTTAACATGCCAGCTTAGCTACTTAACTGATTACTAGAAGAACATAAAGACGTTATGGGAAAGGTGTCTTGGATGGATTGTGATGGATGGAGCAGCAGTCGGACGCAGAGAGATGAGAAGATTAATCAGAGGCAGACGGACGGAAAGAGACGGAGACAGTTGACGGTTTTATGTGCAGAATCAGTGCAGACGGCTGATACAGGAAATCAATGGGAGCACTGATTAAATGGACAGTGGGACAGAAATGACTGCTGTAGCTCAATAATCAAAAACGGTGCCCTGTGAGTTGGACTGTGCTTGTTTTTCTTTGAGGAGATTGGGTTTACATTTTAACATTCTGAAGCTCAGGCTTGAATGAACAAGCTTTAAAGTGGTTTTTCCATCATCGCAACCATTGTACACTGACAAGTTATGAGGCAAAGCATAATTTACTAACATTTAATATTTATAATAACATTTAAAGTGGGATTGTATGAGTTGTTGACACATTAACAATACTTTGCCACGTGTGCCAACGGACACTTGCTCTTACTCATAACGTTGGTTGCCAAGTCCATAAGGAAAATCCACGCATGCATGAGGCAGCAGTAGACCAGCAGCTCCTGTGTCGCTGTGAACTACGAACACTGAATCTTTTTAAAAATACAGTATTGTCATTCACACACTGACATCCATTCACACGCTGACAACCATGGCGTTAAAATGCTTGACTACTTGTAAGTACAGGTGCTAATACACCCAAGGATGGATTGTTATCCGTTCTGCTGTCGGGAACACTTTGAGGTTAAGTGACTTGCCCAAGGAAATGCCAACAAAGAGGAGCTGGGGATCAAACCAGCTAATGTGCTTTTCAGTGTTCTGTCGCCACAGCAGAAAACCACTTTAGTTTGAATTTAAATGCCTCATAAACCATTTGAGACTATTTCCATTAAGTTTTATGTCACAATTCTTGGTCCCAAGAGCACGAAGACAGTTGACTTTGATGGATACTCTTTGATGGATTTCTGCTAGTGCACAGAAAAAAGAGAGCAGGCAGTGGTCTGCCACTCCTCCGTCCTCACTGCTGAACCTCGGTGGCTTCTCTCATTTCATCACTGATACGCCCAGAGCTCCGAACCAAAAATAGGCCAAACCAATTTCCTGAGTTCTCAGGGCTTTTCATGTCAAACATGTGACAATCTGCACGAAATGCCATATTATCTCCCCTCTCTTGTTCTCAGTTTCATAATTTCTCTCTGGCTCCCTCTGCCTTTTCTATTTGTTTAAGAGTTGAACAAGCAAATAACTGGTTCAAAGAGGCCTTTTTTTCAGCTCCACCTCGACAGCTATTCACATGTTTTGTGTTGGTTTTGCCCGGTGACAAAAGGCTGCTATCACATGTTGGACATCTCCAGTGACGTGCAAGCACACCTCTCTCAAAGGTGTGAAGAAATGGAAACAAATGAACCTAAAGTGTTGAATGAATTATTACAGTCACTGTCACTGAGACCATGAGATTATGTTTGCTGTGATGCAGATTTCAAAGCGGTGGCAGCTTTTACCAAGCGCTTACATTCAGTAAGACGTGTTACTGTAGTTTGTTTTTAAATAAAAACAAAGCTAAACATTCTTACTTTTTTTTTAAGTAGTTGTGCTCTCATGGCTGTAAACTTGAGTATGCGCAGAGTTATCTTGTCCTTGTTGCCATGGGAACATGACCTGGACTTGCTCACAGGGTGATAAGAGTTCAGCTGGGCTTGTCACCACACACTCACGTTTGTGCAGCATGGGTCGTGAGGACACTCATTGACATAATGCATTCCCTGACCTTCACATAAACCCAAATCTACCCTAAAACCAAGTCTTCATTTTCAAAAAGCCATTTTAAGGGATGATTTACACCAAAATGTCCTCACTTTACCATAAGTGTTTTGGTCCTCATAAAGATACCCAAAGAAGAACACACACTTTCATTTATTATACAAGGACATAATCTCAAAAGTGGAAGCATTGGATGCAACCAGTAAGTTTGAAATGTAGCGCGTAAGTCTGTCTTGTACTTGCACAAATACAAACACCCTGTTGTGTCAATCGGGTTAATCCTAATCTAAACGCAATGACAAAGCACTAATCGGAGGTTATAGCGCAGGCAAACGGAACAGAACCAGATGGAGACAGTGTGCTCGTGTTTATGTAATCTCTGTTGGACCGATTTCATGGTGTAATCTCTGTCTGAAAGGGAAATGCCGTCTGCTCTGTAAATGAAGCTGCAGTGTCTTGTATTTGCTATTTATCATGTAGTGAATAGAACACGGATATTATCGACCTCAGTTTGGTAAAACAAAAATAAGAACTCTTGTATTTGTCAGTGACAGGCTTAGTACTATGAAGCCTTTTTGTCACTGTCACAACTTTTGTCTTTTTTTTGCATGTGTCGTCCTTTGAAAGTCAGTAGGTGAGAGGAAAACCAAAACATTTTTTAAATAAACTTTTAAAAGATTATTTACAGGTATGTAATATCTACAGCTGCATAACACCTACAGTTATAGAAAAACCTTATTCAAATTTTTAATACCATAAGGTGTGCAGTAGATGAATGCATGAATCTGTCTGTCACGGCCGGGATGTGAATCCTGGTCTCTAGTTTCAGAGCGTAACTCCTTACCAGCTGAGTTGGTGGGGATGTCAGGTGACTTGTGTCCATTCTCTGTCCTAGTCTGTCCCTGGCCATGAATAATACATCGTAGATGTACACACAAATACATTAAAGGCTTTGGACATGTCTGGACTAAGTGCATTGACGCCAGAGCTGACCTTTTCAAAGTATCCCCATAGGTACAACATTACAACAACGTCTTGAAACACTTTTATTTGTGATCATTTCTATTTTAAAACATCTTCTTATGTCTTATTCTGGTGTCCAAGTTCAAACCGTCATACAATTACACCGAATATGTATATGTGCATCTTAGAGTTTGACAGAATTTCAAGAATCGATGCTCAATCCATGTTAGTGTTTGCTGTTGGGGTTTTGCGAGAAATTGAGTGTGTGGTTTGTTTGCGGAGACAACACCCTGTCAGCTGATGGTGTGGGTGCATCCTGAAGCAGTTTTGATACCTTTGACATGCACTGACAAGTTTGGTACTAGAGGGAAACACCTTTAACTTAGGCTAATGTTTTATTGCTGGGTACTGTGACTGTAAAAATGTAAATAAAGATCAGCAAAATCATTTTAGCTGAGCCATGTTTGGGCTCTTTGTTTCCTCCTTTTGGGAGAAGAATATTTGGTTGGAGAATAGTTGGAGAATTATGTCTTTGAAATGACTTGGCACAACAGCTTCAGAGTTCATGAATGGTCTAAAATAACTGTATCGGACTGATATCGGTATTGGTAGATACTCGCGTTTGCGATATCGGTATTGGACACAAAAGTGGTGGTATCGTCTCATCTCCAAGTTGACCATGTTCTCTCAGAGAAGTTGAAATAAAACATGGACTCAAATATCCATAACCATATCTTTTGTTAGCCATTGTTAGCAATACCAGTTGATAACAACACTGTACATGGTATTTTGTCCACTCATAAAATAATTTTACGATATACAATCAAATTTGCAGTGTTTTTATGATTGACGTACGAATGACAAGAGTTTGTGAAATATCCGCGTTGAAACTGACTTGAGGGGGGGGGAAACTGACTTGAGGGAACATACTATAACTCTCTCTTTCTTCTATCTCTCCCTCACCTCCTTTCTGTCCCCCACATCTCCTCTGTCCCCAATTTTTTCCTTTCACCCCAACCGGTCGAGGCAGGTGGCCGCACATCTTTGAGTCTGGTTCTATCAGAGATTCCTGTTAAAAGGGAGTTTTTACTCTCCACTGATGCCTAGTGTTTGCTCATTGTGTGAACTGTTGGGTTTCCTCTCCTCTCTATAATATTGTAAATGTTTTTGCCTTACTATATTCAGTGCTTTGAGATAATGTATGTTGTGATTTGGTGCTGTACAAATAAATTGAATTGAATCGTTTTGCGGCCCTGTGATGGACTGGCAAACTGTCCAGGGTGTACCTACCCCACCTATCGCCCTATGTCAGCTGAGATGGGCACAGCTCCCCCCGCGACCCTCATGTGGAGGATAAAGCGGTAGAAGATGGATGAATGGATGGATCAATCGTTTTGCTAATGATTAGCTGTTTGTCAGTTTTGTGAAACGGATGCTGCAGGTCCAGGGTTTAGGAGACAGTAGCCGTGCGACACTCGTACAAAGGAAACGAGATGTGAGGGACAGACACAGAATTGGAAAGTGTTGACATTTTTTTACAGATAAATGTGATGACAAGTGGATAATTCAGTGAGTCTTGCCACCTCCTATTTTGGCAGCACGTGACAAAGTAGTGTTAGGTTGTTTGCAGTCCATATTTGTGAATGGAAAAATAAAAGTTGGCACAGAAACCAGTGTTTGTGTTCATAGAAACAGTGGTGCAGAGATCTGTTTTGTATTCATGCAAAAACTTCCCAATTTTGTTGAGACGTAACACAAGTGTGTATGTGCTAGGGTTAGGAAAGTGTTGTCTGCCTACACAACATTTTCACACTAATATCTTTCACTCTAAATGTCAAAACAATTGCTAACGTACTCACCCACCATTTGCATTTCTGTCCACCTAATTGTGTAGTCCTAATTTAAAAGTCCAGTGATTAACAAACGGAATTGGAATCTATTTCTCAAGACTATGTTTATATATATAATACACTTATATATATGTATATATATATATATGTATATATATATATATATATATATATATATATATATATATATATATATATATATATATATATATATATATATATATATATATATATATATACAGTGGGTTGCATAAATATCCGCACACCTCTTACATTTTGCCATGCTAGGACCAGAAACATAAATGTATTCAATTGAAATTTTATGTGAAAGACACACACTAAGGTACACACAGTCGTGAAGTGAAATGAAATTTATTCATGCTTTTGAACTTTTTTCATAAATACAAAACTGAAAAGTGGGGTGTGCAAATGTATCTACCCCCCTGAGTCAATACTGTGTGGAACCGCCTTTTGCTGTAATTACAGCTGCAAGTCTGTTGGGGTATGTCTCTACCAACCTTGCACATCTTGGGACTGGAGGTTTTGCCCACTCTTCTTTACAAAACAGCTCAAGCTCAGTTAGATTAGATGGTGAGCGCTTGTCAACTGCAGTTTTCAGATCTTTCCACAGATTCTCAATTGGATTTCGGTCTGGGCTTTGACTTGGCCATTCTAACACATGGATATTTGTTGTATTCAACCATTCCGTTGTTGCCCTGGCTTTATGTTTAGGGTCATTGTCTTGCTGGAAGGTGAACCTCCGCCCCAGTCTCAAGTTTTCATCCAAGATTGCCCTGTATTTGGCTCCATCCATCTTCCCATCAATTCTAACCAGCTTCCCTGTCCCTGGACTTCATGATGCTGTCTGCTCCCCATTATTCTCTAAACAGACCTCTGAGACCCCCAACCCACTGTTTACACATATATATATATATATAAGTATTTATATTTATATATGTATGTGTATATATCTTTATATATGTTTCATATTTTAAAAAGGAAGCTTCATTTCCATAGGAAGTACAATTACATCCTTTTTTGTGTGCAAAGGCCACTGTTCTTGTCATTACATTTTACACACTGGGCACTTAAGTGGAATATTTTCCTTTTTTTTTCGCTGCAAAATGTCAAATGTGGTTTGTGTCTGCTGTTAAGTACAACCAATCAACTAAAATGTGCTGCTGCTGCATTCATCTTAGGTAAATCCTTCTCTAATATGCAGACACACTTACGTCAACACACCAACTCCATTCGCCTGCTTCACACATGCATATGTATGTGACCTTCTGGACGAAACATGAATGTCAGTGTGTGTCAGTCAGAGACTCCAGAATTAAGATATTCCTCGGTTCTCAGGAGAGTTTGCTCTTTAGCATCCAGATGAATAAAAGGATCCTGGAACACTTGAATGTAATGCACAATAATGACTCATAACAATTATGATTCTGAGATCAGCTTTTTTAAAACATACAACTAAAAACAAACTATTATACATATTAACACATTATTACAAAACAGGGCTGAAACAATTACTTGATTATAAATCAGTTTGAGTGTTTTTGTTTAGATTTTTCAGCTTCATAAAAGTGAATATTTTGTGGTTACTTTGCTCCATATAACAAAGAAATCATTCAAACTGAAACATTTTTGATTGGTGGAAAAGAGTTGTGTATTATTCCAACGATAATTTACCCACGGCACAGATACATGTTGTGCATGAGCACTGAGAATTAAAAATGTGTTTCCAGCTACAGCTGCAACTAACAATTATTTTCATTATTGATCAATCTTTCTGTTATTTTCTTGATAAAATTGTTTGGCCCATAAAATGTCAAAAAATGTTGCAAAATGTTGATCAGTGTTTCTCAAAAGTCTTCCTTCAAATGTCTTGATGAAGTTTTAATGTTATTTTTGTTATACGGAGCAAAGAAACCAGAAAACATTCACATTAAAATCAACAAACTGGTTTTAATTATAAAAAAAAAACATTAGTACAGCCCTAGTTCTTGCTGTATTTTCCATCAGTGTCTTTTCCCGCCCTGGTCGTCACCTGTTGAGCTTTTTTTGTTTTCTTAGCTGTCAGCATAACCTCCGTTGCTTGGCAGACGGACTGTTGAGTTGTATGTCAACAGTTATTGGATCTCGTGTGTAAAAAGAGGAAGTGTGTGTTTGCATTTCAGGAACACACATTTGCATCGCAATTATTATGAGAACCAAGTTTTGATTGATGAGCCGGAGGTGGGAAGTGACTAGGCTCTGCTGCTGTTATCAGAAGGAAAAAAGGAAATGGAACAGGCTCTTCCCCTCTCCTCTACTTCTGTCATTCACGCTTTTGTCCTCATGCAGTGTGTTTTCACTGGCAGCAAGAGCAGGGGAGGTGCTGCTGCAAAACAGGCAGGGGTGTGAGGACGAGGACAAGAGCACAGAGACAAAAGAGCAGCATGATGAGGTTTTCCTGCACAGTCACGGTGAAGTTAAAGAGATAACAAATAACGGCGTATTAAAGGGGAAGGTCGCGTTCAGAACGTCCTTGCGTGGGGGAAATTTGATGAGCTTGGATGTTGTCTTCTGATAAGTGGACAGAGGTAAAGGAAACATGAAGGCAGTGGCTGGTTTCCTCCACTGGCTTGGGGCCAGAGACACAACAGAGCACGGACACACTCGCAGCTCAAGAGACTAATATTAACTCCGTCTCTTTGTGTCTATGTGTGTGTGTGTGTGTTTATGTGCATGCCGTGTCCTCACTCAAGTGTTTACATTAAGGAAATGAGCTCTTTGGCTATCACTGGCCTTTTCGTTGAAGGTTGATTGAGCGTGAACACACACACACGCGCACACACATGCTGGCACACAGTGATCACAGTGGTCACAGTGGCCTGGTTTTTTACTGCTTCTCTGGGCTCAGTGGTAACAGACTTGGCGCTCAGTCCAGGCTGTTTTCTGGCATGTGATTGGCCACCGGGTCAGCAATTGAATTTCACGTGCAGATTATGGCGTAATAATGGGTGTAAGGCGTTTGTAATATGCCGCTCATACACTACAAGTGGAACGCCATTATACTGTTGTGAATACAAACATATGCTGGCATCGGTGCGCACAGTCAATGAACCCTGAAAGTGTCTGAGCAGCGTGTGCAGTTCCCAAGGAAACTGGACGCTCGTGAAGTGGGTCCAGCTGAGGGACAAACACTGGAAACTACACATAAGAGTTCATGGTGTGTGTGTGTGTGAATGTACTTGTATTTATTACCTCTTTGGGACCTTTTCTGGCATAAACACTGACCTTTTCAGGACCAGTAGTCCTCATGGAGACAACACCTGGTCCTAAAGAGGCAGAGCCTCATTTCTGAGGGACTTGTTAAGTTTAGAGATAAGGTTTGATTAGGTTAAGGTAAGGCATTAACTTGGTTTTAGGTTTATGGTCAGGCACTGGGAAATGCATTATGTCTATGATGTTCAAATGAAAGTTAGAATAATTATGTAAAAGTTATCACAATTGCAATTTCAGTCAAAATAATCTCAATTAGATATTTATATATAATTGTTCATCCCTGTGTGTGTGTGTGTGTGTGTGTGTGTTTGTGTGTGTGTGTCAATATGACAGGCACTGCACCAAAACTTTTACACAAAAGGGTGTAGCATGTTCTTTTTTTAATCAGCTTTTTTTTGGCAATTATTAAGCTCTTGTTTGTGTGTGTTTGTTTGTTTTTTTCTGAATCCTAATTAGCACTCTTGGCTCTGATAATTATTGTAATAAGTATATTTCCCACAGAGCTTGTGTGGTAATGAGTTTTTTAAGTGTGTGTGTGATTGACAGAACTGTGTTGTGAGTGAAGACGATGTTTGTGCTTATTTAAATTTACCATCAAAATATTAACTACTGTAATCTAATGCAAGGATGAGAACTCGAAGATATGACATATCATCTTCTTTTAGATTAAAGAACAAACATTTAATGGTTAAATTGTGTGTGTGTGTGTGTGTTTGATCCTGACTCCCCGGGGTCTTTAAACCACTTTCCCATTAGTGAGTAAAGATGAGAAAAGATTGCCGCTTTAATTTGCCGCATGAGGATCCACAACCTGCTTCTCTGTTCCTCTTCCTCCCTCAGTGTCATACAGACATTTAATCGTGGTGTTATGGGATATTTATAGCTGATACTTGTGTCCTTTAGTGTGAGTCGCCATCTTTGTGTGAATGATGAATGTGTGTGAGATGTTTGCTGCTTGGATCAATGTTATAGATCTGAGCTTTTGTTAGTGCGTCTGGCTAAATGTTGGCCCAGCTGAGCCGTGGCTTTATTCTGTGTGTGTGTGTGAGTATTGATTATTTATAGAGCCGTTCCATTTTCTTCTCCCTGTGGATCACTGATGGGTTGTCAGTGTTGTTTTGCGTCTTCTTTGTGTGTGTGTGTGTGTGTGTGTGTGCTTTGGTTGTGTGTCCCAGGCATGTTTGTCTACTCTAATTAGATGCAGAACTTGTCAACACTTTTGTAAGTGAATCCAGACCTACAAGTAGTTTTTTTTTGGTAGATTTTTACACGTCACACACACTCACACACACTCTCACACACCCTGTTCATTGTCCACAGCCAACACACTCCTCACATGCCACATCCAATTTCTGTTAATAACCGGCTGAAACAGTGCTCGTATGGAATCTGTGGTTTTACTTGCATTAACCCCAGAGTCAAGGTCACATCCAGCGATTAAAGCATCTCATCTGTCTGCACAACATCATAATCATCATCGTCATGAGGATTCTGGGTTACATTGCTGCTGCTTAGACAAACTAGTATCTATAATTCCCTCTAGAAATGGCTCAATACCACTTCACTGTTTGTGTCTGATATCACAGCCTTGAGTATTACAACTGGGATGATATGATTGTGTGACTCGAATGAATCACGATGTTTGGGCTCTGACTGGATTTACAACACAGTACGACACGATGCGACACAACATGAGACCGTGCGATATGACACGACACTATATTATATGGTAAGAAACGATACAACATCACATGATATAATATGACATGTCAGGACACAAGATGACGCAACAAGATATAACATGCGACAGAACGATACAATACAATATGACAACATACAATATAATGCAGAGCAATACAATGCGATATTACATCACACGGTATGATACGATGAGATACAATATGATACAGAACAATACACTAGAAGATATGATACAATATAATACACAAGTCATGATACAATATGAGACAGAATGATACATTATGATATAATATGATACATTATGATATAATATGATACAGAACGATACATTATGATATAATATGATACAGAACGATACAATACGATACGACAAGATACAATGTAATGCAGAGCAATACAATGCGATATTACATCACACGGTATGATACGATGAAATACAATATGATACACAAGTCATGATACAATATGATACAGAACGATACGATACTTTATTGCCTGCATAAAGAAATTAGTTTTGGACTCAGTTGTGCATCACAATTGATACATAAACGCTACACATATCACAGTGTATAATTGAAATACTATAAAAACATAACATCATTTCATGTAACTGACAGATCTTTTTGTCTATCACAAAATCTTGATGAACCGATACTGATCATTGTGTCAACTCATCCCTAAGTTCTTCCTTAAACCCGTTTACGGTCTGAAAGAAAGTAAAAAAAATAAACATAAAATGCTGTCGTCAGCTCTGCTGTGTGTTTCTGCAGCACCATGACCAAGTGTGATGAAGCGATCACAGTGGGTGTTTGTGGTAGGTGTGGTTTCTGGTTCACGCTTAAGAGAGGGGGCCCATGTGTGGGATGAAGATAGTACAGTAGGTTGTTTTCAAAATGAGTGTGTCTTTGTGGTGTTCTGCTGCCCACTGACCACACAGCAGCTGTCCGTGTGGTAGTTAGTGGGATTTTCTGTGGCTCTGTCAGGCTTCCCAGTGTGTGTGTGTGTCTTTGTTGTTGCATCCCAAAGGGAGTTTCTTGTGTGGTCTCACTGTGCGGGGGAGTTGATATGCATCCCCGAAAGACAGAACCGGGGGGTTTAGCATGTGGAGAGATGGACCCAGTGTTCCAGTAGTCTCTGAGGTTTTTTCCACAGCTTAAAGTGATTATCTTTCCTCTGTGTCCACAGTTTTCTTCTAAAAGCCCCAGATTAACACAAGGCTGCACAACACATTGTTTTATTTCATTCACATTGTCTTATGTGAGAACAGTAGACCTACAGCTGTCTTACAATTGGGGCTGCAAATATTAATTCCCATGGAAAGTGTCTGGAAATTTGCAGGGAATCCGCCCCTTTGCAACCGTCCTTACATTATTTTACTATTAGAATTAGAATTTAATGTTATTAATCCCCTTGGGGAAAGTATTCCTCTGCATTTGACCCATCCTAGAATTAGGAGCAGTGGGCTGCCACACTGAGTAGCGCCCGGGGAGCATTGGGGGTTGGGTACCTTGCTCAGGGGTACCCCTGCCCTTTTTGGCCTTTTTGAACCGGCGACCCTCTGGTTACAAGTCAAGTCCCCTTTCCACTTGGCCACGGGCTGCCTCACAAGATATCTCTTGATAGCCCGTTTGTCTGAGCTCATGAAATGTTTTCTTTTGAGATGTTTTTGCTTCTCACAGGCCATTGATGATACTTATATCTACTCTAAAATAAAACAAGTATTTTCCATCTAATCTGTATTCATTTTAATATTTTAATATGTATTAATCTAATCCAATCCACCTGTATTTATAAAGCACTTTAACAACAATAACAGCTACCTAAAAATACTACCTAAAATACCTGTTGTATACTGTATATTGCCTTTATTGACTGATGAAAATACAATTTAAAAAATTATAAAATTATACAGAAAATTGCTTAACTATACATTAATGGAACAATACTTGTGGTCTCTGTCTAATGCACCTATATATTTGAAATAAAAATATGTATATACTATATACTGAATTAAATGCAATATGTTCTGGGAACGAAACATGTCAACTTAAATAACTGATGTAATAATGGGCTGATTCATTAAATAATATCCCTATTAAAATGGCCAAATTAGGCAGCCACACAGATTAATCGTCTTCATCTTCTTCTTAAAAGGCCTTGTCTGCATTAATTAGACATTTGTCTTGCCTGCAAGGTGTTGTGCCTCTCTGCTGGCAAACGTGCTGAAAATGAACCTAAATTTAAACCCTCAGTCCTCATTCTGTCAGTTGCACAGGTGCTGCTTTTACATAGATGAATCTAATCAGGGATTATTTTAGAGCTGGGATGTAAACAAGTAAAAGCAATTAACTGCCATGAACTACCTGTCAAGATGGAAAAGCCCTACAGTGAGGATTAACAGCCACTGTAATAATGACTTATGAGACATCGTCTGTCTCATTCCTGACAGTCTTCCACACTAGATTTTCTCACAACTGTCTATTTCATACCTCTTTTATGATTGACTGCATGTTCTCTGACTGTGTAACAGCAACAGGTGTGCTGTTGCTGATGTTGGTGCTTTATTCTAACCACTAGTGCCCAATTTCCACTGTACAACATCGTGTGATGGTCTTTTTGAGCAACTCTGCACTTCTACACACAGTGAGTTTTAAAATAAAAATTTTAATGAAGGCCAATCTAGTCATCCTATATTCAAACAGTAAATGTAGGGCTCGGGCAGTTATGCTTCTGTTATGATTCGATTGTATCACGATACCTGGGTGTCGATTCAAAATGTATTGTGATTCTACAGTTATTGCTATCAGATACTACCTAAATCACAGTACTAAAATCTTGGTTAAATGTTTATGAATCTTAATGAGAGTTGGTTAAATGTCTACTAGAATAGCATTTTTTTTTATGTTTTTAAGGTTCTAAAAACGGGCTGCATGAAAGCAATTGGAGGGCCGCATGTGGCCCACAGGCCTCGAGTTTAAGGCCACTGGCCTGTAGGTGGTAATTTGTGCTTGCATTGTGTTTTTCTGGTCTGTTCCCTGATGTTTTGGTTTTGGTCTGTTTTTTTGTCCATTCTCTGGTTGTTAGTTTTGTAATTGCAGTGTTCTTTGTTTCTTGTATTGTTTTTCTGTCCTGCTGTGTTTGACCCCCCATAGAAACCAGATATTGGTCCATCTCAACAGGTTTATCCTAATATAATACATTGTCTTGGCTTGTGGATGTGGATGTCTTTTCCTTTGAGTTCATTATGATGTTCTCATCCTGTCTACAATTATCATGTGGTTTAAAGGAGAACATGTGTAGCCTGTAGATCAGTTCATCCTGCTTGATTTACACACTGCATTTAAACACTATAAAACACTGCAGCAGTAGCAGTGTCTTGTCTGCAGAGTTGTGCAATGGCTCTTTTATGTTTAAATGTATGAATTATTTAATCATTGTCTCTCTTCTTCTGCCGTCTCCTGACAGGATTCGTCCTCAGATGGCCAAGGAGAAGATCGAGGGCTGTCATGTTTGCACCATGGTCACACCTGGAGAACCACAGGTTCTGCTGGGAAAGGACAAGGCCTTCACCTACGACTTTGTGTTTGACCTTGACTCAGAGCAGCACAACATCTACCAGGCCTGTGTGTACAAGCTCATTGAAGGCTGCTTCGAGGGATACAATGCCACCGTGTTCGCCTATGGTCAGGTATGATGGCAGGCTTTGAGTCTAATGGATTATTTTAATATTACCTGATGAAATTTATTCCATATTTTTGTGGTTCTGGTTCATATTACGGATTTTGCTGCAGTTTCATTTTAATTTGGGAAGTCGCATTCCCAACAAGTTTAGATGTGTGTACTGTATCTCAGTGACATCTCAACAGATCTTACTTATGTAAGATGATAACAGCTATAAGCAGGTAAAGTTCTATACAAATCCAGAACGTCTTCTGGATCCAGTGGATCAAAATGTAAACATTTCAGATTAAACATTGGTAACAAAGAGTTTAAAGCTTGGCTGAGGTATGTGCTCTTGTTGTGTAACTAATTACTTCAGTCCTTTTTTTACCTGAAAAACTGGAATCAAATTCCTTGTATGTGTACTTATACTTGGCCAATAATGCTATATTTGTATCTTGAATCATTTCTAAATGGTTTATAAAATATATGGCTCTATTTATTATTCTTATTGTTAATCACAAATTGGACTACATACAGCACTTGTGAATACACCCAAAATCACATTACATGTAAGGTGCATAGTGTTTAAAGGATAAAATCAGAGCTTTAAGTGTCAATTTAATATGTTTCAGACGGGTTCAGGGAAGACATACACCATGGGAACAGGCTTCGATGTGAGCCTGAGCCAGCTGGAGCAGGGTATCATTCCGCGGGCTGTTCACCAGCTGTTTGAGGGAATCCAGAACCGGAGGCTGCAAGCTCAGGAGGATGGCACCCAGGCGCCAGAGTTTAAAGTCAGCGCCCAGTTCCTAGAGGTGAGCTCATGATCATGTACGAGTATGGATGCACAGCACATGTAGGACCACACTGCAACACACATTTTAACACTATAGCTCTGATAGCGGGTGTGGTTAGGGTTAAAATTCATTATAGGGTTCAATATACGTCGCCCTTCCTCGTGCAATACGATACGAGATAATGGTGGAGAAAGCTACGTTAAGAGATGCTCCATCCACGTTCAATACATAGACTTTATACACTGTGTTCTTTATGTTGTGTTAGACAGGTATCATGATGTATCGCTATATGATTGTCTTGCAATGTATCGATTATCGCAGAATCGTTATATTGCAATGTTATTGGTATCGTGGAACATGTATCGTGTATTGTATCATGAGGCAACCTGTGATTTCCACCCCTAGTATATGAGTGTCCTCACTAAGAGTGCTTTACAAGAATGTGTGTGTGTATTCTTGTATTCTTGGATCTTTTCTGGTGTAAACACTGAACTTGTCAGGTCCATATGGAGACCACAACCTGGTCCTAATGAGGCAGAACCTCATCTGAAGATCTGGTTAAGTTTAAGGCTAAGATTTGTTTTGTGGTTGTGGTTAAAGTTAAGGTGTTAACTAGTGATGGTTACAGCTGTCCAAATGAATGAAATTCAACTAGAATCCTTAAAAGGGCAGCTGTGTCTATATATGTGTATGTGCTGTTGCATATGGGTCCACATTAACTCTAACCAGATGCGGCAAAACAGAAGGACGAGGGGAATCACCCCCCTCTTTCACAAACAGGAAGTGACAACCTGATGACAGATGGCCGAAATGTCTGCTTGTGCTTTGTTGGACCTGATTAATGTCGGCCATTACCTCTGACATTATTCCTCATCACTGCGGGGATGAAGATGGATCAGAGCAAGGGAGTGAGGGATGGTTGTGTAGGAGAAATGTAATAATATGACATGTAATGGTTTCTGTCAGGCAAATGTTTAGGTGAGGATTGGGGGGGTGATTGTCTATATGTGGGTGTGTGTATATATGATGTGATTATGTCAATAATCATTTCACAATAACAATTTTAATAGAATAAGCACTCATTCTGTCGAGCTAATTTCCTTTCTTGCCAGTCTGGTCCCAGTGTGTTTCTACGTTTCTCAGGTCATAAGGTTATCTCTGTTGATTATAAGCAGATGGATGTGTGTATGTGTGGAGGGGGTTAGGGTGGATACATAGATGTGTGTGTGTGTGTGTGTAGGGGGAGTGGCAGTAGGTGGGAACAGCTGAGCTCTCAGCTGACCTCTGTTGCCCTCATTGGTTTTTGAGAGGTCAATTACAGAGACGACAGAGCCGTGTGCAAATAAGTCTCATCACAGTAAAAAAGAACATTTTTATAGAACTTATAGACTTAAGTTTCAGTTTATTCAATAAAAACCTGTTTTCACTGATTAGATCTTTAAGTTTAGTGTTATTGACGGTGAACTTAAAGTTCCTTTATTATCTTTCTGAACATCTTGCAAACTCTTTGTATGTATTTATTTTGATGATATTTCCTTGGAGATTTTTAAAAAATAGTAAGAAATATTGTCTATGGATTATTGCCCTAGTTATACAGTAAACTCGATATTATCCATTAAAATACATCTGTCTGTGTCTGTGACTCTTGTTTGTCATAGTTGTACAACGAAGAGGTCCTGGACCTATTTGATGGAACCAGAGATCCAGAAAGTCGGAGCAGGAAGTCCAACATTAAGATCCATGAGGACGCCAACGGCAGCATCTACACAACTGGAGTCACATCCAGACTGGTCCAGTCAGAGGAAGAGGTGGGTACACTTTTTCACATTGGTCTATATCATCTATTGTTTGTGATTTTGTATTGTTAGGTACTATTTGTTCTACAAAAAGTATAGAATCGTAAAATCATAAATAGTGAAAAAAAACCAACAAATTCAATGATTAAACTAGAAGTAGCCAATTTTTAGTGTTTTGGTTGATTGTTTTTAATGAATCGAGTTAAATTTAAATGAAATTAAAATTCGATTAATGTTGCTAAATACATGTATAACCCTTTTTGACATTTTAATTAGATTTTTTTGGGAAAAATGTTGGTTTTGTGATGACTTGTTTGATGTATTTAAACTAATGTTTAGTTTAGGAGACCCATAAATGTTTATTAAAGAAAAGCTGTGTCATGTTAGACCTCCGCAGGACCTAAAAAAGGCCTTGTATATAATTGGTATTGGCCAAAGAAGAAGACCAGAGCTATTTCTTCTGCTTCACTTTCGTTCAAGCCTAATTTTAAAGTAAATTTTATTGTTTATGCTACATTTTTATAGTTTTAGAAGAAGCCAAATTTAAATGCCTTCTTCTAATACTATTGTAAACCTCAGTTGTTGTTGTATTTTACTGTGCATATGACAATAAACCTCTTGTATGTATTTTATATTTGATTAGCTGTCTTTGATTTTTCAATGGTCTCAGACTTAAAATACCTTCCAATTTCTTTTGTAAATTCAGATTACTTGTCTAGATTTTCTAACTAAGAGTTCAGAGCTTCTATTTGAGCCTAAAAAAATGTGAGTCATCATGTTAGAGTAAGTGAAACACTACAAACGGATAAATGTAAGGATGTAGCGGAGTGTTGGACTGAGTGGGGAAGAGAAGAAAAGCTGTAGATATATCCTTTCAACTCACATTCTTTTCTTAGCATCAGACATGTGAGGTTCAGTTTCTTTTACTTACATTCATGCATCATGGATGAGTAACAGTTCTCATGAAGGAGAGCTGACAGTGAAGACGAAGGAGTATGTGTTAGGGTCAAGAGGGCAGCAGGAAGAGGAGATGTGATGAGGAAAGAGGTCAACGGAGGAGACAGATGGTGATTAAGAGCCAAAAAAGACTCCTACTCTGTGATGCTATAGTTTCCTTTTTAAACAGGTGATAGAGTTTTAAACGGAAGCTGAAATGAAGATGAGAGTGGAAGAGGTGAGGCAGTTTGGCCACGTTGAGCCTCATGCTTCACATTCCCTACGTACACTTCAGACAGATGAGAGACAAGTGGAGACAGATGTGAACTCCTGTGGGAGACAGGAGAGTGAGTGTGGGGGTGATGGAGTCACAGGGGAGAGCTATTGGCAGCCCTTTTTGAACAAGTAGCTAAAAAACCTATTTTTTTGTATGTTTGAAGATGTGGCTCAGTGGTAGAGTGGGTTGTTTTTCAACCTTAAGATCTGGGCTGTTACTAGTCTACATGCAGATGTGTCCCTGTGCTGCTACTTTAAGTTTCTCCTGACAGCTGTGCTGACAGCATTTGAATGTATTTACAGTATATATATGTATATGTGAATGACGGAAACTGTAACGTAAAGCAGCTTTGAGTGGTCATTAAGGCTAGAATATACAGACCATTTCCTTTCAAAGCTAAAAAAGAATTTGAATTTTGAATTAGAAGCTGAAACGAAGTGGAAATTAGCCTTGTGAAGACAGACGTGAACTCCTGTGAGACACATCATGTGGAGGTGATATAGTCACGGGGGAGAGACGGCAAGAAGGGAAAGGAAATCAAACAGTGGAAGGAAAATGTAAAGATGTTGCTGTTGGCAGCTTTTTGAAAGAGTGGCTCAAATTGTGTTTGTCAAAAGTCTGGAGTCATGCAAAAAAAAAAGTGGTTTCCTCTCAAAGATCAGTTATTAGGTTATTTCTTTTTCTTTAGTTCATTTCATGTTAAGTCATGATCAAATGTCCGGTGTGTGTTTTCCTGCAGCTGCTGCAGTGTCTGAAGCTCGGCGCTCTGTCCCGCACCACGGCCAGCACACAGATGAACGCTCAGAGCTCCCGCTCGCACGCCATCTTCACCATCTACCTGTGTCAGATGAGAGTCTGCCAGCAGCTGCTCATGGTGAGAGTGGGGTCAGGGTGTGGACGGGTGAGGTTTGCAGCTACCTGTGTTTCAGTGGAGGTTGCTGGTCTTTCAAACAGGGAAAGCTCATTTCAGCCCTGGTTATTTATACATAAATAACCAGCAACCAGCATAAATGATACACAAAGGAACAACTAGAACCGGGAAACAAGATAATTATATTTATACAATATCGCCAAGCAAGTCACACACTAGTGACACATTCTAATCGTGTTGTAAATGCACATTTAGTATTGACATGTAAATACATCACAGTACATATTTGATGACATTTTAGAGGAAGCTGAGCTTCCGTTTGCTGTCTTAGAGCGGTCACCGCTGCTGTGTTTGGAATGTGAAAAGAAATGTGTATATTTTGGGGGGAAAAATGAGAAAAAAATTCTGAATATTTGTAGCATCGTCATTTATCTTGCCATGCTCACAGAATGGAGGAGGGGAGAACGGGGAGGTGAACGGTGTGGAATCCAACCCCATCGCTCAGCCGGAGTACGAGACGCTGATGGCCAAGTTTCATTTTGTGGACCTGGCTGGATCTGAGAGGCTGAAACGCACAGGAGCCACAGGAGAGAGAGCCAGGGAGGGGATCTCTATCAACTGTGGACTGGTGAGACAGACAAGAGAGGACACGTCTATGTGTGTGTGTGTAATTGTATTTGTTATAGGGATGAGCCCATAAGATACTCAATATTGGTCCGATACTGGTAAAAATCACTCGATCGGCTATTGGACAGATAAAAATGTAAAATCTGATGTGGGATGTTTATTTTCTGCGTTAGGGGAGAAGAATATTTGTTACAGAGGAGAATTATGTCTTTGTAAAAGCTTCAAATGGCACTTTAGGACCAGCAGTCGTCAGGTAGATCAAACCCCGGTCCTAATGAGGCAGAACCTGAAGATTTCTTATGAACTGGTTAAGTTTAAGACTTAAGATTTGAATTGGGGTTAGGTTAACGTTAGGGTTACGTTTAGGTTCAGGGACTATGCCTTTGTTTAGGCTGTCAAAATGAATGGATTGTCCTGAGAAGAACTCATATTTAATACTGTACTTACATGCACTGCTGTTAAAAATGTTAGCATGTTTGTAATCAGTTCTGTGAATATATTGTTGTGTGTGCGTGTGTGTGTGTGTGTGTGTGTGTCATAGCTGGCCCTGGGAAATGTGATCAGTGCTTTAGGAGATCAGAGTAAGAAGAGCGGACATGTTCCATACAGAGACTCCAAACTCACGCGTCTACTGCAGGATTCTTTAGGAGGCAACAGGTATGTTAGCATACATACACATGCACATACACATACATACACATAAACACTTACTAGGGCTTTCACCTTTTCCAAAAAGTCAATGACACACACAACGTACCTTCAAAATTATTTGGATATTCCCCCTGTCCACACACACACACACACACACAAACATCACTATTTCGTACTACTTTTACCCTTAGTCATGCTAGCTTGAACTCCTGTTGAGCTGCTTGTACGTGGTGCATCCTCCATTGCCTCCCTTGGGTAAAGCTAACGGCTAAGCTACAATATGAGTCAGCAGATTTGTTCCTTACTTTGTTATTTGTTCGAAACACTTCCACACACACCGTTTATCAGATGCTTTGGTGTCGCGATGGTCTGCTCAGGAGGATGAATTAGCTTCCTCGTGTCCTCCATTTTCATCACCAAACAAGATTATTCAATTATTAATCCATTACTAAATTAATCGTCAACTATTTTGAACATTGAGTTTTTTTTTTTCAATCATTAAAACAAGCATTCTGATTATGCAGCTTCTTAAACGTGGATATTTGCTGGTTTCTTTTGCTCCATTTAACAAATACATCATTAAAACTGAATTATTTTGTTTTGTGGACAAAACCAGCCATTTAAGAACATCATCATTTTCAGGTTTGGTAAACATTGGTCAACATTTTCTGACATTTTATGGACCAAACAACTGCTCGACTAATCATGAAAATAATCCACGGAATAATCAATTATGTAATCGTTAGTTGTAGCCATAAACATCACTGTCATATTCTTCTAATGGGTCAAGCGTGGCTCCAAGGCTAACCTGTGCTCACAGTGCCCTCTGCTGGCTCACACAGTAATTACCTCAAATGGTCTGGTACCCTTCTGGGCTGGATATTTTTACTTAAAAGAGGGTTTTTAAGGTTGAACGGATATTCAATTTCTCGTTAAAAGGTGACAACCCTAAAACATACACACATATCTTCTGCAGTCATGAGTCACTTATTACCAATTTCTTTCTTCTTCCACTCCAGTCGCACGGTGATGATAGCCTGTGTCAGTCCTTCAGACCGGGACTTCATGGAGACCCTGAACACGCTGAAGTACGCCAACCGTGCCCGAAACATCAAGAACAAGGTGGTGGTGAACCAGGACAAGACCAGCCAGCAGATCAACACCCTTCGCGCTGAGATAGCCCGACTTCAGCTGGAGCTGATGGAGTACAAGGCGGTGAGAGAGGCAGAGAAATGCAAAAAGAAATAATAAAGATATGGAGGAGGTGAAAAGAGAGTGAGGTGTGAATGAAGGGGAGAGGAATGAAAAGTGACGGTTTGAAGAGGAGAGCAATGACATGGCTGTCAGTGTAAGTGATGCAATGAGTCTGTAAGAGAGGGATGAAAGATGGATGAAACTGAAGATAGTAACTGGCTACAAGAAGTTGAATTGGAACAAAACAAGATGGCAATACATAAAAAAAAAAACTGAGAGAGGATGAGACTGAAGAGACGAGACAGAACCAGGGAGCGACTCTTGCTAAAAGAATTCTGCTTCAATTTACATTGTAGAAGTTGTTTTATTATTTAGTCCTGAGGGATTCAAAATGGTTTAAAATCTAAACAGGCGTTTCAATTTAAGCATTGTGAGGAGACATAAGTGGAGAGATTGCTGCATCCATCCAAGAAATGGGAGAAAAGTGCAAGGATTTCTGTAAAGTTAACATGTACATCATCTTTGGCATTTGGGGAAACAAGAGATGAGCAATTATTTCCCCTAGATCATCGTTTTCTGATGTAATATAAGAGGGTTACCATGGTTACTAGTGGGGAGTTAACATATGACTGTGATGAGGAAATGGGCTGACCTCCATGTAATGTGACTGGAGATAATGGTGTGTTGGAGTGTTGGAGCTGTGACTGGAGTAAATAGTGACTTTCTGTTTGGAAGCTGACACAACAGGATTGTTTTATCGTTATTCATCATTCAGAACACAACACTAGTTATTGTAGAGCCACCAAATCACCAGCTGATTATAAACAACAGCGATGTGTTTCTGTTGGAATGCAGCATCCAGTTCTATGTAAGAGCACAGATTTAAAAAAACAGCTCTGTGTGTTCAGTGTCCTGGCTGTTGTTATTCACGCCGTTTGCTTGTCTGTGCAGGGGAAACGCGTCGCATGTGAGGACGGTTCAGAGGGGCTCAGTGACCTCTATCAGGAGAACACCATGCTGCAGAGAGAAAGTGACACACTGCGTCTCAGGGTCAAGGCCATGCAGGAGACCATAGACCACCTCAACACGCGTGTGACACACCTGCTGGCCAACGAGGTCAGCAACCTGCTGACCAAGTCAAGTACGTGATGGAGATCTGTCATTATTTTACATGTATTAACCATCAAGATGACAGTCATTTTATAAGTTCCTCATGTATTTAATATTGTCATAATGTTTATTTAAAATTAGGAAAGTGTCAAAATGTTGTTTACAAGAGGGTCCTGGCTGAGACAGGCAGCCGCACATATGATAGGGTTACAGACAGACACTAACATATAAGAGTAACATTTACAGACACAAAGTATGATATTCATAAAATATAAAAAAAAAATACAGAAGGATAAAATATACACCGTAAAAATTAAGCCATAGTTTCCACCACTTAAAATAATGAATGAAAGAAAGTAACAGACACAAATTGTTTTTTATTTTTCATGTGTTAAAAATAAAAAAAATAACGTTTTTGCCAGTACTGCATTCTTACTTCACAAAGTACTTTTTTCTGACCTGATCTTCTTTTGACCTCTGACCTCTAGGTGAGGGCAATGAGGAGATTGGGGCTCTAATCCAGAACTACATCCGAGAGGTTGAAGAACTCAGGTAAGAATTCAAAAACAAATTTAACAAATAACTGATATTTATTTGTTATATGTGTGTCAAATGTTCTTGTTGGTATTAGATAGACATTTTATGTCTGTTTAAATCTCTGATCTTGTCACATTTCCGCTCCCTCTGTCAGAACCAAACTTCTCGAGAGCGAGGCCATGAACGAGTCGTTGCGACGGCAGGCGGTCCGTCTTTCTTCCCGCCCTCAGTTCTCCTCCTCCACCCTCAGCCCTGCACCGGGACACCCGCCTGGCTCCTCTCCTGCCCCGGTGTCCATGGAGGCCGAGATGACTGACGTGTTACGCCGAGCCAAGCTGGACATCGAGAGGCTGAAGAAGAAGGAAAGGAGGCAGAGGAGGATGAGGTGAGGAGAGGAGTGCACATACAAGATGTTACTTCAGTTACCAAATGGTTCATATCTACAAACATTTATGTACGTTTTACTCCCACATAGCCTTTATAAGGAAAAATCCAAAAAACATAGTATCACAAAGATTTTTAGGTTGAACATATTTGTTGGAGAATCATTTTCAGGAAATATTGCAATCTTCAGCAGTATATCACAATGTTTTTAAATATTGCAATAATATATTGAGCATAGTATTGTTGCCTTGTGCTTAACACTGTTGTTTGCAACCTTTTAAATGCAAACAAGACATATTGATTCAAAGCATTGTGAAATGAGTCAGCCTTTCGGCTCCACACAAACGTCTGTGCTCCTCGGTGTAGCAGTGTATAGATCTCGTCTTGTCTGGTGACATTCCCGAGCTGCACATAAACATTGTGCTAGTAAAGCGAGATAAACAAGTTGTAGAATGACTGAAAACACAAAAAAGCATCCACAGGAAGTCTCATAAGTGAATTCTCTTGCACAAAAAAAAAACGCTTTGTGTTTGACAGGATAAACACTTCTTGTCCCCGCCCACCCCTGTGCTGCAGCTGTATACACACAAATGCTCCCTCAGTCAGGTCTGACTGTTTCGCTTGAGCAGAATAACAACAACAACAACAAAACTCACCATATCTTATGCACTGCAGCTTTAAGTGGCACATCACAAGTCAATTAGGGTTTTGGGGCAAAGTTCTATACAGGATTGGGATGCAGCCAGTGCTCAGTAGTAATGCTGGCTTGGACACAAAAAGTGGTCCAGTGGGTCATGAGGGAGCAGAGCGCAGCCTAACACACTTATTTAGGTTTAATGGGATAAAGATGGAAGTAAATGAGGGAACACAAGAAGAAGAATGAAGGTGGTAATAAAACATAAAGAGCTAAAAGGGCAAGATGTATGTACAGTATATGAGCAGATGAAGCGGTCCTAACGACTTCAGAGGGTTGATATTACCGAGAGCTTGGCAACACTCCCAAAGCCTTAATGGTGGATGTGAGGAGTGTGAGTATTTTCACTTAAAGGAGAAAGAGGCCATGGTTAATCCAGGTGTCAACATCTGTCCTGAGGGATCTGATCCCAGAGTGAAGTTTGACTGTTCACGCCTAGCATTGAAATGTGTCCTGGATGTGTTTCCTGTGATCACATGCAGTAGGATCGGATCTGGATTTTGGTTATTTTAAGTTGTTTAAGGGAAACAAAAAGTAAAACAGGATGAATTTAAATAGCTTCAACAGTGATGTGCTGCTGTGGCTTAACTGTTATTTTTCTCCTCTGACAGTCCGGAGTTGGAGAAAGGCCTGAAGAAGCGTGTGAAGCTGCACATGCACGAGAATGGAGAGAATGGACAGATCGGAGAAAATGGACAAAACGTACAGAATGGAGAGATCGATTCAGACGACAATTACGCCGAGGTAATGCTGCAAATTTGTGAACGTGGGAGTAAATGTTGGCCATGATCAAAACTGTCAGATTTTATCAAGTCTCATGTCAGCGTTTGTATGTGCAGGACATCATGTCTCCGCTGCAGGAGGAGAGTGGCTGTGAGGAGGACGAGGGGGAGGACGAGGAGGAGGGCAGGGAGGAGGATGACGAGTTTGACAGCGACGAGAGCCTGGTGGATTCTGACTCTGACTCTGATGAGAAAGGTAAGTCTCTGACAGCTGCAACCACACACACGCACACTCACACACACCAGACCTCTGTTTTTTGTCAGGCTTGATTTATGTCACTTCCTGTCAAGAATCGTTTGAACCTTTTAAAAGAAACATGACTCAATTTAAACCCGATGTCAGGAAGATTGAAACACGGACGTGTGTGTGTTTTTGTGTGAGTGTGGCTGAGGTTGTGTTGACATTTATACACAAATACAAAAAGAATGTGTTTCTGACCTTTGTCCGTCAACCCGCAGCTAACTTCCAGGCAGACCTCGCTGACCTGACCTGCGAGATCGAGATCAAACAGAAGCTGATCGACGAGCTGGAGAACAGTCAGCGGAGGCTGCTGATGCTGAAGCTGCAGTACGAGGAGAAGCTCATCCTGCTGCAGAACAAGATCAGAGACACTCAGCTGGAGAGAGACCGAGTGCTGCAGAACCTCAGTGAGCACCATGGGATTTATAGTCCATAGATATTGTTGGGAGTAACAAAACAAGTTGGATGGATGATCAGCACTAAAGTAATAATAAGTGTTGTCTAATCAAATCAGATCAGATGAAGCGTTTTTTGTATGCACAATAACAAAGTGTTTCTCATAAAAGCACTCACACAGGCACATAAATATCAGCAAACGCATTAAAGCCAGAATCAATAATTAAAAATGTTGAGGAAATGCTATTTTACATGGCGATACCACTGGAAACAGTGTTGTATGTGAATAAATGAAAAAAAAAAAACATTAATAAAGTCCTCGTAATAAATTATAAGTGTATTTAAAATAAGTAAATACAATATATCAAAAGTAAATGGAAGAGGAAGTGATAGGAAACTAAAACACTGTGACATACCCAACAGTAAAACAGGCTACTACAAAGTTAAATCTTGAATCTTCTGTTAAAAATATCGACACTGTTGATATAACGTTTCCTGAAAAACGTCATCTCCATCACCACATTGCCACACAGTGTCCATGGAGAACTACACGGAGGAGAAGGCGAGCCGGATCAAGCAGGAGTACGAGAAACGTCTCAAGGAGATGAACCGCGACCTGCTGAAGCTCCAGACGGCACAGAAGGAGCACGCGCGTCTCCTCAAGAACCAGGGGAGGTACGAACGGGAGCTGAAGAAACTCCAGGGCGAGGTCAACGAGATGAAGAAAGCCAAGGTGAAAGGGTGTGGAGACAGAGACGAGAATCTGAGTGTTGAGGAAAACATGAAAAGGCTAATGCTGCTACTGTGTGTGTGTGTTTTTAAAGGTGGCACTGATGAAGCAGATGAAGGAGGAGCAGCAGAGGAGGAGGATGGTGGAGGCCAAGAGGAACCGTGAGATTTCTCAACTCAAGAAGGAGCATCGACGGCAAGAGGTCAGTCTGTGTGTGTTGCGAGTGAGGACATTTTGGGAAAGTGAGGACATTTTGGATGGTCCTCACATCTTTAAAGGGCTTTTTCAGTTAAGACCTGGTTTAGAATTAGTTGTGATGGTGAAAGTTAGGGTAAGGACCTCTGGAATTCATTATGTCTAAGAGCGTCCTCACTTTGAATGCTGTGCAAACATGTGTGTGTGTGTGTGTTTACTGGGTCAGGGTAATTGACTCCTGTTACAAAATAAAATTCTGTTTTGGAACGTGGAGATTTGCGATGTGACTGGTGCCATGACAGTTTTTGCAGTCGCCTGCCACCAGGACAGTACCAGCTGTCAATAACACTGGTGTCCATAAGTCATAATAAAAATGACTACTATATGCTGTATATTTACAGTTTACAGTGGGAGATGGACATTATGAGTCAAATTATACGCAACGGTTTAATCTGTCGTGAAAATCTCGCTGTACTTGAAGAATTATGTAAAATTTACTGGTCAAAATCACTGCATCAGTTGAAATGAAAAATATGATTTTCCCTAGTTTTTCTTTGTGAAGATTTGGCTTCTTGAAATTGGCAAGATTTAATGTAATTCTCCCCCCCCACACACACACTTTATTTTATGCTATTTGTGTGCAAAAACACCAATAAAAAATAAAAATGCTTAAATATGCAGACTGCAAATGTAATGAGTCACAATGTGGACCATTTTATTTTTCATCATGAAAGCATTTAAACTTGCAATTAAATTTGTCATCCTTCCATTTACTCTTTCAGCAAAAGTATTAACTTAATGATCAGTGCCTGTTGTCCCAAAAAACTCTCTAATCAATCAATATCTAATCAATCATGTGATGATATGCAGATGAAGTAGACTCAGCAGTGACCCTTTTAAAGAACTGCGTGTGTCTCTCTCTTCCTCTTGTCCACCAGTATCAGATTCGAGCGCTGGAGTCTCAGAAGCGGCAGCAGGAGCTGGTGCTGCGCAGGAAAACCCAGGAGGTGACGGCGCTGCGCCGCCTGGCCAAACCCATGTCGGACCGCGTGGCTGGACGCGTGGCCCGATGGAACAACTCTCCACCGGTCTCAGACTCCGGAGCCGAGTTTTCAGGCAGCACGACGGCGAGCAGCTCCGAACCGGACTCTGCGAGGACTGTGAGCGGGCTCGTGAGACAGTGGAACAACAAGAATATGTTTGGAAACATGGGAGAAAGTGAGGGAAGCATGGAGGGAACCAGAATCATTGGGTGAGAAAATACCGCTTTCAAAATGCACCAATTCTGCTCAGGATACAGCTGATGTCCACAGAACTCTGGCATTTTAAAGCCCCAACACTGTAGAAGTTCTAAACTTGGCTGGCTCTGTTTTTGTTTTAGTGAGGAAGTATAAAAAAGGGGAGACGTTTGAAAACAATTACACATTTACTTCAGTTCTCTTTCTATGACAAAAAGCTCTGTTTCCATTTCAGTACACACTTTCTATTTCAGTTTCCCCCCATTGTTGGTCTGTGAAAACAATTCTTTTCTCTAACTTTTCACATTTGCTGTTTCTCATTAGTGATGCTACTCAAAACTCACAAGCATCTGCAAAGAGGACAATTAACTTACTGTTCACAAGTGCATGTACCTGAATGGTCAGGCATTGTACGATTTTAGGTGTATGACTATTGCACGCAGATACGTTTGTAAACAGAGGTAAAACTGTAGTCTGGAAGAATTGCAAAGGCTCCATTTCTTTCACCCTTCAACACGCATCAAAACACATGAGCCTCTGCCCGAAATCCAGAGACAATCTGATAACGTTTGTCATAATGTTTGTGTTGTTGTCGTAGCCATGAGTGATTTAGTAATCCTTGTTGTATAAAAGCCTAAGATTTATACGTGCTTCCACATATATATATATATATATATATATATATATATATATATATATACAACACACTTTTGTTTAACAGCTATTTAGCCTTGCTAGTATATTGTTATTTCCTGTTTAAGTAATACACCAAGACATTTTGCTTCACATACTATTTATATTTCCACGTCATTTATGCTTCAATGTAATCATTGTATTTAAAATACTAAAAATGATAAATGACATTAATGATAAACTGCATTTGTCCATGTAGTGTGTACTACATTGTACTTTGTACCAATGTGCAGCACAGAACCCGCCTGGACTCTGATATGAGCGCTCTCACTTTCATGCTCCTGTGACAAAAATCCGATTGGAAAATGTGTATTAACGATCATATTTCTGTGTCAATACATAAAAATCTGATTTAAGTTCATGTTCATGGAAAACAGATATGAGTTACTTCAGCCTAAAGGTTGACTATAGCCTTTGTATCGTCGTCTTCTTACAAAAAAAAGTTCACTGGAGGTAGTGGCTGGTGATTTCCATCTCTCATCACCTCTCCCATTTCTTCCCGTCTTCCCAGAAACAGGAAGAAGATACCGAGGAAGCCAGCTGGCCTGGGCGGCATCGGAACAGCAGCCAGAACCATTAGCTTCTCCAAGTCGGCCCGACAGAAGTGGCAAACCCTCGAGCGTCGCATTATGGACATAGTCATGCAGAGGATGACCATCTCCAACGTAGAGTTAGACATGAATCGACTCATCAAGGTAGGAACAACGCTGTGTCTTCTCATTTATTTTAGTTGTTTTTCAGATGTATCTTATCGCCTTTTGTGGGCTTCTATTTACTGTGTCTTTTATTTATTATTCTGTACAGCACTTTGGTTCACTGTGGTTGTTTTAAAGTGCTTTACAAATAAAGTTGGATTGGCACTTCCTGTGTGCAGCACGGGAATGTTGCCGTCGACTCGAGATTTAAACGCCACTATTCTGAGAAACACAGAAGAACATCATGAATCAACACCGTGTGAACTCATTGACAATTGTTTGAATTTCCACTACAGTTTTAAATCCGGAAAGTATTTCAAACTTATTCTAAAGTAATGTATAATACTGTGTTTTAATACAACGCAGCCAACACACACCGTGAGGTGGTCGGCAGTAAAATCCTGACTCTGCATGCATTTGTGTTTCTGTCGAGTCAGAAGCGAGAGGAGCTGACGGGCCAGCAGGAGGCGCTCTCACATAAACAGGAGGTACTTATGGCGGACGGGGAGGGGCCAGAAGCAGAGGACCGCCTTCTTCAGGAAATTAATGAGGACATTGAGGTGCTGAACGCCAATATAGACTACATCAATGACAGTCTGTCTGACTGCCAGGCCACCATTGTTCAGATAGAGGAGACCAAGGTATATATATGTATATCTATATATATATGTGTATGTATACATACGCACACACACACATAGTATATATTGTCACTGTAGTCTGAAGCCTCACTCGTTGTTGTCTCTATTGTTTCCTGCAGGATGAGCTGGACTCGGTCGACACCTCTGTCGTGATCAGCTCCTGCTCTTTGGCTGAAGCGCGCAGCCTGCTCGACTATTTCCTGAAGGCGTCGATAGACAAGGTGAGTTTACAGACAAACAACTGACCTACTGTAACCACGGAGAAGTGAAAAGATGACAGCACATATCCGTGCAGCAGCTCTTATCTCTTCTCATCATTTATTATTCATTAATCCTGTCTAAATCCACTGCCTTTGAGGAGGACAGGGTTTTGTTGTTCACTGACTTTTTTAAAAACTCTGACTGTGGCTGTAGTTTTTTTTAATGAACTCACTAGGCGAAGCACTCCTTAGTTGTTGTTTTTTATACAATAAACCTGTCTATTCTGTTCTATTCTATTCTATTCTCAGTATAGTTCAACTGTCATTATTTGGAGTTAAACTCAGTTTTTCCTTTGTGAAGTGACGATACATTGAGTAGTAATGCAGTGCCATCTAGTGTTGTATCTTCAAATTACATGGTGTCGTGAAAAAGAATGTGATTATTGATGCAAAAGTATTAATTAATGGAAATGGAGTAGTGTGGGGGTTGAGCAGTAATTAATTAGCTATATTTATGGTAACATTTTGTTTTTAATAAGTGTTTTATGTATATGTATATATATATATATATATATATATATATATATACATATATGCATATATACATATATATTAATACAATGTTCAATCTGTGCATTGGGCAAATTCACTTTGAGACTAATTTCTTAATTCTTCTGTTTATTAGTTTATAATTATTACAGTTATCTAGTTTATTCAAGTTTAACTATTGAGTAAAAACATTTCTTTTTTAAATTATCTGACATTTTATTGTGATAATTATCAATTTCGCCTTGAAAAAGATTTTTGGCCATAACACAGCTCAAACAAAGAAATCATATTATTTATGTTTACCAATATTGCAAATACCTAAACTTGGTGTTAGGATTATTACTGTCCTGTGCTGGTGTGCAGAATACTGGTGCAGTGTCATCTACTGGTGTTTCATTGTATTGCAAGATGTCGATAGAATGTGTGCTAATTGGTTTAAAGATGAAAAAAAACACCTTTGGATTACGTTTGTGTGTGTGTGTGTGTGTGTGTGTGCGTGTGTGTGTGTGTAGAGTTTACAGGTGGCGCAGAAAGAGGCTCAGATCCGACTGCTGGAGGGACAGCTGAGGCAGACCGATATGATCGGCTCGTCCCACAATCACATGATCCTCGACGCCCTGCGAGAAAAAGCCGAGTACATCCCTGAACTCCAGGCCCTCCTTCATAATGTGCAGCAGGGTGAGGAGTTTTAATCATCACTATATTACACAGCACTTGTTTACAGAGTCTGGGTCAGGATTATGAAATTGTGGTTGTTGTATTGTCTGCTCTGTTGTATTATGGCATTTAAATGTTGTGTGTTTTCAGAAAATGGTTACGCCAGCACAGATGAGGAGCCGTCTGAGTTCAGTCAAGCCTCTGACACCAGGTGAAACCGATGTCTGCATGTTCAGGCAACACTATTTTAAATAGCTTTAAACAGTTGTGTCGTAGTCACTTTAAATCTCACAAAGCAATGATCCAATCATGGTTTATTCTTAAAAAACATGAATAGCAACCAATTTGATCTTCTTCTTCTTCTTCTCTCTTCTCCTGCAGCGTCCCTCAAATGAAAGAATCCAACAGCCAAGATGATTTCAAGATGAAGGTAATGTGAATGAATGGCATTAAAAGTGCAGTTACTTTGCTGTGTGGCACAGGCCACATTTTTATTATTCAAACTGAACTGCGTTTGAGAGAATATGGATTAAATACAACACTACATGCATCCTGTATAATTTAATCCAAGCCTGATAAATATCTGACACAGTTATAGTAATAATTATACTCTAAATGTCACACAGGTGGTTGTAGCCTTTATTTATGGTTATGGCAAACAACAAAAGTTACTGTCACAGACTGCAGAAGGAAGCAAAGATGTTTCTGCATGGCAGGAAGTAGACGCCCACTTCCTGTTTGTGTTTCAGGTTTTTGGGTTTTTTTTTGGACTTTGATTTTTAAAGTGTATATATATATTTATATGTATATATATATATATATATATATATATATATATATATATATATATATATATATATATATATATATATATATATATATATACATATATATATATATACACATATATATGTATATATTTATATGTATATATATATATATATATACATATATATGTATATACATACATATACATATATGTGTGTGTATATATATATATATACAGTGGGTACGGAAAGTATTCAGACCCCTTTAAATTTTTCACTCTTTGTTTCATTGCAGCCATTTGCTAAAATCAAAAAAGTTAATTTTATTTCTCATTAATGTACACTCAGCACCACATCTTGACAGAAAAAAAACAGAAATTTTTGCAAATGTATTAAAAAAGAAAAACTGAAATATCACATGGTCATAAGTATTCAGACCCTTTGCTGGATGATGCAGATGCAGTAGGGAGAAAGTTCCACAAAGTCAACTATCACTGCAGCCCTCCACCAGTCGGGGCTTTATGGCAGAGTGGCCTGACGGAAGCCTCTCCTCAGCGCAAGACATATAAAAGCCCGCATAGAGTTTGCCAAAAAACACATGAAGGACTCCCAGACTGTGAGAAATAAGATTCTCTGGTCTGATGCGACCAAGATGGAACTTTTTGGTGTTAATTCTAAGTGGAATGTGTGGAGAAAACCAAGCACTGCTCATCACCTGCCCAATACTATCCCAACAGTGAAACATGGTGGTGGCAGCATCATGCTATGGGGGTGTTTTTCAGCTGCAGGGACAGGACGTCTGGTTGCAATTGAAGGAAAGATGAATGTGGCCAAGTACAGAGATATCCTGGAAGTAAAAGAAAACCTCTTCCAGAGTGCTCAGGATCTCAGACTGGGCCAAAGGTTCACCTTCCAACAAGACAATGACCCTAAGCACACAGCTAAATTAACGAAGGAGTGGCTTTGGAACAACTGGTCACAAATAATGTGACCATTATTGACTGACCCAGCCAGAGCCCTGACCTAAACCAATTGAGCATCTCTGGAGAGACCTGAAAATGGCTGTCCACCAACGTTCACCAACCAATCTGACAGAACTGAGGAGGATCTGCAAGAAAGAATGTCAGAGGATCCCCAAATCCAGGTGTGAAAAACTTGTTGCATCATTCCCAAGAAGACTCATGGCTGTGAGCAAAGGGTCTGAATACTTATGACCGTGTGATATTTCAGTTTTTCTTTTCTTAATACATTTGCAAAAATTTCTACATTTCTGGGTTTTTTTCTGTCACGATGTGGTGCTGAGTATACGTTAATGAGAAATAAAATTAACTTTTTTGAATGAAATGAAACAAAGAGTGAAAAATGTAAAGTCTGAATACTTTCCGTACCCAATGTATGTATGTATATATGTATATATGTGTGTGTGTGTATGTATGTGTATATATATATATATATATATATATATATATATATATATATATATATATATATACAGTATATATATACATACATACACACACACACACACATTTTACATTTTATTTCTACATTGCATTTAAACATTTAAAGTCTATTAAGACAGAAAATCACACCTTCTATATCAACAAGGGGAAATACAAAAACAAGGAAAACTAAAAATAAAAGAATATAAGGTAAATGCATATCTTTATTTTCTCTTTCCTGTCAGATTAGTTGCTATTCCTAATAACAACCATAAGATGGCAGTATAAGCAAAAACTTAAAATTGTGGAAGAAGCCTAGATATTATTACAAATCCTTCTATTCCTGTATCTCACGATACCTTATCTACTGTTCATTATACAGTTTTTACCCTTTTTTCTATTATCTGGCCCTTGTTTGACTCCACATAATAATCCTCTTTTTTTGTTCTACTGCTTCCATCTCCGCTTCACCCTTTTCCCGGCGGAACCCTGTTTTCTGGCTGTGTCTTAATTTCCTTTTGCATCTTAATTAAATTCAATTTAAATAAATTTTTTTATTTTCCACTTTCCAATTCCCACTCCTCTCGTCTCCGTCATTTCATTTTCTTCGTCTGTGTTGCTCGGTAAAACAACTGATGAACATTTTTCACCCAGATGGAGCCTCGCCTGTCGGCTCAGATGAAGGCTGTGTCTGCAGAGTATTTGGGTCCCGTCCTGGATCCTTCATCAGGCGGCAAGCAGCAGCACATCACCAAATCTTTGGCCTCGCTGACCGACATCAAGGAGGATGGTCTGAGTTTACTGACGGGGAGTCTGGCGCTCAGTTTGCCCCTGCCCTACCACAGGGACCGGGCGTCCCGCACCATCAGTCTCCCTGTCAGGGGACACACTTTGTGAGTCATGAACTACATTGGAATTAAAGTGGTGAAAAAAATAATGATTTCTGAGAAGAAGCTGGCCAGCCATCCTTAAAGGGGTTATACAGTATGTAAATTAAATTTATACATTCATTTTTCCTACTTTTATCTATGTACCCATTACTCTTGGCTGAATTTTACTGTCTTATTCTATTACTGATGACATTTATTTATGCAACTTTTACACCATTTTCACCATTGATTCAGTTTAAATGCTGTATAAATCAGTTAACCACATGTACATGTGGTTACATGTACATACACTACCCTACATACCCCTGTGCGTCTTTTGCACTAGTATGGACACAATACTTCCTTTTAGAGGGCAGTGCTGAGTACCAGGTTGCAGGCATCAGCAAACATGTCGACCATTGAAGAGGTTATCTGCAAGCAGATTCAGTGGCAGTGGAATGAAAGCACTGAATTTAAGTTGTCCCATTAGCATCATATAGATTGATGTAATTCCCGCAGAGACGCTCTTCAAATCTTCCCGCCATTTTTAAAAGTGCGTATAGACTCTTCTTTGTTGTTTTCCTGACTTATCGGACTATTGGCTCTATACTGGCAAGGCACTAAACAAGGCGTGAACACGTCACCCCCCATTTTATAGCAACTTCATTGGCTGCAGGTCATTTTAAGAATTTATTTTAAGTTTTTACTCTGCCTTACCTCGCTCCACCTTATTTAGCTGAGACATTGATTGATTGATTGATTGATTGATTGATTGATACTCCCCCCACAATTTTCAGTGGTATTGCTACGTATTTGTCTGTCATCTCCTGTGAAGAGAAAAATGACGGACAAAAGGCTCTTCTTGTCCTCAGTCACACAACCTTATCCACAGGATGTGTGTGCTCATAAAACGATAGTATAAAAACATGAGGATAATGTCATTACCATAGACCCTTGGGATGTCACAAGAGACACCATAAGGAGTGAGAAACATCCATTTCTATAGTAACAATGGATGTTTCCTTAATGTTATTGCACATTTTCTTGCCAACAACCACTGGAGACTGGCAGGAGGCCGGCCATTTTCAGGTTATAAAACTGCTTTAGGGAGAAATCACTGAAATATGCATCAGTCCTCGGATGTTTTGAAGCCTGGTCGTGTGTGTTTTCATTTTTAAAGAGCAAAAGTCTGTCGGTTGCTGTAGTTGCCTAGAAATACCAAATGTTCACAGTTTGCCAAACTTTGTATGTCTGCTTTCGGTGTATGTATTGTTGGATACACTCCCTTAAAAATATGCTTAGTTTTCATGTGTGTGTGTGTGTGTTACAGTCCCAGACAGTCTCGAGGTTATGACACTTCCCCAATAACAAGAAGGAAATCTTACGACCGTGCATACAGGTACGTGTCACACTCAAATTCAACCTGGTTTGTAAGCAAAGGGTTGCAATCCCTCGTCCTTAACCTCCCTCAACCTCTTGTCTCTTGTCAGGCCTACTGATGGCTACACTCCCCCCTCCTCCCCTCCTCTGAGGACAAGGAACGACCGCAATGTCTTCTCAAGGCTTACCAGCAACCAAACCCAAGGTTCTGCTCTGGACAAGTGAGTAAACACCTGCACAGACTCATACGTGCACACAAACAACAGTGTGCCTTTGGTATTGGAAAAAATGTGAACTTTTTCTCTGTTCCTTATATTTAATGTTCCAGTGCGTAACTTTTTTAGAATCCTCTTCTGAAAAGTTTCATGGGTGCTTCTTTGAGCCAACCTCAGCAGTTGTGCTTCCTCCGTACCTTTGTCAGTTGTGGCATAAAACAAATCACTTCCTGTGGGACTGATATCTGGCCAATTATCCTCTAGTGTGGGGAAGGCTTTAGTTAATACTTTTGTAAATGAAGGATTCCTTAAAATAGGTTATAAAATAGGTTATTTACTCATTTTAAAATAATATTAAGTGCTACATACATGTCTGTAAATTTGTTGCTACATCATGCACAAATTTGCTCTTGTCACGATTGATATTGTGATGTGGGTCACGATTATTTGCCATTTCATTTAATAGACAGTATGGTTAAAAGCACTGGAGAAGATGAGTCAATTAAAAGTACATTACTCCAAATGTTTATCTTCATATGATCCATAACCATAAACAAAAAGACTATTTGTGCTGTGGTGCACATCCTGCAGGAACAGATGGTGCCAACATTCACAGAATCCAGGTGTGAAACACCCTCAGGAGACATAGGAGATGTAATCATCCGAACCGTGACTGCAGGCTACTCAGAGCTACATTTAGCAACACTCTCAACAAGGTGTAATTGCACCTTCTAATCCATACATGGGACCTACTAGTAAACAAATACAAATGAGGTGGTAGGCAGCTCAGGTTTACACCAGCCACAACCAAATGCAATCCAATACAATACAGATGTGCACTAAATCCCATAGTGTTCATATTGTGTTGTCTCAGTGAAGTCAATAATAACAAGAATTTTATAGTAATTTCTTCTTTGTTTTTCGGGATGTTCCCTTGAATTTGTGTGTTTCAAATGTTTTTTTTCATTGTGTTCTAGTTATTTGGTCCAACTGTGTCAAATGGAGTCACAACATAGATAAAAGAATAAGTGACTGGCCTTTTCCCTTTCTGGTCATAATTAATTCCGTCTTTCTTCTCTGATAAATGTCAGCAGTTAATGTCAGTCATTATCTGCAGCACTATTTAGTCATTGTCTTTTAAAATATTTATTATTCAGGGATGTTTCTCAGCTTAGTTGACCCCTAATTGTTAGTGAGGATGTTGTGTTTGCAAATGTGTGTGTGTGAATATTGGTATTGGTATAGTGTGTGTGTGTGTGTGTGTGTGTGTGTGTGTGTGTGTGTGTATGTGTGTGGGGAGCCTGTGGGTCCTCATTATTGGGAACAGTGGTAGTAAATTAGTTGGCTCTTGTCGTCCTCCATGTAGCTGTTGTCATTGGAAGCCATTTTAAATTGACTCAGTGAGCGAGTGGGAGGGAGGATGTTTATTTTGTTGAACGGTGTTTTACATTAGAAGTCTTTGCAGAACGTAGGAAGATTAAATAGGATTTTTTGCTACACATTTGCATTGTTGCATTTGACGTCAAATGTGCGAGGCATTCATTTGTTTTATTAAACCACCACGCTCATTGTCCTTGCAATCTGACCCAACTATACTAATTAATTCATCATGACAAGGAAAACCTCACAGCCCAATGAAGCTGATTTATTAGAGATAATCACAAAGCCTTTCTGTATGAATCCCATATAATTGGATGTCAAAAGAGAAGCTTTCTCCTCAGAAATAATGATGTTCTCTGGTACATCTTTGTAAGTTCACAAACCCATTAAACTGCAGTAATATGATTTTTATCATTATTATTATGATTATTGTTATTATGAATATGAGGATGCATTCTACTTTTTTGACAGATTCATACTTAAGCAGACAGAGTGTCCACTGAGCCAAGCCTTTGACAATTAAAGGCAGGTGATAATGAGGAAAGTTAATTTTAAACAGGAGATTTCTTGTCGTCTTTGAATCCCAGATCTTAATACATGAATTTTTAAAAGGAGTTTGTCTTGCAAGTCAGATTTATCAGTATGATAATAGATTCCACCATGCATTGCTGGCAGTAAATACTGAGAAATGGCAAACCTCTGTCACCCTTTAACACTGCTGCTCCCTCCAGACAGATACTGCACAATTTTTGTGTTATTATTTCATGTTCAGAGTGTAAAGTGCTGGCTCCCATGGCGACAAACCAGTGGCTATAAAATATTTACAATATAATAACACTTTTATTGCGCCATTACACCCACATATCAGCCTTTACCTCTGAGCTATTTTGGAGGTATGGGTGTGGTCTGGATTGTTTTTTCACATTTTTTCTCATCTGTGAGTTTGATTGGCACATTTATCTTCCAAGTGTCTGGATTTCCTCTTCTATTAACCCGGTTTGCTTTTATCCATGTGCCCTCTCTGCACTAATTCCCTAATTATAGCTTGGAATGATGTAGGAAGAGGAGATCTTATCATGTCTAAGTACAAAAGTGTAGTGTAGACATTTTAGTGTGTGGTTGAATTGACATGTGTGTTTTCCCCTTTTCTTTCATTTACTTTCTTCCCCCCTTTTAAACAAACTTTTTCAAACACATTTCTTGTAAATGCCACTGTCATGTCATATGCTGAAAATGAAACCACTGCCAGTTAGCTTAGCATAATGGCTTATACATCCCACAGACAACATGTTAGCTGTATCCAATCATTATGCTAAACTAAGCTAAGCTAATGGGCTGCTGGCTCACTAAAAGTTTGTATTCAGTTTGTGTAAGCAAAAGACGTGTCCTATAACATTGAATGTGTATACATGTTGGTGATAGACAGACATGTTGGCTGTTTCCCCCTGTTTCCATTATTTACGCTAATCTTATATGCTGCTGGTTTTCTAATTGAAACTAATTATTCAGTTTATGCGAGCATACCCAACCTCATTTTAGTCGTACATATTTTGTTTTTGTGTATCCTATCAACAACATGTACATAAACATAGACAACATGCTAGCTGTTTCCCCATGTCAAGTCTTAATGCTAAGCTGAACTCAGCTAAATGGTGCTGGTTTACTAATTTAAACTTTTTATTCCGTTTATGTAAAAACAATGTAAAGACATGACCCAACAATGTTCTTGTGTACTGTACATGCTGCTAATAGGCAACGCTGGCTGTTTCTCCCTGTTTCCACATTCATCTTTATGCTAAGCTAACCTATTAGGCTACTGGTTCAGTAATTGATAAGTTTTATTCAGGTTGTGCAAACATACCCAACCTAAGTGTATAAATACTTATGCCAATTGTAAAAATACAATTTTGTTTACATGTTGCTCACAGGCAGACATGTTAGCTGTTTCAAATCTTTATGCTAAGTTAAGCTAATAGGCTGCTGGCTCTTATTGAATGTCCAGTGTGTAAGAATGAGACTGCAGATTGTAACTGCAGTGGTCCTTGCATGCCAGAAAGTACATTGTTTCTGATAAGCTTTTCTTCTTTTCAAAATTCAAAATGTGTGTTCTGTCAGGTTTGTCCTTTCACGCTGATGTAGAAATATAGCAGCATAAGTCTCTGTAAAGTGTCCTTGAGTGTTTTGAAAGGCACTAAAATGTATTATTATTATCATAAGATGGCAGCTTCCATAAAACAAGGCCTTTGCCTAAAAGTACATATAAAAGGCAACCAAAACCAAATATTTTTTAATTGATTAAACACTCAAACAAGCATATTTTGGTAGTATATGTACCAATAGACCCCCCTAAAGGTTACACACTGGACCTTTAATACAGAACAATCAGACATGATTCTTACTCTTTGTAAGAATAAGCATATATTTCTCATGATGCCATCTTTGTTGTTTCTTTAAACAGATCCACTTTAAACCTGCTTTAACAAGGAAAACATATGCAGACATTGATTGAGGAATACAGCCTGTTCAGTGGTTAACTCAGAGAAGAGGCTTATCCTATGGCAAACAGCTCGATGATCACCAAACAAGCTTTATTGTTGACTGAACTTTCCTGCCAATTTGCTCGCTGCTTTATATCTAAAACCCTTCCTCTAGTCACTCCTTCCTTTAACCCTTGCCAGTAACCCTTCTGTCTTCCCTTATCGTGTTTAACCCTCTCCTCTTCCCGCCCCTCCCTCTCCTTGCTCCTCTTCTGCCTCCAGGTCGGATGACAGCGACTCCTCGCTCTCCGAGGTGCTCAGGTAGAGGAACTATGTCTGTCACTTTCTGTTTTTCCCATTTGCCTGGTTACTCACCTCTCATCTCCACCAGTGCTCAGTGCCTCGCCCGGCCTTTCAGCCTCCTCCTCCTCTGTCTCCCTCTGCGGGTGGGGTTGTTGTGGTGCATGTTTTAACCACACATGGTCCTGCTCCAGCTGTGTGATGTTTTTTTCTGTGTGGGTTAGTTGTTGGCAAAGAAGTTTGGATGAACCTCATCACTTTTTTTTAACAGGCTGTGATTGAAAAATAATTAAAAAAAATAATTGTGACTGAAGTAAACAGCTGTTATTGTCACTGATCTGAGTGACAGGATTGATAAATTCCATTCACACCTGGCTGTGTTAAATCCAGGTCTGAACACGCCCAATCCATCCTGAATATGTTGTCAGATCAAATCACAGAAACCACATCACCAGAAGTGGTTTGAGGACGCATGTAGCCACATTCCTGTCAGTCCAAAACAGAAACATTAATTCATTTGTAGCCAATGCCACAATGTCAACATTGACTGTCACATAGTTTCTTTTTCGACTGCTTAAAATCGTATGTTCTCCTGTTATAGCAGTGTGGGTGGACATTTGTTTAACTCTCTTTTTCTCTCTCTTTCCCTGTCACTCACACAGAGAAGCACACAAACACACTGACAGTAGGCACATCTGTACAGTCGAACAAAACTCAAAAAATACAATTTTCTCCCTGTGAACAGATACAAGGTCATTGTCTTATTTGCAGCAGGGCGAAATGCCAGGTCCAATCTCAAGTGGTCACATGACAAACACACTTTTTAATACTTTTAATACCATGGGGCAGGTGTTAATACCACGTCTGGCCATGTGAAGGTTACCAATAGAGAAAAGTTCTCCATTGATGCCGGTGTTATTGGTGTTAGATAGATAAAACTACCACCAGTAGCCAGTGAGGGCTGGGTCAAATTTACCATGTCCACATAGAGTTGCTTGTATTTCCGCAAGTGTTAGTCTAGTGTTCCAGTATTTGTATTTTGGGATTTCTTGTTTTTTCTGTTAGTTCTAAGTTGTACATGATACATGAGTACTGGCGGACTTCCTCATGAAACCTCAAGCGCATGTTTCCATGGTTACCGCCTTCTTTGTTGTCTCTTTTGACCCAAAAACCAGCACACCAACAAGTGGAGTAGAATGAATCGGGGAGAATTTTTAAGTCCATAGAAATATGTGTGACATTTACGTCAAATGGCTCCTTGTGCACATGCCGATGTGGAAACTGTAACCGGGCCCGTATAGCCGAAAGTAGTATATAGACATAAAGTGGAGGAACACGGTTCATATTGTGACTTACCAGTGTATAAATAGTAATGGAAAACAGAATGTTCTCCTTCCTATCAGTCCTCTCTGCTTCTGTATCTCACAAACACACAAACAGAATCACACCCTGTCTGTTATTCCCATGTATTGCAGAGGGCACACACTGACCCACGTCCATAATTTCATCCATCCGCAGATCTCCACAACATCCATTAGCAACTCTTATTTAGTAGAAAACACATCAAGATATCTTCCTCACTCTGATAGAAAGGGAATAATCACAGCCATTTGGAGCAGTGCTCTGCTTTTGAACATTAGAGCGCTACGCTGGGCAATATTTTACAGTTTATTAAACAGACTAGAGAAAAAACTGAGACATAGACACTATGGACCTGTCCACACGTACTGTCGGTGGGTTTTTTTGTTGTTGTTGTTGTTGTTGTTGTTGTTGTTTGCCTTTCAGAACTTGTAGTGACATCTTGTCAATCTCTCCTCTGATTGGGTTTATATTTATAGTTATACCGCCACCTGTTGACTTGGCATGCTTTCACAGCATTTTGTGGGCTTTTGTTTTTCATGTGTGATTAAGGCTATTTTTAGGAAAACCTTAGTCTTAATAAACACAATTCTAACACTGCAGAGTAACGCTGACATTGTCTATAGTGTTTCCATTAAAACGGCTCTAATAATTATATGAAAATGTAATGCATCTCTGTCGTTATTTAAGCACTAGGGCAGCAAAAAAGATGGACCGAATTTCCATGAAAACCAGCAGAATCGTCTTTAGACAAAATTAATTGGGTTTACAGCCTGGAGGGTAATGAGGTTCATTCAAGTGAAACAGCACAACCCAATTCCCTTTCTCATGTTGTCTGGTCCTCTTTCTTCACCATTTAGTAAAAATCCGTTTAATAAACCTGTCATAAAGCAGCACCGTGTTTTTAAATCATCGCTGGACCTTAAAAGTGGGTGCAGCACCGATCCTGTTTTCACGTGTCACACCCGCCATCACAGCTCGCCTGTAGCTGATAATCTGTTGAATTGTAACATTTCTCCATGGACCACAATCCCTTTTCCATGGTTTCACACAATGCAGCTGTAGACGTGCTGAACTGAGAGTCGTCTTCCACCTGATTACCTGAGAGTGGATGCTGCATGTGGTGATGATGCTGTGCTGTGTAGTTTATTTTTGAGTTGCAGGTTGCTTTGGAGTCGGTCAACCAGGCTGTGGTTTTTTGAAACTGTTTTTTTTTTACTTATTCTGTACATCCGGTTATGTTTTTTATTTTTTAGTCAGACTTGGCAGGCATGCATGCAGTCTTCTTCTATTTTTTTTGTACTGGCTGAGTTTGCCGGTTTTGATTTTGTTTGGCACTATAAAAAGATGCTTCTGTGTTTAATTTTTGATTTGACGTGTGTATTTTTGTGTTGTCGTGCTGTGACATTAGAGTGTGTGCAGACAAAGAGAAGGAGCTTTGACAGATTTCAAGCACACGCCTCTGTATTTCGCTCACTCTGTGCAGAGTGTCCAAAGTTTTGCGTGTAATCACAGATTCTTTTTTACCCTCTTCACATCCTCTGGCTCTTCCTCAGTTTTTATCCACTACCTCACTTTCTCTCTCTCTCTCTCACACACACACACACACACACACACACACACACACACACACTCTAACCACCACTTGTGTTATTAGGAAGCCCACCAGGGACCAATTTCCACACATTTCTCCCTCCTCTTCTCACCCTCTCCCTGCTCTGTCTCACTCTGCTGACTGCTCCGGGCACTGGGGGGAATGTGGCCTGTCAATGGGACATAGATTGAGGGTGGGGATGGAGGTGGGGGGCGGTTCAGCAGAGATTCAGCAAGATAGATTGAGTACACATTGTATAGGAGAAGCTGTGAGTGCATGCGTGTGTTACAGAGAGGTTCAATAGGAAAAGCACTATACTACTGTTGTTGTTCCTTAATTGGACTATTCAACAACAAAATGTAAGGGGAGGGGGAAGTGGAGGTAACCCAGAGAGATGGAGCAGGTGGGTTTTAAACCAACAGTGTGTTGTGTGTGTGTGTGTTTGAGCAAGCACAAATGCACGTGTGTGTAACTGTATCCATGGAGGTTTGTATGAATTTGTATTGTCTCTGTATAATGACAGTGTTTTTTTTTGTGTGCATGTTTGTGTTCAGCCCTGTGTCTTACAGAAAGAACATAAACTAATCAGCCACAGCATTAAACCAGTTACCGTTTTTTATGTTGTGGTTGATCTGTAGAGATCATAGACTGTGTATAAGAAATGGATGCAGTTGCAAAACAAGCACTGTTTTTAAAGCCTTGAGATGAGCAAAATTCAGGTTTTTACACCCAGACGTTCACAGATAATCACCTGAAACCAGACTCCTGCTGGATGATACCAGCTGTCAATCTCTCATTTGTGCTGTGTTTAATTGTCTGTTTCCCTCTTACAGGGAACATAATTAGAAAATGGGCATCATATTCTATTGAAGAAGACTATTTTGAGACCCTTAACTCATCCGCATATATTTAAAATAGAGTGAGAAGTTGGCTTATTTTCCCATTGACCCACCTTTTGAAAGGGAATTATTTTCACAACCAATGGATTCACTAACTGATACTTCCCGTCTTACTTCCCGAACTGGAAAACTACATCCATTTCTTAGATGCAGTCTATGCGCGAGATGTGGAAAGCAATCATACTCATACTGTGCTGATTTGCACTGACAAGAGTGTGACCGTGTGTGACCTGTAGGGGTGTGATCAATCCCATTGGTGGTGTGAAGGGAGGACGGACGGCGCCTCTGCAGTGTGTTTCTGTAGCCGAGGGCCACTCGAAGCCCATCCTGTGTGTGGACGCTACAGATGAGCTGCTGTTCACTGGATCTAAAGGTACATTCCCTATATTAGCTGTTGCGTTTGTGGCGCCTCCTTTTAAAAGGTACTGTGTTTCTTGTAAGCATAAAATTGCAGCAAGCAGTTGTACAATCATTCATTTTAAACTATAAATCTACTATTTAAAAACGTATATAGAAAAAATGAGATATATGATCTTACTATATAAGTGTTGGGAGTGTTGACGTTGATTTGACATGTAGTCTCTCAAATGATGTTCTCAAATGTCTTGTTTTATCCTCAGACCAAATAATTTTATTTTAATGATTTCTTTGCAATATGGAACAAAGAAACCAAAAAAAAAATTCACATTTAAGAAGATGAAAAATGACAAAACTTCCACTAGAGATTTATTCACATAGTTGCAGATTGATTTAGTAATCAATTAATAACTGATTAATCGATCAGTTGTTGCAGCCCTGATTCAGATAATGACCACTGACTTTTAGGTTATGTTGTTTTTAGGAAATAATTCATCCTTCATCATCATTCATGCGTTTTGTGGGAAACTATGTAGAAATAAAAGAAATGAAATGAAAATTCCAATCATTAACAATCATGTTATTGATGTTTTTTAACGTAGTTCTAGAAGCATTTGCTAAAATGTTTAACTACTATATATACTATATATTGAATGTAAGGGTTAGGTTAGGCTGAACCTTGATTTTTGCAATACAATATACAAACAAAGGAGCGTCACATTAAATAAATTGTAACATAACTTCTTTTGTGCAAACTTTCCTTCTCTGACTCCTCCCCCAGATCGCACATGTAAGATGTGGAACCTGGTAACAGGTCAGGAGATTGCCACTCTCAAAGGCCACCCCAACAATGTGGTGTCTGTCAAGTACTGTCCGTCCTCCGGTCTGGTCTTCTCTGTCTCCACGTCCTATATCAAAGTGTGGGACATCCGTGACTCTGCCAAGTGCATCCGCACGCTAACGTAAGTTTGGGGGAAGAAGCAGTTTGGATTTTTCAGGAAAAATTGCAGCTCAGCACAAATATGGTTTGTGATTTGGGGATGTGCTTTTTTTTTTTCATAACCAAGACATTATATAAGGAAAGGGAGAATAAATGGTACCAGTGTCTGTTTCAAAGTTTAGAGTTCACAGCAGTATAACACAGAAACCTGACAGTTAAATATATCTGATCCTTATAATACCCCCGGGTGCTTTTCACAAGTTTCTGATGAACTGTCCCTAATTCTTTTCTGGAGAATGCTTATTCATTGCAATTAAAGCATGCAAAATAAACAAGATATTGGAGTTAATCAATTTTGGAGTCTGTAATGATGCTGAAGTTTGCGTCCAGCTTTACAGCTACTCGGTTTGTCACTTTGTTCCCCTCAGGAGACTTAGGGGAACTTTACTACCTTAACTTTTGTCAAAGAAAACAAGTTTCCCCCTAACTGCCGATCAGGAAGCTGTTTATCTGCATGCAAACTTCAGTGTTGTGATGAACGACAGTACCTGATATGACATCATCAATCTGGTAATACTGGTGGAATCCATTGCCTGTGGGTCCCCATCACTCAGTCTACTATGCTCGCTTTGAGTGTGTTCTATAGCAGTGATCCATCTCTGACATCCTTGGTATCTGTGGCGATCCAGTTAAAAGTTAAATGTCTTTGTTTTTTGCCTGGTATACAGTATGTGCTGCCAGTTGTATATGTGTAAGGATGTGAGTGTCATTCCCTGCCAAAATGGCATCGCTTTGGCTCTCGTGGCGTCAGCTACCAGAGCTCTGTGAGGGAAAATTGGATTTGAAATGGGTCTAAAAGTGATACTGTACAGTGTTCCCCACGACACTCTCCATTTCTCCCTCTCCTTCTTTTTTATTGGTCTCCTACCTGTCCTTCTCTCTCTCTCTGACGCAGTTTGTTTTGTCCTTACCCCCACAGTTCATCGGGGCAGGTGGTCTCAGGGGACGCATGTGCTGGCACCACCACCCGCACAATAACCTTTGCACAGGGCGAGTGCCAGATCAACCAGATTGCCCTCAGCCCAGCAGGATCTGTGCTTTACGCTGCAGCTGGAAACACTGTTCGCATGTGGGACCTCAACAGGTACAGTTCATCCAGTATTTCCTCACTAATATGGATGGGTATCAATAACCATCATTAAACTTATAACAATCCCTCACTGGTCAATATTATTAACAATAAATGATAGATCCCAAGTTCTAGAAAAGTATTTTGGATTATTAATATGTAGTATAGAAATCAGTATCAGTATCCTCGCATACTCAAACTTCCCACTTCGTCATCACATTCAGTGGTTTTATTTATGCAGTTAGTTCAGTTTAGAAACCAGCAACATGTACAGGAGCTCATTTTCACAAACAACCTTTGGACATTCTCTGCATCGCCAGCAGCTGTAACCGCAGCCGTAGCTCAGGAAGGCTGAGAAGCAATTTCTAAAAATTCCTTATCAGTCTTTTTTTGGTTCGAAAGGTCACTTAAATTCACAAAACACGTTTGTGGGCCTGATACTGTTCTGTAAATAGCCTTTTCTGATCCATATTCCACATTGCACTGTAATTCAGTGACCAAAGGGAGATTGTGATCATTTTTTTCTGCAACTTGACTGCTTGGCAGATGCTTACAGCCATGAGGTAGTAATTCTAGTTTTCACTTCTAGAGGGAAATGATTAAGAGATTGAAGCAGACAGTTTATGCTGAGGGGCTCGGACTCATTTAATGATACAGAACGAGCCCCCAGAAATGAAAAATGAATGCATTACACATTTAATTCAGTATCATCTCTGCCGACGGCATCGCTGTGTCTCGGCAGTTTCGCTTCACTTGCAAGATGGAAAGTGATTTTATTCGGTGATACAGGCAACTTGAAACTCTTATATGCAATGAATTTCACAGACCTTTGCTTCTTGTCCTTTGGTTTGTGTGCATGCATGCATGCATGCATGCGTGTGTGTGCGTGTGTGTGTGTAGAATGCAGGCAACTGGAAAGCTGACAGGCCACATTGGTTCTGTCATGTGTCTAACGGTGGGACAGTCTCTGCTGGGAAAAGACCAAGTCATCACTGGCTCCAAAGACCATTACGTAAAGGTAACAAACACACTCATCAAGTAACATCCACCACATGCACGAGGTCAGAGGTGGTGACTGTCTGTAGGTCAAAGGCTGACTTTTCTCCTCCTCTACACATTAAAATATGTTAGAAAACAGTGCTTCAGAACATATATATAATATGTATATATATTATATATATATATATATATATATATATATATATATATATACATATAGGCATAGACATAAAGTACAACTGTATGGAGTCAAGACTAAAAACAGTTTCTCTTCAGCTCATGATTTTTAGAAATATCTAAAAATATAGCTCAGATTGACTCAAGAGGAATGTGAGTTATGGCAGCCGTTATTTTCCCAAATTGAAGGTTTTCTTTTTTTCGGATGATTAGCTGGATACTTATGTTTAATTCATAATGAGCTTTTCTTATGGGATTTGTATCATTTATAAGACCTGTTGAATTCAAAGGATTACGGTTTTATTTAATTTTTAAGAATTACTGCAAATGCTCTGACAGTGTATGTGGAAACTAACTTCGTCTTGTCAGGGAGTTTGATACCAGTAAGTTTGTGTTAATATTCTGTACAAACAGAGACTATAATCTGTGTGAGTGTGTGTATGTGTTCAGCTCCTGCAGTGAACACACCCTCAGTGTCTCAGAGCAGAGAAAGTTGCTGAATTTTATTTGAAACTAATTTGTTTGTGATGACGACAATTCTATCACCTCACAGGGATTTTAAATAATGTTCCGTTTCCCCTGTTTTCTCCTTTTCAGGTTTTTGATGTGGCAGAGGGAACTCTGGGTAACGTCGGCCCTGCCCATAACTTTGAGCCTCCACATTATGATGGCATCGAGTGTCTGGCTGTCCAGGGAGATGTTTTGTTCAGCGGGTCACGGGATAATGGCATCAAGAAATGGGACCTTGAGCAGCAGGAGCTCACGCAGGTGTGTGTGTGTGTGTGTGTGTGTGTGTGTGTGTGTGTGTGTGTGTGTGTGTGTGTGTGTGTGTGTGTGTGTGTGTGTGTGTGTGTGTGTGTGTGTGTGTGTGTGTGTGTGTGTGTGTGTGTGTGTGTGTGTGTGTGTGTGTGTGTGTGTGTGTGTGTTCATTAGGGCTGTGCTGTTGGAGAGTTTTTGCTACCAAGGTTTTTGATCACAGTGTGGCCCTGTAGGCTGTGATGAGTTAAGCCCAAGGGATTTATTTGGCCAAGGAGAACAGAGGCAACAATGCTACCTCCAATTGTGAAGCTCAGTCGTTAAGATGCCACAGATAATCATCTGTCGAATGGCCTTTTACATATTTCATTAGAATCAGGAACTCTGTGTGAAATAATCTGCTCTCGGCTCCGTCATTATGCGTGTGTTGAGTTGCACCAGGCTCTGATTGCTTTCTTACTGTCAAGCAATGAACACAATAGCTTTTCTCCTGGAGTCAACCTTGAAACTCAGTCTGCACAGTAACAATGTTCTCCGAACAACTGGACTTTCAACGAGCACTGGCTCTGTGTTTGTGTCATTTCCCTCACATGTGCCATATCATATGGCACTGGAATAGGCCGAGCTTCAGGTTACTTTGTTTGTACCCGTAGGTCGATATGGCACAACATCCTAAGAGATAAGCAGATAAAAATATGCTATGACAGATGACTCTGGTCACCTCTAATTCGGAACATAAGCAGCAATGGAATTAAATACCCATAACAGAGGCAAAATATTAAATTGAATCAAAAATATACAAATTGCTTGGAAAAAGAATAAAAAATACCTGTGGAAACAAGTTTAAAGCAATAATGAGTGTAAATGCTCTGACAGTCAATGTGCAAAATAATTTTTCAGCTCAGAAACAGCAGCAGGAACCTCTGGACTCAAAATCGCTGTCTGGAAATTCTGCTTGTCATACTCTCATGAATATGGTTTTTGCAGAATCGCGATTTTTAAGCAAATCACCCAAGCCTGGTGGCTTTCTCCTTACACTCTGAAAGACACACATAGACTCTGTGACCACGCTGAGGACATATACAAGCACACTATTTATTGCTATAAATATGCTATTTAAAAGCAAGACAACATGTGCCTTTACGTTACTGTTATATTCATGTGGACGTCAGGCTCATACATTTTTAAAGATGGTTGACTGTGCTTTAGTGATGCGTGTGAGATTGTGTTGCATCAGCCCCGCAGGTGGAAACATGTAGAGTCCCATCGCTGTCTGAGGCTTAACATTTATGATCTTTTGACCTGTGTCAGCTTTGCGTACTGTGTGTGCCGTGCAGCTGGGGAGTGAGCAAATTTAAAAGCTGGTGGTGGTGAGGAGGTGAGAGCAGATAAGGCATAATTTCAGCATAATCCTTCCTCTCAGTGATGATGCTGAATTTAAAGGTTTGATCAACAGAAATCCTGATAATTACACGTTTTATGAAGGTAATTTATGAAGCAGGGATGTTGAATGTGTGCTGTTGGCAACATGAAGGCTTGCAGTTTGTTGTCGCTACCATTTGACTACAGTTTCCACCATACTTAAAGTTCACATTATTGGGTACACCTGTCCAACCACATGGTAGCAACTCAATGTACTTATGCATGTAGACATGGTCAAGATGACCTGATAGAGTTCAACAAACCAAGCACCAGAAGGGGGAGGAAAGACTAGGTTGAGACCCTCACATAGGTCGCGGGGTCCCAAAACAAATTTGCAGAAACTGTTTAGTTGAGATTTACATATTACATTTTAAATAACATACATAAAATGAAGTTGTAATAAATTTACTGAACATCTTTTGGAAATGATTAATTTACCCATTAAAAATGCTATTAGGTGTAAAGTAGTTGCTACATTATGTATGGATTTGTGATGATTTTGGTGACGGTAGTTCAAAAGTTTGTACAGCTACACATCACGATATCTGTCCAACTGAAGCAAACAAAACGTCTGTGAAAAGTCAAAAGTGCAGGATTTCTCTATTTATTCACAACATAGAGAACAAAGTCCATCAAGTCTGTGTATTGAACGTGGATGGGACATCTCTTGACATAGCTTTCTCCACCATTATCCCACTGTAAACTCCCGCTTTTTCAGCCAGGTAACTTCTGCCAGTTTCCCTCATTCATGTTAGCAGCGCCACCACGAGGAGACATGAAATAGCGATGTAAAATCCGATAAAATAACGATATTTGTCCTGGAATAACAATCATGCAATACGAAAAGTATTGCATGATGACAATAGATCACCAAATTGATATTTTGACGCACCACTACTGTGAAATTATAAATGTCAACATTAATTTCTTCATCCTTCACCAGCAATGCTCTGGCTGATGTGAAACATGATTTCAGACTGAATGAATCAAGTCAATCAAAAGACTATTTCCTATTTTTGTATACAGTCTATGTGGGCAGCTCTGGTTGGAGACTGTATTTCCCTCTATAACCAACACTGGCTGAGCTGTGACAGTAAAACGCTGTGCTGCCAGTGGAGGATTGAGTTGGTGGACAGCTTCTTGCCTCCAGATTACTCCCTTCATATCCTCCATTCACACAGAGTGTTCACTCTGTGGAGAGAGTCAACAGTGTCATTGTGTGTAATGTGGCAGGGAAGCAGTGTGTCAACAAGCAAGCTGTAGAACCCACATGACTCACAGCCACAGGTAGCAGAGAGCAACATCATTCCGTGTGTGTGTGTGTGTGTGTGGGTGTGCACATGTCTGTAGAAGGCTGTGAGGATATTTTGGCTGGTCTTCACAACTTCACAACTTCAAAGGACTTTTTGAGAGATGAGACTTTAAGTTAGACTGAGTTTTGGTTAGGATTAGGTAAAGGTTAGGGTTAGGCCAATAGTAGTTATGGTTAAAGTTAGAGTAAGTATCCAGGAAATGAATGTAAGTCAATGTAATGTCATCTAAAGTCATGGAAACCAGACTGTGTGTGTTTGTACTTGTATTTGTTCCTTCTTTAGGACATTTTCTGGCATAAACACAGACCTTGCCAGGACCAGCAGTCCTCATTGAGACCAAAACATGGTCTCAATGGAGAGAATGCAGAATCTCATGTCTGAGTAATTGGTTTTCTGAGATTAAGGCTAAGATTTGAATTGTGGTTTGGTTGAGGTTAGGCCTGAACATTTGTTTAGGCCAGTGGCTCTCAAAGTTTTTTTAAACCAACTCCCACCTGTGAAAATATAATGTAACTCCATTATCACCAATGTTAAAACACAGTGGTGTAAATAGGTCGAGCAAAGTCAGCTACAGACTCTTCACAGGAGGCAGATTTATTCCCAATAAGACCATTTCCTCTCTCATCATCCTCCTCTTCCTCACATATACTTCACACACTGGTATAGTGACATTAGATTAAGATGAAGCGAGAGGTAAGGTGACTCTAATTATTATTGTTTTTTTTTTTAATTAATTAATTTTGTTATTATTTTTTACTGCAGTGTCCTAAGAAGAATAGCAACGCAAGCCTGTGTGTGTGTGTGAGAGTGAGAGTGTATGTGTGTGTTTTAATGTTACTGCTGCCTCCTGTGAAGTCTCTCGTGTCTCCTCTGCTGCCTGCACATGTTAATAATGCATAATAACGCACCTTGTGGGTAGATGGGTTTGCTTATCTGCATACACAGTAATATGCATATTAAGCAGCACATTCTCAGGTTGTTTTGCATAAGTTCTGGTTTTTCCAGACTGGAAAAAAAACCAAAAAAAAAAACCTCATAATTATTGTTACATGAAGGCTGATTTAAATTAACAAAGACAGTGTTGTGGTCTGTGTCAAATGACCTTAATCTCATTTGTGAAGCGCCAACACCCTCCATTTTACAGCCTCTCTAACTCAGTAGTCTCTGTCTAATTATGTAATAGGATCAAATTGAGGCTTGGGGTGTAATAGAATATATTACAGTCGACTCAGAAATGCTGCCTCCTTTATGCAGGATTGCTGGTGCAAGCTGTTCTGCTCTGACCCCTCTGTTAAATGCATATGCCATAGAGTCTTTCTTCAGGGGAATATGTGAAGCTACAGTATCTGTTTTTTTATTACTCGCCTCTGTTGGTTTAGTGATTCCGATTTGCTTGATACTTGTTTTAAGGTACCTTCCAAAAATTAGTTTTAGAGGTTTTTCAACATGGTTATGTAACTGCTGCGGGAGTGTGGTGCTTCTCTGTGTGAGGCGGCGGCAAAAATTAACACATTTCACTTTGTAGTGTAAAGTTGTTACAGAGAGTGAGCTAGGTGTATTTTATATGAGAAGAGTAGCTTCATTTTTCTCTTGTTATCTACAGCTTCTGTCTCATCCAACAGTAGAGCAGTGTCTCTCCTTGAATCACTCTTTTACCTCTTTGTATGTTTATGCAGCATTTTCTCTGTACTACAGTTTCAACATTTAAATATGAAATGTTTGCTCATCCCACTATTCTAGTTATTAGCTTCAACTGACCTCCAAATAAACAATAGTGAAACTGATGTATTAATATATATATATATGTGTATATATATAGATATATATATATATATATATATATCTTACGTAAGCTATATAGATGATTTATTATACCTTTTTTTTTTTTTTTTCCCTAATCTGGTAAAATACAACTATGTGTTTTATTTTTTCTGTTTACATCTTGTGTCACCTGGCGACATACCCGTGCTGCACACAGGAAGTGATTTTCTTCTCTGTCAAGATGGACAGAGACAATAGCAAACATGTTGTGGTATGGAAAAAAAACAACAACGAAGCGCCTGAAAAGTTTCTGAAGTGAGCTGTGCTGCTCAAAAAAACCTGGTCGATCAATCAGTTTGAAGGGATAAACACTTCTTGTCTTCACCCACCACTGTGCTGCTGCTGTATACACACAAACGCTCCCTTAGTCAGGTCAAATAGGCCTTGGTTAGACTGTAGCTCAAATCAGATTTGTAAGAATATCTGATATGAATCTGTTCTTCCTGACCAACTTTTCATGTTATTGCAAGTGATCAGATCTGATCTGTGTGTGTCTATATTGTCATTGTCTAGTCTCGTCTTCCACATGGACTTGAAAAGTTACAGTTGTCTAAAGAAAATAAACAAATAAACAAAATGGACGACAGACATGGGCATCTGTTTCTGTCCCAGAATTTCCTCTCATTTTTAAACTCTAGTCTTGTACTGTGTCGATCTTTTAACGCGCCTCCAATTAACATCGTCTCTCTGGATCTACGTCGTCGTTGTTGTTGTTGTCGTCGTCGTTCGAGTTTAGCTTAAAAATCTGATTATGGCTGCAGTTTAAACAGGGTCTTCGTTTTGCTTGACAGAGAACAAATCATGAAAAAAGGAAATCCCGGAAAATTGCGTGGTGCAGCTTTAATATATAAGTTGTTTTGCAGGTAGATCATTTATGTTCACTGGGCAGAAGATAAATCACATGTCATAAGACTTGACCACGCTAGTCCATTTTTAATTGGCTAACAGTGACAGCTTTTGTTAGTGTTTAAATGTAGATAACGTTTTATTGTGTTCAGCTTCAGAATTAGTAATTAACTGCATCAAATTAAACATAAAAATGAAACGCTGAGTGAGTGAACACGGCACAATCATCGATGCCAGATGTGCCAGGTCCATTAACACGGACACATTGAACGTCCATGATTATGAATGGACAAAACTGACAGCCGGCTGTCTGCATTATTGTTAACATGATGGGTAGCATTGTGTTGAAATATTGTCTCTTTGTGTGGAAATGGACAGTATCAGCTGGACAATTGGTCCAGTAGTTAGTTTCTTTGTGAATAACATATTCTTGAGTAGTCATTTTTATAAATCCATACCTCACTGAGATATCTGCATGAAATGATGTTGTACAGAATAAATTATAGCCTTTTGGTCAATGTTCTCAGCTAAAATATAGCTTTAATAATAAAGATTCTATAACTATAACAAGGTGAGGAGACCATAAATTCCCTCAGTTTCTTTTTGCTGCAACATTTACAGAAGCATAAGAGCAAACGTATTATTAGTATGTGTGATAGCTGAAAAAAAATAAAAATAGTTTTTTGTATTTTAATTGTTTGGCTTATCTCAAATTGCATCATGAAAATAATAATTGACCGAAAGTAACAGATAAAAACTCAACAGGAAGTAGTACAAAGTTAAAATAAATAGTTTTCTCCCTACATCTGTGTTCTACTGTTAAGGGATGAATAAATCTGTAGCCCAGAGATGAAATGAAAGAAAAACCCTAAATGTGGGCACAATAAAAACGAGATTCAGCCTCAAATAAAATCCAAATGTCTTTTTTAATGTTTGTTCTGTATTTTGGGATAACGATCATATTGGGACTCATTATGTTATACCATCTCTGCAATGTTGCACAGACGCGGTTTGCAACTCTCTTCATTTTATCTTTCATTCAGCTCAACTCTTTTTCTTTTTTAGGTGTTTTTTGCCGGGCAAGTACAGTGAGTTACAGCTGCGCTTCAGTTGCAAATAAAAGTACAACAAAAATAGCAGATAATTATCCTCTTGGATCTCTGAAGTATTAATTTATGATAGTAAAAAAAAGAAGACAGTGGTTCTGCTTTTTAAAGTAGCACGACTGATGTTAGTGGGATAATGTCAGTAAATATTAGACGTTTCAAGCAGCACTTGGGCCAAGCTGTACTTTGTTTCTTCAAGAAATGTGTTCCTTTTCCTGAATATAATAAATAACCATTAAAAATATTTTCAAAGTTAAAAAAATGCAAAAAGGAAAAAACGGGTGGACTCATGTGCACAACTGGTTGTACCATTGTTATCAGTGAAGCCAGCATGTGTCTTAGTTTCTGATGACATATCATGTTCACTTTATGACTTAATACAGTACATTTCTTAGCACCTTGATAAAGTGAGACGTCATATTTTACGAGACATATTTTAATATTGTTTGATTTAGAAATTTCCCAGAGCAAAGAATAAATGTCACAGATAAATGAAGTCATTTTTACATTCTTCCCGAGGCCCGTCTGCAATACCTCTAAGCCCACCTGTCGGCCATTGCCTCATACTTTGGGGAATCATTAATGTAAAGAATATATTGTTTGTGTCGCTGACTTTTTTTTTATCTGCCTGTTCTTTGCCCACAGCAAATCCCTAATGCCCATAAGGACTGGGTGTGCGCTCTGGCATATGTTCCAGGTCGACCCATGCTGCTGAGCGGCTGTCGAGGAGGCGTGCTGAAGGTTTGGAACGTGGACAACTTCACACCTATAGGAGAGGTCAGGGGTCACGACAGCCCAATTAACGCCATATGTACCAACTCAAGACAGATCTTCACTGCATCCAGGTAAAAAAAAGAAGAAAAAAGTTGCAGTAGTTGACTGCAATTGATTTAAAAAAAACCTTTCTTATAAATCACTGTGAGTGTGCCGAGCACTATTGATGAAATGAAGTGAGTAATGGGAAAAAGATTTTAACTTTTCAGTGCTGAGTCATCAACAAAATACTGTCACGACAGTGAGCCGATTTAAATACTGTCAACTGTAAACTGAGCCATACTGAGAGGTTTTTCCATCTTGTCTACAAATATGTATATGTATAAAAAAGAGAAAATCTCACAAACAAGCTTATGTATTTTCCCCTCCTGAGTCAAACAGCTCTATAGTTATCAGTAACTGGCTGACTTTTTTGCCAATAAAATGAGACGGACTACGTGTAACGATCGATTGTGTAAGTATTAGTGACATCTAAAGCTGAGGAATCCTACCTACAACAAATGTCCACTCAGGCTGCTGTAGAAACCCGCTGGTACAAGATGGCGGCCTCTGAAAGACTAAATTATTTTTATTTTACAGCCATTATACACGCATAATAAACCCAGGGTTCCTTAAAGGTTTGTGAACTTGAAAACGTAATAAAAACTGAAGGTCATTGAAAGTTTTTGAAAACCGCCCCAAAATATGGATCATTGAAAGTGATTGAATTTTGTGCAAGAAAGAAGTTAAGTTGATATTGAGGTAAATGTCTCCCTTGTATGTTACGACGCCACCTACTGTTTCATGCCCTGCATTGCTTGATGTACGTAGACTAGGCCTCAATCAAGTCATAATTACTAGCGGTGTTGTGGACATGGTTGACTGTCTCTCCCGTTGACTTGAGATTCCATGCAGAACAATGTGCGACTAATGTTAAGCAAGAGAGAGCGAATGACGGGATGTCTGGGAAATGCATATTCCAAGATCTCTGTCTCAACAAAGAAAATTACAAGACTAACTTTGACAAAGATGCAGAGTGTGCTGCAAATCAATTCAAGTGGACACCATGGGCGAAGCGGCTCTTACAAGTTACCCTCTCATCTTAAGCTGTCAGCACATTCAGTCTTTGAATTTGAGCGAATTTGTCCTGGAAAGTCTTTGAAAAGTCCTTGAATTTGAACCCCTTCAATTACCACTGAATACAGTTCTGAACAAATACACAGTGTACTCTTGTTTGAGAAGTTGTTGCTAAAGAAAGGAAACTCTCAATTGATGACCATATTGTCCTATATCTCAAGGATGATTAGATTCATGATTGAGCATGAATTTAAGAGGGTGTTGTTTTTTATTACTAAGACAGATGAATGTCTGGTTTCATTCAGTCTGTCAGACTTATGGGTGGTTGGTTTTAAGAGCTGAACACTTAATCCTTTTTAAACTGAAATTTGAAAATGCAATTAGCAAATCAATTGTGCAGTGAGTGAATGACTCAACTACTTCAATGTCACACTATAACGTTTTCTTATTGAGATTATTTAATTTTTTAAATTTAGAATTTTTGTTTATTTAACACAGTGACAGCTTTTTGATCATTTTTCTGTTTTTGATTGTTTCATATACTTCAACATTTAAAAAAGATTTAATGAGATCATTATGTTTGAAATCAATGACAATGGGAATATTGAAGAGAAACTTGACTTGAAAAGATAAATCACATTTGTCAGAACATTTATCTCCGGCAGGTGTGTGTCAGCCTTGTGTAGCTCAAACATTGTCACTCAGCTCACAGCTGCATCACGCTGAGATAATACTTGTTTACCTCTGCTTATACTATAATATTCTATGGCGTCTTCACTCTCTGTCTCACTCTTTGTGCTGCTCTGTCACCTTTCCTGTGGTGAAAACACTCCTGAAACTGCTTCTGTCCTCTCCCCCATTTCTTCACATTTACCCTCCTCCTCCTCCTCTACTTCTCCCCTCCTCCTGTGGCTGTTTTCCTCTCTTGACCTCAGTGACTGCAGGGTGAAGTTGTGGAGCTATGTGCCTGGCTTGACCCCGTGTCTTCCTCGACGCGTCCTGGCCATCAAGGGCCGGGCTACGAGCCTCCCGTGACCACATCCTCTCCGCTCTCCAATCCTCCTTTCCTCTGGTACTATCTTCAACTAATCTCCTCCTTCTTTTCCTTTCCTGTGTTCCTTTTCTGGTACATTTGTGTTTCTTTACTTTTTTTTCTTTCTGCACTTTTCTGTTTGCTCTTGTTTTGAATTATTTATTTCCCTCAAACTTCTTAAAACTTGTGTTAAACTGCCATTGTGGTTAATAGTTCATTTGCAGACCAATTTCTTGGCTAAGGCAAATAACTCCCCACTAAATAAATGACTCATAGATTTCTTAGAATAACTTCTTTCTTTCTTACTGCACATTGGCAGATCTAATTGGTCTTATGTGCCAATTTTTTTTTAAAAAACCTTTTTTGTATATTTTTAAAAAATGATTTTCAGAATTATTAAGTAAAAGCTTTTGGTACTTTTGGGTCATTCATCATGTCAAGTCTGAGTAGGTGACAAGGCGTAGGTATCAATTTTGAATTTGGTCAAACCTGGATTTGCACTGGTCAACGCCTTCAGGAGCAGCACTGACCATCATGCCACTGATCAGTATAAAAATTCTCTTCATGAAAGGAAGGACATTTTTCGGTCTCCAGAAACTCTTTATTTTATATTTAAATGGCACAGAGAACATGTTTTGTGTTTTTTTAGTGTTTCCACATTCTCTTTGTGTGTGCCTGTGGGTTCTCTCTGAATAATGGCTTCCTCCCACAGTTCTAACTAGGTCAGTGTCTCACTTGCAAAAGAGATTCTAATGCAATTGTGAAGCTGTTAGCTTACCATAAAGACAGGAACGTAGAGGAAACGGGAAGCTGTTACAGTCTGAGCATAAAAGAAGCAAACATGAGGAAATAGGTAGCTGATAGCTCAGCGTAAAGAAATGAAACTTAAGGAAATAGGTAGCTACTAGATTAGCACAAAGAAAAGACACTTGAGGAAATGGGTTTCTGTTAGCTCAGCATAAAGGAAACTTTAAGAAATAGGTAGCAGAAATAAATAGCAGAAAAAGGGGAATCTTTAAGAAACAGGTACCTTTTAGCTTAGCATAAAGGAAACAGGTGCAAGTGCCTGCTAGTTTGGCATGTAGCATCATATCTGACTATTTTGAGACATTAAAAATGTAATTTATCCATTACCTTATATATGAAGTCAAAGGTTGAGTGTGTGAAATTTACAGTTACCTCTCAGTAGACAGTCATTCATTGATTTATTATCCCCTCAACAAAATTGAACAGTTGGGCTTTTGCTGCCTCAGAATTACCTTGATTTATTTCACCAGATGCCACTAAATCCTATGCACAGCTACTTTAAAATATTTTTCACAGCTAACACAGTACACAGCCAAACTTGTGTGCGAGTGTTAATGGAAAACGTGATGCTTTAATTTACAGAGCGACAATAATCCAAGGTGTTGTGAGGAGCACTGTGGGGTTTTAATTGCCTGATCAGAAGACGTGAGCACATTGATTAGATTTAGCTATGGCACAAATACATTCCACTTACTCCTGCACTTCTTTTAAACTCTATTTTTAACTGAGGCTGTGGAGAAGGGTCTTTATTGAATTGTGTTGGTGTAAGTCACTCTCTTTGTGTCATGTCATGTCTCTGATGCACAGTGGATTGTTTTAGAAAAGGACTGCCTGATTGATGTTCTGTTATTTTCTTCTGTTGTCGTGTTCTCCTCGCTTTCCTTTGCACCTCCTCCTCATCGCTCTCTCTTTCTCTAGTGACAAGACAGTGAAGATCTGGCTGTCAAAGGTGTGGAGGAAGAGGTGACAACTGAGAGACAACAGAAAATACTTTGTCAACCATCCTGCTGCAGCTTCAGCCACCGATCTGTGACCTGTTCATTTCCTGCCATGACATGCATCAGTGAAATCCCAGTTTCCAAGGCAATCAAGATGTTTTTTTGAATTTTATTTTAAGGGCAAAAAACTATTTGCTTTTCACATATTTTTTGTTACTGCTCATTTTCAAAGTGCCATTCAGATGTGATGCTACTCTGACAAGATGAACCCCATTTTCCTCACCGTGGCTTCTGACTTTAAGATGCCACTGTCTGGTATGAATAGAAGAAGAAAATGTGTCCTCCTGTTCCTTCACAAAGGTTTCTGAATCCTTGTGGAACAGTGAGGGATGAACGTCATGAAACTATTGTCTGAGAGACAAGACAAGGTCTGGATGCTACATAAGATTTGGAACTTGTGGTTCCAAACACACTGGACAGCACATCATCAAAGTGGATAGCCAATAGATATTTGCTGATTTTGTTTCCGACAGGACTGGAGACTTGCACAGAACACCATTCTTTCATTCAGTATATCACTGAAGCTGAACTGCATTCATCTGTATGTTGTGTTTAAATTTTTATTAATTTATTTCTTTTTCCTACCTCAGTTGTTTTGGACTTTGGTGTGAGGTGGGAGGGTCTTTTTTTTACGGGTCTCTGCGCACAAACATCCGGTGCTTGACAATTTGAAACCTTTATCTATACTGTTTGACCAAAAAAAAAGTCATATACTCCTAGTATTTAACATAGTGTTGGCGGCACACATCTGAGTCTGAAAAATGAGGTCAGCTGACTACCGTAATACACTGGTTTTCAGGCGTATTCCAGGACGACAATGCTGAAATTGTCCAGACCTTAACCCCCCTGAGCATTGTTGGGATATGCTGGAGAAGACTGAACACAGCAGTTCACCTCTCCATCATCAGCTAATGCAGCTGTGGACGTAAATAAATAAGCTTATCTAAGCGATGCCATTGCGAATGCATGTCATAATCAAAGCTAAAGTCAGTCTAACTAAAAGCCATTTTCAGCCATGTAATGTATGGAGCTGTTCAGATCTGGTGTTTACATCCGTCCTCATGTGTGGACAGTACTAAATAAGTATGACTTTCACACCTGCATGCGACTTCTGTGACCACATGACATTGAGTCTGGCTTTCCTTGCCCTTTGTTCAAATACACACTGATGTCATGTCTGTTCACAAGGACAAAATTATGTTTTTAATGAGTGTCCTTTGTGATGGACTGGCCAACTGTCCAGGATGTACCCCCGTCTATTGCCCTATGTCAGCTGAGATTGCCACAGTTCCTCCCGTGACCTTCATGTGGCGCTCCACTCGCGCTGCTGGAACATCAAGCAAAATATGGTAACATATTGAAAACCAAGACATGGTTTCAATATGTTCTGGGAAGGGATTGTGTTCAAGGATGTTGAGCAATGTGGTCACGTGTTGTCAAGCCACCACCAAATGTGGTTCTTGTGATCAGATCTTCAGCATTCAGAACTTAGAACAATCCGCACATGAGTGAGTCACTCAAAAATGATGTTAATACTCGGCCTGAACATGGTCTGTGTGGCTCTTCACGTCTTTGTAGATGTGTCCTCTGTGGCTATAATACTGTTGAGCTGCTGACATCAAACATCAACAAATATCCAGTAGCACAACTAAAGGGAGGACTGACCCTCCTGAGAATCTGTCCACATTGTATTGTCTGCAGTTTTGAAATGCTATTGGGCAAAAACAGGAATCCCAGTGTAAATGACACAAACAGTTGAGTGTATAGTGGTTTCCCACTGTGGAGGATCATTACCTCAGCCATCCCACAGTGGCCCTTACCTGCCATTTATCAGCCTGACCAGAGTCTACTTCAATCTCAGCTACTGAACTTCTCTAAGAAGCAAATTTAATTAGACGTCTTGCAGCTTTTACGGGCTGCTTTCCAGGCGAGATGACTGGGTGAAAGTAGGTCATGACTGAGAGGGATTTCTTGTTAAAAAAAATCCCACTTTTCTTCCACCCACTTTTTGCTGCTACTTTTATAGACGGGGAAAATAAAGTCCCTGTACAAATCTGTTTATATGGCAGATTATGTGTGTGGGCGACACATACCTGTTCACAAACTGCACACACACACACACACACACACAAATGCAAGAATCCTGTGAATTTTGTAATTATCTGTCTTGCCTGGAAAGTGTTGGCTCTTTTTACTGTGTTGATTTATGCACACACATCCATACAAACAATCCCCCCCCAGGCAACAGTAATAAGTGAGGTCTACAAAGTCAAATTATCTTTATTTGCCATTGATGACAAGCATTCATGTTCGCTTTTAATTTAGTTTTTCTCTTAAAACAAAGAGTATTTAAAGGGCCAATGTGTAGGATTTAGTGAAATCTAGTGGTGAAGTTTCATATCCCAACCAAGAGAATAACTTTTGAGAAAATGACACTGCCTTCAAAATGGACTCATAAACTTGTTTATTGTTTACCACATTGTAGGGTTTTCGACACGACTTGCTTGTGTTCACATTCTAAACGCATGAGAGCACTGCTGCTAGGCAACAGCAATGCTAACTAGTGTGCGGGTAGTGTTATTGTATTATTAGGAATGTAGATGGAGGATCCCAAAGGCCGCTGGGAAATATCAAAGGCAAATGAAACAACTCCCAACTCTGTATATTTATTAACTTATTATCCACCGAAGAATTTGCTTCTGTTGGCTCCAACATTTTTGAAAATGTCGGGAGTTTTTTTTTCTAGAAACTTTACGTGTACAAATACATTTTAAAGCCTCATTATAAAGTAAGGAAAACATAACTGTATCAGTAAATAATACAGCCATGGAAACATGATTATGAACCTTGTACTCAGTGTTTGCTGATAGCACCACCCGTCAATTCCACGCACTCAACCTTTAAAAGCTTCTCGTCGTTTGATGGATCCAGAGTTGGTTCTTAAGCTGCCTACACTCTGAAAGCAAGGATGTGGGTTTTGGTTTTTATATTTTTGGGGGTAGTTTCAAGCGTTCTCAGTTTGATATTTTGCTACACGTAGAATCTCAGGTAAAGGTTGAAGGATAGTTTTGTTCATACTCAAGTCGTTACTTGACCCTGTGAATTTCAGTAGCTCTTTGAATTGACGATATGCATGATCACGTCCTGGTTTTCCATCATTCCACTGAATTATAGAATTCTGTGCACAGAGACGCAGCAAAACAACTACTAAGAGACGGATGCAAACGTAGGGAGATTGAATTGGTGACAGCTGATCAAAAGTTAAGGAGCTGGCTTATATTTTAGCAGAAGTTGTAAGTGACCCGTCAGTTTAAAACATATTCTTTTACTTTGAGAGAAAAGGTACTATGAGCGTATCGCCCTTTCTTTTTGTGTGTGTAAAATAGTCATTTCAATGTTTTTTTGCATTTCACATGTACTGTCTTTTTTTTGTGTACACAATGTACAAAACATCTTAAATGACCATCATCTCAATCTGGCCAAAGCTGAAAATGTTGCAACTCTGAGAAATGTGCACTGAATTTTGAGCATAATTGCTTGTTTATATGTGTATAATATTTGTACAGTGGTTCACCTGGAGTGAGTGGTACAGACATGTGGTCAGCAGGATCGTTAGCCTGCAGAAAATAATCAGTCCTTTTACTGTTTATCATGTATTTATCTGTGCCATGAAGCCAAACTGACCCTGGACACCGGCTCGATGCTGATGTTTGGGATGAGACAGCCTTAATCTCTTCGTTTCACTCATCCAGACTTAATTGTTAGATGAGATCCTGTTGTACTGTAGCTTTTGGCCATAGGCAGTATATGAGAAAAAGACCAAGTCCTCTAGTTGCAAAGCAAATACAAGACAATAAAATGTGTTAATCATGCTTTATTGTATTTATTGTCCTATAAATGGGAACATAATTGACATCATGTTCTCCTGATGAAGAGCTGAAAATAATAATTTAGATCAGTGTTTTCTAAAGACTAGGTCAGGGAGATTTTTTCCTAAACCTTTGGTTCAGATTTATGTGTATACGTTTTAAATAACAGAGATTAAATTTTGAAAGGTGTCACAGATATGGCTGTAAATGAGGTTGCATTATGCATTAATGTGCTGTTGTCGTGATTTTTATTGTGATTTGTGTCACGATGGTTTGCCACCTTTTAAAAGTTGGTCCCCATATAGAAAGTTTGGGAAACACCGATCATCAATCAAGTGACTTTGAATCTCGTGACTCAGAGTTTGTTTTGCAACCAGCAGAGTCGCCCCCTGGTGACTAACTGCTTCTTCCCTCCTACTTCTTAGGCTTCACATTTCAAACTAGAAGGCTGCGTCCAATTCTCATATATGGTCTATTTTTGTTGGCACTGTTTTCATGTTCCCTGTGCTTATACATTTGCAGTAGGTTGCATGAAGTTTGTAATCTGATGACTGGAAATCTCTAAATGTAGCAGTTCTGTGGGCAACAGCTTCTTCTGAAGAAGTAAATGTATTATCTGGTAACACTTTAAATTACAGATTAGTAATGACATGGTTGTGACAAAGTATTATTTTATATCAAGGTATATAATTAAATTAGCATTTTTCAAACCTAAATCATGGTTATCACACAAAAGCTAACAAATGGCATTGCAATTTTGTACCTACATGGTAAAGGTGACGTAATATAACGTTATTACTACATTTCTAATGTAGTATTCAGGTAATAGTGTGGTAATAACAACAAAATAGTGAGTTAAAAGTAAATTAAAACGGGCAAATTAGTATTTTTCAGCCCAGAGTCATAGCTGTTTGTCAAATGTTGTAATTTGAAGGTATTACACTGACAGTGTTCACATTATCGCATTTAAAATAGAACACCGTCACCACAATTGTACCTCCCCCTTACCATATTGTTGCCATATTATTACTGTACTGTGATGTAAAGTGTTACCTATTATCCATTCAATGTGTCACAGAAATGTTGTGTTTCACACAACGATGCAGAGTTGCCCAACGCTCTGAGGCTTCAGTCAGTGTCAGAACCACTTCATCACTTTGATTAAGATGTAAATAGGTGTGTCATCACACCATGCAATTGTTTTTTGTTGTTTTTTAAATACAGAGCAGATACAGTTGAGGTTAACTGACCTCTCTCTTACCCGTTAGCCTCGATGTCTTCTCTGCAACTTAGGATTTACATGCACTTTGGACAATGAACTGGCTGTGAATACTGGACAAGCTTCTTCTCTTTTTTTTTTATCCAGACGTGTACTGAGCCTGGTTTTAGCCCGAGTTTACAGACTGGGTGTGAACCCCTGACACTGTACTGAAAATCGCATGCCTGTTTAGAGCTACGGTAGGTTTAGAAATCAGTGATATTAATGTTTATGCTGATACAGTTTGTAAGACGACTGTCAAGACGTAGAGACAGTCCCCCAGTGTGTCCTGCTGTGTACGTCCATTTTTTATATGTATGATGTTGGTGGAGAATGTGAAATCTCACTGACGCTGAGCAGTAATGCTTATCTAATCTTATCTTAAGAACACCTGAAACTAGCAACTGAGAATATTAACTCCTCATAAATGTTAAAGATCAAGTGAGGAGTTTGATAATTCTCCCATAGACTTTTATTCAAACAGGTGTTTTTTCAACTAGTAGTATCGTCCCACGGAGTCTGTTCAATTGTCACTTTTATATATGGTCTATGGTGATTAGCACCTTTACCACCAGCCCAGTGTGACCATCGTGTGACAACAAGAAAATAAAACCTTTAGTAGTCAGCGTCTCAGCTTCAGCCTTGTGCCTCAGCCAACAGGTTTTTCTGCCTTAAAGGTCCCGTTCAGACCTGGTTTTGACTCCTATGTGTTCTCAATGACCGGATCACATGCCAGTCTTAAATATGACGCTCTACAGTGTTTTTTTGCAGATGGGAGTGATGTCATCCATAACAATCTGAACTCTCATTTTAGTTTCCCCGAGGTGATTGACGTTTTATTTTGTTTTTGCACCTGGTAGCTGACAGACGATACCAGCTGTCCGTCACACTGCTGAAAGATCATTTACTAAATTGACAAAATGTTCTATTGAAGAACACCTACGACTAGTGAATAGGATCTTTAATTATTCAGGAAAGTGTTTCCTGACTTTATAAATCAATTGTGAAATCGGCTTATTTCCCCTTAGACTTCAATTAAATTTTTTTGGCACCCAGCAGAGTCGCCTCCTGGTGGCCGTTAAATGTACTCTTACTTCCAGGTTGTCCTCAGCTTGCAAACCAGAAGAGTACGTCAACTTTTTTAACACCCAAGGTTCTATTTGAGCTGCTGTAACATGAAATACGTCTATAATCTCTCTACTCTTACATCGTAAAGTTACCTCTGATTGTGTTTTCTGTGATCGGCTCTGAGGAGACATTCTGGGCGTTCACATTTTTACTCTCCCGTACAATCCGCACATGTTTGGCTCGCACAGGACAGACGTTAATACCAGGTCTGACCGGGGTCAAAGGAACAGAACGTGAGTGTAGGACACTTATAGTCATTCTTTTAATATCCTGAATCTGTAACACGGACTCGTTCAGACGATTGTACATTGTCCTGCAGGTGGCAGTGTTCTGTTCTGGGAATCCTGCTCCCTGTTTTCCAATATGGCTGAAAACATTTTCACCTTTGTAGATGGGATCACATTAAGACACGATCAAGACGACTGCTCATCAAGAGGGCACTTAGCTCGTCTGTGAATCACACACACACACATCTTCTTCTCTGGAGCTGCTTAAGTAGATTCCCCTCCAGGTGTGTTTTTGTCACATGTGGTGATAACACGCGTGACACTTTCTGTGAATAACGTATGTATTGATGGGACATAAATGCAGGGTCAAAAGTCATGTGTGCCTTTAACTGCACAGACTACTTACTCCCTCCTACAGGTGTAAATGTGTACAGTTTTATTTTTGTTGTTGTTGTTGTTGTTTTTTATATATAAATAAGACAACGTGCATGCAACCAAGCCATGTAAAATATGTTTCAACTGTAAATAATGTAAATAGATATTTAATGAAGGACATAACGTTCCTTTAAGAAAATAAATACTGTAAGTACTGACTTGTGTGTGTTTGTATAGATGCAGTAATGAAAATCGTCTTTATTAGACAGGACAGAGTAGCGTAAAAGGGGAAAGACATTCTGGGTTGATCTTTGTCCCATGTGTCAACAGAGCTACCAACTGAGGTATCACACGCCCCAGATTCTTAAATCTAAAATTGACTTTTGTCATGCAGTTTGAGCCAATAATTGAATAAACCAATCAAAAAAGGAGCTTTTTCAAGCCTCTCACGTGTAATAGTTCACTGCCTCACTGTATTTTCAGCCTGTGGCCAAGTGGAAAGGGAACTTGGCTTGTCGCCGGTTCAAGTCCCCACCAGGTCGAAAGGGCTGGGGTACCCCTGAGCAAGGTACCCAACCCCCATTGCTCCCCGGGGGCTAGTCAGTGTGGCAGCCCACTGCTCCCAATTCTAGGATGGGTCAAAATGCAGAGAATAATTTCCCCAAGGGGATTAATAAAGTATCAAAAATTAAAAAAAAAAAATCATTTGCTGAAGACTGTGGTTCATAAACAAGTTGGTTGCACAGCAACGACCATTTGAAAATGTCATCTTGTTCACTGTAGTCTCACAGTTATATAACGCTCAGCAGCAAATTAGAACTGCTCTGTTTAACTTTGAAATATGAACAAATGTCAGTTTCACTCAAATCATTGTCAAATGAGTTCACACAATGCTGATTAGGCCTATCATCTCCACACAACTCATGATAATCAGTGTGTTCCAGTAGAACTGAAAACACAAAAAGGGGCCAACAAAAAGTCCTTTATCAGCTGATGAGATAAAAGCTTCTTGTCCCCACCCACCTCTGCTGTGCTGCTAGATAAAACACTTACAGCGTCTTCCTCTTACAGTGTAAGCTCTCCTTACTGAGCTGCATAACAACACTTTCTTGTTGTTCTGAAGTTTTAAAATGGTGTGAAAATCCCGTCTTTGTAAGTTATGAACTCGTAACCTCAGAGATACAAGTCATCTTCTGAGTGACTGAGCCGTTTGTTCCGACCGTCTTTCTCTGAATTTCTTGGCGTTCTTTAGTTTCTCATCTTGGTTCTCATCTTGGAGTGTTTCACTATCTCAGAACTTTAGATTGCTTGCACTGAATATTTGACTTCAATCAACTTCATCACACCTACATTTTAAGATTCACAACTCAGTCTACAGTAAAATACATTTGTCCGCACACATCTGTTTGTTATAGTAACAATAATCCATTCAAACACAACATTTTATACTGAATGTTTTGAAGCTTTTTACTCTCACTTTATGAACTTATTTTAGCTCTAAACACTGTGATGACAAATAAAACAAAGACATTTTTGACAAAGCAGCATTATATGGGCCTTCACAGCCACTGCCGCATAGGTGTCGCTATATGTGTATATATATATGTATATATATATATATACATATATATATATATGTGTGTGTGTATATATATAGATATATATATATATATCTATATATATATAGATATATATACATATATATATATCTATATATATATATATACCTCTGATCTTTCATGTGCTGCTGTTTTCTGGTTGATTTCTTGTGTCACGTGGAAAGTTTCGAGCAGATCGGTCAGTGTTCAGCGGAGTTACAGCCCATTTCCTGGTTTGTGGCGAATGGTTTAAATTAACCGTAATTACAATCGTTGCCCTGGCCACGCCCTTTTGAATCTGCAAGACCTTATGATAACGCTTCATCTGTGATGTGTGTTGTACAAATTGACACATTTCTTTTGTTGATACGATTAATGTTCTTAAGCAACGTTCGTTCATTTCCGAAAACGTGCAGATCGCAGAGAAGGACGCCACGTTCAAAATGGCTGACTTCCTGTTGTTTTTATGACATGTTTCCACCAAGTTTTATGACATTTGCAACTTAGTTTATGCTATGTTCTACTGGGTTTCACATTTGGGGGCGCTACTGAGCCATTTTGCCATTTAGGGAAGGTTTTCATCAGTTCTGATTTATGTGCCAAATTTAAATCAAAGTGGCTCAAAAATGTGATCCTTTGAGGAGGAAAAAGTACATTTCAGGAAATCCAATAGATCCTTGCAGCTAAAGATCAAAGAAAGCATCCGATTAAACTTGAACTTTTTTATGGATTAATGAATTGTTTGAACTTTGTGTAAAATGTTTACCAATTGTCTGCAGATTACAGGATCTGTCTCTTGATTTCCTCTGACATTAAGAGGAAAGGAGCCGAGAATGAAACAGCACAGATGGGCGAGGAGTGTATTGATCATTTAGCGTGAACACACAGACAGGTTGTAGGAGACGAGATGTAGAGTTTGGAGGACTTTTTTTTTTTTTTTTCACCATCCACATACATCGTCTCTCCACATCAGTGTCGGCGACGCAGACTCAGAACTCATACATCTTAATTTCCTCCCAAACTCTGATCATTAACTTCCGTCGGGCTGCGCTTGTCCCAGCCGTGACGGGAAGCACAAGCACCGTGATGTATGACGGTCATTAAAGCCTCCGAGGAAGCAAAAGCCATTTGAAGATGCCAGTCACAAACAAATAAACATCAATAACAAAGCCCCGTCACGTCCCAGCTGTATCTGCTCCATTCGCTCCCTTCATACAATAAAACCCGGAGATTTCTTTTGAATGACTTTATCTGTTTCATTCCACCACAGCACTCCAGTGAGTCTGTTCTTACTCGCTGATCCATCAGTCGCTGTCCTAGTCCATCAATCATGTCGTAGCGAGACAAAATCAATTTGAAATTCAGCCAAATCCTCGAAGAGAATATTAAGTCTCCTGTTTTAATTACGCTCACTGGTGATTAAACTGAAATTAATGTTCATCTCGTGCCAAAATCTGGTCAAAACTTTTTTACCCCCACTTTCTCCAAGAGCAATAATGACACTCACATCTGCCTCAGCTCTAATTTGTCTTTCATGCTAATTAGCAACTGTAAAAACAGTGTCAGTGAGAAGATGCTGATGTCAGCAGCCTCAGCTCCCACAGGCACTCGTGTACGCTCTGATTTCTGATTTGGAAGCAAAGTATATTTAAAGTACTACTTTAATTAATATTCTTATTTTACTGCCGTAGACGCGATCGACATCAGCCATTTTGGATCAAATTGGACAAAAAAAGATAACCACTGTAGTTTTAACCCCTAGGGCCGGTTCTAATATTAGTTACACTAATATGAAAAATATTATACTAGTGCTGTCAAACAATTCAAATATTTAATCGCAATTAATCACATTAATATCATAGTTAACTCGCAATTAATCGCAATCACGGGGGCCACATGCAGCTCTGCAGTCGATACAATGTGGCCCTCTTATCGATATCAGGTTTTTATTGTGAACTATACTGTATATTCCAAGCTATATCATCGCAGATGTTGTTGTTGCAATATCATGACGGAATATTGTTATATAATTCTTATGTCCCTGGCCGAGTGTGTGTGTCTTTCAACTCCTCTTTCCAAAGAAATCCAAATAAATAAAAAGGACTTCTGGGACGTCCTCCGCTGTGAAGAATACACAAATGTATCCTTCAAAAATGGGCAAACATCAGTCACATGAGAAGGGCTCTGGGGCGCATTTTGACAACATTCAGACGACGAATCCACAATTTCCAGACCCTGGAATCAGACACGGCATCAGACACACTGTGAAAGGAGGAGAGAAACTGCAAATAATAGTGCCAAACAAACCAAAACATGTGACCCATAGGGTCATAGCAATCATTTTAAACTCTCATCGCCCACTTCTACTAAACAGTTACTTAGTAAAATAAAAACCTCTTCATCCATGCTGTGCCAATCTCAGCTGACATAGGACCAAAGGCAAGGTCACACCCTGGACAGTTTACCAGTCCATCGCAGGGACACATATAGAGACAAGCAACCATTCACTCTCACACCCATGGTCAATTTAGAGTGTCCAATTTACCTAATCCCCATATTGCATGTTTTTTTACTGTGGTAGGAAGCCGGAGAACCCGGAGAGAACCCACGCACACACACGGGGAGAACATGCAAACCCAAAACATACTCTTTTATTTTGAAATTCTACAAAAAACATCACTGATATCATTATTGCTATATGCTTTTTTCCACTTCATCGCCCCCTCCTGACCAGACTAGATGCTCAGTGGCCTGGTGCAGAGATCCAGGATCCATTAAAGATGGTTTTTCAATAATAGAGAAGGAAAGCAGCTGCACTCATGTGACATATAATAATGTATGCACAGCTTACACAGGAGACGAGGCGCAAACATGTCGAGCAAAGACTAACTCCTCTCTCTCGTGATAGATCCTTGAAAGAATAGAAGCTTAACAGTGGAGATGAAACCATTTATGACAGAGAAGGTTATCGCCGACATAAATTCACACTTAGAGGAGGAGAACTGTGGCCGACACGTTCAGAGACCTTAAAAAAACATGAGCTCAGAGGATTTTAATGCAGGAGGCAGTAATAAACATCTTCAAAACAAAATCCCCGTCTTCTTCCTCAGATGTACACAATGAGCATCAGCAAGACGGTGGAACAAAGCCGTCGGACTATCAACCAAATAGCACGGTCTAATCCTATTGTGCGCTCGCTCTTTGAATCCAGTTTTACACATCACACGCACTCCATGCGACCGGGCTTAGCGACATCAGAGGGACATGCAGTCCTTCATGAACATGGCTGGATAATTGAAAATTCCGTGTGTGTGTGTGTGTGTGTGTGTGTGCACATACAGGCAGCGTTCATAAATGTTTATAACATGTTAAATATTTCATCAATTCAAAGATGGGTCACAGCTATAGTGATGTTTAGATTCTCTGTGCAGTCAACACTGTGATGTCAAGGATGTTTGGGGTTTTTAGGATTGCAATTCCTCGAACTCCATCATTTAAAAGAATATTTTGGTAACTCCATTTCCTGATTTGAATCCAAAATAGTGGCCAATTTACTCTTAAATGATTATTATTATTATTGTTATACAGTTTAATGAAAGCTTCATAATGATCCATTTATTTTTGTTGCACTGACTTAAAATAATGGACGTGGTCTTTCTGCTGCAAAACAAACCTCCACTCTGAAGCCTCCGATTTTAGTCACTTTTTATTTACAGGCTCCTATTGGACAACACCAGCTGTCAATCACACCGGTGTCCACTCCCACTCGAACGTGACGCGCTTAATCGGATATGCTCCTCAAAATGGCGACAACATTTACACAAGAAACACGTGACTGAGACTCTAAACTCCTGAGGAAAAGCATTCACTGACGTTACAAATCAAGTGAGACGCAGAGACTCCATTACTCATGTAGAATTCAACATGCAACAAAAGCAAAGAGGCATATAAAGATATAGACATAGTCCTCGTAGTTTTGTTTTGATTTAATTTGATGATTTGAAAATTGCATGATGTAAGTGGACGATACCTGCGTGTTTCACTGAAGAAGAGTTGAAACTAAATATTTAAACCATTATGTTATGAATGTTATATGTTATCAAACTATTTTTTCCCATAGATTTCCATTCAAGTTTACCTTTTTTTTCAAATTGTTGCGTCCTTTCTGCAAACCACAAGATTATTCCACTTTTCATTGACTTTTCATCCCGTTCTCGATGCAAGCGGCACATTTATTCATTCATATGAAACGATTTCTTTTGCATTTACGTTACATGTTTTTTTCTTCCCACATTTAAAAGCTCGTTTGAACTCAGTTTTCTCGTATCTCCACACAGTGTCCTCGTCCTTGTTCTCACTTTGTCTTCTTCTTTGATTCCGCCCCCTTTGTTGGCTGTCTTTGTGTCTTTCTCCAAGGCAGGAAGTTGTATGAGACCAGCGCTGTGAGGAGGTACGTAGCCATACCAGCGTATCCTCCTATGACCAGACACAGCGGCTGAGCCAACACGAACAGGCAGAACACGTTCATCGACGCCCGGTCGTCCAGCTCCACGCGGTCGTCCTGTGTCGCCTTCATCACGCCAAAGAAATAGATGAGAGCCACGGCTGGGTAGAAGGCCAGTTCCACCATGATACAGAGGACGAGGTGCTGCTCACACACACACTGGAAAACCTTTCAATTTAACGTTGTACAAATGTGTTGGAAAGTTGTTTGTAAGATCCACTGAAGCACCGACTGAGACACACTCACCCGGATCAGTTCTCCACAGAAATCCCTCTGAAGTGTCAAGGAGGACGAAACAGGTGAAAAGTGACCTTTGAACCTTTAAGAGCGACTGTCCTGTCAAACATTATCCACCTGTCATATTCCTTATCATGACACTTAACACACAAACAACGGAGAATATTGAACTTTTCCAGAATAAAGTCATTAAAATTATTCTCAAAAATTACAACTTTATTCTGATAATATTACAATTTTATTCACAAAAGATTACGACTTTATTCTGATATTACAATTTTATTCACAAAAGATTACGAATTTATTCTTTTTATAAAAAACAAAAACTTCAGTTTGACCCTAATGCTCCCTCTTATGAAAAAAGTAATTTGAGGGAAAAAAAAAAACATATTTGTCAAACTTTAAAAATTGTCATCAGTGTGGGAATAAAAGGGTGAAGTTGTTGCGTGAGCTGCACAACTGAAACATTCATGTTCACACATTTTTCTTTTTTCCATATTTCTATTTATTTATTTATTTATTTTTGCGTGTCATTGACATTTACTTTGACCATCCTGTGCACAGCACCACATTTCAGTGTCTTATTTGCTGTCTTTGCCTGGAGATAGATGAGGAAATCAATCGCAAGTCTCTGAAGTCTGAACCCCATCTGTGAAGCTAGAAGCAGAAGGACAATTCACCCACAGACGGAGAAGCAGAGCGAGGGTTCTGTACCTGCTGCACCTGCACAAACTAAATGAGTGTTATACACTTATGTTTGGAGCTATTTTCTGACTGTCACACACTGGACCTGCAGCAGAAGTATATAAAGTCTTATTTCGTCACAGGCTGATGATGGACCAGTGTTCACAGCTGAGATAATCAACACATCACATGACCATGACAACCACAAATTCAGCAGGAACAATCACAGCATGTGAGAAGCTTTTTCTGAAGAACTCACTTATGAACTTTTCAGCAGAAAAAACACAGCTGAGCAGCTGGAACTGATAATAGTTCATAATCATAATTAATAATTGATAACAAATTGACAAGAACGTTTAATGACGGCTGGGTGAAAAGGTATATTATATATATCTATATAGATATAGTAGATATAGATATATAGAAATAGTAAATATATAGATATAGTAGATATATAGAAATAGTAGATATAGTAGATACTGTATAGTAGATATATAGATATAGATTGATAATAAAAATGAATGAATAAACACTCCTCTGCAGGTGTTTTTTCTTCACTGCTGTGTTTTGTTTTCAACCATGTGTGAACTGTGACGTCACCAACACACTGGAAACAAACACAGGAAGAACAAGCAAAAACAGCTCAATAGCTCTCAATGATGATGCATTATTTGAACATGGTCAATTTCGGTAAATAACAAAGTTTTTACAGTAGTTTTTTTGCTTGTTTAAAAAAAACAGACATACATAGATAGATATTTGTAGCTGATAAAAAAAAAAACATTTCACTTTGTATTAGAAAGACCTTTGACCTGGCACTGATCGCTCACAAAAACAGAGAAAATGTTTTTTTTATCACTGGGAGACGGGTAAAAGATTTGATTTTTTAAAAACGTGGCTTGTGAAGCCAGAGCAAAGCACGTTTTTGAATCTCTTTCCCGATTTACATGATTTATTCATTTGTAACATAAACTATGTGGCAGGAGGTGAGAAACAGAATGACACGATTATTTGCTTTCCTGTAAATGGTAATTGTAAGTCAGTTATCTGTCTGAAAAAAACATCAGCATATAAGACTTACACCAGTGACTTTGCACTAAACTCATACTAAAACAGGAGATTCAGAGTTTACAATAATAATATTGGGTATGGAAGATTTACAGCGGTGAGCATCTATTATCACAATAGTAAGCGACATTTTACGCATCTTAAACAAACACCACTGAGCTCGTGTTTACGATGGAGCTGGTTTTAATGGTCGCTGAGACTTTGTCCTTCTCTGTGGGGACCTCACACATGTAGTTATTTATTTTTTATTATTTTTATTTTTAGCAAAGCCCAGTTCAAATAAGGCACATGTTCCCTCCCAGAGTGTAATCCTGCTCTGTGGCCCTGTGGGTTTAATCCAGAATCAAACGCCTCCTGAGGAGACAAACATCACAGGAAGTCTCCATGGTGGATGATTGGCTGGTGAACAGGCTGACGCTGCCTCAGGCCTCAGGCTGCAGTGGTGGGACATTTAAAGAACCAGATTCTACTATGTTGGACGTTCCAAAATTATAATGAAAAACTTCAATCAATTTGAAAAAAAAGAGGTTTTCTCTCTTTGTTGTTTTGTGTGGTTAAGTTTAATAAGTGGACACTTGTAACACATAGTATTCATGGTATTTATGTTCCTTGTAAATGGAGCCACTAAACACAAATGACGCAAAATAATCTGATTTGCGAACAATACTTGAGAGAAATTGTAATTTTGTATATAGCGAATATGTTTTAGATCTTTGAGTTCAGCTCATGAAAAATATATCTATATCTAGTATATCTAGATATCTACCATATCTATATGTACTATATCTATATATCTGCTATATCTATATGTACTATATCTATATCGACTCCATCTACGTCAGCTAATCATCCATTACGTCACTTGATTGATATACAGGGCAGCTGAGATCTGACGTTTTCCTGACACTTAGGTCACTGCGCATGCGCAAACAACGGCGCTAAATTCAGCAGCAAAACCATAGTAAAACTAACAAGATAGCTAGCGAGTTACCTCTAATTTTTAGCCTTCGTTTGTTTCTCTTAAACTTAAGAAAGGGTATAGAAATGAGTGGTGCAGCTGGACCAAGTAAAAAGACAAAAACGTCTCACTTTCATACGGAATGAGGTTTTTTTCGCGATGACATTTTCGAAGTGCGTTTGATGATCATTTGGAAGTGTGCTTGAGGTTGGCTGTCAGCAGATACTGTCCAGACTATGCGTCCATGGCTGATTCCATTCAGTGCAAGTCATCAGACTAAAGTCAGGTAATGTCAAAAAATGTACATAATTAATTGTGTTGTGTTGTGTTGTGCAATATGGGCTCATGTGGTTATGCAAGGTATGCATCAACATACATTGTACATATGACCAAATTCCCAATATATTTATAAATATATAAGTAAATATATATATGTTTTGCATTTTTGTAGTAGGTAGATCATTTTTATCTACCTATATCTATACCTATATCGACATCTATATCTACTATACCTATATGTAATATATCTATATATATATATCTATATCTATGTCTACTATTATGGCAAGCCGTTTTAACATTTAATCGAACCACACTCCTATCGGCTTGCCAAATTACTATAGCTATATGTCTATTATATCTATAGCAGATATCTATATCTATAATAAATATCTATATCTATACTGTATATCTACTAGATCTATATCTACTATAGCTATATATCTACTATATATATAGCAGATATCTATATCTACTATATCTATATATCTATATCTAATATATCTATAGCAGATATCTATATCTACTATATCTATATATCTTAATATCTATATCTACTAGAGCTATATCTACTATAGCTATATATCTAATATATCTATAGCAGATATTTATATATCTACGATATCTATATTAGATACCTACATCTATCTGTTGAACAGCACTTGGAAAACACCTTTAAAAGCATGACATTTTCATAATCATTCCCTCCTGTATGTCCCCTGATATTAAACTGATAACAGTGGATGCAGTGAAGTGTATAATGTACAGTAATTTTCTGTAATGTAAACCTGGAGGTTGTTAAAGTTAAGGAGCTGTCACATGCTATCAGTGTCGCTAGATGAACAAGATGCTCCTTTGCCTTCTGCTTTAATATGGTAACGCTGGTGTTTGTTATTATAAACTTGCCATTCATTTTATGAACATGGAGAAAAGCTGTTCAGGTGACATCTGAAATAAAATCTCCCGCTGGAGACGCGTTAACGGATCACATAGCCAGTAACGATCACATCTCATCTCTGTGTAGATGACTCCTAATTCACTGATTCCTCCTCAAACAACATTATTGAATCAACAGCTTAAGTTTGATCTTGGACGTCCTTTAGCTCCGTCTGAAACTGCTGGAGCAATCACAGATATGCAGAGTGGGAAATCCCCAGGTCCTGATCGATCCACTATTGAATTAAAAAACAACAAAAAACAAAAAACTTGACTCTCAGACACTGAGATTACACTGAATCCAGAGCTCTTACTTCTGTGGTCTGGATCTAGACCCAGACACTGTCCTGAACCAGACTTATTTAACATAAATAATTCATCATTTCCACATTAAATGGAGCATTTGTATTCTAACTGGTGCAGAAAAGAGCTCCATGAACTGTAGATGGAATAAACAGAAGTCAGACATGGGACTGAACCTTTAGCCACACTGGATGCATGAGCAGCTCGTCTGAATCACAGAATCACCTGCAGTCTTGTGAACAGATGCACATTTTTAAACATAAAGTATATGAACACTTGTTAGTTAATATGTTCACGACTTATACTTTGGAAAATTTTCACAATCCTGAATCTAAATAATTCTATTATTTACAGATTTTCATTTTTGATCTTTCCTTTTACTCTTACCTCAGAATACTTCTTCCACTGTTGTCCCTGTACGCCATAGAAATGGATCACATGATATGAGCCACAGAGTAAAAAAATGCTTACCCTCTTAGAGGTCTAGTGTGTAACATTTGGGAAGTTTTATTGTCAGATATTTTATATGAAACTCAATTGTTTATAAGTCTATAATTATTTGGGGGTTTTGTCGTCACCTTAGAATTAACCTATTTATTAAGTTTATTAGGCAAAAGCCTTGCTTCACACACACACACACACATATATATAGATAATTTTTTTTTATTATTAATTTACATAGTTTAAGTCCAATTAATAGAATACAGAATATACAGAAAAAACTTAAAGCTTACAACCTCCTCTGTTTGCATAGTGCTGGCACACACTGCAGCACCAGACCCTTGTGAGCATTATTTGAACAGTACTGTACTGCAGAAAGTATTGTGTTGCCGTTGTGCTGCACCAGGGTCGGTGACTTGTACAAAGTGAGAGGCAACCTGAACCAAAACCTATATACGTGCATGTTGTCTCTGTCTCAGGACTCCATAATGAGTCTGAAACAGTGACGCAATCATATCTTATCACTGTTGATGTTTTTTGATGCATTAATGCTGTCTCACTATAACACTATATATCACTATAACACTTTAATCTCCACTGGGTCCATGAGAAATGAGAATAAAAAAAGAGCAAATCTGTGAATATTATGGTTTCGTGAGCTGACGTCAAAGCTGCAGAAAATAGCAAAGTGTGCATCATGACCTTGATAAAAATAAAAATAAAAGGAATTATCATTAAAAGACCAGGAGTAAATGTAACATTTTATTTGTTTAAAAAACTCCAAACACATACACACACACATACGTACATACATACATACATACATACATACATATAGTACATTTCTCTGTCATTTGCTTGGCAGGGCATTTGTCTTTTTTTTGCATAATTGCTTCCACAAAGGCGATATTTTTGGACGACGTGACGCAAGAAAGCACAAACACAGTAATTAGTGCTTAGGAAACCACAGAGAGAATAAGACAGAGACGGAGGAAAAGGGACATTTGAATCCCCTATGGTGTTATTAATGTCACCAGCAGTACAAAGCATTGACCACCTCCATGTCCATCGCAATTGGATGGCAGCAGCATTTAAAGGACAAATCCAGCCTTTTTCATTGATCACTCAACAAACTTGCACCTTAAGATATATAGTCTATTATATAGACATAAAATAAACATGGTGTGTCGTCATGTTACACACAGTATATTCTCAACTCAACTCAAATGTATTTATAGAGCACATTTATAAAAAAAACGAGGTTGACCAAAGTGCTGTTCAGAATTATGTCAATAAAAAAATCAATAAAAATAGAAAGCATAAAACCATTCGAAAACGATACAGAGAATAGTAAAAAAGAGTCTTTTATAAAGTATTTAAATGGATATTTGAGTAAAAGTGCAGGCATCTTACCAGAAAATGACTTTGGTAGAAGTTGAAGTCAGTTTTTTATAATATTACTTAACCCTTAGTGCTCACATGGCACGGTTCTGTGCTGCAGGTGAACCCATGGTAAGTTGCTGTGGGAATAACAGACAACTCCTTATATGGACATCCTGTGGGTGTGTGTTTATAGGTCACATATTCAGGTTTAAACCAATGTGTTTTTGTTGTCTTCTTATGTGTTGTTGAGTCAAACCTATGATTAAATGTATATCACATTTTTAGTAGTGATATAATTTAGCAATAATTGTGCAGAAGTCACAATATGAGACTGTTTTCCTTTTCTTTTTGTTCATAAAAATGAGCCAAATTCAATCCGATTTTAAACATTTTGAGTACTTTTTGCTCAGGTGTGTTTATATAGTTTGTTAAAATGAAAAAAAATGTTGCCTTGGTTGTGCTAAAAATAAGGATATAAAACATAATATATTGCACATAAGTATAGCCTCTGTGTAAACTGTAGGTTTAAACATAGTAATGGAAAAAAGCAGCCAGAATGCTCTGTGCTCTAAGGGTTAAAAGTCTTAAAGTATACGACATTTACTGCACTTAAGTATCAAAAGTAATTTTATGATATAAAATGTACTTAAGGTTTAGAAGTAAAAGTATCAAAAAAATGAGGAGTAAGGATTGAGCCATGGTGCCCAGTATTTGTGGTAAGTTGTCAATTGGAAGGTTGTGGGTTCAATTACTGGCTCTGCTTGTCTATATGTGTCCTTCAGGAAGACACTTAACCCCATGTTGAAGTGTGTGAATGGCAAAAGCTGAGGTGAAAAGACTAGAAAAGCTCTATATAAATATTTCTTCTTCTGATTGTATGTGGTGGTAACGAGTAACAAAGCTAGCTAGAGGAAATGTAGTTGTCTTCCTGTGATCTTCAGAGTCTGCAACAGTCGATTGCAGAATGCAGCAGTGGACACCAGTGCAGGAGAGTATTTCTATATTCCAATATCGGTTAGTACTGAAGTGAATTGTAAGGGAACAGCACAGTCTGCATAGAACAGCACAGTCTGTTTGGCTCTGTAGCAGCAATGAAATGTCACGTGAGTAAATCAACTGTTATGGACTTTGAAGATGGTGTCACAGGAAGACAACTTCGGCTCAAGTACCGGCTTCTGTAGAATCTGTGTGTACATGTGCAGTTATGGAGACTTTGGTTTGTCTGTAGGAACCGTCTCTTCTCACTACCACGCCTACAAAGTCAGTGGTTGTAAACATCTTACATATATATACAGTACACCACATGGTTTCACAGGATACTGGGTTACTGGATTTCAGTCTCCACACAGGACACTCGCTGAAGCACCTTTTCAAAAAGACTGTCATTAGGACCAACACAGAAAATCTCTTCTGTCAAGTGCAATAAGACTTTACGACACATCAGCTCTGCCCGACAGAGAACAGCCTCCACTTTCATCATGTGGAGAACAAATACGCCTCCAACAGAGCACCTTCATAACACTGAACTAACTGCTCACTTGCTCTATGTAGATATTTACTGTCTTGACAGGATTATTCGTGCACATTCTTAGGTTTTATTCAACATTTGTGCGACTGTGGCATATGTTTCTTATGTTTTAATCTTCTAATCTTTGTATTTGTATCTCTTATATTCCATGTACAGCCAGTTTTATTTATAGAGCACTTTTCATATACACCAACGCAGATTCAAGGCGCGGTACAGGCACAGACATTTAAAGAAGAACACAGAAGATAAAATATACATTCCACAACAAATTGTTAAAAATAGCATAAAAGAAATGAACGGTTTAAGAGGAGAGAATGTGTTAAATAATTGAGTGAAAGAAAAAATATCTATCTATCTATCTATCTATCTATCTATCTATCTATCTATCTATCTATCTATCTATCTATCTATCTATCTATCTATCTATCTATCTATCTATCGTATTATCAATTTGAACTCCTGAGACTCTCTGTTTTCAGAATCAGAATGAAAAATCATTATTTTGAGCAACTTAAATGAAAGGCAGCCACTCTAGAGGTGTTCATAGAAACGAGCCACAACACACATGCACAAAACATAAAACACGTTTAAAAAGATAAAATATCCCCATCACGTAAAACAGGGGGTGTCAAAAGTATGGCACATAGGCCAGAATCGGCCCACCAGAGGCTGCACTCCGGCCTGAAAATGTCAGGTTATGATTAGAATCTTATCACGATGTCATCATTTAGAATTTTAAGTTCCCGATACCTGTGACTAAATGTTGTTTGTCTCTGTAGCTCCACTGTGATCTGTGAGTTATTGTGCACATGTGTAAACAGTGAACTGGGGCATAATGTTGTTGAAATTGTTATGCTATTATTTAAGTGGTACAGCCCACTTGAGTTTAAACTGCGCAGTGTGTGGCGCCTGAACTGAAATGACTTTCACACCCCTGACTCAAAATAAACTGTAAATATGTCTATGCAGGGTCTTTAATGATGCTTTTAGCCCTGGAGAGGTAGCGTGACACGGCGAGGTCTTCCAGTGGGCGGGCAGTGATCTTTTCTGCTGTTCTTACTCGTCTTTGCGGTGCTTTTCCATCTGCAGTGGAACAGCCTGTGTTTATGAGGACGCTCTCTGTGGTCGCCCAGAAGAACGTCAGCAGCAGCAGCAGCGGGTTCCTCACGTCATTTCTCCTGAGCATCCTTAAGAAGTCCTCTTGATCATGACATGTGGTGTTGGTGACTATTGACGTAGAGGGGGCTGCTGAGTCTGTGTCACGTCTCCTCCAGAAATATCTCCTTTGTTTTTGTGGTGTTCAGAGCCAGGCTGTTCACTGAACAGTCTCTGAACGTCGTCCCTGTGTGCTGTCTCATCCTCCCCTCAGATATATGCCCAACTGGCCCATAAAAACATTTGCAAAAGGTCCTTTATTCCCTCTGCAATATCAACCCTGAACAAAATCCACCAACAGCCATCCCTTTGCACATTAATTCATCTGTCTTTTAAGTGTGTTTCCTATTTTACTGTTTTTACCTTGTGAGTGTGAGAGTGTCTTGAGGGTGTTGAATGTGTTGTATTTTATTGTTGCAGTTCTGTCACTGATTGGGACAAACAATAAAGTCTATCTATCTTTAAGAGACCCATTGAGATTGAGACCTCTTTCTCAAGGGTGACCTGGCCAAGAAAGGCAGCAGCACATGTCATAGGTAATAACAGCAGGGAGATAACAGTTACAAAACAAACGCTGAAATATGGAAGTGCCGGTAAATAGACAAATGAAGTGCAGGAGTTATGGTTGCAGTACAAACTGTTCAATGGATTCCCGTTGTCAATCTTTTAAGATAGAGCGGAAAAGCTCCCAGTGAAATAAATGATAGTTGGAGGGTATTCCAAGCAGAGGGGGCAGAGAAACAATGGTACAAAAATGTCACTAGAACGTAAGGCGTAATGGCTTTTTGTTCTCTGAAGAAAAGTGCATAAATAAGCAGGAACCAACTACATCTTACAGTCCTATGTTCAAGGAAGGCATGGAAGCTTTAGCATACAATTGGCAGTGGTATGACGAACGTAATGTACGGACGAAAGTCGCTGCATAAATGGACTTTAAAGCTGTCAGTTTACAGTAAATCTATGCAGTAGCGTCCTACGTGAAAGTATCTCAGACACGTACTGCAACTTACCGTAGCCAGTAATTTACTGTAGACGTACAGTGAGTTTGCATCTTAAATCTAGTTTTAATTAAAAATGTGTACAAAACTGTGCACTGCCATGTTTCTAATTCTGCTGGCAGTGAAGGCAAATTGCTGTTGTGGGTCTAAATCTCTTCTTCCTTGTTTTTTTTTTCATCTTTGTCCTCTGGCCCTGCTCCAGCCAACCCACTCCTTGGAACATCTGCAATAACGTGCACACCCACACTTAACACACACTGAGCCCTGAGAATACATGAATCATCCTGGAGAGGAAAGGGGTGTGTATGTAGATGTGTGTGTGTGTGTGTGAATTTATCTCTGTTTAAGGGCTTGTTCAGTGACATATGAGAAAATAATTTGTTTCTGTGTGTGCCCAATAATGTGTACGTCTGAAAGAAAGATAGTGTGTGTGTGTATGTGCGTGCATGTTCCCAGTCCTGAGCTACAGGGCTGTGTGGGCAGAAGAATCTTTTGCCGGGGTAAATTGATTTCTCACAATCCAGATGCTGGGTGCTCTATGCTGAGCTGCTTCTGCTCCAATTTATGACAGAAGGTAAAATGGTTTATAGCTGTACCTCCCTGTGTGTGTGTGTGTGTGTGTGTGTGTGTGTGATGTGCATGCGAGAGTGAGCGAAGGGGAACGTGACAGAAAGAATAACTGTCAGGGAAACTGATGCATCTGCTTCCAACACTGGAAAAGATCACAGCTATAGTTTCGCAAAATTTATGAAAAGCTGAAAGATTTCTCTCCGAAAGTGAGCAGAGGTCAACGGGAAGCAACTGGCTTTTTGTTTATTTATGACTGTGATTGTTTACACACAATATATTCCATTTACAGAGTGAGGGATAGATGTGTAGTGTCAGTGGGTTCGCCCTCTTTATCTCACACACTCGTGTCTTAGTGAGAACAGACATTGATGTGATGCATTCTGCAGCACCTTTCCCTAAACTGAAAATTAAAACTGAGAACTTAGCATGGCAGAAATGCTTTACCTGCAGGAAGAACAGATGCTAACCTCATAAAATCAGTGGCATCGACACCATATTTGAATTGTACTGTATGTTTGCCACTGTATCTCACCTTTAGACAGCTTTCTTTGCCTGGAAACAAGTGTCTTCAAACTGCTCACTCTCCATTGTCCATTGAGAAAATCTGCGGGGACACAGAAGTTGCTGAACTACTGCTGCCTTGTTTGTCGAGTTTGTGTCACTTGGGTTAATCTGAATGAAGGGTTTGAATAACATTTTACTTTAATGATAGAGGCAGCAGTGGATCAACAAATCCTGTGTGCTGTGATGTAGAAATTGTTCATTTTCTCTATAGACTTTGGTGCAGGGAGTTGCTGGGACACACAACTTTCACAGTTTCATTGACTGTTGGCAGCAAAATTGCTTGATTGGTCTTTTGCCCCTGAAACATTAACAGATTTCTGTGCCGAGTCGCCATGCCGACTGTCCCCAACTCGCGCTGCCTGGAGCAGACTCTGGGCAAAAAATCTTAAGGTTTGTCCCCACCTGAAGATGGACAAAGCAAGATTAAGTGATGAACATTATTCTTAGGATGGTGTACATTTAATCTGTCCAAAATGTCCTCATTACACAGGTCATATGATCCGAATGGTCACTATATAATGTAACTATGCACATACATACGGTGAAATCATAGTTACAAATAAAAACAAACAAACATCTTCTTGGTGTCTGCACCACTTTAACATATTCATTAGAATGTGGATTACAGAGCAGACAAATGATGGATGGTGGCCATTAAATCCGTATGTACTTCCCTCTCTGTAATTAACATTGATTTTTAAATCAGCCAGCAAGAACACATTTTAATTGGTAACTCTTTCTTAAAATGTCATGTGCAGGCCACCGTTCTTTTTTTATACAAAACCACATTTCCGACAGCGCGGAAACAAAATAGTAACAGTTTTGGCACATTCTCATGTGTAATATTCAAATGATATGTGTGTATACTGTTGAGATTTAACATAACTTGTCTGCTGTTTTTTTACAGAGTGGATTTTTCTGGGAGCTGTCCAGCGCTGTGGTGCTGAAATGTTTTCTCTATTTTCCTCCAAAATTGCTCCACAGCAGCAGTGTTTGAACCCGTTTGCCCCGCGAGTTTGACCCGCTGAAACAAAGCCGTGTCCACTTGATGGGCCTTGTTATAAAAGTCACGCAGGCAGAGAGGCTTTAAGAAATTGTTTTCAGAATGAACGTCAGTCCAAATCCACCAACAGAAAGAAGACCATTTAGGAAAAGGTTTGTTGGCAAAAAAACCCAAATCATTTTTCCACCTGATTTCAAAGTGTTTGGTGAATTGATCTGATCCATTCCAATGTTTCTACCACACCCACAGTATCATAATACATATATAACAGCCACCAGGGGGCGACTACACTAGTTGCAAAAAGAACTCTGAATAAAATTTCTGTGAGGAAATGTGACCATTTCCCACTTGATTTATGTCAGTAAACATTTTCCTGAGGAGTTAATGGTCTGGTTGTCTTCAATAGAACATGTGAATTCTCTTTAGAGGAAAATAGACAATAAAGCACAGCACATTAGTGGACATCAGTGGACATACAAGTGCCTGGTTGCAGGTGATGACTGTAAATTTTCGTCTGCAGAACGTCCATCATCGTGAATCTTGAGGCTTCAAAACAGTTCAGATTCTAACAGGTGACGTCACGACCAGTTGATTGGACCTTTACCTCACCTTTAGTCTTAACTAAACCCTGACATAAATCTACGTCCAAGCCTAACCCTGACATGAGGTCTGAACCCAGAAACAGGTGTGACATAGAGTTTGGTATTAGTTGTATGGTTTTGGTATGTGGTTTGCATGGCTATTCTTCTGAGGACACTGCATTGAATTTCATGCATTTGGACAGCCTAGACAAAGTCTTATCCCTGACCTTGAAATCTTAGCCCTAAACTTAAAACAAGTCTTAATCCATAATAATCAGCCGCTGTTAAGGTGAGACAGAACGTGAGGACCAGTCAAAACGTCCTCACTTTTCACAAAATGTCCTCGCTTCCTGTGGTTTATGAGCTTTTTGGTTCTCGCAGAGCACACACACACACACACACACACACACTGGGGCAGGGTTATTATGGCAGCACTTGAGTGTAAGTCCGTGTGGGAGGAGAATGGGTGGGTTTGATTGTATCTAGGTTTTTCCCTTCACGCGCTCTGCTGTGCGCACAGACTGAAGACAGAGCGCAGAGAAAGCACAAGTGTCCACCTCTCCATGTGACGTGCAGCTGCTCTGTAACACTCGTCTTCCAACACTGTCCTCACCTTTTCAAAGAAAGAAGACATCCACGCTGCGTGGACAGTTAGAGAAGTGCGTCTCTGTCCGTGCGCGCGCGCTCCATCGATCCCTCTCTCTTCTCCAGCCTCAGTATTTGTGAAGTGGCTGCCTCACCGGGTCGGACCGGAGGCCATCTGGTCTCTGATCTGGTCTGTGGACTCAGCGGAGACCCAACGCGCTCCGTCGGGGCCAGACTGTGCGCCTCTCGGATCACCCCCGAGCCGCTGCGAGCGCTGGCGATGGAGATGATGGAGGGGGACGTTATGGACAAGCTGGATGACATGTCTTCGGTGTACGACTTTGACCCGTTCACGGGGAACATCCCCGCCACCAAAGTGGAGATCACCGTCTCCTGCAGGTAAGAGGAAAGTTCGGAGTGAAGACTGTTGTGTGTGCTGGAAAAGTTGTGGCAGCTGCGCCGCACCCTTTTCTGTGGGACCGAGTTCGGATCGTTCACTGCGAGTGAGACTCAGTAAACCATATGCATGTATGTATATATACATACATGCATACATATATACACATATATGTGTATATATTTGTATGTATGTGTATATATATATATATATGTTCTTGTAAATACGTAAACGTATGTTTAGATGGAAAAGTGGCAAGAGGATTTTTTGATTTTTCTTAATGTTAATTTTTTCCTGAAATCCCGAAAGTTGTTTAATCAAAGACTCTTTCCAGAAATATTTGGATGACATCTGTAGAACATATTAATAATTGTACAGAACATATTAATAAGAAGAATCAACAGAGCAATTTTTGTTGTTGTAAAAACATGTCATTGAGCCACACCTGGCTCCATCCTGTGAGAGAAACTGACAATTTATCTGTGGGGTTTTGAGCAGATTGAGTTTGTTTATCCTGTACATGATAGACAATCACACGCAATGTGAAGCTGCTGCTTTCAGGTCAGTCAACACACTGAGAGCTTCTCTCTTTCCTCCTCTGCATTTTCACTGGGTGTTAAAGATTCAGAGGTTTGAAGCCTGCAGTGTCCCTGGCCTCAATCTTAGCCTCATTCTGTATTATTTCATAAAAATGTGTTTCTTTTTCAGTTAAATAAATCTGCTTTCACCAAATCAACCTCTGCACAGTGAAAATGAAGAATCTCTCCACTTCCCATTTGGAGTGGTTTGGAAGTCAAGGCTTTCATCGCCCTCCCAACACTATATTTCTATACTACAGTGCAGTTAGTGCAGCTATTCTTCTTAGGACAACCCCAACCACAATTCAAATCTTAACCCTCAACTTAACCAGTTCCTCAGAAATAAGGACCTTCTGCCTCTTAGGGACCAGGTTTTGGACTACTGGTCCTGACAAGGACAGTGTTTATGCAAGATAATGTCCAAAGAACTAAGAAGCCACCCCCACACACACACACACATAGAGACTCATCTCGTGCTCTTTGATGCTGCATGGGTGTTTAGGTTGGTGTGTGCCATCGAGAAAGCAGAGCGAGTCTGAGCTATAACAAGCTGCGTGTGCATTATTGATGCACTTTCTGACGTTGAGAGAACCTCGCTGCCTGCCACATCTCTGCCGCTCCTGGGTTAAAAAGAAAAAAAAGAATAATAAAGAGCACAAGAAACAAATGAATGTGTATCAATTTACTGCATGAACTGAGCGTGTGCAGAATACGGTGGGTGATAGATGACACTGGAGAAGGGACGGTTCAGCAGAGAGTTGAAGTCAAAGCTATGATTAGTTCTGTAACGATGAGGCGATTGGGATTACTCGCCTCAGTGACGCGCAATTAAACAGCATTCAGGTAGATGATGAGTCCTATTCTGTGAACACCCTGCATTTATGCAAATGATTCCTCTGACAACTTGTGTGTGTGTGTGTGCGTGTAAGAGAGAGCTAGATAGAAAGTGCCTGCTACCAGAAGAGGAGTTTGGTAGGAAGAAATCATGATGAAAAGGAGCGGTCAATGCTTTTCTCGAGTGCGTCTTTATTAGTCACTGAATCAGTAGCAACTGGATTTAGGAGACAATAGAACAGAACTGAGGTAATTGTTGTCTTAATATAAGGAAAGTATGAAAGTAGGATAGTTCCTCCCCCAAAAGTGCTTCAAAAACACATTCACATGAAACAAACTAACATGTTCCAATCATAAACACATGACAGGAGAAAGTGGGCCGCCACTTCACAGCTAAGCGGAAAGACAACTTGAGCATTGGGTACCCTTGAGCGAGACACTCAATCCCTATTGTTAATTGGACACAGAGTCTCCTTGTGCCGGTCCCGAGCCTGGATAAATGAGAGGGCTGCATCAGGAAGGACATCCAGCGTAAAGCTCTCTGCCAAATCAAGTATGCGGATCATCCACTGTGGTGACTGCTACAAAGGGAGCAGCCAAACGTTTAAAAAAATAAATAAATATATGATATAATTTACAACGATTGACTTAAAGTCTAGTAGCTGCTGATTCAATGATTTTGAGTGAACTATGACCTGGATGAAGGAGAATCTATCTACTGTCGACTGTAACTCAGTGATTCTCAAACTTTTTATACCAAGTACCTCCTGAGAAAACACTGAGCTCTTGAAGTAACACCATGATCACCAACGTTCAAATACAGTGGTGTAAATAGGTCGAGCAAAGTCAGCTACAGACTTTTCACAGAGGCAGATTTATTCCCAATAAGATCATTTACTCTCTCATCATTCTCCTCTTCCTCACATATACTTCACACACTGTTATAGTGACATTAGATTAAGATGGAGTGAGAGATAAGGTGACTCCAATTATTATTATTATTATTTCATTTATTATTTCAAAACTTCAAATGGCTTTTTATGGGTTACAACATGGTTTATAGTATTTAGGGTTAGAATAATTGTTAGGGTTAGCAGGTTCATCACCAACTGATGAATATCTCTGCAACCACAAGGTCTATTTGAATACTTTGGTGTCATAGTAAAGGAAAAAAGTGTGGGATTTGTTAAGATGTGCCAATACCAGTGTAAGTGTTATTTCAAAAATAATGAAAATAATTCAGATTCACCTGAAAAAAATAATAATGATGAATATCTCTTTTAGAGATTTTAGTGCAACAATTCCAGACGACGACTTATTTGGCACATTTTGGAAACATCTGTGCCATTTGTATTTGAACCATGTATTAAACTACTTTCTTCACTTTGATATAACTATTAATGTTCAATAAAACAAGTTATGGCATTGTTTCAAAGTTCCTGCAGACTTTAATGTTTTCCATTCAAAAAACAAACACCAGATGGGTCCATTGAGACTTGTCTCCCTTTTCTGGCCTGTATCTCAGTGAGGGAATGGTCTACATGAATGAATGGATCTCATTGGCTTCCTTACAGCCAATAGAAGGACGCTGTCATCTCAGAATTTTGATTGACAGCTTCATTCGCCAATGAGAAGCAACAGAGCAGCAGCGGCTGCTGCCTTAGGATAGGGTAATGCTTCTCAAACCGTGATGACGTCACCTAGAGACACCTGGAAGTGTTTGAATGTAACAGAGGGAGTCTAACCTGGGAGCGCTTTGTTTGCAGTGAAAGATTCATTTTTCACGGAGAAACATCAAAGGTAAGATCGATTTTACAGTTGTTGTTTGGTGAACAACTTTCTGTTGTCTGTACTCTTTGGCTTTCATCTCCCTAATGCTTTGTCCTATACTGCTTAGCCGTACACCGTTGGAAACAACAGAGTCTCAGCTTTCATCAGAGCCATAGGTGTGTGTGTGTGTGTGTGTTGGACAAGATGGCGGAGCATCAGCTCCAGAAATGTGGTGAAATGTGCAATACATTTTTGACGCAGCGGTATTTACAAAGTTTGATTCATTAGATGTTATTTGAGCTGTGTTTGTTTCACTTAAAATAGGTTTTTACAGCTTTGTAGCCCAGACTTTGCTGAAAATGTTGTTGCCCAGCTTCAAAATATTTTTTTCAAAATCCTTATCGAAAATAGGCTGCGCAGACTCCGTCAGAGTCCCCCAATTCAGAGAGTCCCCCAATTAGGGGATCTTCTGGTATAAACCTTTTACAGGACCAGTAGTCCGAATGGAGACCAAAACCTGGACCCAGTGAGACAGAAGCTCAATCCAGAGGTCCTGGTTCAAGTTAGGATGAAGGTGTGAAGTGTGGTAAAGTTACAGTTTGGGTTATTGTTATTGTTAAGGTTAGGGATGAGGTTTCGGTTTGGTTGTTCAATGCAGTGTCCTTACAAGTACTGCTCTGCAAACCTGTGTGTGTGTGTGTGAGAGAGAGAGATTTTCTTAAGGACACTTCAGTATTTGTGTTTGTAAATGATTAATTGAAGACAAAACTAAATGTAATTCATGCCAATATAAGACAAATAATGAATGAAGAAATAAACATGCCAGTGCCTGCTGAAGCAGAAGAAATCAATGGTAGAGTCTTTGTGTCACGTTTAAAGACTTCTAATCGCAGTTTAACCCGCCACAAATACCCCACTCCTTTGTACATATGTTGTGGGAGACAGAGTCCTATTCAAGATAAGAGGCTCCCTGTTGCGTCGTCTTTGCTCTCCTCTGTTTGTCCACATGCACATGGGGCACATGCACCCTCTAAAACCTTCAAAATCATGGTGATTGCCATTCCCTCCGGGTTAATACCCCTTATTACAGGGAACAGCCCCCTGCTTCTGACAACGTATCATTATCAGGACCAATTGCAAATGGCGAGGGGCGGGTGGGAGCTGGGTCGGTTAAAATAAGGGGGGAAATTTGGGGAAATGATAGGAATTGGTTTGTCTTCTTCTGTCACAGAAGGGAAGACTGAATGATTTGTGACAGGAAGCTGCAGAACGTGTTTGTTTGGAATTCTATTCATATTGAAGATACTTTGTTGGGTCTGTTTTTGCCATTATTTGATAGGAGAGTAAGTGTGAAAGTAGAAAGAGGGGGAGACGCACAGCAAAAGACCACGGGTGGAATCAAACCTGGGTCATTGCAGTGTTCCAGCTTCACCAGCTGAGCTTTCTGGCACAAGCAGTATTTTATTCCAATCTCTGTAGCAGCTTGTAAAATGTCACATTTTTACAGCATGTTTTTAATTCAGTAATACAATGTGATTATTGTTTCTTAGTGTTTTGTTAGAAACACAGGTTTAGGGCTGAACAATTAATTGAAATCAAAATTGCAATTATTAAATCACTGGAGGTGCAATATTTGAATGTGTTGAACCATACACGTCTTATTTTACAGACTTGAAGACAAATGGCACACAGTAATCATTTTAAATTTGTTAATCAAATGAAAACGAGATTAGTTAAAAATGAACATTCCCTCTCATATTGTGAATCATAACACAATTCGATATTTATTTATAATCATTCCGCCCAACACTGTTTCCTGTTTGTAACCACGACTGTTGTGGCCTGGCGTTTAAACAACATCCCTGCTGCTTCCTCTTCTTCTTGTTTTTTTTTTTAAACAAAATATTATTATGGTAAATTATAGTAACATAATATTGGTATAATCTGTTTCACTACTGCCACCTGATGGGCTGGAGGTGAACAGATTCTTGTGGCTGTGTGTCGTTCACACGTCAACATGCTCATTTGCATAATCCTCCCTGGTCCTTTTACTGCAGTGGCTGCAGGCAACAGTTGTCTGCAGCCAGGAACCATTTAGTTCATCCTGGTACTTTAAGTTCCTGTAGCTATGTGGTGGAAATGTGCCTTTAGCTGCCCAACCTCAACAATACCTTAACAGTACAACAAACAACAGACCTTGGGATTGGTCTGTCACCGCCATATTTCTCACTGTGTCATTTAGTTCTTGGCAAAACTGTGGCCTTCAGTGTCTGGTAACACATTTTCGAAGAACTAAGTAGATTTCATTTTCTTTTTAGGCTGAAATCCAACTTTTTTTCTCTTTAAACTGGTCTTTATACTCCCATAGGGCTCGCTAGTCAGTGCTGTAGCTCCTGGGTGAGAGAAATGAGGGCAGAATGGTATAACTGACATGTGGACAGAAAAGTGGAGGTGAAAATCCTCCAGCCACAAACACCAGCTGGAGTTTCCCTCCATTCAACCCTTTGTTCAATCCCTCCATTACTCACTGGTGAGCGAGTCCAAGTCTGCTCTCCCGTTTCTGGCCCACTCAATTCAAACAATATAAAGAAGTACTTATGTGTCTAATGTGGTCCACGGCCATCTCCAGTCAGCTGAGGAGAAGCTGTCTGGCGTGTGTATTGAACATTAGGTCTGTCACTGAAGGAGCCTGAGAGTGACTGAAAGTGATATTGATAAGCAATCACCTTAGCTGACATTACACTGCTTTCTGTGAGGTGGAGCCTGCAGAGCCAGTGTTGGAGTTGCTACAGTCACTATTTCACTGTCATTCACTTCTGTTCTCATTTGCCTTATTTGTGCATCTCCTGATTTATCATTACAGTCACAATCTGTTTTTTTTTTTTTAAATGGGCCGAAATAAACTGTGAACAACTGACATCAAACAAGAGTTGTCATTGTTCTGAAAAGAGTTGCAGAATCTGCAAAGACTTCTCTGCAGCTTTATTCACACTTAAGTCTGCTCCACACTGGAGGATTTTCAAATCTGACTTAATAACGTGGGAGACCACAGACACAATGAACTTTATAAGCAATTTTCAATGTTTTACTCCTGAGAAAGCACAGACTCGATGATCCAGTCAAACGATTTCAGGGATTTGGGATCTCACGGCATCTTGCATGACTTCAGAATATAAACAGACATGGAGGTGGACTGTCGTGTCATCAGTTAGCTTCTGTTTGCGCGATATTTTGTGCTGAGAAACGCAATAAAAATGTGGCTGAAGTCATGGCTGAGAAGATGGAATAGTACACAACATCTGTTTCCCAGTCAACTTGCTCTTATTGATTATTGCAGGGTTCTGCTCACGCCCCCAATCACTGTTTATTTGTAAATATCAAACATTTAATACTTACGATTTGAAATTGGAAGACTGATGCGTGTGATGACGTTAAATTTGCGTCTGTTTATCCCTCACACTACAGGATAATTTGGCCAGATAATCTGTTCAAATCAGCCAAAATTTAGAAGACACTCCCGGGTGTCGGATAGGCCAGATTAGGATCAAAATCTGGCCAATTAGGTTTCTCTTCATAATTGATTTAATTTGATTAAATGAACAAATATTGAGCACTGATGTAAAAGGTAAGGTTAGCTACAAACAGGAACAGCTATGATAAAAGTGGGAAGATGAAAATGCAGAAGTGATGCAGGAATGGCATTGCTGCCAACAATAAAGAAGACAAAGAAGAAATAGTGTTTTTACCAGTCAGAGCTGAAAGTCATTTGACCTGTGAGTGAATACCATGTCCCACTGGTGAAAAACCTGTTTTTAAATGGGTTCTTTTGACCAGGGAATGTGATATATCAGGACCAACAATGATAACAAATGTTTGTCAAACCCATTTAGGTTTGGTAACATTGGGCATCTTTGACTCATATCTGTGGCTTGAAATTGGACTCTTTAAACTGTAGGTGTGAGAGTGAGTGGTCGTTTGTCTCTATGTGTCCCTGTGATGGACTGGTGATCTGTCCAGGGTGAACCCTGCCTTTCACCTGTGTCAGCTGCCGTAACCCCTCATGTGGAGGACAAAAGTGTAGAAGATGAATGGATGAATGAATAAATGCACTAACTATTCTGGTGTGTGAAGTTTGGGTGCTGTACGCAGAGTATCATGGTCACATTTCTCACCTAATGCACATCGTGATCAGGGTCAGAGAGGTCGAGGTGTGACTAATCCACCAAATGATTCTTGACAGTGTCATTGTTGCTGCTGTAATTTGTAACATATGGTAGTGAAATAACTTTGCAAAGTAACATTCCTCAGTTTGTTTACCAGACGCTGACCCTGCATGTGTTGTTCTGATTAAATTTCTCAGCATGGCCTGCATTTGCGTTACAAATTTGTACTCGGGGGGTGGAGATCCTGGTTGTGCCACCTGATTCCTGGTTCCTGTCCAGATGTGGGACGTAATCTACTGCTTAAAAACACTTACTTTTCTTCACATTCATATTATACTTCCCTTTAGACTTGAAAATCTTTGGTTGAGAGCATGTGCAGCAGCACACCGGAGCCAATTAACCATAACCAGACTGTTGTTGATAAGAACATGTGCTCTGCTTTGCAAAACGCAACGCAATTATCTTGCAGATGACTCACCAACCAAACTTAAGGAAGTTAAACATCTTTGTTTATAGCGCTTCCTCCCTCCCTTCTCTCTCCCACTCACATGCTGACGGTACTACCTCAGTCTCAGTGGTCAGAAAAACCTGCTTCATCATGGGTTTGAACTGGTCTTTGGACATTCACTGCTCGTTCGAATGACACACTGGTATTAATCCGCTTTAGCTCACATTGTCACCACTAGAAACATAAGACCGAGTGTCCAATTTGTCAAATCTGCATGTTTCTGGACTGCGGGAGGAAAACCCACGCGCACACAGGCAGAACATGTAAACTCCATGCTGAAAGGCCCTTGTTCTGACCGGGCTGCGAACCCGGGTCTTCTTGGTGCAAAGGCAAGAGTGCTAACCTTGTAGAGATCCTTACTTTTTATAACCTCAATGTAATTTATTTCACCTATTATATCATCTAAACAACCAATTTAAAGAAAATGCAAAATAGCAACCACCACATCTGTAACTGCTGCAACTGTGACGTCACAATTCATGTACAAATGACACAGTATATACAATAGAAATGGTGTTGGTTATAGTCAGTTTCAGAGGCTTCATCCAGTTTTAAACATCCTGTGAATCTCCACTACTGTCAGTGTGAAAGAGGCTTAATTTACAAACTGCTGAACTGACTTTGAACGCACAGCATGTCATTTCTGCCATGAGTGGCCTTTCAATCAAAACAACAACTAAAGTCCTAGTTTGATGATGTTTGGAAGCAGCGTGCAATGATGGAAATATTCATGGCCAAACGGCAATGAGTATAGGTGGACAAATTGTACACCGTAATATTGTAGAATAAAAGACAATGTTGGACACTTATTAGCACTGAAGAGTTCCTCCCTTACTGTGATGATTCAAATGGGGTTTAATCTGAAATTTATAGCAGAGAAAGTGGATGATGTAATTAAAAGGCAACCACAATGAGAAGGTCTGTTACCTTGTATAGAAATGATGATTTATATGGAATTAAAGTGAGGTGGAAATGTTTTGACTAATGCAAGTACACTCAACAAAATATATAACACTAGTCTCACAGTTCTTCGGTGTATTAAATTAAATTAAATTAAATTAAATTAAATTAAATTAAATTAAATTCAAATCTTTTTCGTCGTTTTTTTACCTTTTTCTCTGTGGAGCTCCCTCTACAGTTTCTGAGTACATATTTTTACAACACCACCTTAAACATCCATCCATCCATTGTCTACTGCTTTATCCTCACTTCACTTAAACTCACCACTGATGCTTGATACTCCCTTCTCTCCTGATCACGTGGATTTGTTTTCAGCGGAGCCGACGAACACGAGCCGCAGAGCAATGTCCATGCCTCGTGCCGGTCGGCATCTGTTTTTCATGCTTCTGTGTTTTTCAATTCTCGTCATCCAAAAGAAGCCGGTCTGAGGTTTAAAATAACGACATCACAGCCTTGATCTTATAGGGTGTGAGACCTCCGGGTCGGTAGCTCTGATGTTGCAAGGCTGATTTTCCACTAACAGGCGGTAGAGGGAGTGGAGACAGCCCTCAAATCGCCCTGCAACAAGACATTTAACCATCAGAATGACTCTGAAGCCGTTAAATTAGGGTAAAATCCTGCAGAGTTCTGCTTTAATGCAGAAATGGTTCATATTACATCTAGAACGAGAACATTTGGTGTGGTGACAGAGATGTAGGTAGAGAGAGAGAGAGTGGGAACAAATGTGGATGCTAACGGAGCAGATTATCAAGGACAGACTGAGATGTGAAACATATTGAGGTGGACATGCTCGTCGATGAAGTGAATTCACCATGAAGTGCAAATAAAGGCAGACTCTTTTTCATTTTTTTTTTTTACTTTCACCGAACCACAGAGGCTGCAGATGTGTCGTAGTCATTTATGTGTTAAATGTGAGTGAAGCGGTAAATGAGAAGGGACGGGAGTACAGCAATACTTTTCTAAATAAGCCCACAGGTGTGTTAGTCATACACTAATGGTGATTGATTTGTTTTTGGCCACATGGGAGTCAGCGGAAACAAGTTGTGAGCACAACACTGACATCTCATCACTTTTTAATTTGATACAGTGACCTTGTTCACAAACAGTTGCTCCCACATCCAGAGGTTACGGACCAACATTACCATTCACATGGAGCTGTGTGTCTGGCCTCTAGCTGTCAATCCAGCAACGACTCTGTTTTGGCTCCGTTTCAGGGAAATTGTTGGCATTTTAGCTGCAGAAAGCTCCAATATTTCCATTCTTTAGTTTCTTACTGAATTGCTGTTTGTAGTTGAGGGGAGAGTGTATATAGTAGTTTATAGTGTATATAGTGGTTGACTGAAAACTGCTGAGGCAAAAAATGATGCCGTGAGCAGTGAAGAGCCAAAGCCATGTATCACTATTTGTCAGTTCATCACAACATGGTGTAAAGTGGTGTTTGTAGGGGTCGACAGATTTTTGGTTTGGACATTTTTCGTGGGACGATATTAGGCGTTTGGGCGAATTATCTGTATTAGCGTTTTATTTTAACGATGACCAATATTATTAAGTAATTACAAAGTGCGCTACTATGGCTCCGCTGATGTCTTTTTATCTGGGCCATTTGCTCCCAAGCTGCTGCTTCAACTGACGATAGCTGATAACAATGTGGAGTTTCTCCCTGCTAATTAGAATAATGTTAGTTCATATTAATGACAGCAGACAAAAAAGGCCCTTAGCTCATACGTGCAACTGGAGGACAGTTTACAAATCTTATTTTCAAATTTAGTAATGGCATTTAAACAAAGTTTGTGAAATTCAAACTTTTGACAGTGATCCAACATTAACTCATTGAAAAACCAATATCGGTCGACCTCTAGTGGAGAGAACTGCAAGAAGCTCTGCGATTTTTAAATCCTGGTACAATCCAGGTCCTTTGTGTGGAGTTTGCAGTTCATATACGGCGGAATAATTAATAACTTTCAAGTTAAAATTGCAATACACAACAATGCAATCAGCAAACTGCAAAGGTTGCAATTGAATTTGTTCACTGATTAAAAACATGTGGTGCTTTTGTCTCACAGAAATGTGGTTGATGTGGGAGACAAATTGAAAGAGTTTATGAATGTTCGAAGGGTTCCTATTAAAAATGCATCAGTTACGGTTTCTGTTTGTAAAGCATTGTTTTTATGCCTCTGCGTACAAGCTCTACCCAAAGCACATTGCACGTGATGTGTTTGTGTAGGGCCATTACAGTTGTTACTGCATGAAGCACTCTTGTCCTGACGTAGCACAACCAATCAATTATGTCTTCTCCTCATTTAACCCACTCCCACATGTCAAGAAACTCATATAAACCCTGGATTAAAGTGCTTTTTTTTAGTCCCGCATCAAATGACTTTGCAATGCACACAGGTTTTTCGGAAAGACCCAGGTCAACACATTACTTTCATCTTTGTCTTCTTCATTTCATTTCTAAGACCATGCAACAATGCATAGCTCTCCAGTTGTTAGCCATTAGGGCTCTCATTTTTTATCCATTGTCTGTTTTTAACTTGAGGGGAGTGCTGGGATTCAAACTCAAACCTTAAAACAGCCTAGAAATGCAACAGACTGTCTGAAATGATCCCTTTAGCCTTAGATCAAGTGTGACTGCCCTCTTGGCCCATCAGGAAAATTACAAATATGGAAGGAATAGCTTGTCATGTAATAGTTTTCCTAACATGATCTTTTAGAAAAAGTAACTGCTGTATTTGAATTTTTGAACTCGACTTGGGACAGAGCTAATTGTTCGATGGTATCATTTTGGCTTTCTTTGTCTTTTACCTGGTTCACTTGGTTTCACAAAGTCATGGACGATCATTTTAATGTGAAAGAGGCTTTACTAACACCTCAGATGAATACATTGCAGACATGTCTAGATTCCTTCATTTCCTGTGTCTTCTGTACAGTGATAGAGAGACTGTGACTAATACTTTTACCAAATCAATAAAGTGGACTGTGGGCATGATGAAAAGATTCAGTGTGCGCATGTCAACAGCCTCCATCCACATTTCAATTCATTTCATTTCTGCTTGTTGATTTATATTCATTAAAAAATGGCATCATATCTGCTCCTGAAAAGATGCAGATTTGTATCCCTCACTCCGCACAGAATCTCCCTCCAGCTCTGGCAGCAGCACTGTTCAGTTGTCAGTGTCTTCACACGGCAACAGCTACAATCAGCTCTGTCAGCTCTGCTGCTGAGAATCAACCGTCTCATATAGCCATCAGACTCTTCCACGCTTCATTGTTGTATGAAGCTCCTGTCTTACAGCTCTTAGACCTGCTGAGGCTGTGGTCGAACATAAGTGATGTTACACTCTCCACGAGTGTTAATGATGGCTCACTGTCATGCTGACTTCAGTGGCTAAGAGCCTGAAACAGGGCTTTGATCTGTGCTCTCGGGCTGACAGGCCGGCTGGCTGACTGACAAGAGCAGTGGAGTTCATGGGGAGACAAAGTCAAATTTATCAGTGAAGGACTCAGGGAGTGGTGGACGACCCAAACACACAAACACACTCTCTCTGTCTCTCTGTCCTGAAAAAAGACTGTGAGTACTAAACACATTAGAGCTAAAATGAGTTTCAGTTTTTGCGTAGGAGAGAGCAGTGAGAGCCGCAGCCTCTGTGTGATGCCATGAAATGTGACCTTTGCTTGTGGAGTAAAAGTATCAGATTGCCTGCAGGGCAGCCATTCAAGATGAGTTTTATGAGAGGAGCATAAATTACAGAAACGTGAGTTATTCCTTTTTTTTTTTTTTTTTTTTTGTTTCATATATAAAGCAATAATCATACAATGTAGGAGTTCTTTTTTCGATATTTATCTTGTTTGATTTTTGCAGATGTCACTATAATCAGATTGTTGACGTATTTCATTTAATTTAGTTGTTAGTTATGTCAGCATATCTCCATTTTTTTAATTTAGTATGGATATAGGCTAACATAACTAACAACTAAATTAAATAAAAACTATCAGCAATCTGATTATAATGAAATCAAATCAGCACTCTTGCAATTTACTTGATTTGTTAACTGGTAAAGGACCCAAATGCATGTGGGTGGACCTATGGACTGGACTTTAAGAGTTTAAAATTGCAGGGGTGTTGTTACCAGATTTTAATTTTAGCATGTTGACAACAGACAGAGATTAAGAGTGAAAGTGTGTCTGCACTAGAGCGGCAACAGAGAATTATCACATCAGGAGAGAAGGCGAGACAATAATAGACCACATATTATCTTATATCATCAAGACTCAAATTGTATGCCATCCAAACTTTATATTACTAAATAATGGTTTATCTTTAAAACTATCAAACCGAGAAACGATTTCTTTGCTGACTTAAATGCAGCGAAGAAAAATCTTATCTCTCCATGGAAACCCCCTCATTCTTTACCAGTTAACTAATGGATTTCATCATTTCATCACGTACCAATATCAGAATATATATAGAATACAATATTGGACTTTTTTATTGCATCAGAAAATGATGCCAAAAGAGAAACTCGAGAGGCTTTGAAAAGAGCAGCAGATTGTGCCGATGTCTCTCCTGTAAAACGCATCTGTGATTTTACATAACATAGTGCAGAGATGCGTACAGTATTTTATATTTTTGGCTTACTTCATATGTATGGGCAAGAAGAGTGGGTTGGGATTAGAGGTGGGAGATGAGTGACTGGAAAATGGGAGGTGGAAGTAAGGCTATGAATTACTGGAGCCCCACCTCATAGTTGAGCAAATTATTCTTATTATTCTTATTATTATGGCTTATTATGGTTTTGGTCTGGGTGGTCATTTTTGAGAGGGTCACCAGGACGAATGGCAAACCGAAAACACTTCAAGCTGATATTAAGTGAATGAATGTCAATAAACAAAGAAAGAACCACAGAAAACTACTATTAAATATAGAAGATACAAGTCAAGATAACAAGTCAATATGATGTCAACATGAAAAAGAACTTAAAAAAAGAAAAGTTCAAAATACAGATGACACAATACAGGTGTGTATCCCTCACACTATTCTCTCCTGCACAATATAAATCCTTACAATGCTATAATTCATTGTTGCAAACCTACATTTTTGATGATTCTCCAAAAAGATAATCTCCTCACTTTGCTCTGTAATTATCGGAATAGATATTTATCTGCAGTGTTTTGTGTGGATATGTTCAGTTCGATTTTTTTTTGGCACTCCAGTTTGCCATTGGATTTTTTATTATTATTATTTTTTTTTTATCATTGCTGTTTTCATGCCTCATCCTATCAAGGATGTTTTGTCGTCTGGCCGATGAAAGCACAGCTGTCCATGGCTAAGTTAAGAGAAACCAAAACAGAATTGGAAAAGCTCCAGTGTGTTGGAACGACACGTTGTTCAGCAAATAACTAAAACAAAAGCCTAATTCAAACCAGATATCAGCACATTTGCATACATATTCTGTTCCTGCTACAAGAATGTCGTGTCTACGTGTTCCCTTGCGGATTAAGGACGTATGGTCGATGTTGATGTGGGGAATCCTGGTCACCTGAATCATTTGTTCTACTTGGGGGAGTCGTTCTAAACATCTTTGTGTACGATTGGCCTGTCACAGCTCAGTAAAAAGCATTTTAAAACAGTTACACTGCTCTTAGTGGCTGCTGTCAGACTCTCAGGAGTTGTATTATTTTATTGTATAATTGGATTCATTTGGCGTCTGAGTCGCAGCGACTGACAAACCAATCAAAGATAAAAGGCCACATCTCTGCAGGCTCTAAGCATAATAGAGCTCAGTGCAGTAACCATTTTCTCCCATAAAGGATGAAGGGATACACATTGAAATGGCAAAGTCCTTGATGCTGAATAAACACCGACCACCACCATGATTATTTTGTTTGTTGTTTTTCAGAGCTGGTTTGAAAGTAGGTAACTCCATCCAAATGTTTGATCTGCATCCAGACGAGCATTTAAGCTCAGTAAGTAATCTATGTCTATACTAACACATCTAAACACATAGTCAGTGAACCAGGTGCATTGGGTGTAGACAGGGAGCTGTTTCTCTCCTTTGCAGTTGTTTGCTTATGGTGCTTTTCCATTATACAGTTGTAGCATGCTCTACGCGTTTTTTTGCTTTTCCATTAGTAATAGTACCTGGTACCAGGTACTTTTCTTTGTACCTGCTCTGGCGAGGTTCCAAGCAAGCTGAGCTGATACTAAAATGTGACATCAACAGACTGCTGGCCACTGATTGGTCAGAGTGTCGTCACTGGAAGAGTCATGAGCGCGACGCCCAACACAAGAATCAAACCGAACAATGCCAAACTGTAGATCAGTTAAAAAGACCTTAAAATCCTGGACGACTGTTAATCTCCAAAATCTCAATATTTAACAAAGAAGTGTATTTAGTGACAGCACTGCTGAGAGCCGGTGATCGTGAGCCGAATCATAACCGATTGAGTTGTAATCCAGTTCGTTGTCAGACGGAGTCTGTGCTCCGTTCAGACAGGAAGTACTGAACTAATCTTTTTAATGAGCTGATTCTAATGATTTATTTACGTTGAAAACAACTGCTTTGTCCATCACTAGTTTGTCTGTTTGTGTCACGTATGAAGGTTTTGTGCAGCCGTGCCATTACGATTCCGTAATGAAGGAATGGAAAACAATATGACCGATACCAAACTGAGTAGAGTAAAGCCTAGAACTTTATAATGGAAAAGCGTCATTAGTTTCAGAGTTTTACCAACAAGAAACAACAATCATGAAAAGCAAAAACAGGGACGATGAGTGTTAATGAAGATTATCGTTCACATCAGGAAGTGAGTGCAGGCAACTGTCATAATTTCCAAAGGTCTCCGCTTTAGTTTGTGCAGACTAAAATACAACATTTATTTAATATTTCAAAAGAAACTTTTGGGCCCTAAAACGCAAACATAACAAAAATGGAGTAGAATAGTCTTATAGAGATAGATAGTGAGGCTTGGCAATTAATTGATTTAATGTATTAATTCAAATAAATGGTTTAGGATAATTCATTTTTTACAAAAATGAATTATCCTAAACCATTTATTAGATGGTTGCCATTTTGTTCCTCAGACGGAACAAAATGGCAACAAGCACAGTTATTTATTTTGTATCCAAGAATTTGCTATGTTTGTGTTGTAAAGGGGAAATAAACATTTAAAATGTTATAGTTCAAATAAACACAAACTTCTTTTGACTAACACAGACTTAAACCAAATAAAAAGTTGTAAATGTAAAAAAACAAGGCGTGAATAATAGCTTTGCTGTCGATGATTAAATAAATTAAGATTTATAATGAAAAATACAACAAAGAGGGCTGCATTGCGTCACAAAGTGCCAGCAAAAACTGGGTGCTCGTCATGTGCATAAGAGGAAAAGTTAATTCAAAATTCACTTTAAGATGACATCTATAAAATATGCCTTTTTAATGCCACTTCATGGACATCCTCTTCATATTTAAAGGACAGTCATTTCTATGAATTTTGAACACGTGTGAAATTGCATAAAGAAGTCTTTTTAGTAGTTTGATAGTGTCATGATTTCAAATGGTGAACATTACATAAGCCTTCAACATCATTTCAAACTTGTCAAAGATAAATAAATAAATCAGGGCAGTAATAATGTGAGCATCTGATAGGCAAGACAGGTGCCTTTTCAGTCCTGTAGCTGTGCGAGTTGCATCCACTGTGCAGCAGTAGAAGCATCTGTTCACAGCATGAGTGATGGAGTAATGGAAGTTTAATAGCTTCCAGTCAGAGCCATTGAGGGAAGTGAGTCACAGCTGTAGACATCTACCATCACCTGGTAATTACAAAGATGGGCCTTTGCCGTGGTCACGAGGACCATGTCCATGAAAGGTAATGCATCCTAATCAAATACAGTGAACTCATTTGTTCTGAATGGCATGTTATTGATGGCAGGGAACCCGCGTAAATGACCACACACTGGTCCAGTAGCTGGTGGTACTGCAGCTAGAAGCTGGTCTGCCATTTACACTCAAACTTTATGTACTTGAACATACTGGTCCAGTAGCTGGTGGAACTGCAGCTGGAAGCTGGTCTGCCATTTACACTCAAACTTTATGTACTTGAACACACTTTTTAAAGACAGAAAACTCTCTAAAAGGATGGGAAAATTCTGCAAATTTGTTCAGGGACCCAAGAACAATCTCTGGTGACCCATCTGTGGGTCCTGACCCAGTGTTTGGGGCACACTGATTTAGATGACATTAAAAAACACCAAGTGAAAACACCACACAGACACACGTGTTATAACACAGCTCTCTGCCTTAACCCTGTGCAGAGCTCAATGTCATATATCCATGTTGCACAATCTCCTGCTTCACTTAAAACAAGAGACACATAAACAAATTGTATAATTAAATACAAAGTATATTACATTTAAATATATTACATTAATATTACAATGTTAATTCCAAATCAAAACATATACACTGTTTGACAGTATTTCTCCATGTATTATCTATTTGAATTTGTCCTGATCATAGACTTTATATCAGAAATTGATGTAGTCACCTGGTTTCAGAATGAACTTCCATTTTGAAGCTTTGGGATTTGTGAATCGATCGGTGCCAGACAGCAAAACAGCAGCTGTCAATCATATGTGTCCACTCAAATGTGCCAGAAATGTGTCTTCTTCTTACTTCTAAATGGGAACATAATTTACTCGATTGTCATCATGGTCTGTTGGAGACCTGAAACTAGCAATGGAGACCATTAAGATGCTAGTGGGAAAAATCAAGTGAGAATTAAGGATTTGTTTATGGAACCAGTGGAGTTAACCCCCTGCTACTCCGCCTGACTTCTTAGGCTTCACTCTCCAAACCTCAACCTCTTATGTATAGTCTTCAAATCTGACATATTGTGACATTAGTAAAATAAAACAGTAAAAGTTTTATTTGCACAGTTTGTCTATAGTCAGTGCTACTTACAATTAGAAGTAATAGCAGGCATGTGTCATTATTTCTCTCTAATGGAGCCAGTGAGCAGAAACATCACACTTGCATCACCAAAGTCCCTGAGCTTGTTACTAACAAACAGCAGAATCCAATTCAACCAAATCTTTTTGAATGTTTTCATTTCAAGACACTGGATATCATTTTGGAATATTACTTCAAAACAAAGTGTGGGTGCAATTAGTTTTAGATGAAAACTCATTTTCAAATCCATCATATTTTGTACCTGCGGAAACTAACAAATAATATTGTGATGCCAAATTGTGGAGATACATTCACAGAAACTGTTCAATAAATCAAATGGAGCAAACGTTGCCTCTGTTTATGATGCCACTTTTACCAACAGCAGGACAGTCAGGATCTTGTAACTGGTGATGCGTGATTGAGTGAGTTCGCTCTCTGGATGTGAGATTATCTGTCTATTCTGAGTTAATGGTGCTATTTTGGCTCTGGCACCAGCCTCTAAGCACAAGATGGAACGACTGGGCAAGATGGTCCTGAGTGGTGCAGCAACACTGGAAATGTGTGAAAAGTGTGTGGGTGAGATGACTGGATTTGATTATGGACCTACCAACGCCCTGAGGGAAAACAGATAATGGATGAGAGGAAAATGTGTGTGTGTGTGTGTGTGTGTGTGTGTATGTCAGTGCAGAACTCACTCTCCTGGCTGCGTTCATAAGGATGTGATGGTTAGGCCAATTTTTTGAGGGCATTTATTTCAAATCAGTGACTGTATATTTTTCTGTATATTTTTTCAACTCTCAAAAAACACAACTGTTTCTTCTTTATATTATTGGCTGAAATTACTTTAAATGTGTTTACTTTTCTCAGAGAGTCATTAACTTTTGAAGCGTCATTTGTCTTATTTTAGAGCCTCCGCAGTTTATACGTAATTGTGCAGCTATAATTGGAATGGTTGCCATGAAACCTTGTAGGCTACACACATTCACAGATTATAGTGGATTAACAACTGGGTAAAGCTGGTGGCTGCAGGGGCCTCAAATGTCAAAGAAAATCACATTTACATATTTAAGGATAAGTAACTTACAATATCTTTGTTTATACAGTATCACAACTACACACTGTCCAACTCTCTCAAGTCCAAATCTTTTTTGGAAACAACACATTTTTATTTAGTGCAGTGCAGAAACAAAATGGTTTTGACCCAAAATAATTGTGTCATATGACCCTCATCTCACTGGAAATGAATGCCAGTTCAACATAACTCTCACATTATGAAATCATTTTCTGTCATTGTTTACTGTGACATTTTTTGTATTTAGGGTGCCAAGGGTGCAGTTCTTCTTAAAAAGTGACATTACACAAAAAGTAATAATCCAAAAAAGTCAATGTTAGTCTGTATTTACTGTGTATATAGCAGTTATCTAGTTTTGATGAGCACTCAAAGCTGCTTTACCCTACAGTTTTGCCATTCACTCACACACACATTCATACAATGCGGCTACGTGAAGTGCATTTTTCTATCGCACATCTTTCAAACCCATTCACAAGGACACATCAGCATGTAGACAAAAGGAGCTGGGAATTGAACCCACAACCTTCCAGTTTAAAGACTGTGCTCTGTACCACTGGTTGTGTTATCCCACCAAAGAAAATCTCCTCATCATGTGATATGTCAAGAGTTTCTTAATTGTTATTCAAATGGTATTTAAGGAGTTAAAATGCTTGCAGTCGATGACTTTCATGATCATGTTTGGTGTTAAAGTAATCTTTTTTAAATAAATTGCAGTTTTAGTCATTTTTAGGCAAGGTACCTATTTTACAACTAATTGTCATGTACGTAAAACAGCAAATTTTCGCATTTTAAACATTAACTGCAGTTCCAGTTTTAAACATTGCATGAGCTTGCTTCAGATAGGCTCAGTTCCCAAATTTGCCAAATTATGCAAACAAGAGGGTTCATATACATACATAGTTACATATACACATATATAACTGTCCCAGTGTCTACTTTAATGCTTTCGAGCAGCACTTATTCCATGATGAGAGGAGACAAGGTAACAAATCAGAGACGATAAAAACATTATTTATGATAAAAAAATATCCACCCACTCTCTGTATGAGAAAGAGCAAGAGAGAGCATTAATGAACCATGACCGAAGTCCTCCATGTTGATTCTTTGTCCACAAAAAAATCTCCACACTGACATGTCCTCTCCTTCTTCAGTTGTGTATATATTTTTAACGTATCCCCAATGCAGCACGGGTGGAATCCCTGTATTGACTATCAGTTCTAACAACTGAGCTACTTGTCTATATTTTAACGAATCTCCACTGTAGATCCTCAGAGAAGAAGAGACATTTTCTCTTCTTCTCTGGCACAGACACTTTTGAGAGGGCTACAGAGGCTTTCTAGGTCTGGTAAGGTTAAGTATTTCCAGTGTTTAGCAGTTAACCTCTCTCTGCTGACACCCTGTGTGTTGAAGTGTTACAAGCTGTGTTATTATGTGGAGCAACAGACCAAAACACCAAACCAAAACAAACAGATTGTCGCCAGCTAAGGAGAATTTATTTTGCCAACATACTGGCTGCGCCATTGTTATCAGCACAGCCAGTATCTGTACTTAATCTCTGATGACACTTCATTGTCATTTAATATTTTAATAAAGAACATGTATGTGTTATTTACCATTAATTTGAAAGAGACTTTCTTCTGGTAATCATTTCCCGCTGGTGGATGGTAGTTTGGACTGGTTTTCATAGCAGCATCATTCTAATAATCCAAGAGGTGATGTTGTGCACATGCAGCCAATCATGTATGAAAGTCCTCCCTCCAACATAAAACATAATCAGATTCCCATATCTGTGTATCAAAGCACATTAAGTGGTATAAATGTTAACATTTTCTATTAGCCGAATGACATGGCAACCAATAAAAAAGAAATAACAACAAGGACAGTGATAAATGAGAGGCGGTGATGACGGACTAATGAAAGTTCTTTTGATTTATCATCTTGGCTTTTTATGAAACTGTGCTGCACTCATATTCCTCTCTGATACACGCATCACCGCCTGACGTCCACACATCTGGCCTTACTGCCGCCCTGTACGTTTCATCTTTTTTGCCTCTCTTCACTTCACCTCTCCCCAGTCATCCACTGCCACCACTTGCTCCTCTCATGTTGTCTCACTTGCAGTGCGTAGGATACCCATTATATCTATGATGCCCTTGAGTAAAACATTCAGCCTGTTTTTGCTTTTCTTAAGTGGCAAATTGTCACTTCTCAATAAAAAAAAAAATCATTTGTAAATATCAATATTGAGCGTCTGTTACAAACCAGCGCGCTAGGAGGAAAAAAGGGAAGCAACATAAACACCGGGTGAAAATCAGTGTATATATATATATATATATATATATATATATATATATATATATATATATATATATATATATATATATATATATATATATATATATATATATATATGTGTATATGTGTATATATATATATAAATGACTGCAAATTCCGTAACTTTATTCAGTTCAGTTCACTTTATTTCAAAAAGTTTGAAGTATATATATATATATATATATATATATATATATATATATATATATATACACATATATACATACATATATGTATGTATATATATATACACACTTTATTTCAAAAAGTTTGAAATATATACATACATATATGTTTGTATATATGTGTATATGTATGTATGTATGTGTGTGTATATATATATGTGTATATATATATATGTGTGTATATATATATATATATATATATATATATATATATATATATATATATATATATATATACACATATATTATTTAATAACTAATTATATTCAGTGGTGCTGCGAGTTTGAGAGTGTGTTAAATGTTGTGGCCATATTTATACACTTTAGGTTGGAAACAAATAAACTTTTTAAAATAAAGTGAACTGAACTGAATAACGTTACGGACTTTCCTGTCTTCTTCCTCCTGCTCCTCCTCCCTCTGACCCCCGGTAACAGTAGCCGATTGTTGCGGCTTTGGTGTTTTTACCAGTGACCTCAGTGACTGCTGCACAGTTAAAGTGGAATGTGTGGGTGGAATTTGCAGTCATTTATCTGAACTCAGATTAAAGATAAATGGAGATTAGCAGAGAACATAGAAGCTGATTTAAGTGGAAAGTTACAGACAGAAAGTTTCCTTCCACACAATGTCTCTTGTGAATCCCTCAGGGCCGATGGACTCCACAACAAACAAACTACATGCATTAAACGGCTGTTCAATTTCACACCATTAATAAGACACAACTTATCGTAACTCCTATGGAGTCATGGCACATTGCCGTGGCACTCACCATATATTTATTACCCTCCTCAAACATCCACTTACTTTAATGGCATAGCCTTTATAAGCAAACGTTAACCGTTGTGTTGTCACTTCATAAAGTAGATTCATTTTCTAACGGTCGGTTTAAAAAAGCAAAGACAAAATGACACCACACTGCTGATTGGAGGATCAGATTTGACTGTTTCGTTTACGCCGATCTGTGAAGTTTAGTGAAAGTGAAACTTAGGAAAAACCTTATTACTGTAGTGTAGAAGCTTCTCAGAAACCAAATGTTTGGTGCCAGACATGCAGTCAGAAAACAAAACCTGTCAAATGAAAGAAATGTTAATCAGTTTGAGAGTTGATTATCTGTTAACTGCTAACACTGTTGCCTCACAGCTACTGTACATGCCCGCTCGGGCCTTTTTGTGCGAGGAACTTGCATGTTCTCCCCATATGTGCGTGGGTTTTCTCTGGGATCTCCGGTTTCCTTCCACAAGTCCAAAAACCATGCAGGGGTTAACGCCTTCTGTTACCAACCCTGTCGCCACAGATCTTGCTTTAGATAATCAAAAAAAAAGTGAATACATTTTGAGATTATTTCTAAGGCTCTCCAAATTTCTACTAAACCCTCACTCATACTTTTATCTTACTTGATGTTCATATGATCTTTATTGCATTTGGGTGAAATGAATACATAAATAAATAAAAGTACAGCAGCATTAATCACAGAGGAAAATATGCTTTGCACCAGATTATAGCTCTAATACAGCATAACTTCTATGATTTTTTGGGGGAGACAGTCTGTCAGAGGGGTGTCCATTTATCTATGTGTACAATGTACAATGTACAAATGTACAATGGACTGTGTCACATTTTCAAGATTACATGCATGAGACAGACACAATATTTGAAACATTTTCTTAAAATGCATGTTAGTGCAACCATAACTGTTGAATTTGCACATTTATTGACACTTAACTGAATTAAAATCTCTTTCGCTTTTCCACCGTGAGTCTTTAAGTCAACTGTTTTCTTTTCTTTGCACACACTTGAGTTCTGCTGCGTTGTGTGAAAAGTCAGAGGTGAAGCACAGAGCAGTATAGATTCATGCTACACCCACAAACAGTCCTCGCTGCACCAGAAAAATACACCCTCACTGTCCACCTTTGACCCACACATGCATTTTTCACATTCTTTTCTTGGATGTAAATTTCAAGGGAATAAAATATTTACATGGTTCATGCAAAATATATGGTCATATAGTACGTTGGCTACAGGCACAGTAACTAAGACCCAGTTAACAGATTATTATTTAATTCACTGGCTGAGTTTTATTTACGCAAATTCACACATTTTTTCTGCTCATAAAGTTAATCAAAAGCCAAAGTTTAGCTTTTTGACGATGTGTTTAATGTTTTAAATATTATGTGACGTTGTGACAAAAATGCACATTGGAGAGACAGAACAGACTTTTTTTGGGCATTTAACTATTACTTTACGTTATAAAACATAACCAGCCAAATATGTCAGCCCCCCCAGGAGCACGCAGGTGGGGTAGACGTCAACCACGGATTAAAAACGTCTTTTTATCCACTGGACCGAGAAGACTTTCTGGATCTGTATAGAACTTTACCTGCCTTATTCATCCCAATCTGTTAAAACTTCCCATGGTAGCGTGTCCAATCCTGCATGAACATGCAAAGTCAACATAGCACACACAGCTCTCATCTTCATCTTCATCTTCCTCCGCTTATCCGGGGTCGGGTCGCGGCAGCTCTAATATAATTAATGCAGTTTATAATGTTACATTTGTATCAGTAATAGTCAAGCACAGGCGACTCCTACATGGGAGGGGGGCCCCCAAACAAATTCAGCTCAGGGCCCCATCAAGGCTTGGGCCGGCCCTGTACAAATACATCACAGGCATCACAGAGTGAAGTTAAAAAAAACGAGGAGCTCCTAAAGTTTGACTTGTTAGCTTGTGGACGTCTTTAATGCTGACATGTACTCCTTCCTGAGTAAAGAATGTCATCAGCTCAATTAGCATGTGTTGAAACAGCTTCTCTTCAAAAAGAGCCTCTCGTCCCCAGATATTTATCCTCCTTTTCTCAGCCTGCACTCAGCGACAAGGAGATGAGGAACCTCCTGCAGGTTTGAGGGAAGGAAACGTTCTAATTACGGTGGTTCGTGTCAGATCTCAAATAAATAAAGTCAGCCATGTCTGTCTATAACAAGCGCTTGTTTCTTCTCCCTGAGCGAGAGGAACCCCGTTGTACTCGCTCTATTTCTGACCTAATCTCTGAGGATCTGTCTCTCTCTCTCACACACACGTTCTCTGACTCACATTTTTCTTTTCTTCCATTCGATTGTTTCTTACAATGCTGCTCTCTTGATTTCACATATTCCCTTGGGCAAACCCAAATCCTGGCCCAGCTGCTGCTGCATGTCTCAGATCTTTTCATAACCTCATTTACATAAGGGAAGTTGTGTTTCAGGAAGTTAGTTTGAAACCCCTTTTACTGCTGCCAATCCCTTTGAAATGTCTTATGTAAGACCAAATGCAAATATGGTGACACATTTCAAACAGTCAATATGCTATATGTCATAGCAGTAGTTTTATAACGTGTGTGTGTGTGGGAGGGAATTATTGTCTTAAATATTAATATTGGGACTTTTTCTCTAAATATTTCAACTTTTTCTCGTGATATGATGACTTTTTTAATATTACGGCTTTATTCTTGTAAAATTACGACTTTCTTCTGGTAATATTATGACTTTTTTAATATTCCGACATTATTCAGGTAAATTATGACTTTTTTCTCAAAAGATAAATTTTTTTTCTCTCTTCAGTTTGGCCTTAATACTCTGTCATAATAGCAGCTGTGATTTTGGACCACCATGTTTTTAAAGGACAAATTAAAGACATTTTCGATGTAAATTATGACTGAAGGTTGTCCTACGTGCTTGGACGATGGTGAGGTGAGAGACATTCATCAGACATCAGATGCAACACACACAACCTCATTAATAAATGTTGCTCAACCCAACACACACAACTCACAGCTAATTAAAAAGCACTATAGTCCTTTCAGTCATGTTTTTTTATCTCCCTCTGTATTTCCTCTGTAGAATACAAAGTGCACGCCCTTGCCATATTACTTCTTAATGGAAAAGAAATCGGGACATTTCATTGTTACAGCAATATACGAGGACAGTTATTTAATTACCTGCAAAAGTGCAATTTCCTTTTCCCGTATAAAATTGTTTATACTGCAATGATTAAAAAATAAATAATAACAATAATCCTTTATTGTCCGTGTGGAAATGTGTCTGGCTTCACAGTCTAATTTAAAAACACATCACATCAGTCACAATATAATAAATTAACTTTACAATAAAATGAAAAGCTGCAGATGATGGAGAAGGTTTCAGTGTGAAGGAATGGAACATGTTTTTGGTTGGTGTCGCAGCTCTATAGCGCCTTCTTCAGTCAGACAGTTTAACAAATTCTTTAAAAAAGAGGACAAAAAAGAACACATTTCACATGTGTTTTATATAAACCCAGCTGTTTCTGCTCTTCCCCAATAATTCTACTGACCATATTTGTAATTCTAGATATTCTGTTATGTGCACATAATTAAAAGTTAAAACATATTCACTGAAGCTTCTGTAAGCGGTCTCTAAAATATTCTGATTCATATCAAGTGAAGCCAATTTCTTGATTAAGCACAACCACTGCTCGTCCTTTTCAAAAATGTATTCTATTTCAACCATAATACTCAGCGAAGGATCATAAACTGCATGTAAAAAAGGCGCTTAGTCCTTCTGTTTGAAAAGTCAGAGCTACAAAGTGTGAAAGTAGCAGTTAGCCACCAGGGGGCGACTCTGCTAGCTGTAAATAGAGCTCTATTTCCAGTCTACAGGATAATGAACCAACTTCTTTCTTGATTTATGACATCAGTTCCCACATTTTAGTTATGGGTCTGTGGTCTAGTTTCTTCTTCAAGAGAACATTAAGACATTTTTGTGATATTCCAATTTAGAGGAAAATATTGGCTTCATTAGAGAGAGATAATGAAATATACCTGATAATATTTCTAATTTTCAGCACCACAGACTCTAAAAAGTGTGAAAATAAGACTTTATTTATTTTATGATTATCAGAATTTGACAGCACCATAGACTGTGAATAAGAGATGGACAAAGCCTTCTTTCTCTTACGTGATTTTTGTATTCCCGTAGCAGTCTCCGCATTAAAACCACTTGAAGCTCAGCTTCAATTGTTCTTTATGGGATGGCACATAATAGTTTTTTCTTCACTGTGGTGAGCTCAAGGGTGATTGGACCATTGTGGCAAAAATGTCACTTCCATGGAAGCTCAGCTTCTCTGGGAGTAGTGGGCAGAGCCAGTTTTTGATTGACAGCGTTGAAGAAACATACACGACAGCGGAACCTATTCTGCCTCAGTCCTGTGTGGCTTTTGTGAGGGAAGTCTGTAGACAAATGGCTGGTTGTTGTGTGGTATTAGCTTGGCGATATAGACCATTTTAATTTTGGCTAGTGAAAACTGTCACGTTGCGAATCTCGAGGCTTCATGTCCATTTTTATATTCTGCCTATGACGATAAACATCCCCTCGGTCTCACTTTAGTTGATGGAAACGGTTAACATCACTTTTGCTTCTCTTCAGCTTGTGTGTTTGCACCAAAGTTTTGATGTATTGTTGAGGAGGAAAAGCCTTGTTTATGGTGAAGTTTGTCTCCACATTTAGGGCAGAACCGCTGTTGTCTTGGGGCTGGTGGGGAGGAAGGCGTGTGCTGTTGGGGTTGACAAATGCAGGGTAATAAAGCAATCACTTTGATGAGGTTTGGTTTCGGCAGACCTAGTTTTGAAAAGTCTCAGGTTGAGCTCCTGTTTGCTGGGTGTTGGTGTTTGAAGCTCTAGTTAATGCAACGCTTTCTGTCCCACTTCTTTCTTTCATGTCTCTGTGTGCGTGTACTGCATGAATGCACAGTTTGTGCCACTGTGTGAATAGACGGCTTCAACAGGATATATATGTAAAATATGTACAGCAGCAACCATGAGTGTTGAAAACGGGTACGGCAGTTCCAAATCAAAACACTGGACAATTTATGACAAAACTAAATTCAATAAATAAAATTGAATTGAATTGAATATAGTTGGAATAGTTCAATCTCACTTTTTTTTGTGACCAACACCAATAACACAAAATTGAGTATCTAGCAATATCGACAGCTGTCTGATACAGTGGTCTGAAGCTACTAAGCTGCTTACAGCACATTTGTTCTAATGCATTACCACCTATCCATAACCAACCAATTCATAAAACACAATTCTAGAAATGTGTAAGAAATGAGGCTTCGGAGAGAATCAGCCAGATTCAAAGTTTCATTCCATATATTCAAAGATTAATTTCCTGAACGGCATGCCATAATATAATATGTGTTCTCCCACTAAACTTGTTAAATGTTTCCCCAAGTTAACACAAGCACATTCACTGTCCTTGCTGACCCCTCATTTCATTATTTCCACTTTCTCTTGCAACCATTGTGATTTCAAAAAGTAAAAGTAAATTTTTTTAATGCAGTTCAAAAACAAACCACTAATGTCGTTTTAATAGCTTGACCTGTTTAATTATTTTGCCCAGTCGATGGCTTAAATGAAGCCTTAAGAAGCTTTTGTCCTTCAGTGAAGCAATTTGATGAAAGTCCTCAATGTTATCACTATTTATGAGCAAGGAATTACAGTAGCTACTTTTTTGTTTCTTTGAAAAATATTCAACTCGTTCTTTTTAACCGACTTTATTTTTTTTGTCGCTGTTATCATTTATCACACAAGCTCAGTGCGCTGCCTCTGCCACCTCATCATCACAGTCCTCATCAGTTACCTTTTCCCGAGAATGCTGACACCATCACTCTGAGCGTGAGTGTTGTTTTTCTGCACTCTTACTGCCTAAATCAGGAAAAACAGAGGGTGTCTTCCCTCGAGGTATAAACAGAATGTACTGTTCAACTCCGTTTAAGTGACAGAAACGAGTGCTGTACACAAAACAACATTATTTAAAGACAGAGAGTGGCAGATCCAGATTGTTCTTCATTATATCATGGACTGTGGTCCTGTAGCAGAAGGAAACTGGGGCAAACCACTGCCACAATGTGCTCTGTCCATTGTGAGACCATTTAATGGGCTGATCTATTGTGGTACATTTAATAGAAAGATAAGTATATACTCAAAAACGGAAGTTTAGGACATTTTTATTCACATTTAGAGCCTGGATAGAGGGTCAGCATGAAGTCAGTCATAGCTGCATTATCTACGTTAAATCATGATTATTACTTTGTAGTTGGTGTCTTCATCCCGGGTCTGTTTAAGAGACATTTAGAGATTTTTGAGTCTGAGAACAAAATACATACATTTCTGCAGATACACGAAGATATATATATATATATATATATATATATATATATATATATATATATATATATATATATATATGTATGTATGTATGTATGTATGTATGTATGTATGTATATATATATATATATATATATGTATGTATGTATGTATGTATATGTATATATATATATATATATATATATATATATATATATATATATATATATATATATATATATATATATGTATCTTCATCGCAACATCATTTTGCACTTCCTTGGGAATATAGGAAATACGAAGTGGAGACACTCATAGAGCGATGCGTCTCTCTGTGTAGGGCTGGACAATAATTTAGTAACAAAGTATATTGTGATATACAAAGGTTATATAACAAACAAAGGTTTTATTATATTGAACTGTTCATACATTAAAACAATTACATTGTGTTAACACACTTTGACACACATAATGACACATGATTGCTACACATAGTTTAAATTTTATTTTGTGTTTGTGGTTTTTGCTCCATAAAAGTGCACAACAATTAAAATGTTTCTACAGCTGTCAATTAATAATCTTTTCAATCAATAAGACATGTCTCGCTATAATTGTTTTTATCGTGGTTACATTTTTTCCAGAATAATAGTATACACTGTATTGCTGCAATAATTCATCATTGATCAACTATTTGGTTTTTGAGTTTTTTTTGTATTTTTTTTAATAATTACTAAAAGCTTTCCGATTCTCCAGCTTCGAAAATGTCTTTATTTCATGGAGTAATTGCTCCATTTGACCAAAAAAAATCATTAGAACTGAAAAATGTTGGTTTGTGAAAAGAAAAACAAGACATTTGGAGGTTTGAGAAACACCAACATTTTCTGGACAAAACAAATACTTGATTAATCAAGTACATAATCAACAGAAAGAAAAGATTAGTTGCAGCTCTAATATCATGCACTGTCTGTGTTTTATCATTATCAGCAACATTGCTGCAGCATGAGGGCCACAACATGAATGTCCATGAAAAACCTTCACCACATCAACGTGACACCATTGTATCTTTAAAAAAAATGCAGCACTCTCCTTAACAAAGTGTATATGTTGTTTTTAATATGATCACCTCCACATAAGTGAGCACTTGCATAGGGTGATTACAAGCGGTTAAAAATCTAAAAATATATGCGTTGGTTGTCTGAATGAACGTCACTGAGCAGTGGCACCGGGATGAAAGCAATTGAGGCTACGCTCAACATGAGAGATAATGGAGAGACCATTAGAGGGATAACACACAGGCGACAGATAAACAGGAGGTGAAAAAGACAGAGATAGAGAGGGCGGCAGTGGTGGGTGACATATCTGGGCTGATTCATTTTGGAACAGTGTGCAGGCCAAACATGAAGTGAATGTGGAGAGAGGGATGAAAGAAAGGGAAAAACTCATATCATTGGTGGGATGTGTGTGTGGTTAAATGATAGTGTTTATATAGGACACACACACACACACATCTGAATAATGCAGATGTTAAACGTCCATTGGGAATATTGCTGTTGCTCTGATGAGGAAGGAACTAATGTAAGAATGAAAACTAACTTGGGATGAGCCCATTAGATATTCAGTGAGCAAAACAGATGAGTGTAATTTAAAAAAAAAGAAAAAAAAAAAGGCTGACTGATATCAGTATCAAGAGATAGTCAAGGCTTTGAAAACAGTATCAGGCACCAAAACATTAGTGGTATTGAGAACAACCTAAAACTAACCAGGACAATTACATCATGTTGAATCAACTCTAACATTAAGATATTCTCTTTATTTATTTTGCATGTCATATAAAATGCAAAAAGTAAACCGTTTAAGCTAAATCAGTCCTAATGATTCATAAACATCAGTTTTCAGCATTTGAACCCTTTAATTTTTACCACAATTCTTAACAAAAGAGTGTTTTCTATATTTCTGTGCAGTGCGCCTTTAAAAAAACTACTAACTAAAACTACACTCTTAGCACCTTAAGTGCAAAAATGTACAGTCCCAACCTGCCAAAAAACACTTGAGTGAGAACATATTCTAAAAAAAAACAGTTTTAATTTTCTTTACTCTCCCTGAACTGACCATGATTATTTAGTTGTACATAATTTAGTTTCACACAAAAAGAATGAACTGTTTTAACTGATGGCCTTTTTTGGAATTCAGGTCATAGGCACTAAGATAAGAATGATAAGTATCTTGGGACGAGCCCATTAGATTTTCAGTGAGCAAAACAGTGTAATTAAAAAAATAAGGACTGTCCTAGACAGAGGCTTAGACTCAAAAAAGATTGGTGGTATTGAGAACTCATCAGTTTTCAACATTTTAACAGTTTAATTGGTGTTTTTCTTTTTAGTATTACCACAATTTTAAGCACAACATATACAATATTTTCCCACAATACTTCATGATAATGAGATTTCCTTTGGAGGTATAATCACTCACTGATTACCTACAATACTGAGTGTTTTCCATTATTTTATTTTATGTGCACTCTTAGCATCTTAATTGGAAAAATGTTCTCTCTAAACCGGCCATCAATACAAATTAATTATACACTTGAATTATAAAAACAATGTTTTCATTTTGTTTACTGCCCCTGAACTCATCATGATCATTTTAGTTGTACATAATCTTGCAGAGAGAAAACAACACTATCTTTATTACTGAGGATCTTCATTTCTCAGTGAGAAGTTAAATTGGAATACAGGGCTATGTTCATGTGGGTGTAGGTGAACAATGTGAAGCTGCGACATTCAGTGTTTTGAACATCTTCTACATTCCATCTTATCTTATCTCTTATCTTTGTTTAGTACAAGGGTTTGTTTTTGTCAATAAATGGCTCATGTTGTTACTGAATATGACAGTATTACTGAAGCAGTGGTGTCACTGAACTCTCGCTCATGTCTCAGTCTAAATTCACATGAGACTTGAGAGTTGTTGCAGAAGCATGACTCAGCAACTGTGAGAGTTGCTGAGGCAAAATTGCATTAACTTTTTTTTTTTCAGCAGGGGTGTGCATTTTGGGGGCCAAGTGCTCAAGTAAGAAAGGACACCCCTGTCAAAATGAATGGAAATAAACAAATAATGTCAATAAGTGGCACATCTTGTGCTTATTTACATATTTATTGTGCTGACATCATGGTCTAACAATATATCGTCGACACCGTCCTCACAGTTCATTTGGTTAACGGAGTCAATACAACAGCAAACTCATTAATACAATATCACAAACTAAATAATAGTTGCAGAGAATAATTCACAATACTAAGTTAAACCACTTTAAATAAAGTGTTGACCTTTAAAAGAATTCAATACAATTAAAAAAATAAAATAAAAGAGTTAAACATGGAAATTCATATTTTTGAAGCAGATCTTCCACATTTCCTCTCTTACACAGTGACATACAGCTGAGTGGGTGGTTTTAAAAATGTCTCTCTGACATTTACACGTTTGCGTGAACAGTATGTGAGATTTCTGGAGACACAAGACCTTGACACCCGCTCTCTGTTCTCCTCCAATTTGTGTTGATGAGGCGTGCAGAGCTAAAGGAGCTCTAAATATAAAAGATATATGACATGAAAGGTCAGGTCTCACACTTTCTCTATCAGTATTAGTGTATAATTAGACTGACTGAGATAAAATAGGAACCTCCTCTGCAGTGATTTTGGTTTATGCAGGAAAGGTCGAAATTAAATTTCCATGTACACTCTCGGCAGGAGGTTTCTGATTTGCTGAATGAAACAGTAAGAAATCATTTTTACAATAACACGTTATTGTGAATTCATTATTATAAAACGTGTATTGTGTATGAATTTTGCTGGAACTAAGTAATGCTTAGAGAGAAAGTCATGATAAATTAAATACTTTAGCTCGCCTAATTGCGATTTTCATGGACTTACAGTAATACCATAATCCAAGTGGTGAAATAGTCCCAGATTTAAACCAGTGGGAATACTTTTGATTGGTCTTCACTGAACGACATTTGTGGCAATGAAAGACCTCAGAGATCGCTTTTTTTTCTTCTTCGTCTGACAAAAATAAAGCAGAGATTGGCCATTTTTGGTCCTCCATGCACAGCTGCGGCTAATTTCTATAATTTGTCGCTAAACTTTGTAATGTCTGCAGACCCTGACTGAAGAACATCTCTGGATCACTGGCTGACAGCCTATTGGAAGAGGTCAGACTGGGCTTATTAAAACCAGGAAGTGAACGCACATAATAGTCAAGCCACACACATGTGACAAACACATATATATATACTGTATGTGTGTGTATATATGTGTATACATGTATGTATGTGTATATATGCATATATGTATATACGTATATATGTATGTATTTATATATGTATGTATGTATGTACAGTATGTACATATATTTTTAGATTTTACCAATGCTGTTAATTCAGCTGTGGCTTTAGGTGGTGTGTTAAGCGCTGTTTATATGTGACAGCTATGTATAATAACTGAAACATTTGTTTGCACTTTAGAAACTACAGAACACATTGTTATGCATTTTCTTTGTGCCTTCAAATGGAACTTGTGAGCTTGTGTATGTGGTATATTTGTCGTTTGAACTCTTGATAACACCGCTGCTAGGCAACAGCAACATGGCTGCTTACATTAAAGCCCCCCCAGAAGTAACATATGCTGATGATTCTACAACCTCACACTCAGGTTAAGTTGTGCAGTGAGTGGTGCAATAACAGAGGGCAAAGATGAGGCCAGTAGAGATATTAGGCTTCTCTCACTTGTGTAATCATTTTAAATGTCATGGATTTGGTTTGGTTTGCTGAACTTCGCCTTTAAATGCTGAGTTTCAGACTTCCATCATTTAAACAGAGGTTTAATCTCCCCAAACACTCGATATTGTCTTTTGTACCTTCTGCTATTGTTTATTTCATTCATTACAACAGTTAACAGAAAGAGTATTTTTAAATAAATAATAACCATGTTTATTTCTTCTTCAGGAGACTGTGTGGGTTTGTTAATACTTTTTTGATTCTTTGTTAATAAGTTTTGATTCTGGAACACTTGTGTGCCTCTGCTTGAGTCTACAAGTGAGACTTCTGCATTGACAATCAATATAGTTCTCCCTTTTGTTTTCCAAATAGGGCACAGCAATTTACAACATTTATAGCGTGTAATATGTTGCCAGAAATATTTATCTGCTGAGGAATCAAATTAAAACCATAACAAAGGAGCAGAATTGCTGCAGCGAGTGTGCTCATGTGCCCTGTGAGGGTTAGAATGGGTTGGTAGATGGAAAGAGTCCAAATGAAACTGAACATGTATTTGGATAATGGCTGAATAAATTAAACTGAACAAACCATCCATTTATTAAAAAACACTTCCCTGAGACATCTTGGCTCACAAGCTGGTAAAACAGAATACAGCTCAATACCTTTTTTTCTGGAGTTGGAGCAGAACAATGTCTCTGATTAAGGATGAATTAACTGAACTTTATTATACACCACAGTAACAATATGGCATTTGTTTTATTTCGATAGGAATAAGCAGGTAAGTACGGAGCCCTTGACATGACATGGGGGGGGAAAAAACTGGTCACAAAGGAGGTATAATGTGTGCATGAAATATTAGTTTGTGTAATAATGATTCCTCGCAATGCCAGGCCTTTTCAGAATATCTTTGTGACTCATTCTTAACCTAAAACAAAACTCAGTCACTGTATTTCTGTCCATCGTGCAGCTTCAGTGCTCCAATGGCAAGCGGTTTTAACATTAACCGATAGACTGCTAAGAATGACGTTGCAGATATTATCTGCAATTCATTATTGTAATTCAGATTTAACTTGACTGAATGCTGAATGCTGTGTAAACATGCAATATATAACCCTAATTATAATATGGTAATAACCAATTCTGCTTTCAAACATTTTAACATAAAGGTACAGCACAAGAGTCAATCTAAAATTACTAAGCTATTACCTGGATGTTGCTTTGGAAATGACATGTTATTACAGTAAAATTAGCTCCTTATAAACTCACAAATATCTCCTTATTGAAAAAAAGAGAGAATCAAGATCGTTTCATTTAGATCAAAATGTAATGAAATGTTTTTGCCTGGAAGCTTTAACTCTGCCAGTAGTACTTCAGCTGACACACTTCAATTACATGGATCTCAACAGGCACAAAATATGAGCGAGTGTCGCCTTTGTTGCGTATCAGTCAGTGAAAAATATAAGGTTTCAAGATGTCACGATTTTTCATTTTTATATCACTTTGTCTTCTCAATTTGTTCCTGAAAGCTGTGAAAGGGAGCGAGGAGGGAATACAGGAAGCAGAGAAAAGATCAAAATAGATTGAGTCTGGCGAAAGGACACAGCAGAGGATTCATCACAATAGACACCCGTGGAAGAAAATGAAACAAGACAGATACAGGAATCAGAGAATTCATGACTTTGGCGTCTTAGTGAGGGCTCTCGTGTCACTGAAGGAAACAGGAATGGTAATAGAGTTGGGTACACAGTAGCCTCTGGCTGCATTATGAAAAGGTCAAGCAAGCATGATGGAAGTGTAGCACTCAACACATTGGGAGTACAGGTGTAGGCTGAGAGATTACAAAAAAACCCACATTTATGCAGTAAAAATATTGTAAGAACATGTAGAGGATAACTTAAAGTGCGACTGTTCGTGTTTCGCTTTAAAATAACATCATGGATTTGTCTCCTGTGATTGTATGAGATCAGATCTGCAGCTTCCACTGTGTTCAAATATACACTGACAACATGTCTGTGTGTGTAAGTCGGGAGAAACTTGAGTGAAGCTTCTGTCACATGAAATAAGATTTTTTTAGTGTGTTGATCAGTGTTATATTGTGTCAGTGGCTTCAAATAAATTAATATGGGCAAGTAGAGTAAAATATACTTTGAAACTGCAGCAGGTCAGAGGTCGTCAGCTGAGGAGGCGGTGTCTAATGTGTCCTGAATCACTTCCTTTGAGCAGCAGAGAAATGCAACACAAGACCTAAATGCTGCTTTACTGAGAAACATACACAGAGAGAAATGTGTGGAGCCTATAGACATAATCAGCATTGTTTTATATTAACCCCTACTAACCTCTAACCCCACTGAATCGAGAAATGTAATGGACAGTTGCACATATTTAAAAGTTACACACTACAGTTCAAGTAAAACCAGTCGATTTCTAACTATCTAACCGTATCCTGTCCACAAGTCATGTCTTAATATTAACATTAACCAGAGCCTGAGGAAGCAGGTTCTGCCTCATTAGGACCAGACTTTGGTCCCTAAAAGGACAAATGGTCGTGACAAGGTTGGTTCCAGAAAAAGTCTTCAAGAGATAACACATATTAAGACAGAGCAGCAAGCTGACTCTCTCTCTCTCTTCAAAAGTCATCGCTAATAAATCGTGTGAAACATTTTTCAGAGACATCCTGGCCAGAGGCTACAGATACACTGACATATGACCACTGATACATGAGACATGTAAACAAGCGTAAACAGAAAACACCAATGTAAATGCTGTCCTCAGTGACCAATCACAGGTTAAGTGCCGTGCGCAGTTCAGTCATAGAGGAACTGTCTGTGTCTGTGAACGGGCAAAGAGAGGTTGTGATGCTGGAGCAGGGAAGGGTCAGAGGTCAGATGCTGCACTGCATCTGAGCTCTGTGTGTCTCTCCTCCTCTGTGTCATGCATGCGAGACAGTGCAGTCCTCCTGATTGGAGCCAGTCAACACAGAATGTAAGACATGTGAGGGGTCTCGGAGGATCCTGTTGGCAGGTTTGATTGTCTGTCCTCAGACCTGTATTACCAGGTCTGAGTCAAATGCACAGATACGGTGGGGGAACAATTTTACCTTAAGTCTATGTAGATTTCTTTTATCTCTTGAGGTTGTAGTTCTTCTATAGTCAATGATTAAGTAGCAAACTATTCTGGCTACTAATGATTCAGTGTTCTTTTGAGAATTCACATGAGTTAAATCAAGTATGTTCTTGGAACACAATGGGCTGCATAGTTCTGGTAACATATTGTTTTTTTCATGCACTGGCAGCACTTCAACACACTCACAGTGTTTATATTATTTTATTCATTATTTTTAAAATGCTGCATCCCTCTCAGTGATGTCTTTTGTGACTCAAAAGACTCAGAGTGACTCATAAGATCCCAGAATTACACTACTTTGACACTAATGGGCTCTAAAATAAACAACAGACAAACAAAAACACCCTCAGCTTATTCCACCATCGCTCTTCAAAGTTCAATCAGCTTCTACATTCGTGGTTGTGCTCTGCAGTATTTTAATTAAATTCTGTGAAAGTGAAAACCTAATGCCATTAAACAATTTCTATATTATCGCTGAGATGGATTTGCAGCTTAAAAATGCATAATCAACACATATATTAGCTTATTGTCTATAAACTAGTGACAGGGACTGGAGGTTTGAGTCCACAGTTTGAAAGAGACTGTTGACAATGACTTTTTCCATCCTGTCTATCCTATCTCCTCGTGTTTCACAAGCCTATCATTTTCTGCCTTCAGCCCTTCATCAAAATCAAACCTGATGGTAGTTCAGAAGATTCCTTTCAAAGTGACCTGGGTTACATACTGACATTATGACGTCTGGAAATAGCTGTTGTAATTGTCAATGGCTAGAACGTAGCAGTTTGGGAGCTGATGGTAATTACGATCAGTAATTAGTTGATTTAAGTCAGGTTAAGCCACCAAAACTTTCATGTAAACAAAGAGTTTGCTATAGTGTGACGATCAAATCACACACAACTTTCTCCTCCAGCTGTCTGGAGGACAGTGTGAGAGATTCAGTGTAATCAGGCTGCAAATGTATGAAATTCTACCAAATCCAACAATTTTCTGTCCTGATGTGACTCAGCGGTAGCTGGGTCTGAAATGAAATCATATTTTATTTGTGTAGCTCCAAATCCCAACATGCATTATTTTAAAGGGCACGTTACTTAGCAAAGCAGAGAACCTTAAAACCTGAAGGCCAACAGTCAACGAGCAAGCACTTAGCATTAGTGGAGAGGAAAAAAGAACACTGCGGTGGATCTGCCTCAGTCAGTCGGGGGTGATAGTAAATACATGGATACATTCAGGATCTGAAGGGTCACTTCCTGGAATGATGTTGGCTAGAAGAAGAATTGTCCCAAATGTGGGGTTGTTTTGACAATAACTCACTAGTGCACTGAGAGTGGCTAAGGACATTGCCTCTGACCCTAACCATGTCCTGAACCATGAACTATTACTGTCTCTTCGGAGGTACAGGGATCCACAATTCAATGAGGTTAGATTGAAAAATGCCTTTGTATACCAATCTGTGGTTCCTCGGGGATTGTAGTGTTTAATGTCCATAGTTTTTTACAAACAAGCTGCTGTAATGCAAGACAGATTATCGTATTATATTATCATATCAAGTTGTTGTCTGTGAAGGTTCTTTAGAAGATAGCTGTAGGCAACAAGGCTTTCTTGAAGTTGAAGATGTCTCATTCTTGTCCAAGAGCTAACTTCTGAAGCTTCTGTTCTAGTTCATGCGGTTGTTGGTGGACACTTGCTTCTGTTTCCGATCTGACAGTCACATCAAACCCCTGCCTGGGGGGTCTGGATCTCTCGTTGGTGGATTTCAGGGGTCCCACCTTTGCCAGGTCATTGTCCAGAGCTACTCCACTCAGTCGTCCTTCTTTTCCTCTGATTCAAATCCTATTCTAGGATTTAATATTTGCTTCTACTACTGTTTTTTTCCTTGTACGGTTACTAGGTGTGATGCTCTAACCTTTGATGTGATGTGTGATGGTAAAATATCTGTGAGAGTGGGAGGGCTCAGCAGTCACTTCAAAGAGTGAAGCTATACATGTTTAATGTGAATCTGCAATCAGTGGTGGTGTTTGACGTATACTGCAACAAAAGCTAATCCCTGCAGGGTTCATGGGAAAAGATAGCATAAGCTGGAAATAGAATCCTGCAAATGAATCAAACGGAGCTAAACAAAGACCAAAGACCCAAACACCTCATGTGGGTTTCTGTTGTAACATTTATATTAAGTGTGGAAGGAAGAATTTGACCCATGTAATCGGTGATTGCATAAATAAACTATTCTCTTTTTGTATTTTCCAGAAATCTGCTGGATAAAGACACGTTCTCCAAGTCAGATCCATGTGAGTATGGTCATTTTTCATCTTTGTTCTGATACTTCACTCTTCTTAAATACTACTTCTCTCTCTTCCTGTTTGTTCTACTTCTCCTTTCTTTGGTAAACCTTTGGTAAACAGTATGATTTTCATTTAAATATTTTGCTGATTATAACAGAACCATCAAATATCTGTTAAATGAACATACATATTTATATGTGTTTCCACCCACTGCTGTTCAGTGAACATTGGGGGTTAGTTCACCAGGATAAGCAGCAGTAGGTAATGCAAATTGGATCACCACTGAAAAAGAATAAGAAAGATATGAATAATGAGCACCAAGGAGCATTTTGTCGCTGTTTTCCATCTGCTACTGTAATATCTTTATACTATTTTCTTAGTGCACTTGTTTTCTGCCCATTCATTTTTATTCTTTGCAATATTTCATTTCTGTGTTGTAATATATTTATACATATATATTTTTTTTTACAGTATGCGTGCTCTATACTCAAGGTGTGGAAACCAAACAGTGGAGAGAGGTCAGTACGCACGCACGCACACACACACACAACACACAGTTACAACAAACACATTGTGAGCACAGCAAGAAATTAATTGGAAGTCCTTCCAGCATCGTTTGTGTGTGTTTCTTCTTGTATTTGTTACCTTTTTAGGCCATTTCCTGGGATAAATACTGAACTTGTCTGGACCAGTAGTCCTCATGGAGACCAAAATCTGGTCCCAATGAGGCAAAACCTAATTTCCGAGAAACTTTAGGCATTAACTGGTCAGTGCTGTGTCCTTAGAAGAATAGCTGCACAAGTGTGTGTGTGTGTGTGTACAGTATAAATAAAAAAGGAGGACTCTAGTTAAGACATTTCTCTTCTGTGAACATGTGGTTGTTTGCGTTTACACTTCATTTACACTGTTCAGCTATCAGCTGTCTGAAAATGCCAGGAAATATTCTCTAATTGGAGACAGCAACCAGCAAAGAAATCCCAACTCACTGTAATGATCAATATGTTGGCATTTGGGAGACTAAACAGCACAGTGGGGAGGAATTAAGGCAGCGCTGACTGTGCCTTGTTTGCTTTATTCCATTAAATCCTCTTCGTTAATCTGACCATCTCTGTCCGTTAGTCTTCAACTTGTTTTCTCTTTTCTCTAAGTAAAAGAAAAATCATAATGAAGTAAATATTTGAAGCAGGGGCTGCAAAAAGTAATATCCTCTCTAGCTGTGGGTGGAAACAAGGGTTTGTTAGGGAAGGCTTTGTAAATGGAAGCCATCTTTTGGATGAGTGGATGGATCAGCTCATTCATTCCACTCTCGTCTTTCAGTGTGCGACCGTTGCAGCTGCATTTGACATTTATCCTTTTTCACTTCATACATGTAATTGCTATGATTAGTTCAATATTGTTTTGTTGTTGATGTATCCCTTTTTTGTTTGCTTGTCTGCCCTGTTTCTCTGCCTCCTGTCGCCCAGGTCGTCATTGTAATGACAATTGGTTCTCACTTACCTGGTCAAAAAAGAAAAATGTCTGTTACAGTCAAACCATTGTCAAATTTGTCTAGACTGAGGGCAACACCGAGATCGTGGGAGACAACTGCAAATAGGTTGGCGTATGACTTAAAACCATGGCTGTCAATAGATTAAAAGAAATGAACTAATTAATTAATTAATTTTGAAATTCATTATTCTGGATTAATCACAATTAAAAGTTTGCTTTTTTTTCTACTGTCTAAATGAATGAGTTTGATTGTATCTTTCTTTTTCAAGACAGAACTGCACATAGAGCTATGTGATTTCAAAGAGACTCGGGCCTATCAAGTGCCAACCAGGTTATCTTAAAATAAAAGCTCAACATAGACGATCCATCCTGTATGCCACAAGAACATGTGTTAACATCACAAAAAACATATTTCCACCGCTTGGCGATGTCGAGGAATTCTTCTGCTTAAGTCTCAGCAATAAGTCACATCTGTTTTTTCCTTCAGTCATTTTCAATAAAATGGTAAAAAAAAAATTAATTGATAGTTCAGTTGCTCAGCTTCTTGAGATGAAAAGTTCCGCCCAACAATCCCTCACCTCTCTCCATCTTCAGCTACTATCTCCCAGTCTCTCCATCAGTATCTGACTGACTGCAAGTGACTGTTTCGTGCAGCGTCAGTGCACACCAGAAGTAAACAAACTTGCGGCGACACGTTAACGTTGACAGCCCTACTGAAAGTCAACAGAGTCTCTAAAGTCAACTCAAAAAACCTGGTTGTTCAGCAGTTTGACTGGATAAATGCATCTCGAGCTGTCTTGAGTTATTTTAATGGTCTGATTTATTATTTGGGAAAGTTACGTATTATGTTTGACGGTGATGAAATGTTATAAATAAGAGTGGATTTAATGAGTGAGCTATAAAGAGTTAAATTCTCTTTGCCGACATTTAAAGTTCTCAACTTCCTGAGCAGGTGGAGTCGCTGCTGAGTCAGCATGTTTTGAAAAGGACAGGCAGGTGTCAATCTCTGTCCCGAGATATTTAAAACTCTGCACCTGCTCCAGCAGCTCACTGTGGATGCTGAGTGGTTGGAGCAGATCCACTCCTGTAAATGTAAAAAAGCCAGGAAGACTTTTACCAACCAACTGTAATTAACAACATTCAGTTCACCTACAGTGTGGGCTTTGGTCTTGTCTCATATAGAGCACAGTATATATATTACACTAGTGTAGTATAACATTTCATATAAAACCTATCCAAAGCAAAATGCAATTAAGAAAATACAATACAGTATAAAGTCAATGCATGGATGTGAATAGCAATGACAAGTGGTAGGCATCTAAAATTTGAGTCAGTTGAGTTTGCAATACCTTCTCAGGGGTGGAAATGTGTTTTCAAAATTGTATGGCACAATCTCTCCAACCAGCTTCGTATTCCATATGTGGAGAGATAATCTCTTCACTCAGAGGTCAACTGTTACAATATAGAGTTCTGAATACACCAAAATGTCCAGAAATATCCTTTTTTTTAAATCCTAGAATTGATGTATTATATTTCTATGTTGTGAAAATTCACTTTGCATGTGACCTGAAAGCACCTGGAGGTTTGGACAAAGCAAATGAAGGGTCATTTTAACCATAGAGAGAACATGTGTAACACTCTTCCTCTGTGCTTTATTGTAAGTAAAGTGTGTCTAGTGCTGTAAGAGATTACTAAAGTCCTCAGAGATTTGATGAACAGCAAACAAACACAGTGTGTAGTTTTGTCTCCAGTGTATTGTTACCATGTTTAAGAGATACCTTTTTTAATTAATTGTCCACCAAGACAGGTGCGGCACCAAAAGGTGATTAATATCTCTCATTAGCAGAGAACATAGACTGACAATAAACCTCCAGAGTGTGATGTTGTACAAATGTGTTGTGGTTTTGTACTTTACTGCATTTAAGAACGTCAAATGTTTGTTCAGTGGATGTATACACAGATATATATACACATATACGGTATGTATACATATATATGTACATATATATACGTATATGACCTTCTTCTCGCCCACTACAACATAGCAGATGGTGTTTTTTAAAACAGTATGTGTATAAAAGACACTTAAGACACTTCTTTGTTTTTTCTGCTCTGACGCATTCTGGTGGAAAGACTTTGTCTTTGTCACGCGTACTTATTTTTACGCATTAAAGCCCGTCCTCTCCTCATGGAGATACTGTATATTATGTCGGATATAATATAAGATGGTTTACACTTTTTTGCTACTTTCACCACTTCGTATTTGTTGTATTTTTGTGTCACATTTTCGTTAGACAATAATTAATTTTTCTTAATGTCATGTGAACACGTTAGTCGGACTGAAATCGAGCTAGTCTTGGTCGGATTAACATATCTGGATAATGCGATTCATAGTCCTATTATTCTTGTGATTATTATTGTTCACTGTTTGTTTTCTGCGTTGTAAAGGTCAACAGGAAACTGATTCATTACATAGCACCACCTAGAGGCAGAGTCAGACATACACAGCCAATAAATTGATTAGTATACTCCGACTCGACAAGGTGTTGCCCATGTTAGTCGGACTATGATTTTAGCTTGATTCAACTGTGCAATGTGCTCATTGACTTACTTTAAGTATAATCTCAGTGGCCCTTATCTTAATCTCTGTTTGTCAATAAGGAGGGTGAGCATATGCGTGGGTTTCTGGCTTTTCTCCTTCAGATTGAATTCAGTATTCCTTTTTATTTTTTTTAAAAGCAGATTATTACAATGAATAATGCATGAATAAAACCAAAGTCTCCCAAACTTGAGAGAGGTCTTGCAAATGTATTTTTTTTATTCATGTGAACTTTTTTTCAGATAGTATTTTCTGCTATTTTTGTACATAATCAGATCAATCCTCTCACTTTTCTTTTTTTAAATTAAATACGAGCTCTTGTGGGTCACACGGTGATGTAGTGGTTAGCACTCTTGCCTTGCAGCGAGAAGACCCGGGTTCGAGCCCCGGTTGGAACAAGGGCCTTTCTGCATGGAGTTTGCATGTTCTCCCCGTGTGTGCGTGGGTTCTCTCCGGGTTCTCCGGCTTCCTCCCACAGTCCAAAAACATGCAATGTGGGGATTAGGTGAATTGGACACTCTAAATTGACCATATGTGAATGGTTGTTTGTCTCTATCTGTGTGTGTGGCCCTGCGATGGACTGGCGAACTGTCCAGGGTGTACCCCGCCTATCGCCCGATGTAGCTGAGATTGGCACAGCACCCCCCGCAACCCTCTGGTGGAGGATAAAGCGGTTAGATGATGACTGACTGACGAGCTCTTGTCCTCTTGGTCACAGTCGTTCCGTCTCCACAGTCACGTGCTTTGCTCCATGTGAGTTTTGAAAATACTTTCAGGGTAATTTTATGTTCAAGCTGAATGGAGGGTTTTTCCTCTTCCAGAGGTTGTTTTCCTCGAGAGCTCAGTGTGTTGAAGTGAAGTGAAGTGTGAAAGCATAACTCAGACACAGTAAAGTAAACCAGTCTGGGTTTTATAATGAAAAACAACTCCTATTTTTAGCATCATATATAAGATATTGGAAAGGAAACAAGACAGAGCTTACAGGTTTGACTGAACAATTCAAAGAAGCATCACTTACAGATTTACACTTTGGGTGCAAAAAACACATACATCTATTCTTCATCGATTCTATTTCTCTAATAATACATCATTCTCACTGGTCAAAAAACAACAACACAGTTTAATGCTATCTAGTCATGCCTTAAAATCAGTCTGTCATCACTGAGTTTGAATAAGGGACCAAAGTTAAAAAAACAGAAAATAGTAGTAACTGTAATTTTGTCACTGAGCTCCGTTCTCTGACTCAAAACTGCACAAAAAAATCAAACCAAACCAGGAAACAAAAATGTTGGATTTTATTTATTATTTTTTTTTTTCAAATGCTTGAAATGAACCAACTTCACTGAGTTTTCTTCTGGTGCTCCTAAGTAGAAAACATAATAATAAAAAAGAAACATTATAGCAATTATAATTAATCCCATGTCAAGTATGTACAGACATTAAAAGTGAGTCAAACCTGCCATTTTCTTTAAAGAAAAAGCACACTTTTGCTTTTTTTTGGTCAAATTTAACTAATAATCTTTAAAACAAGTTTTACTTCGTAGTTTTTGGGAACAGAACTTAAAGTGAGTTCACCTTGGTTCAAAGATCCCTCGTGAAACAGCTCTTTTTTTTTTTGAAAGAGGTTTTAAGTTCATTACTGTGTTGTTGATTAAAAAAGACAAGCACTGTATAAGCAAGGACAGGAACCCTCACAGCCATGTCATCTCGAAAGCTTCGTTATGATAAATTATCAACGTGATTAAAAATTGTTCATTCAAAATGTATTTATGTTACATAAATATCACAAATCCCGAATTTGCCTTGAGGAGATGAAAGATTTACACAACATTACAGATATTCTTTATTAAATCCTCCAATTAGTCAAGAAAATAATAACAACAATTCAGACAGACTTTGTGATGTGATTTACAAGCAGCACACATTACTGTGCAAGACACAGAGGAGCAGCAGCAGCAGCAGCAGCAGCAGCTAATGTGTTTACCTCTGTAACTTGTGAGGGATTATCGTGGTCTCACAGCAGAGAGCAAGTCCTGGGAGCCTTAGCAAACCTACTTCATTTATCCATCTTTAATGAGTAGTTTACAGCTACAGTAAAAGTCCTAAAACATGCAAGATTTGGTACGACGCAGACCAGTGGTAGTTGTGTGGTTGACAACCCTTCATTTTCCCCTCGCTTCTATGTTTATAACTGTGATGCATTAGCACGTAGGGACAGTAAAGTGCAACGGTCAGGCATGTCAAGTGCAGACCACTTTAGCACAGTCGCATAAAAAAAAAAACAAAAACACTCAAAGCAGCATGGGTTGCCAGACCAGAGGCGACGCAGAGGGACATGACAGACCGGCGGTATGCGACGCTGTCACACCCGAGGTGATCATGACCCAGTCACCAAACCAAGATAGACTCAGCTCGAGCTGCAAATAACCATTATTTTCATCATCGATTAATCTGTCAATTATTTGTTTGTCCGAAATATTGAAAAATGTTGACTGGTGTTTCCCAAAACCTTGAAATGATGATGTTCTCAGATGTCTTGTTTTGTCCACAAACCCAACATGTTTCAGTTTGAATGATTTCTTTGTTATATGGGGCAAAGAAAACCAGAACATATTCACATTTAAGAAGGTGAAAAAACCCGAAAACTTGTTGTAATTATTGAAAAAACAAACAAAATTTTTTTTATAATCGATTAATAACCGATTCATCAAATAATCATTGGAGCCCAAAAAGATACGACCAGAAAAAACCCTGGAAACACTGTCTGTTTATTTTAATTAGACTCTTTTCCCTGTTAAAATTAGGTAGCTGCAATAAAAAAAGTCACTGTTCGTGACTGCATAATAAAGGATTATTAGCATTATAAGGCATTATTACTGCCATTAATCATGTCATTAGAATTGAAAGGTGGTTTATTAACTTTTAAGTAGTTGATGAATATGTTCAACTGGGATTGTAAGGTATGTACACACTGTAAGTTTCTATTCAGTTCTTTCTGATAAGCAAAAATACATGTTGATTAAGATTTTAATCACCACTTTTATAGCCTAATTATTGGGAACTATTATAAAGGACCCTTATTCGTTTCTCCGCCATCTTTAATTAGTATCTTACTGCTTCAGCAAAAGTGTGAACACATACATTTGGTGCAGTGCAGACTCGGAACACTCACATAGACATACGGAGAAGCGAGTGTTTCACGGTGCTTTGAAGAACAAGAGCGAGATGGTGGATGGCACTAATTTACTGTGGCTAATCCACCATGTGACATGGCTGACCTTTTCCCTCTTTCTTCCAATTTGCTTCTGACATCACATGCTCTTGGTTTAGTGCCCTTTGTGACACATATATCGCTTCTCCCTTTTTTCTGTGCGTGTGTTGGTGCATGTACGTATGTGTGTCAGTGCACCGTGACTTGTGTGTATACAATCACTGCTTCAGGTCAAAGCTCTAATCAACTTTGGGAATGACTTTGCCCTGAAACCACAGTTTGGTGTGTGTATATAAGGGGGGAACATGTTTTTTAGCAGGTTATTTGCTCTCCTTCGCTTTGTTCTTGCTAAAGTACACATGCACAGTAAAAAAAAGAAAGTGGTTTAGACCATGCAATAAAACTCTTCCTTTGCCAGTCTCCCTCATTGCAAAACAATAAAATTCAGCCCACACGGTAAAGTGTTTCTTATCTGTCTATATCTATGTCTCTGAGTATCTTATACACACCTGATAACAATTTTACTTTAAATTCACACGTCTCTCTTCAGATCCTCACAGCTGCTGTAAAATGGAAACTATCTTAGCTATAATCATAGAGCTGTCAAATGCTAATTATTTTTCTTATTCGAGATTAATCGCAGAAGTTCAGGAGTCAATTGTCTTTTTTAATCACGCGTTTTTGAATCCATGAGTACAGTAAATCTTCGCTTGCATTTCTTATGTACACACTGGTGCTCTTAGTGAGTCACCTTCCAAACGATTAAAGCAGAAATGTGCAGAATTTTGAATTTAACAGCTTCAGAGTCATAATGATGGTTAAATGCAGGGGGATTGGAGGCTGTCTCCACTCCCCCGAACGTCTGTTAGTGGAAAACCATATGTACTTTGAAACTTAAAAAAGGAGAAAATGCATTTCCAACATTTTAAATCTGTATAAATCCTAATTTCAAAAGTTAACTTTGACGTTAACTTTGAAAGTTCATTTTGAAACCATTGAAACATCAGAGTCAGGAGGGAACAATTCAGTACTACTAGTAACTAGTATTCTATAATATAACAGGTGAAAAGTTCTGTTTAAACAGACAGGTGCTGCTTGCAGTAATTTATTGGAAATCAAATGAATGCAAAGAAAGTTAGTTGATGAACGTGTTTTATAAACATGTTATTAGGGTTGGACAGATGACTGAACCAGGCTGCAGTCATTCAGAATTATTTATCACCATCTCTCAGCAGCTGCAACCTCGTATATTTATTCATGTAATTAAAACTAATATCACATTAAGGAAAACCCCTAATTATTTCTGACAGTCCTACTAATCAAAGTTTATTTTCACCTCACAATGTCACATTCTTGTAAGCAGCAGTTTTCACCATGTTCCCACAAAATAATTATCTAAATGAAAAATAAAAATCACTTTCAGGGACTTTGGAGGTTCTGTAATTTTACTTATTTTCTCCGAGTGTTTTTAAACATACCGTACCAGCGCGTGAGCGTGTGCGTGTGTGCACTCACATGTTGAGGGTGGAGGTCAGGGACTTCACGCCAGATTCTCATTAGCCAGCTCCAACATCCCAGCCGTATCTAATGAACTCAGCAGAACGGCATTGTCTCCTCCACTCAGCAGGGAAATCACATTATGGAGCTCATCTTTTCACCCGTCTCTTTACTCACATGCACTCACAGCCTCATCAACACCTCAGGGTCTCCTCTAACATCTGGGTGGTTCACTATCACAACATCAGAGTCCTTTTTTCCCTCCACCTCTCTATTCCTGTGGTAAATTCGAGAAACCACGGTGTTCAACGTGGTGGAGCAGCATAACATTGCATGGTTTGAGGCTCCTTCTGTTTTTTTGTTTTTTTTACTTCTGCATGTGTCTCTCAAAGTTAAATAGCTTCATCAAAACAAAATCTGCTCCAACATTGTGGGTCAACCTTTTCCAGAGCCTATGATCATAGTCATGATACAGTTTCTGAATTACGAACTATTACAGTAGGATCAGACTGAAACATGCTTTTGTGCATCAGAAAACTTTATAAAAAAAATACCTGTAATGCACTGTCTTGATTGTTTTGTGATTGTTAATTGCATTATGTGGCCAACTGTAATTATTATTTCATATGTAACTACTGTATATGTAATTATTTTATAGATTTGTGGTCTGATGTAAAGTGAGCACATGCTCATGCGTCCGCCTACAGAACTAGCCTTCCACATTACGGGAAAACAATGTCGACTTGTTTTTATAAACGACGTCTTTGACATTGGCAGCTTTTCCATCAAAAATCAGGTAATTGATTCCATGAAATCAATGACCTGAAGTAAACTGGTCAGAACAGGGGAAAATCCACTTTGCCATAAACTTTTATATCGATACGTCTGAAAAAAAACACCTCACAAGAGCGGGAAATGTTTTAGCGATATTTGAGAGGTAATTTCGAAACGTAAGTGTTTCCATTACCAGTTTCTTTATTGTGATGTTTAGGTTTTGCACATTTCTAAGGGTAATGGAAACACAACTGTAGTTTCTGGGCACAAAGACCAAAATGAGGCGAAAATGACATCAACATAACCAGCTAGAATCTTGCACTGCAGCTTTAATTAAAACCTGACAATGTCGAGCTACGTTTCATGAGTGTTGGTTTTTCACTCCAGCAGCTGTCGTCACATGATGCCATAGTCGTGTGAGGGAAATCTAAAAGGAAGGCTGCTTTCAGGAGGCTTTTAATGATATGTGTGTACTTTCTCATTTACATATAAGTGTGTGTAGCTCAGCTTTTTCTACAGTGTAGGCTACTTAATCAGTATGTGCAGCAGCTGGACCTGCGGTAGCATTTTCTCTGCACGGTTCCCTGCATTTGATACTTTAGGAGTGAAAATCCCACTAATTAGACAGCCTTAATCAGTGTCTTTCTCTTCCTCTCCCTTCCCACTCTTTTCCCACTCCCACTCACCCAACCCCAGTTTCTGTCCAAACCCGTCCACTGAGCATGTTTTCCCTCTGTTCCTCCTGAGCCATTTTCTTCCATGCTCTTCTTCTCTCCAGGTCCAGCCATGTTGTTTTTCCTTGATGTCTTGCTATACATTGTTCTTGTCTCTTATCTCTCTGTGGGTTTCAGGAAGTGAGTTATCATTGTAATTAGTGTGGGAGAGGAGTGAGGATCAAGGAGAAAACACACCCGTGGCTTTCTCTGTGCAGCAGCAGTGTGAATGTGTGTCTGCTAATCACGTCTGCAACGTTAGGTGTTAAAAAGAGGGGAAACAAAGAAAGCAGAAAGTTTGAAGTCAAGAGTGCATTTGTCTCTTAATGAAGTGTTTTGTTGTCTGTCATCCGTCCTCTCCTCTGACCTCCCATTTTTCCTTTCCCATCCACAGTTTGGCAGAACGGAGGTGATAGACAACACCCTCAATCCCGACTTCGTCAGAAAGTACATCTTGGATTACTTTTTTGAGGAGAAGCAGAACCTTCGCTTTGACTTGTGAGTCATTTTCTTTGAAGTCGTGTCCTCATCGCCCTCTGTCCTCCTTCACTCCATTTCCCTCTCACTCTGTGCTGTCACAATTACCACATGTTGCATTCTCCGTACCTCAGAAGTGGGAGCTGATGTTGACAGACGCCTACACAAAATAAACCTGTTGACACTTCATTTCAAAGTCCTTGTGAAAATCTGCAATTAACACTTAATAATCCATTCATTAGGCGCTCACAAACACCAATAAATCAAAATCAGTGACAATAAAAGCATATTCAACGCATTTATTATTGCTGTACTGTACACATGTTAACAGTTTATTTATTCATTTTAATCAGACACTGTTCCCACAGTTAACTAGCTTCAAAGATGCATTGCTACTGTTAATGAGTGCATAATAAAGGACTTGATAAGGCATTATTATTAACCACAAAGAGTCTAGTTACAGTCTTGTAAAAATTAGGTCTTTACACTGTTTAACATATTATCTAGAAGTGCCAATAATAATAATTATTAACAACTATTCAGTCTTAGCCAGTATCACATATGTATTTATTAAGTTAATGATTATATACAATAATAAATCTTAATTATGGCTTCAACTACCTCATATGTAGCCAAATTATTGTTAATACTACTAGGCATTCTAAAATAATTATGTTATATAAGTGTATTCATTCGGCTTTTAGGACCACTAATATTACTTATTTATGTTTCTAATCAGAGAGTATCTTATATGTGGTTTATTCATTGTTAATTACAGCTCATTACAAGGACCTTAAAATAAAGTGTTTCCAAAAAAATCCTTGGCTGTGGTTACTCTGCTCAGTTGCACTTTATATTGTGTTTGCATTTACAGACATGACCACATGGAATTCCAGCTTCCAATATCAAGTGGAATTTATTTATTTTCCTTTCCTTTCCTTAAACACAAAATATCTTAAAAGACATACATCTGGGTTCAGCACCAAGGACAGCACCCAGTCCTCTGTGTGCATCAGTTTGAGTTCAGACGGTTCAGCACCAGCACAGATGCCATGAATCTGTACCAAGAACATCTTACACGCTCTGAACACTCTGACCATGATCCCTGTTCAAATATCACAGACACTCAGGGGTGATGATGAGATGAACAATAATCATTCTGACTTTTTTCATCATCACCAAAATTAAAGTTAATAAACACTGACTGTGGATATTGTTCTAATCAGCCTGTGTTTCACTGAAACAGAACAAATCCAATCAGGTTCTCTGTCATTCTACGCCATAATTAATACCAGAATCATCATCACTGTTGTTTTCTGTTCCAATCTCATCATAGTCATTAGGCAGGATTTCATTTTCTTTTTTTAATTTGGGTCAAAGAAAATGCAGTTCGATTTTGTGTTTGTTTTTATGAAAAAATTGGGAGTTAGTTCACAGGAAAATGATATGAATGAGCAAAGATTATATAAATGAATGAATAAATAAATAAATAAACACACCACGTTAGATCAAAAGGTGTGTGATCAAAAAGCATTTGTTGTTGTTTCCCATCGAGTTTTTGCCGTAACATTTTTCTCTTGCATCAAGTCAAGGAACACACACACACACACACACACACATACATACGCACACATACGCACACCCTCCCATCTGCCATTTTCTATAATTTCTCCAGTGCAGTGAAATGCAAACGCTGTCGAGATGTTTCAGTCAAGCAATTTCCAAACGCTGTCCTTTATTCACTGAATTGTTACCATTGCACTCATTCAAATTTAACGTTTATCGATGTGACACATTTTCCACTTCAAGCATCAAAACCCTGATGTGATATTCCAAGATTTTTCATTCTTTGCCTGTCATTCAGGTCTTTTGTTATGCCCAAATCAAAAGATGCGTAAAAACAGACTCACCTGTGTTTTGCTAAAAGGATGTGAAAGACGAGAAGTAAGATGTTCAGGAAAGAAATTTCAAAGTCAATTTCCCTTCATTTAATTGCCAAAACTAGCGAGATTAGAGGTTCATTTATCACAGTTACAGTCAGACAAACAGGCTGTTCATACAGGTCTTGGATGTTGTGTAAATTGTAACTCTTAAACACCTAAGCCTCAAAATATCCTGCTTAATTTAACCATAAACATGCCAGAAAAATGTCCTCTGAACAAGTGATTTTGACCATTTTTCAAGAATAACTTTGAATATGTGGCAGTTATTTCAAACTTACTGCATTTTACAATTTAAAATGAAGAAAAACAAAAACATGGAAATTGATTTAAGAGGAAAAACATATGTTGCATGTTAAATTAGAATTATGAAGTATGAAACATATTTGCAATAACTCAGAAACGGACCAAAACATGGAAACTATGTACAGGCATTTTTCCAAGTCACTCCTCTCTGGCGACAAAGCCTTAACCCCTGCAAAAGCATGAGTGAAATTACCGTAATAACCACTGGTTTTCACATGCAACTTATCAGCTTTCAGAAACCGTTGGATTTTTTTCCGATGGCACAAACCATTGTGTAATTACGGTAATGCAACAGGCACTTGTGCAAACGTGTCATCAGTGATATACTCGGTGTATACTGGGGTTAAGACTAGTATCATAAAATGTAAGAGCAGTGTGAGAATCAAAATCCTGACAGATGTAGTTTAAGCACTGAATGGCAGCTGTAGACACCTCGTAATTAGTTTTAGTAATTTTTATAATCATTCAAACCACGTCAATGTAAAATCAAGCGACTTGTTTTTCCGTCTCTTCTTGATGATAACGATGATGATGATGATGATGATGACTCATTCATCTTTCTCTGACACATGATGGGATGCTTAAAACACATTTGAACATGATCATACTTCCACCTCAGCACTGTGTTTTTGTGCGGCTCTTTCAATCGTCATTTCTCTTTGACTCCACACAAACAAACATTACCTCAAACTCCCACCTTTGACCTGCCTTTAATGCCATCAAATGACATAAAAACGCTGCCATTACGTGAAGTTTATTTTCCTTTAATAGAGGGAGAAACACAAAGGCTTCAGTTTGTCCAGCTTTTGATTCACTGTCGGGACCCATTGTATCATCAGGTGTTTAATCTTAGTACCTGACATTACTCTCTGTCCCTCACTTTTATTTCTTTTTATTCACATGCAAATCAGACAAGGCCTGACACTCATTATTATGGAAGAGGAGAAAAAAAAAGCCTGGTTAAACCCTTGCTCTGCCTGACAGATAATAACTTCTAATAAAGATGTTTTATCTTGGCTCATTTGCCACATTTTTTTGATTCCCAAAGACTTTTCTCAGGGTCACCAAAGAACTCTCACTCACTCATCTTCTATTGCTTTGTCCTCCACATGAGGGTCGTGGGGACGCTGTTGTCAATCTCAGCTGACATAGAACGAAAGGCGGGTTACACCCTGGTGACAGGTTGGAAATCCATCACAGGGTCACATAGAGACTGTCACTCACATTCACACTCATACTCTCACCTACAGTCAATTTAGAGTGTCTGATTGTGGGAGGGAACTGGAGAACCCGAAGAAAACCCACGCACACACGGGGAGAACATGCAAACAAAGGCTTGGACCGTGTGGCCGTCAAGCAGAATTTGCAGAATTTCCCCAACCAGGAAGTTGTAAATAACATGCATCAGATGAAGAGTCATTTTCTCGGAATTAGGTTAAAGAAATGTATGCAAATCATTTGCTAAATGATGCACAAATTTGCTCTCATCACATTTATTATTTTGTGATTAGGGTCATGATAGTTTGTCATTTTTAAAACGTGAGTGCCCGGAATAGAAACTTTGGGAAACACTGGTCTACACTGTAGGTCGCTCATTGGTCCAGTTTGTAAGAATTAGTGACATCTATTGGTGAAACTGCAGATTGCATCAAGCGGAGCACTACTCAAGACTACCTCCCTTTTCCAAGCAACTCTGTTGGCCTTTGAATATCAGCAAGAATGGAAACACTCTTTCACAACTCTCTTTACTCTCACTACCATTCTTTCCTCCTTCTACTTTGGCTTTTGTATCGGGTTACTGTGGGTGGAGCTGTTCTTATTCATTTGTGTGATAAACTTCTATCTCAACATTTAGGCTGATTTTGAAACATGGTGGCACAAGATGACACAGCACTAAAGTACATTAAAGGCTAATTAAAGTCTGCAAAAATCACATTATCCAAATGATTTTTGGTTGAGACTGAGTATAAATGGTAAATTATTTATATTTTAATAGTTTAGCTTTTCTAGTCTTGACGACCACTTAAAGCTACACTATACTTCTGACATTCACCCATTCACATTTATCACACATCTATCATAATATTATTCCAGTTTCTTCTTTCCCCTACACTTTTATGTTCGAGAAAACAAAAACAAACAAACAAACATCCGGACGGAGAAGAGAGAGAATATCCTTTCTGCTCGTTCTGTTTTGAGTGCTTTTCTTTAAGCGTGTATATCAATCAACATGTCCTCACTTAGATAAGAGTCTTGACTCTGGCTTTTGAAGTGAAGTGGTTTCCCTACTCTCATTTTTTTCCCTTTCAGGTACGACATGGACTCCAAAAGTCCAGATCTGTCCAAACACGTGAGTGCATGCGCTGAGTTTATTCCTGAGCCACTGATGAATGGGGGCCAATCTGGAGTCAAATCTGAATGATTAGATCCAGCGATTGGAGAGAAAAGATTGGCCAAACCATTTTATCATTGGTTTCATGATGATTTTTAGATTTTTCTTTGTGTATATTTTAGTTGGGCGTTGCCTGCTGCATGGTTTTACCATGATGGAATAAAGCAAACCCTGTTTATTGCCTGTTCATAGATTTGTCCAAATACTATTTCTTTTTCCATGTTTAGGATTTATCATGTGTTATATACATTGTGATTGTGCTAGGACATTTTTAATATAATAGATATTATTTATAAACACTTATTCGATAATAAGTGTTTATAAATAAGTCTCATGTTTTATTGTTTTGTTTGTAGTAGTAATAGTGGCACGGCATTGATAGACAGTCATGCCCACTTCAGTCATGTAGACACACAATGCTTTTACCCGTTAGTTTCCATTTTAGGCAATGTTTTATTAGTTGTACGTGATTATGTGGCTTCACTGGTTAAAAACAACATGGTTTATACTTTAGGCTGGAAACTATGGTAACAGAAAGCATTAAGTTTGCTATCTAAATAATCCATCTAGGTGATTATTTTATGTATTTGGATGATCTGGGTTTGCATTTTTTCATCAGCTGTATTGTTTTGTGCATCTGTGTGTTTTTCTTTTACTTTCCGGCACAGCATGCGTTGTCTTTCCACTCTCACTTCATCTTAAGCGGTGCTAGGGTTGTTAGGTTTATGGTACGTATAGTGCTGTGTTGGTATATGATGTGCTCTGTTATTGTTGTTGTTGTTGTTATTGTTATTGTTGTTGCTGCTGCCGCCCAACCTTTCTGGAAGCCTGCAGAACTCAACGTAGGTCCCAGCATCTCTCTCACTCCTGACACTGCATGGCTGCTGTCTCATTAATGATCCTTCCCTCAGGAGGAAGGATGGTGTCACTGATCAGAACGACAAACAGCAAGACTCAGCTATTTGTGCAGCTCTTAACAAATGCCGCCTTAAATGGCACCACAACAGCCCCAGTCTTAAACAAGACATTTGGACTTTCATCAGTTTTTGTCCCTTGTATTTTTTAACATTTGGAAAAGATAGTTTGGTTGTTTTTTTTCAAGTAGGGGTGTATGAAGCATGTCTGCGTAGTCACTGCGTTACATAGAGTAGACAGTGTTCAGCGCTCTGTCAGTTTAAAGAGAGAAACAGTGGAATATGAATAACTCATTCAGTAAAACACAAAATCCAATTATTGTGTTGGTCTGACGATACCCAAAACCTAAATTACATATTCAGTCCGGCTGAAATTGTATTAAATCTACTTTCTCAAAGTCAGATTAACAAAATGGTTTCTTTTGCACATTCAAAGGGCTATAACCCATAAATTGTGTTCTGATTTGCCAATCTCTCTCTCTCGTAACAGGCAGCGTGCTAAAGAAAGATACACTTTCTAAAACATGCTCCGTCTAAACATGAGTACATTATACACCCTTACTTTTAAAAGACAGAACTATTACTTTAAATGAAAAGATTTTCCAAGCTCTTCTTTTGAAACATTGGACATAGCAGACCACAGAGTCTCTCAGATGAAGCACACACTAACCCTCTGTTGAATTATTTAGTTTGTGCTACTTGGGTTTGGATTTCCAACTGTGGCTAGTTCAAAAAAAGACTGTAACTAAACAGATTTTTTGTTTAACTTGTCAGAATGAAGTATATTACAGCAGATCAGTTCTGGGTGATACCAAGACATGACTGTCCAGTTAAAGACAACTGCAGATGAAAGCCATGTCTCTCTCTACAAAGTGTTTACATTCATGTCCCAAATGGTTGTGAATCATGTTTAGTGCTAGTGTTCATGGTGCTTTAATCCCTCCACCCTTTTGCTTGACTGTTATCATCCCCTAATTCAAACCAGTGGCTCCCAACAAGTCAGTTGTGTCCTAACTCCTAACTTACTATTTTGGTTGATTTAAAAAATGGAAAATGTATTTTGCAGTTTTGGGATTTGTTTGAAAAAAAGAAAAAAAAAAGAAAAGCTCACTGTTTTGATGAAAATAAATTGGGTTGTCATCTGTGACACGTTTGTGCGTAAAATCAAAAACCTCATGCTGTTAAGTTTTAGTCTCAGACTGGACGAAACAATACACCAAGACTCAGACGTGTTCATGAAATCATTTTAATAGCAGAGGTTTTCCAGCAAAATTAAAGATTCATTTTATGGACAATGGGCATCCAAGATCCAGACTGTTGGGAAAAGTCAGAGTGTCCAAGTTTTATGAAGATCCATGGAGGTTTGCATGTTCTCTCTGTGGGTGCGTGAGTTTTCTCCAGGTTCTCCGGGTTCCTCTTACAGTCCAAAAACATGCACATTTGGGGATTAGGCTAATTGGACACTCTAAATTGACCATAATTGTGAGAGTGAATGGTTTGTATCTATATGTGTGAGTGAGTGAGTGAGTAAAACTGGACGTGGCTGGATGTTGGAACATGATAAATATGGCAGAACATATTATCTATGGCAGAGGAGGACAGAGCAAGTGAGGTATCAAGGGACAGAAAAAAAAAGTTGCAGCACTTCAACAACAATCTGGTGAAGACTAAACCTGAAGACTGGGTTTTTATAACAGGTGGTGAAGAGTGGCAGTCATTAGGATAAGCAGCAGGTGTGTTGGTTGGTTGCAGGAGTTGGAAAATGGACAGCTGCAGCCACGCCCTACCAGGAACAGGAACAGACAGACAGAGGGGATTGGGGGGGAAACAAGGGAATAAGACAAATCTAACAGGATCCTTACACGTCAAATGCTCCTAATCACAACATACATTGTGTCGGGGAACTTGTATTGTAAACAATCACTTCTGACAGAACCAGACTTAAAGTGTAAAAGGATGAATGGAGGACAAAGGAGAGGTGGGAGACAAAAGGGGGGAGAGAAGGAAAGAGGGAGGTGAAGTAGAGACAGTAGAGAGTGACCAGGAGCAGATGTTGTATTAAGTTCAGTCAGGCTAGTTCGGAATTGGTTGAGATATGTTTTTTTTTTTTAAATAATATTACAATGTCATCTATACAAGCAACAAGAATTGTTGCAAAACATTATGCTCATATCATGATATCATGTTTTAATCATAGCATATTAATGATGACATATTACTACAACTACTTATAATAATCACAACTGGATCTGGAACCTGCAGCCCAGGAGTCATAAGTAGGCTACCTGCAGAAGTTTGAGCTTTGTAGTGTTTGAGCTAAATGCATAAATGTGATTTGATTGGCTATCATATTTGCATATAGGCTTTTGCTGCCAATCTTTGCTGGCTTCTGCTACACAGAGCATGAGCAAAGCAAATGAGCCACAAAGGATTTTAGCAACACTTGATGCCAAGTCTTCAGAGACATTTCACTTGATGTCTCTACCGTGTGATTCGACCGTTAGGGAGCAGCCCGAGCTGTTGTCTCAGAGAACTGAGCTGGACTGGTTGGGATACACTGCTTTAAAACCTGCTTTCCATTAATACCTTCATCGTCATGACCATAGTTAAACAATCTTGCTTCACTTTCCACTTAAAAACTGGACATGATTGTTGAGCAGAGCACACTGATTGGATTTAATAGGAAGAAGAAGAGGAAGCGCTAAATAAATAAACTGCATCACAGCTGACACTATATGTTGTCAAGCCTTCAGACCTCTTTTGTCCAGACCATAGGCCATATATAAGAAGTAGACAAAGTGAAACCTAGGAAGTAAAAAAAAAAACTGCAAGAACAAAGTCAAACTCTTACTTGATTTATGAAGTCAAAAACATTGATCTGCCTTTTTTGGTCACATTTTGGACGACATACTAAACTAAAAAAAAAAAAAACATTGTCCTGAGAAATATATGGTCCAAATCCTCAATTTGAGGTATTCTCCAGTCACTTTTATTCCAGTTTTGTCATATATGTTACTGGTTAGATGAAAACATACGATAAAGCATGGCAAGTGTGACTAAACACAATGAAACCAACAGCTAGTACCATCTAGGTACCTGGTGTCAAAAACTGCTGGCCTAATCACAACATTCGAGGCTCAAAAGCAGGAGTTTTTACAACTGGAAGGTTATGTCCATTTCTTATATACAGTCTATGGGTCAAACAAGTGGATGCACACGCAGACCAAATTTAGGGAGACAAATTCGGGACTTTATCATTTGCAAGAGTGACAAAACCAGTTCAATTGATTTGTGGTTTGCCTGCTTAATATACCTTCCTTCCTTCCTTCCTTCCTTGCTTGCTTCCTTCCTTCCTTCCTTCCTTCCTTCCTTCCAGGACTTTTTGGGCCAGATGTTCTGTACCCTTGGGGAGATTGTGGGATCGCCAGCAAGTCGACTGGAGAAACCACTAGGGTAAGTTAGCTTCAGTTTTCATAAATATCAAAACTTTGAGAGACTTTGTTAAGAGTGAACTTCAGAAGGAAGAAAATTGCTTTCAAGTCAAATTAAATGACCATTTACAGCTATATCTCATTTGTTCGGATAATTGTATATGAATGGACTGAAGTGGGAGTTAATTTGTTTGGAAGAGAATGAAGAAGAGGAGATGGGACAGAGAAAATAATTTGGTTATACAGAGTGTGTGTGTGTTAAATTGTAAAAAGACAGGAAGAAGAAGAAGAAAAGGGTGTTTTTGATGACTGTCTTTAAAGAAGAAGGTGAAGTGCGTTGCAAAATTACCTAAATTACTGCTCCTCTCCAAAGCGTGTGCTCTTTCATTGGCAGAGAAAAATGTAGTGCTAATGGAGCTATCCTTTTATCTGTCTTTATACCACTCTAACCCACCATCACCATTATCCTCAGTCTGCCGGGTTCTTTACATTCTGGTGGAAACATTTAAATGCTGCAGTCAGTGGCATTTTCTAGTTCTCAGGTCTAAATCCATTGCAGTAGAGAACAATCATGAGAGCATTAAGATGCTGAAATTCAACTTTTTCAACATTTGACATGCAACCACAGTAATGATGTAACAGGTTTTCACTTTGCTTCAAATTTGCCAACACAGTGTACAAACAAATATATGTCCCAACACAAGGTAACTAGGTCCTCAAAATTATTTTATAAAACTACAGTTCTATTTATAATTCCTGGCCCAAAAAGGTCATACATACAAATATTTTTTTGTAGTTGATTAGGGCACAAATCTGCCATGGCATTGCTTGGATGAGTTTATGCAATGTCACATACATCTATTTCAATCCACAGTGGCATTCATTTTTTGCCAAGTCTTCTCCATCACATCCCAAAGATTTTCAGTGATGTTGATGTTTGGACTTTGTGGTGGACAGTCCGTGTGTGAAAATGACTCATGCTCCCTGAGGCTGATGAATCCTGACATTGTCATCTTGGAATATGACCAAACAACCTCATCGTCATAGTTAGGTAAAGTCAGCTCGGTTTTTAGGCACATAACATTGCTGAACCTAGATCTGACCGAATCCCCAGATCATAACACCTTTATTAGTATGCGATAACCTTTTCTCGGTTATTATTATAGTTGGGTTTAGAACAGGGGTCTCAAACTAAAATGACCTGGGGGCCACTTATGCCGCATTTCCACCGACTCTACTCGCCACGGCATGGTTTAAGTAGCGTTTCCACTAGCATAACACCTGCTACCAGGTACTATTTTTAGTACATGCTAAGGCGAGGTTCCAAAAGTGTGCTGAGTAGGTACTATGCGATAATTGGTCAGACTGCTGGGCCACTGACTAGCCAGAGTGCCATCACAGGAAGAGACGTCCGACACACAAATCAAGGTGAACAGCGGTGAACTGTAGATCACTTAAAATCTACAGTTGCTCACGTGTGTGTGTATCGCGTATAAAACTAAGTCAGCTGTGCAGTGATGACTCCGCCCATGTTAAGTAGGTACTTTTTTTGTAGTGGAGATGCGACCTAATCGTGCTGTGTTTTGTGTCTCCTGTGACAGTCCTGCACTGTACAGTGAGTGATTTTGTGTCATGACTGACAGTTTGAGTTTGTCTGAAAGTGCCAAGAATCACCCATGGAAAGTTTCACATGTAGATTCTTCTGCTATAAATAAACCTGGACTCTCAGTCGCACTGCACTTTTTTTTTAGTGATGATCACGATTTTGGCTTCTCACAATCATGATCGTCTGATATTGGAAATGCACCAACTGGCTGCATACTCAATCAGAGCTACTGTTCCTGCACCATGTGCCTCCAAGTTTCCTGGATGTAGCGAGTAACAGTATGTTAAAGAACAGACAGACAGCAAATAACTTTGTACCAGGCAGACATCTCTTTATTGCTGTGTGTGTGTGAGAGAGAGTCAGGAGGAGCAAGGAGAGAGTGAAACAGTATTCCATGACTCTGCAGTGTTTTGGTAATTACTCAGTAGTCTGCAGGGGGTGATACAAGTTCTGCACTGGACCTTTAAATGAAACCTGGTAAGGCCTGGGTCATATTTTCCGTGGTCTCTGTCCGCAGAGAGACATTACAGCCCGTTTTCATTCCAAGAGCGTCTCATACTGTAGCTCTGTCATGTCTCTTGGCGTCGCTTGACAGACGCACAAGGTATCCTTCCATGTCTGAAATAGACGCACCGGGCGGGGTTTTTACACGCCATGAGTGTCCATTCACACTTTAACGTCACTGTGAGCATCAAGCCGGTACTAAGCAGTCACTGACATGGAAAATATATCCTCTATTATTTATGATGTTTCTATTAGTCATGGAAATGCTGCTGATATTAATATAATATGTCTAAGTATGTCTGAGTGTAAATATCCACTATGCCTAACCTGGATAACCTCAGTCCTGTTCATGGCCCTATAACCTCATACTTTATCACTGCTTTGAGCGCCACCATTGGGTTTACATTGGAGTCAATTGAAAGCCTGATACACAGAAACATACCTTATGCGTCTGTCAGGCGACGTCGAGGGACTTGTGGGACAGTGTGTTGGTAAAAGACACTCTCGGGATAGCCACAGTTCCATTCATACTCAAATGATTGCACAGTTTCTAGGTCCTTGTATTCTTTAAGGGATAGGTTGTGCATGTGTGGATAGTGCTGGGTCTTCTTGTGTAATTTCAAGAAAGCTTCCATGGTTATGGTCATCAAGGCTAATACCATGGTTAATGATTGATGGTTGATTCAAGCTTTAGAATTTCTCTTCCACTAAACAGTTCCAGCACGACGGCTTGGCACAGCTCGACTCTACTCCTTTTCTTTTGCTTTTCCATTAGTGATAGTACCTGGTACCTGATGCTTTTCATAGTACCTGCTCTGGCGAGGTTCCAAACCAGGGGTGCCGTCGACAGACTACTGGCCACTGATCACTGGTCAGAGCGTGTGGTCACTGGAAGAGTCATGAGTGCGACGTCCAACACGTCCAAGCATCAAACAAACAATGCCAAACTGTAGATCAGTTAAGAAGACTAATCTGTTTGTCTAATTATTCAGTACACCGAAAACAACTGCTTTACAACTCACTAGTCACAGTGTGTGTCACGTATAAAACCACATCACGGCAGTTCGTACAGCCGTGTTATGAGAACTCCATCCACATTGAGGAACTATAGTAATGGAAAACGATACCAAACGGAGTAGAGTCGAGCTGAGTCGTGCTGGAACTGTATAGTGGAAAAGCACCGTAAAACACAGCTTTTTTTAATCAGTGACTTCACGATGGTGGAAGCCTGCCCATGATTCTTAATTTCCCAGGCATCACTATGATTCAAGTGTCATGTCTAATGTCTCTAATGTCTCCTCCTTGGATAGAACTGTCTGTTTATATAAGATATATACTGTCTGTTATCATCGCAACAGACATTACACCAAAGGGTGTTCTCTCGCTCCACAGCGCTCCTTTGATGATGACAGAGCTGGAGAACAGTTATGTCAGTCACTGTTTGGATTATTTTTCCCCCAATGATGTGTGGATGGTGTTTACTCAAGATTGGAGTTGTGCAAATATAAATTCCCCCTATATAAGCCCTAGAATTAGAGCATATACTGTATATGATATCATAAGTTTAAGATCAAACCACTTTGATTTTTGAATTGATGACATAGTTTGGAAAGGAAATACTGTTCTTTCTGAATTATTCATTTTTTAATTTGGGACACAGTGCAGCTTAAGATAATACATCTGCTTGCCAATTTTTCTTTTCATGACAGGCTGTCATCTTTTTTATTGGGTGCAGAATGAAACTCTCAGCATGGTGGAAAATTTGAATGTCTGCTCCTGCTATTTTCGCAGTTCCTCTATTGAAAGCTGCCACTTCACTGCAACAACATGTGAAATAAATTTAACATGGTGATTACATTCAGGACTTGATGTTTTTGAGGTTGAAGTGGATTAAAAACATCATTGCTGAAGAGTGGCAGAGATGGAGGAGCAGGGGTTTGGACCGCCTAAACAGTATCCTTATGTCTAAACTTAATCAAAACCGGACCTTAAAATAACCACAATTAACATCTTAATCTTTACCTCAGAATTTAGGTTTTGCCTAAGAATGACGAGCCTTGGGTCCCCATGAGGACTGTGTTTATATCTGGTCCTAAAGAGGACACAAAACAACTACACACATTCACACAAACTTGGTTTGTATACCTTTAGTGAGGACACATCATTGACATAATGCATTCCCTAGCCCCTTACCCTAACCTTAAGCACCACAACTGCTTAACTAACTAAACTTAACTAACCCTTACCTAAACCCAATTCTAACCCTAACCTGGTATTAAGCCAGAAAAAGCCTTTAAAGTTGTGGGGCCCAGACAAACTGTCCCCACAAGGACAAAATGTGCCCACAAAGATAGTTTTTTTTACAAACACACGTACGCGCACAGTGATGCATTGCCTTCTTTGATATGCAGCCTGGTGGAGTTTGTTTTCATGTTTCCGAGGTAATGAAGAGTGATTCATATTCTATTGCTTGAAAATGTCAAGACATTTGTCTAAGCTGTTTGCAGCCAATGGGAGAATGTTTTTTATCATGTGTTTGTTTACTGTGCCTGCATCGGCCCTCTGCTTCTCATTTCACCTGCTTGTAGGAGGTAAAATGGAAATGCTGTTGGGTGTCAAGTCAAAAGATCTTTGAGAGGGTTACACTCTGAGATAATAGACACATTTCCTGAATAGATTTAAATTCTGCACTTTGGTTTAATGGCGCATGAATGATTAAGTGTGTTTTAGTTTTGTCTTTTGTTTGGTCTCATTCCTTTCTTCTTTCCTGGCTAATTGTGACGGCTTTAATCTTCATGAAGTGAGTGCTTGTTTAAATATGCAGCAGAATTCATTATTGGGAAACAGGCAAACCTGAGAGGGAGAGAGAGACAGAAGGTGACTTTAGTGTCTGTGCATTTGAGGTGATAGAAACTAAGCAGTAGTCATCACAAGTTGAATATGCAAGCACACATTTGTATTTCTCTGAGTTTACTGAAAAAGTCCAGCCCTTCCCCCGTGACCCAAAAAGTTTTGGCTGAGATAATGGCCGACAGGAATATGATTTTTGACAAGATTCAATTATAGTGACTTGTAATTGCAGACTGTGAGACTTTCATTCAGTCTATTGTTTACCTCAGTGGTGTTTACATAAACATGAAATGTAAAAATTGGCACTTTGAACGTTCCTGTCCCTTTTTGCTTGGATTTGCTCTCAGCGTCCCCCTACAGCAATGCGCTTCCGTAGTTAACAGTATTGTTTGTTACAACTAAAAAACACTGTAATGTGCACTTGCTGACAAGCCAACAACACTCAGAAGCAGGACTTCTAAGAAGAGCTGTGTCTATGTGTGTTATATGTGGTTTTCTGCTCCACTGCACTATGTGCAGGATAATTGTGTTTGAAAAACTGATTTATTTTGGCTCTCTGATTGTGATTCTTTTTGTTGAACTACAAATATGACATGGTCAATGTGTATATTGTTAATGTGTCTGTATATCTAAAATGCAACCACTAGACGGACCGTGGCGTGTGCCGTAAAGTAGCATGTTCTTGTTCTTTTTATGGCATCAAACCCAAAACCATGAGTTCCATAGTGCCAATACAGGCATTGCTTTGACAGAGGTGACATTCACCCTGTTGTAGGTTGATCGACCATCAAAATAATCTCGGAGACATTATTTGAAGGTTGAAATCCTACATTCTGTCGCTATGAGTTTAACCCACATTTCTCCATTAAAGCCCAACGTCACTGTGCAGCTCCAAAGGGTTTTGAGCAATTTTACTCCCATTGCACTCCAAATCATTCATTGACTCACTTATTCATTTATATGCGGGAATTTATTTGCAGTTTCTTTTGGCTTCACCATGGTTAGTCAAGTTGCTTGTAAATGTCATGCTCATAACTCCACATTGAACCTTATGTTGTGATGTTTTGTTTGAGAAGGAATGGACGAGTTTTGCAGCACAATTTTGTTGTATGGAGAAAGAAAAAAGGAAGAATATATAGTATGTATTAAAGCTGGGTGATAAATCGATTTCAGCAATTCATTTGAATTTGTTGTTCAGGGCTATTTGTTTTTCATGAGAATGGGGAAATGGAATTTCCTTTTTAACTGCCCTGTTGTTCACAGTGGTCTGACCCCTTCCCCCTCTTGTTCTTAGATGCACACAGCATGGTAGGAAAATGGGAGGAGATAGTCAACAGTGTCGTCTGTAAATTCGGAACTGGTTTGGTTTGGTGGGGCTAAACCATGAACAAACTGCAAGTTTGGTTTGAAAACTGTTGCAACCAAAGGGAGCACCATGAAGAGTTTGTTCCAGCACCTCAGCAGCATGCAGCCGAGTGGGAGAGATGTCGCTCTCTGCAAGAGACAAAGGACCGTAGCTCACAAAAAACTGTCTTCAGACGTTGAGTAGTTTTCACATTGTGTTCTGTACGACAAGAAAGGAACCCAGTGGAAATGTATTATTGATGCATATTGCTAAAGATAAGGTCCCTGTGTTAAGACTTTGCCAGTCGAAGTTCTTGCTGAAAAGTTATATTATTTTTGTTGTCTACAATGCCAGGGCCTATTGAGACTTGTGCTTTGTTGCACTCGAGGGAGAATTTTGTTCAAATTCCAGAAGGCAAAATAAAAGCAAAATTTTATTTTGAATAATTTCTTTGTCATTTGAAAAAGAAAATCGATGTTGGACTTTAGTATGTATGTTATAAAAATGCACTTGCTTCCTTTGGAGCAGGTACACAATAAGAGCTATTTCAAGCTACAGTTGTTTTTTTTTTGTAAAATCCATTAGAAACTGAGACTTCAGAAAAAGCACTGGTGTAGTTAGGGCTGCACGATATTGGAAAAAAACGTTTGTTTTTTTTGCGATGTATATTGCGATCTTAGAAAATATAGCTGACTGCTCAGAGAGAGAGCAGAGCAGAGAAATTGGTTCAGAGATGCTTTTCTGAATCAAAATAAAAGTTGTTCTAAAAAAATGGGAAAACGTCTTGTGACCGTCACACATTGCGATGACGGCGCTCAAATGATACATCGTGCACCCCTAGGTGTAGTTGCACCATAACATTTACTCCATTTAGGGAACACGGCCCCGTTTCAGTGCTTGACATTTTAAAACCTCTGTGTAAGAAGATGGTTACTTATATGCAAATGCTGGTAATGAGAATCACCCACCAAGGAAAATGACATATCATAGTTTGCTCTGTGGGATATGAAATCAATTTTGTGGTCTGTAATTTATTCAAGGTTGTAGTTGATGTTACTGATAGTGACATGGCTCACGAGGTCGCAACGAAAGTGACGCCACACCATTTTATTCGACATTCAATCACAGTAAACCAAATTAAATGATCAACATTGCTTATGTTCAATTTGCCAGCCTCTCTTGTGGAGCAGTTACTAATTTTCATGTCTGATGTCATAAAACACCAGCTGGTGTCTCCTCTATCTTGGCTCACTATGAAATAACTACACTTAATGAGAGCCAAGTGGAGTCAACTGCACAGACATTGTTGATATTGGTTGTTGCTGTGACTTCGACAGTCAAAGTACAGACAATTGGAGTTGGATACTGTAGGAAAACACTGGAAGCTAAAATACTCTGCTCCCTCTCTTCTACATGGACGTGAACAGGACTTTTGATTTAGCTGTTTTTGTGTATGATTGAGTGAGTCAGCTGAGCTGAGTCAAGGAGGTCATGTGATTAGATGCACCTGTGTTTGTCCATCTATGGCAAATCAGAGACAACATTATTATAATAAGATGCACCTTTCATTTTCATTGATATGTAATGTGTGTGTGTGTGTGTGTGTGTGTCTGTCGGAGCACTTGTTGCTTAACATCAAAACAAATGTCGCTCTTTTATGATTGCTTCACATTTTACGCTGCGATTAAAATTCTCTATCCATTGATATTTACATAGAAAATCATTCATACAGACGGAACAGGGACCAAAGCACACAAGACATTTATTCACTTTTAAATTTGGTGAAAGTCAATGTGTTAATATGTTTACTTTTACATTACTGTATGTATAGTAAAGTGTTTCTTTTCTTTCTTTTTTTATCATCTGGTGCCACCAGTTTCTTCTTAGTCAGTGTGAGCATTGTTTTTTTTGTTGGTAGTATTTTACGACAGCATTATTACACTCCACCATATGGGGTATTAATATAATATATAAAGTATGTTATGGTATATTTTTAGCAATATACAAGATGGTATACAATCACAGACAGAACATTCTGGACTTTTCTAACTGCCTCACGCGTCACACGACGTGGGAGCCTCTAAGTCTAAGTATACAGTCACCCATTACAGAGTTATAACCTGGGTATTACTTTGTAAGTAACATAGTATTATATCACCTCCTCTGTTATTACCAAGCTGGGAATTGCATTAGAACTAAAATAATTCCATAATATCACCTCTTTATTAAATAAACATACTATTACTATATTACTAGTATATTACTATATACTACAATGAACGATAAATAAGAATAGCAATAAAAACAGAAACAAAACGTGGTCAAAGAGATATAGTAATTATAGTATATAGTATCTATAATATAGATTTACTCATCTCAGTAAAATATCCTGAAACCTTTCCGTTTTTGCTGTTTCTTCTGCTTTTAATTATTCGGACATTTTTATTATCCTAAAGCATATTGTGTTCCTGCGGAGTCTGCCTAGGTATCTTGTCCTGGAGCTGACCATAATCACCAGACTTTCCAGTGCTCAGAGAGAAGCTCCACTGCAGCAGATGGTGGATGAATGTTTCACTCGGGGGGGGGGGACTGTTGACAGAAAAGTAGCCGTAGGAGAATCATTGTTGTGCACTTCAGTTTTCCCTCACTGCAACTCAAACATCTATGCTCACCTTTCTCTAACCTTCAGGCTGCTACTACCTACAACCCACTACTCCCTGATACTGCCATCATATTTTCATTTGCTTTTAAAAGTTTCCTCAAGCTGTTTTCTGCTTTAAGAGAACTGAAATACTCATTAACTGATTTGGCTACGTAGCATCCACAAGAACTGTTGTACTACTGTACTACTGAATTCTTGTACTACTGCAGTGCATAATCACTGTGTTGCATTACATTAAAACCAAAAACAACAGTATAGATATGGAGCAAAGTTCAATTATTGCTTTAAATTGAAAGAAAGGAGAGAGGAAACTCCTGCACATGAAATTAAATTAAAGGAAAGAAAAGCAAAAGGATAATTAATTCCAGACAAAGGCAGTGATGCAACATTATACATACCCACTGCCATTGTGAAATAAATTAAAATTCCTTGGATTATCCATGAATGTCAGGCTAGATTAGCAAAATGGGCACACGTTTGTTGCAGTGTGTAACTTTTGGCGGTATTTTGTTGGAGTTAATATTGTGGCTCTGCCTGGTCTTCATGGACAGAGATGATGTCATATATATTTAGTATGTTGAGTCCTTCATCCGAAAACCAACTATATCAAACCTGACTGAGGGTACGTTTGTGTGTATACAGCAGCAGCACATGGGTGGGCGGAGCCAAGAAGCATTTAGCCGATAAAACAGTAGCAGTAAAAATCAGAAACTGTCCGTGAACACTTCTTTGTGTTTTTAGTCACATTTTCTGAGTGCTAGATTGTGGGCAGCTCGGCAACATCCTGAGCAGCTGAGGAGTCATGCTGGGAGCAGAGGCTGCAAACATGGTCTCCTCCAGTCTCCAATGTATTGTTTCAAAAATCTGTTAGATATGTGTTTGAATCCATGTGGTCAGAGGAGGAGAGGAACAGAAAACACAGCAAGCAATCTTTGAGTGAGGGATGATGCTCCAGTTGTAAAACATTTTGATACTGAGACAGTTTAAGTATATAATCACTTTAAATTACAATTAATTTTGTTATTGTAGACTTCAAATTAGAATTTTATATGTAGTTTAAGCAAAGGGTCAGTCTTGAAACTCCATCCACATACCCTGTGTATCCAGAGCATATAAACAACGAAGAGTGTAACAATGTGGGAGAGTGGAATAGTTCAGAGAGCAGTTGTGGGTTTGTAAAGGCCACCGTAGTTCTCTGACTTACATGTGTGATGTATTCATATTTCATATTTTTGTCATCAGCACCAGTCACTCGTTTACATGCATGTTAAAAGTCAGGTTTTAGTCAGACTAAGACAATAATTCGGTTTTCTCATGTAAACACGTTAGTCTGAATAAAATCAAGCTAGTCTTAGTCAGACTAACATACCTGGATAATGCGTTTCATAGTCCAATTACTCCTGCTTGTATACAGTTTGTCAGACTTGAGTCAGAGTTCTGCGCATGCACAAAATATCCACCCTGGTCTTTGACCTAGCAGTAGAAGGAGACGACAACACAATGGTGTCACAACAGCTACAGAGAAGACCCACTTTTGGACTGACGAAAAGACGAGATTTATCCATCGTCTTTTCCATCCATCCATTAATCCATCTCATCGTTCGCTGTTTCTTTCTCTGTGACGTAAAAGGTCTACAGGAAACTGATTCAATAGAGCGACACAGCGCTACCTATGGAGGCGGAGTCAGATGATACACAGCCAATAAATACATTTTCTCCTCCGCGTGTAAAATCAGCGTCGGAAAGTTTGCCTGTCTTACTCGGACTACAGCCTTAGCTCGATTAAACCTGACTCACCAAGCCTCTCTGTATCTTGGACCTTCTTGGACCTCTGTCATAATCATGTATCGCACTAGCTTCCGTCCCATAGAGCTCTGGTAGCTGACGTCACACAATCCCATTATGCAAGAACAAAAACAGTGCTATTTAGGTAGAAAGCAGCGCTGTTCATCAGTAGACATTCACAGTATAATCGGCAGCATATACTTGGCAATATGTCAACACGTCTCTCCAGCTGCTGTATTGCTAAAAATTTTAAATGGTGGACAGCTGTTGTGTCCCAGGATGACAAAGCAGTCAGGGACAAGCAAACAGGAGATCACCATCTTCTATTGTTGCAATGTGTAAGTGTGTAGGAGTATGATGAGAAAAAGTTTAGATGTCAGAAAACTGCAGGACTGGAATGATGTCTGCTTCAGCTGTTTCCATAGTCTGTCAGTTTCTGTGATGCATCATTTGATCACTGGATTTAAATGAATGTCACTGACGCTGTTCATTGTTGCAGAAGCTTTTCCTGCCATCATGATGCTGTAAACAAACAGTCACATGAGGCTCTGTAGAGTTATGCACGGCAAACTATAGCCACTGTGTGACAGATGTAAAAGAAGAAGCTGCGAGTTCTTAGTCTGTGCTGTCTCCCTCTGTCTTGTCAAAACCCTCATTTATCATACAGATACAGTAAAACAGTAAAAGGTATTGACGGTGAGTTGCTTATCTAAATTTAACCCCTGCTACAAGTTGACAAGAGCTCCTAAGAGATATGTGAGGGGGACGGGATGTTGCATTCATCATATCTGCCAAGATCTTTCCAGCAAGTTTGGAGGCTGAACAATTTAATTCACTCTGTGGGCCAGGTGTTGTCTGCCTGACTGTCTTTTTTTCTCTCTATTCACCGATATTTTCCCATTTCCTGGCTGTTTCGCATCTCAGTGCTCTCTATTTCCCCTGTTCACTCACCTGTAGTGACACCACACATTTCTCTCTGTTGGTATGGTAACCATCTATTTCTAACCCACACTTTGAGCAAGCCAAGCTCCAGTGTTCCTTATCATTACCTATCAAGTATTTGCAGATGCACTGGAACCCGGGCCATGGGGAAAAGACTGTGACAGCATTATTTTTTATTTTATTTTATTTTTTTCACCTTTGTCAACGATGGAGTTACATGTTTGGCTGCCTTTGTGATTTGAGTTATTTAACAGGTGCAGTTTCAAAATGCAGATATCTGGTATTTCTTTAAAAGGCTGCTCCTCCTGTGAAGTAGAATGCAATGTAATTTTGGAGACTACGGCCCTATCCACATAGAAATGAAAAGGTTTTCTTAAATCTTTTTAGGGAAATATTGTAGTACTGATGACAGTATTGTTCTTCTTCCCCCATGTAGTTTCTGCTGTTATGTTGAGAGGATTTAGAGAGGATTGATCTGTGGCACAGGAGTGTTACCTTGTTCCAGGAGGTAGTGGTGTTGGTAAAGATCCTGTTGTTGTTGTAAATGTATTTTTTGAGATCACCTCTGGCTCTGGTGTGGAGTTAGAGCGAGAGCCTGTACGAGTTCTGCGAGATCTTAAAGTAAGTAAAGGAAGATAAATGAGATCCTCTTGTCATGTGGATGTGGATGTCTCCTGCAGGTAGACATCCACATACGTATCCCTTGTTGGCAGAAGCTTACAATATCTTCATCTCCATGAACTCTAAACGCTGGAGTACATATTATGTCAGGCCTGTACGTGGCCAGTCAGTGTCGTTCCATTACAACTTTTCGCAAAATGAATCTCGCGAGACTCCACTTTTAGGATGATGGCCGAAAACATTTCACGTTTCCATGGTTTTAGAACAGTGATATCGATTGCTACTGCACTGACGTGAAGTGGTCATGTGACCCCACTACATAGTGTCCGGTGATGCGGTGACGTGCAAATGCAAAAAAAGTGTTTCCATTACACTTTTGCGATTAACTTTTATATCGACACGTCTGAAAAACCACATCATGAGATCGTAAAAATGAAGGGGTTTCCATTACCGTTTGTTTATTGCGATATTTAGGTTTTTAGGTTTTTTCTAGGAGTAATGGAAACACAACCACAACAAGACGAGACAGAATGGACCAAGCCAGGGGAAAGGCAGATAATAAGGAAAGAATAAAAGTTATCATAAAGCAAACAGAACAAACAATCTCACACACAACACAAGAGGAGGATGACAAACAACAACAGTGAAGACAGTGACAATGAATGCCAATGCACGAAAGAGGACGTTTTATGACGTCATAAAATGCAAGTGTTGCGTTCTGAGATTTTCCCACTATCAGATCCATTTTAGAAAAATACTGTTTCAGGGCTCCCAAAATGCAGCTTGGGTGTGGATGAAACGACACAATAAAGAACTCTGGCGGATTCACCTTGACTTGTTTCTGTGTGGACAGGCTCTAAGAGTTGGTACAATGTGTGCGGACGTTACTCCTTTGTTCTGCCTCGAGCCAGTTTGTGGCAAACAGTATTTGACTTGATCTGATAAACCATACTTTCTCATCAAGAATGATTATACAGTAGAACCCAAGTAGCATGAATCTGATCTCAGACTGATGCAAGGAAAGGTCCTACAGAGGTAACAAATACAAGTGTACACACACACACAGTATATCTTTGTTTTCCCTCCTTTAGCTCAGTATGTGAGAGCTAATGGATGTTAGAAACAGTGGACTGATAAAGCTGTCATGCTGCCTTCCACTCTACTTCTTTCATTCCTTTAACACAGAGTGATAAAGTAACCCCCTTTGATGGCATCTCTCCCACAAACACGCTTTTGTCTGCTAACACTCTTTCACTCACACACACACACACACACACACACACACATCAGAGACAAATAAATTGGATCCACCATGAGCTCTGGGTGAAGCTGAGAGTGGCTATTCATAGCTGCTAAACAAGATCTGCTCACCTATTCCTCTTTGTTTTATTCTGTTATGGATCTTCCACTCACTCTATGCATTATCTCTACATCTATCTTTCTCTCTCTCTCACACACACACACACACACACACACACACACTTGAATCTTCCACCTCACATACCACTAGGTCCAGTGGCAGTGCTGCGCTCGCTCTGTGGCGAAGCCCTCACTGGTGTTTCTGGCATGAGAGTAATGTCCGTTCCGGGAGTAAATTCACTTAAGGAGAAGGTTTCATTCGACGCAAGTATCAAATATGAGACTCACTTTCTTGGGGTTTTCAGTGGTCAGGAAAGAGTAATGGCCAAAAGCGTAATCGCTGCTTGAGGGCTTCTTTCTCACATGAATATCTCACCTCTTCCTCTCCTCACATACAGTATATCCGTCTCTCTGAAATGTCTCAGCAGATGGGTTTTTGTTTTTTTTGCCAAGGCTGCAGCGGCTCTCCTTCAATCTTCTGGGAGGTTTATATTGAATATCGGTGGAGTCAATGTTTGATGGGGTTAAAGGGCATATAGCTGATTCCAAGATTCGTTTTTCGTCCCAAATGGGGAAGTAAATGCAGAAAACAGTTTTTCTTTGAGAGGCTGCTGTGTTTGCAGTTTTGCTCATTTTCGTTTCAATAGAGTAACTTCAGTTCCACATGAAACTTATTGCACATCACTTTTCATTGTATGTACAAACGTTATACAGTAATAACAAGGTTGCTGACAAATGACTTTCTATGAGAGAGAGGCAGAAATGGGAGTCCTGACAGAGAGGAGATTTTCCAATAGCTCATCGAGCGGCTGCTTTACAGCTGACAGTTTTGAGGCTGATGAGAAGTGACAGCTGTAATGCCCAGGGCAAGCCGTGTGCGAGGGGCTAGGCGAAGTGAAACGGACGGTTCATGGGTGCCAGGCTCCATGGACATGTACGCACTCCAGAGGGGTTTGACCCAAAGGACGATCGCCAGCCCGATTCAGGAAGCTCCTCATTAATATACTGACAAAGGCTGGAATCAAAAGGGAAAACTATTTGAACAATGCCACCATTTAGTTTATGTGTTAGAAGTTGATGATTTACTGTAAAACAATAAACTGGTCACATACAGAGCTCAGTTTTCCACAGCTTATATCACACAGCAGCACAGTGAGCATGGTGAATGTTGAAAGTCTAGTTTAGCCTTTTGTCACTGGACGTTTTGTATGTTGCACCAGCTAAGTTAGCCTTGCATAGCGACCTGTCCAGCATTTGAAATAAGCTCAATAGGTTCTTGTGATTGCACTGTGTAATCATGTAAATCCCGCTCTTGTTTTCCTGCAGTGTTTGATCGTATTTTACTTGTGTTTGTGCTGCAGTCTTGGACAGGTCACTCTTGAAAAAGAGGTTTTAAAACTCAATGAGTTTTTTTACCTGGTTAAATAAAGGTAAATTAAAATAAAAAATAAAAATCATGGTGAACTTGACCTCTGCTTTTAACCCCTGCAGATTACACAGCAGTAGTTATCACACACAGGCAGCACGTATATGTGCCGGGGCAGCAAGTGGGGATTGTACACCTTGCTCAGGGGCACCCAGCCCTTCACCCGTCCTGGGATCTGAACTAACAACCCTCCACTTACAAGGCCAATTTATTTTCTCTTCTCCACGGACTGCGCCAGTTTCTACGTGTTACCTCTTATTTTTCCTTTTTATATATCTGAGCTGGACTCAAATGAAGCACTTTACTGGCACTTTGTTATTATTAATTATTATTTAGACTGATTTCAAAAGAAAAAAGTCTGTATTGGTCAACCACACTTAGACAGACAGACGACTTTATTAATCCCTTTGGGAGGTTCCCTCGGGGAAATGAAAAGGTGAATCATAAAAGCAGTGGCTAATGAAGTTTCATCACACAGCACGATTGTCACTGTGAACATGATTCACCTGCTGCTTTTAATCCTGGTTATGATCACAATTGTGACGCAGGTTTGTTAACTATTGTAGACTCTGTTTCCTGAACCTGAGCTTGGTCCAGAAAGGACGATTGTTGTCCGGATGAAAGCTCATCCAGTATTGATACCCTTCCCTTGTGTCTAATATCTCTGCGCAAAACTCCATTTCCTCTTCCTGCCGGCAGCAATTGATCACCTCTTTGTCTCTCGTTGCTGAGCCATCTGTTAGGAGAACAATTTTTCTGTCACTGCAGATTGTATTGAGGCTATCAATCAGCCTGACAGATAGAGAGTTCCGTACACTAAATGGACAAATACATGGATGCTGTCGACAGGTTATATTGCACTGTGAACCTGAACCTGCATCCACAGATGGATGAAAAATGCACAGACCACACTTCCCCTGCACTAAGCACAGCCTGTTTAAACATTTGGAGATTTTGGCAAATAGCATTGATTTTCCTCCAAAACGAATTAGAGGACTCAGCAGCATTGATGGCAAACAAAGCTTTACAGAGCTTGGCTGCCATTGTACGATGTTAATAGCCTGAAGTGTCGTTTGCCCACCAACAGAAAGACTGAGGCTTTTTTGTATTTCATCGTCTTTGTCATCCTCAGTATAGAAAAGTAAGAGAAAACACCTGTAACGGAATGTGTTTCTTCCCTTTCTACGTTTTTATGTATGTCCATCAAGGACATCAGTCACTGCTAAATCAAAGTAATGACACACAGTTAATGTGCTCCCTCTTTGAATTTCGTCTCACGTATCCTCACTTGTCTTGTTTTTCTTTTAATTATTGTTCCCAGATGTTTGTTTTGATAGCTCCTACTCAGGAAGATGAATAAGAGTTTACAGGAAAATGCAATAATGACGGCAAACAGAAGAGACAGACACATCAGGCAAACATTACTGCCCGTATTTAAGGCACATCTGCTTTTTTAGTGCCTACATTTCTATCAAGCCTGTCTACGGAATAAAGCATAGCACCTCTACCGTGAAAAACAAAGCATTGTCATTTTGATACATTGTACGCTTCATTTGAGGTACAGTGTGATGGATGCTGGGTCACTCTCCCTCTTAAAGCAGAGCAGAGAAATTACAACTGCAATTTCAATTTGTTTTTTAGCTTTTCCAAGCAACTGCTCACTGTTTCCCTCCTCAATTTGATTAATACCTGAACTCTCAAGCGGCCATTGTAATAAAGTCAAATGAGGTCTTGAATAGCTGAGGCTTTGTAGAATCAGCAGTGGATAATTGAGGAGGTGGATGTCTCAGGTGGGGGCTCCATATCTACTCTCTGCCCTCATGACAGTGAAAAGTGTTTCACTTGTTCTGTTCGGTGGAGTTAGTGAAGTTAAGTTCACTTGGTTTGAGGCTCCCTGCTTTACACATTGTTGTATGTTTGGCGGCTGGGAGCTCATGCTCAGTTTTAAAGGTTACAAAGCTGTTGGTTTGGAAGAAACACGTCTGATCACTGAGCGCGTGTTCACTTTGTCTCCTGAGTCAGAAGTCAAACTACACTAACAAGCCACTTTATTAGGTACATTTTAGAACACTTAAAGTGACAGGACTGGCACCTGGTTTGGTTTAACACATGTGCTCGAAAGTTAACATGACGTGCACTCAGATAGATAGTGTTGCCTTTTGTATAGTTTCAAGCCAGTCTGGTCATTCTCCTCTGACCACTGGTATCAAAATGACCTTTTCACCAGAAAAATGTTACTCACTGGCTATTTTCTCATTCATTCTCTGTGAACTCTACATGTTGCCATTTACTTTCTTTAGGCGTGTTTCAACTTAGTGGCACGGTTTGATTTGGTACGTATTTCTTTTTTCATTTCCATTAGGAATAGAACCAAGATTACCATCCCATGGTGGGGGCTAGACGGCCTCCACTCACAATAGTCAACTGAACTGAGCGACAGGCAAATGATAATGAGCGACAGGCAGATGTTGACAATGCTGCTGAGAGCATAATGTCTATGTAAATATATGGAAGTCGAAGTCAATTTTACATAGCACTCACTAAGAAGAAGAAGAAGAAAGAAACAAACAGAAGGTGCCAGCAAATAGCAGCCAGTCTGTTGTGCCACTGGGCTACTGTTCTCAGTCCAAACGTAAGCCTGATCCAGGGCTTTTCCATTCCAAGATGGACCGTACGCCTTGAAACGCGGTGTGAGAGTGAGAACGTTGTGTCACTAAGCACCTCACTCAGCGTCAGATTTCACTACCAGGCCACGCCCCCTGCACTTATCCCCACCCTCCTCTTTGGGTGGAGTTAGCTTCAGAAGAAGGCTTCAGTTACACTTTTAGCAAGAGGTAGAGGTACAAATGAAAATGAATTTTGGAACTTCTACTTTGACTACTATATATTCATGGTAATAGAAAGATCATGGTTACTCTATGGTAGAAATGTTACACTTTCATTTTTCAGAAACTGTCAAAAAAACTTCCCTAGAATTCAAAGTAAACATCTGTGGGCTTGAACAATGCTTGGCTGCACAGCAGAGTTGTGTTCATCCCAACCGTAATGCAAGGTTGCCAAGAATGTGATTTTCATTATATTGACAGAATGTGACGTGACAGCTTTTCAGATCTGCATGTGAACCTGAAATAATCAGATGATAAAAGCTTTGTCATGTCAGCCGGAATTTATTTGTATATTTATTTTGTAAAACAAAAATGTAAGAGGAGTTGTTTGGAATCACTCAGCTGGCCATGTTATTGGTTTTATGCTCATATGCACACTCCACATATTTTTATTTTCACTGTTACGAAACATCTAGTGTCTATTTTCGGTTGAGTTAATGTTCTCTTGTACTATTTGCTTTATACAGTTTCCCCTCGAAACTATTTGTAAAAAAAAAATAAAAATACATGAGAGCCACACTTGTAAATGATCAGCACATTTAATGTCTTGCAGTTCAATAAAAACACCTTTGTTCAAAGCTTTGAAATAGAAGCATACATTTCAGCAGAAGCTGGCTGTATTACAGGCTACAAGACCTTCAGCATCCGTTAACCTTAATGCTTCCAATCATACTGAGCAGCATTTGGTCCATTTTAATGACATACAATCATCACCATCTCTTCAGAATATTCCCCATTGAGCTTTTGCTTCCCACTTGACTGAGTCACAGTGTGCAGTCACCACCAGGAGGCTAAATGCTCTGCCTTCTTTTATTCCTGCTCACCATTTTAGACAAAAAGATACAGAAAGGAATGGATTAGGTGACCTGTGGGTGGGAGGCTGCCAATGAGACGACCCCTAAAGCTAACAGGTGCAACTGGAAGGCAATTCAGTGACAAACAAGCTGCATGGATGAACATAAAAGGTTCAGCTCTCGACGTATCCCGTACTATGAGTAAATTGAATGGAAATGATTAAATGTTTTCGCTGCAGTGTGCAGAGGTTTTTGTGATTTTTGTTATTATTCTGCCTCTGTTTGAGTTTCCCGAACACAAACAATGCAATCTGATTTGTATGCTGTGTGTGGAAAACAGACTCTGTCAAGCAAAACTATCAGACCTGATAGATCAGCGTTTGTGTTTTCACTTCTCAAAACTCTTCATTTGTGGCCTCGTCACTTGTCGCTGTTGCCTGAGTTGACCTGAAACAAATCACTTCCATGCGTCGTTATCAGGTTTTATAGTGTGATTTGGATCTGAAAATTGCAGGAAACACTGAGTTAACTAATAACAGTTTAACTAGATGTTTGTGAGTGATGGTGCAGAGAATTCAGGAGAAAATGTAGGTAAGGTAATTGGGTTGATAAAGTAATGAATCTCCGATGCAAATGCTCTCTCTGCAGTTTATTAATAATTTGACTTTATTTTTTACAGCAGATGGTTATCTGCACTGTGTGTCGGTGGAAGACTTGCCTGTCACACATGTTGTCTGGAGTCAGACAGATTCCTAATGACAGGCGATGATGGCAAACGACAAGGGCATGAGTACATTTAATTAACATCGTCTCATTGTGCTCTGGTGATTTTTTTTCATCGTAAATGTGTCACATTGATGCTTTTATTACCAGCAGAGGGAGGTTTGTGGATGAGGTGAATGATGGTTCTTCCTCTGGTTAGCGATGTCATTGTTAATCGTCTATAAACTCCGGATTTAATGGGTTTTTTTGAGCAGAGGGAATGTGTTTGATTGGCATTCACTCCCGGGTCAAATTACAATGCAAAGCTTCAGCTCTGATTGGAAGACCCTGAAGAATAAGCTAATCTCTTCTTCATCTTCTTTATTTTTTGCAATGATGCAAATCCCTGCATCATTTCCAGCACCAACGTCATGACGTGCATTCAACTTGCAGCCGTTTCATGGAGCCATTAAAGTTTGATTACCATGAAATGTAAAATCAAAATGCAATACAGCGAGGTGATGGAGCTTCTTCTTAACCGAGGCGTAGTCACGTTGCTCCGCAGTGTTGTTGTTGTTGTTTTCTTCTTTTTCCTCCGACTTGTTTTGTTTTCGGCAGGTTTCTGATGCATGGGTGAAAAATACACCACAGAGCAGACCAACCACTGGCAATGGGAATAGTGTTAATTACCTTATTTTGAGGCTCCACATCAAAGAAATTACAAGCACATAACAGAATCAAGGCTTTGCAGCAGACTTTTTGCAACAAAAAAACAAGATTATAATCAAAATAAAATAAAATTGGTGTAGCCGTCACTCACACACAAAATACTACACTATAAGCACATTGTCTCACGAAAACAGGCTCGCGGCTCTTTTGTGGACCTTTGTGTTTGAATTAGGCTTTTATATAAGCTCTCTCTCTATATGCATATAAGATAACTAGATATAATATCCTCTCCACCCACTGGTGGAGTCTGAAAAACCTGACGAGAGCTGAGCTGCAGGTGACGACTGCTGCTTGTCTCCTGCGCTTGAACTCGTCATTGTTAATAATGATGGCCACTAATGCAAAGTCAAAAAACTACTTGTTTTAACTGATGGGTATCAGGATGTAAAAGTTGTCACTGAGGGAGGAAAGGTGGAAAAGTGTCGAGTAAAACAAGACAGAGTTGGAATTATATGCCACTGGTATTCATTTCAAATTCCCACAGGTCCAGAACATTTCCTCAATCAAAGCTCCAGAACATAATAGTAGTTTGATTAAGTGACAATTACAGCCTATTTGAAATGTACCTAAGCATGTACCTAAGAACTGACATTTAAATTCAAACTATGTAAGTACATGAAATAAAAATAGCAGAAAATCAATTCATCGATCATTTTACAATTCACAACTCTCTTTAAGTCCATAATAACAATATAAAGCAACTCTTACCAGTTCACTCCAAATGCAAAATAATTCACTTTATGAACTTGACTTTTAGATTTAGTTCATCATTTCAAATCCTATCCAAGTGCAACAATCCTGAGGAAACACAGCATTGACCCCTAGGAATGTTACTGCAGCAGCATTTGCACTTTGCAGGAGTTGTAGTTGAGTTGCCTTCTCTGTTTCATACAGGCCGTGTATCAGGGGCAGCAGTGTTGGCCTTTTTTAACAAACACAGTATAAACATATTAACAAATAGTCTAAACTGATACTCAGCAGCTCGGACACACTCCAGGGTTACACGCTATTCATGCAATTAAACAGAAATAATACTTTTCACTTTGAACTGAAGGGTTTATAAATGTGTACATCTAAAATGTGCATCTTAAAGTCCAGTGCATAATAAATTCATTTCACATTCTCTCTCTCTCTCTCTCATAGACCTGGATTTCCTGGAACTCTAGTGCCATAAATACTAGAAAAGCTGCACTAATTGAAAACAAATGCTTTGTCAAAACATGGCAGTAATCAATGATTCAAAGGTTGTGAGTGTCGGTCCAAACAGGACAGCATCTGGGTCTGTATCCGGACCACGGTCTGCCTTCTGTTGACCTTGGTGTATGTCATGTTTTCTAACTCAGTAAATCTCAGCACCGTAGAATATTTTTTTTCTATCTCTCTTCAGGAGAAAGGAATCTGAAGGTCTCAGTGTGAGTTTCACAAAATGGCGTTGAAGCTGGTGCGTGAAGATAAGATCTAGGCCAAAGCTGTTTATGTCACAAACTGATTGTCCTCGCAGGAAAAAACTGCAGGGCGTCCAACTGTGAAGCTGAGATACAGTCAAAGGCATTACACGGGAGATAGGGCTTCATTATGTCGGAGCCAAGTGTTGCTGGCCTCAAGTGAACATGGTGGGAGGCAACTGTTATTGTCTATGGAAGAAGAAAAAGATCCTGTGACTTCTTCAAGGGACAAATTCAAGTGAATAGTAGACCCTCCCCACGTGCCTGCATGCAGTCTTATATTATGAATCAATTCATAATACAACATAATTCCCCCTAACATGAGGGGGTGTCTTCTCCCCCTGAAAAAGTGCATCTGTTTACAAAAATATGAGCAAGTGTAACATTCCTGATTAGCGTCAATGAAATGGATCCGAAATGTGTCCATGACATTGATCTTCATGATTTTCAAGTTTCATCTCCAACAAGACCACAAAATCTAACGTTTATTGTCCTGCACAAGCTCTTATCTTTCTTTCACCTTCTTTCACCTTCAGTTCAAACCTCATTCATTTTTCTCTGTTTGTTGCTGGTGAGTTTACCAGCCTCGCAGTCAAGCTGCTGCTAAGAGCAGATCAATGAGGGGCTATTCTTTACAGTAGATTCCTCTGGTGGAGTGCTCTTCTGGACGGCCTCCAGCACAGTCTCACTCTCAAGTCGTCTGATCTTCACAAAAGCCCTTGGCACTGCATGGACACAAGCTTTTTGTCCTTCAAGCCCCCTGCTTGTGTTCCTCTACTTGTTTGGTTACAGTTGCACATGAAGTATATTTAGATGATGGTGATGTGAGTAAAAGACACTGAAATCATTAAAGTCTGTTTAGTTATTTTTGTTCTTTTGTATTGTTTAATACTTAATATCTTTAATACTACTGCAGCACTTTGGTCAACTGCTGTGGTTTTTTAAATGTGCTTTATAAATAAAATTGGATTGGATTTTTCATCCCCGTCTTCCAATACTGAAAAAAATAAATAAAGTAAATGAAGTGAAGAGATAGGTGAGATGTCTTGCATGTTCAGGCGTAGGACAGGGTTTTCATTTTAACACCAACTGATTAGTTTTTATATCTGTGAGTTCTGCATCAGGAAACTCATGAATATTATATATTTGTTTTGTTTTTTTAAAAGCTGTTTACAGCTGTGGACACCAAACGCAAAAGAGCTCAAAGACAAAAATGTTTGTTTGAGAAAGCACAGGTTACACGGTGACAACCACAGTTATGTCATTCCACAGTCCGCACTTGTCAGCACGTTGAAGACTCACCTGTGTCACCCAAACTCTGTATTGTGGATATTGTTTTGTTTTTTCCGTGGTCAAAAGATTACAGACTATTTGCGGAACCAAAGGCGAGAGAATTGATTCAGTCGCTGAGGTTAAGGGAAGGAAAGAGCAGAAAAGAAAGCAGATAGGGAGTCACTTTCCTTTCAAAAGCTGTATTTGAGCATGTGGCTGATGGGGTCTTTGTCAGTGTGAGTTCGGAGTTGTGGTGAAAAAACACTCTTAGTCTCCTACACCACTATGTGGAGAGGATGGTTTCCCCCACCAGAAGATCAATGGGAGTCTTTTACTGAGTGGATCAAAGGCCTACATTTACTTGTTAAAACACACTTACACTTTCTGCCTAAAGAACAGAACGCTCTTTCAAACACAGCAGGAGAGCACTTTATGCAGTTTTTTTTTTTTAACGGGAGCGTGTTGTGTCCAAAACCTGAGTCCATCAAGTTAAGTCCATCAGTCTTTTGTTTGTCAACAAACATCGATGTATAGTATGTATGACGTTAGTTATGAGCATCAGACGTTGAATCAAACGATGTTTGGTCAAATTTATTAATAGACACAAATGTCGTCTCACACGTGTCTCTCTGTCTGCCTGTTACTTGACAGGATTTAAACTTGTCAGGTGACTTACCTGTGCACTGATGTGTGCAACGCCCACTTTGGTGGAGATATTGGTAGAACTAAATTTGAAAATCTCCCACAGTGCACCAACAGATATTCCATTCATCTGTCTGTCCCCCATGTGTCTGTCAAACGGTTCACTTGACAGGCTTCAAACTTGTCAGGTGACTCACTGAGGGCAACGGTATGTGCAGTGCCAACTTTGGCATTGTTTGGTGAAGAAATGCAAGATACATTGGTAGAAATGTGAGAGAGATATTGCTTAAATCATCACTTTGGCCACCCTCCTACAAATGGAGTGAGTGCTGTTTTCTCCCTCATTTCAGTGTTCTCATTATAGTGCACTAGGGTGTTGTATAATACCCTGTAATATAATACTATATAGCACAGTCATACTCAAGGACTGGGTCACACAGCTGCCACAAGAGATTTCTTTGGGGTCGCCAAATAAAGTTGCAAAATGTTTTTCAGCATCTTAATAACTTTCAAAATCATGTTAGGTGTTGCAGAAAAGGGTGAAATGAGAGTCAAAAACCAGTTATATTATGCACATATTTGATCTTGTTGTGATTTCTATAAGAATTGTTGTCGCGATATAACTCTGATCTAGCGGTTAACGTTCATAACTGCAAAATTAACATATAAGGTCTATAAGAAGACTTGGTTTATTGTTTCATTCAGTAGATGTGGTTCATATGGGAGTGGATACATATGCATGAGAAAGAGTCAGGATCCGGGCCAGCGACTTAACGCTCTGGAAATACTCTGATGTATGGGTCTATGTTGGATCTATGTGTGGTTCACAGGAGTTTATTGGTTGGGGGTGGGGGTTGTGAATGTGTGTGTGTGGGGGAATGTTTTCCAACTGTTGGACAAACATAATAAAGTCTTATCCATCCATTTCCTTTGGCAGCCATTTTTGGCTCAAAATTCAGTGAAAGTAGTGATTTTCTTTTTCTGTTCAGATGCTTAGTGAGGAGGATATTAAATCTTCTTATGACAATTCATTATTATTATTATTATTAGACCAAACAGGTTTTGGAGGAGGGTCCCTTCTTGATGATTGACCAGTCTGTGTTTTGACTTTAATTTCTGTTTCTGTTTCTGTTTCTTTTCTCCGCAGAGGGATCCCAGGAAAGAAATGTGGCGCCATAATCTTGAGTGCAGAGGAGCTCAGCAACTGTCGAGTGAGTGTCTATCTATCTGTCTGTCTGTCCGTGTGTCTGCCTGTGTCTCGGTCTATCCACTCATGGCATTAATAGACTTGCAGCAGCCCTCAGACTATAACAGAGCAGCTGTTCTCGCTCTGCAGAGCGACCTGCAGTGAAATGGCTCAGCAACAGCGTGAGACTGGTGGATGCTTTGGATGTTTAACTGGACTCCAGTGCACATCTGATTAAAGCAGGATATTGAAAACAGAGAGTGGTGCAGATCAAACGGTAGAGATAGGGAGATATAGGTGGGGTAGAGGGAAAAGCAAAAAAAAAATGTCCTGATGAAAATGAAAGTAAACAAGACATGATGAGATGGAAGGAAACGGTTATATGTGCTTTGTGGGGACATTTTGACCTTGTGAGGACATTTTGACCTTGATGTGTCCTCAATAACATATAAAAACAAGTTTGTGTGTGTGTATGGACCTTTTCTGGTATAAACAGTAGTCCTCATGGACACTAAAACCTGGTCCTAATGAGGTAGAATCTCATTTCTGAAGTTTAGGGTTAAGATTTGAAAACAGTGTCCATTATCATTTAAAACAGGTGCTGTAATCCCACATTGCAAATTGGCAGCTAAAGTAAAGGAGATATACACTTATACTCCATGGTAACCCTTTGAACACAGAGCATTTCGGCTGCTTTTTTCCTTTACTATGTTTAAATGTACATTATATACAGAAGCTATAAGAATATGGAATAAATAGTGTCTTATATCCTTTTTTAAGCACAACCTAAAGGCAATCTGATGAAACTATATAAACACACCTGAGCAAAAAGCACTCATGTTTAAAATCAGATTGAATTTGTGAAATTTATCTAATGTATATCACTACTAAAAATTTGATATAAAATGAATCATAACTTTGACTCAACAACACAGAAGAAAGTGAAAAAACCCCACATTTTTTAAAGCCTGGATATGTATGACCACTAATTGTTAAGTAATGAACCTATTTCATTAGTTTTCATGCTTTAGCTACAGGTGGTGGAGATTGAAAGTGAAATTTGAGTTAGAATTAGTTATTTTTGCATGGACATCAATTAATGATCACACATCAGTAGGAAAATCAATCCCTCATTGCACCTGGGGGGGAAATAAAAAATCTGCCTTGGCCGGTTGGGGTGAAAGGATAAATGGGGGAGCATAGTAGAGGTGGTAAACAACATATAATGCCTAACAAACTTGAAGAGGCTGTGTGCAGCGATACTTTCAGTGTGAAGCAGAAATTGCTGCCACTCTGATCCACTCACTCGGGCTGTGCAATGATGCTCATTAAATGGCTTCAAACTAATGACATCACATAAATCAGAGAATTCCAGTGGATTCAAATTTGGCAAGAAAAGTGGGAAGTAAGGAGTTGTCTATTTAAGAAGAATCACTCTGGATACACACAATCACACAATCACTGAGGATCTTTAGAAATTCAGCTGTGCGCTAAATTACAATAAAAACACTAAAGCTCTAATTTATTATCGTCTGTCATGTTAATTTTTCTTTCCTACAGGGTTGGTTGGTGTTTTACGGCAGTTGGCAACAGTAATGTTGCATTACTGCGTTCTTCTGGATTGAATCATTCATTCTCTTTCACGTCGCATGTCATTTCCTCGCCCTTTTATCTGCCCAACCTCATCACCTTTAATTGAGCTACTTTATTTTTTTCCACCCATTCTCTATTGATCCCTTTTCCACATTTAACTCCTGGAGGCAAGAACACGTCAGCCCTCGCTAATTCATGCCAGTGCACTGGTTACAGTGCATTTACTACCTCCTCCAGCTTATCACCCACACACACACACACACATGCATGCGCGCTGCTCTTCACTAATGCCACAAAACACTCCTTCATTACTTCCCTGAGGGTGTAAATGTGTCTCTACCTAGCCTGGCCCCGCTCTTTAAATATTGATACTCTGATTCTCTCCACATTAGCAAATTGCTGTTGATCACAGACCTTTGCAAGAGTGGGTCTTCATGCCAGAGACGTCTAATGAGTCGAGCATAGATACATATTTAATATCCCCAGCACATTTCTTCACTGTGAATGCTTCAGTGTGCTTATCAGTACCTCAGGGATTCTTCTGCGCCGTCCCTCTATCTCCTTATTCAAAGCAGATATGTTTCCATGCTCAGCTCTGTGAATAACATGTTCAGTAAAATGTCTACTGAGCAGAAGCAAACCCCGCAAAACATTCATGCTGGGATGAGGTGGGATGAGTTCATGAGCTTTAGCTGATGACAGGATTGTTGGGTTGATTGTTTAACTGATTGTGGTCCATTTGGATGAGCAGAGTTTTCATTCAAATTATAGTTTTATTTTTCTTATCACGTAGTTAAGTACCTTAAAGAGATTTAAGGTTCCGTTTTTACCTGCTTAGGGATGATTGGATGTAAATTAGCTCCATTCTAGTGCAATTATTTATAATTGCACTAGAATGTTTGTAAAAATAAACAATAGAAATTAAATGTATTTAAATATGTGTCCATTAGGAGTTAATGTGCTGGGATTATGTGAATTAACTTAATGCTCATTTAGGCAATTCTATTTATAATAAAATGTTGAAAAACTACGGTGGCCTTGGAGTGCAAACCATTACTACAACTCAAATCCCAAAACAAATGAACAAAACCATGATTCTTACAGAGACACGAGTTAATTCTATAAAATAAATAAAAAGTGTTAATGTCATTCCACAAGCCATGTCTGGGCAGTGTGTATGTTAAATAGTATGTTAAATATAGAGTCACTTGCGGCATTTGGTACATTCCCTATCTATAAGGACTGCGGCTTTTGGGATTTGTAAAAAATGTTTCACATTTTGTAGTGATGGTTTGCACTTCCAGGCCACTGTAAACCAGTTCATTGAATACATTTACATTTCGGTACATTCCCTATTTATCACCAGTGTTACAAATACTAGTACTGCTCAACAGAGCGCATTTTCAGACCAAACAGATGGAGAAAGATAACATCAGCAACAAACACCACCACAAGCTAAACACTAATGTATTTCGCAACCTCCCCCGAAAAGAATCTGCGGATCCTCCTGAACCAGCGTCTGAAAATGACTGAGTGAGTGTTTTAAAGGGAACGAAACAGAGTAGGAAAATGAGATTTGCTCTTCTGAGTGGGGGGCTTGTGTCGAATGGCAGAAACGTGGTGTGTTTGTGTCCTCCGGGTGAGAGCAGGAACACAGATAAAGTTCCTCCCGCAGCAGGAGTGGAGTGTGTCAGAGAGTAGAGTGTGTGCTCCCTGGCTGTGTGTGATAAAGACTCAGAGAGGACACTGTGGTAAGACGCACACCGGCATTACAATGGGGACCCTGCATTATGCACAGAAACACTCCTGCTCTCACTCATACACACCCTCACAACCCTCTCGCATGTTCTTTTGCTGATTTGCCACTCGGCGCGCTGCCAGACACGAGGTGCAAGCTGCAACATTAAAAAGCTATTAAGCTATCATTAGTGGCACCATAGCTGCCCAGTGTAAGGCCCTGGGCTGTGAAAACAACACCAATCTACCGTTATAGCATCTGAATGTACGGTAATGAACCCACTGTGTTTCAGAGATTAGCTTGAGCCCATATGCTTAAGATAAGACAGATCCTGTCCCTATACTGCCACCACACAGGGGAAGACAAGAGCAGGCTATAACACTGTTATATTTTAATATTCAACATTATGTCATAAATATGTCCCACTTAAGTCAGAATTTCTCATTCTCATTCTTACAGCGCAAAGTCATAACCTCAGTTCTCACACTCGGCTTCACTTTTCAATGTCCTTTGTCAGATGAGAGGCTGATAAATCCTGGATCGTTTTCTCCTTTTATCCCTGATCCTGGAAACCATCTTCAGTCCAAATTCAAACTCATCCCTTTAAATCCTTTAAACTGAAAGGTGATATACAAAAAAATATGTACAACAGTGACCTTCAGCATTTAAAAACTTAAACACCACTTAAAACATTGTAGACTGTTAGGTGTCATAGTTTCTGAAACACGGTAGGAGCTGCCCGACTGTCCCAGTAGATTATTAATAGATATTGAATAAACATTATTTGGTTAATTTCCATGTGTAGGGAACAGACTGAACCTGAAGGAGAGGCGGACAATTATCACATGAAGAGTAGAGACAAAAAGGACAATAGTGGGCTGGAAAAATATTATAAGAAAGACAGAGAGTGTTGGATAACCTTTGCTGAAACTTTTACTTCCTTGTCTGGGAGAAAGTTGTCCACACTGACATTTGTCTCCAACTTCCTTGCCTTTATCCGTCTATATTTTAATGCATCTTGACCCTAATTGTTCTTCTCCTCTGGTTGAGACATTAGTGAGGGAGATAGTTTAGATGTTTAGGTTCGATAACGTTCTGCATATTTGACCCACATCAGCAACAAGTAGAAATTTTAATTATCATACGATTATTTCAAACACGTTTCCTTAATCTCTGATGACATATCATGGTCATTTTATGGCTTTCATTTCTAATATATCTCCTTGATTGATTGATAAATGAATGTCGAATTATTGTTGTTTTCTTCTTCTTCTACTAATTGTTTCATGTTGTTATTTTACTAACTTTGTCTGTGTCTTGTTTAGTTCTCACTTGTAAATGATATTTCAATCTGAGTGTGAGTTCAGATAAAGGATAAATTAGATGGGCCACACGGTGGTGCCTCACTGTTGTCTCACTGCAAGAAGGTGAGAGGTTCAAATCCCAGTTCACATATCGAGTGAATGAGGATACGGCAGCTGAAAATGAATTGATAAACAGATTTCAAAAATTGGGGTGTGGTCAAACTTTTATGTTTTGTGATAAACAGCTGGTAGAGAAAATGCAGACTCAGGATTATTTATGAGAGAAAATTCCCGCAACAAAGAAAGAAGCTGATAAAATGAATCCCCCAGCATCTGCTGCCAGTCTTTGATTTATCTGATGTGTTTACTGTGTTATTTTTTTATGGTATTTGTTATTTTTTTATGTCCACAATAGCTTTCACACACACACACACACACACACACACACACTCTGCAATAAAAGCCCTCGTAAAGATGATCAACCACTGTGCATAAAGCATTTTATCAGCTGATTAATTGTTGCCAAGCTAATTATAATAGCATGTTCTAGTCATTAAGTATGAAGACCACAGCTGCTGCATGTGACTGCAGTCAGATCTTTGTTTACACTGCGTTGAGGGAGCCAGGTGATGTGACATGTTCATTTTCAATTTCATCATTTACTTTGGTTATTTCTGAACAGAGAAAGTGTTGTTGCTCACAAGACCTTGATGGATGGACCATGGGGACGTTGTATTGGTCTATACTAGTTTGAAAAGACAGAGAAATGAATGAATATTAAAGAAAATAAAGAAATAATTTAAATTAAAGAAAGAAAGAAAGAAAGAAAGATCTCCAAACAACGTAACAGTGTCAGATACATGACAAAATATGTGAAATATAGAAAAAAAACAATCAATATTATTACAAAATAAAATGGAAGAATACAACACACATAATTCAGTCCATACCAATCAATAAAGTATACTGTGCAGATTGTGCAGTGACATGAGGGAGCAGAGGTTGTAATAATACAAGGCCAAATCAATGCAGTGCTGTTTTTATTTGATCTTATTTACCCTGTATATTGTGCAAGAATCCATGTGAAAAGAGATAAGTTTTACTGTCCAGCAAACTGTCTTAACAGTGAACACTGAACATACATCCACAACTTAAGTTTATTAGGGAATGTAATTGGATATCATCATAATTATTCATGTAAACTCTGTGACTGGATGTATTTTTGTCTTGAGTTGATTTTGCAATTTTCTTTACAATTACACCTGAACCAGAACCAAGAAGGATTGAACATATAAGCATATGGACATGGACATTAAACATATCCACTGTAATCACAGTAATATGACATCAATGTGAAGTTACAGTAATACGAGAATATACTGCTAAATCACAGGAATATACTGTATGGTACTGTAAACTTGAAGTTATAGATATAGTACTGGGAATGTAAAGTAAAAAATACACACAGTGTAGTAGCCAGTAATCTACTGTGAATGTACAGTCAAATATTTTACAGTGTACTCTAAATCACGGTAATATGATGCTCTGTTACATATGTAGTTGGAACTTGGAACGTCCCAGTGACCTCAGATTTTGAACTTGGAAACTCCAAGTTTGTGCACAAATGCAACGTAGAATATGGCATAACTGTCAATTTACAGTAACTGAGTGCAAAATGATACAGTAATCTAAAGTAAAACATACACACAGCAATGTGCTCTGTAGACAGTAATTTACTGCTCTTTGTTTTTTTTACAGTGAAAATAAACACTGTCTTAAATTGAGACCGATGTTAGATTTGGATAAATCACGTAAATAAACAGCCCTTAAAGCTATGTTAGAAAAAGAGAAAAAAGCCCAAAGCAGAATGTGCTTTCTTTGTTTTTGACATATCTCTGAGGGTGAAATGCACTGGAAGCATCTGATGCTCCCCAGATGCTGTGACAGGTATCAGAAGAAGTTAGTTTGACGACCATTGCTTGTGCTCAAATTAGACTTGGTAAGCAGCCGCCAGTGATGTTGGCTGTGCTGCTGGTGGGCGGATGTTTGTATGATAGTTCGGGGTTATGATTCCTGCATACTGGAGCAGAACACACACACACACACACACACACACGCACCAGTATTTGTGGACCATTAGGCCGTGTTGATAGATAAAGCTGGAGTGCATTGTCGGCTGACTGCCATAGTTCATAGAGAGCATGTGAGCAGGTGACATTCAAACATCACAGACTGAAACAACAGCATCGTCCTCACACAGATAAGGATTGTATATTAAAAAATAATTTCTGTGACATGATTCATCATGAAACACTACTCTGAGCCTCCGGTTCTATTTCCCAGCAGCACTTGTTAACAGGTTTATGTGTGTTTGTGTCGAGCGTGGACAGCATCTGTGTTTGAATGTTAGCAAATACAACTGACCCACATATTACTCTGAATCTGCAGCCAATCAGATTGAGGTCCAGAACTACCATTTACTCTCACATTCACACAGTCAATTAGATCTCTCTGATTCATCTCCACTTGTCCATGTGTGTGTTTCCCTGCAGGACAGTGCCTTGATGCAGTTCTGTGCCAACAAGCTGGACAAGAAGGACTTCTTTGGGAAGTCGGACCCTTTCATGGTCTTCTACAGAAGCAACGAGGACGGAACGTGAGTGTTTGTTGTCTTTTAAATATGGTGGAATATGTAAGTACAGCAGATTATTTTTGGCACACATTTTGGAATACATGCAAATAAATCTTTAAAGTACACTGTTATGTAAGTGACACAATGGAAGGGCATTGCAATCTCTTAAGGGAGCTCATTTTTTGCTGCAGTATGAAAGTCTGAACAAAGTAGATGTAATAACAATTTAATTTATATAGCACTTGTTAAACGAAGCAAACAAAGCACAATAGGAAACTGAAGGACAGAAAAAATAAATAAAACAAATAAAACAAAAAATATACACCAACAAGCAAGTAAGAGTGAATATAAGCTCAAAATAATAATTCTTTATTATTTTCAAAAGTTGCAATCACCTTGTGTGCACAGACCATAAAAATTTAAAGCAATAAAACAAAACACATGAGAAAGTATTAAATGGGTGACATCACAGAAAGGCAAGTCTATAAACATGAAGATAAGAATAACGTAAGAAAAGTGCTTTTTTAAACAAAGAATATTTATATATATACATATATATATATTCAATAAAAGGCAGAGATTTTGAAAACACCGGATAAAAGGGCCAATTTTTAAAGAGAGCCAACATGAAATGTGGAAAATGAATAAATGTCAAATTCCTTCTTTGTCAGAAGCCTCGGTGAATTAACTAAGATATATCAACAGACCTTGCATACCTGATGTTGTTTGGTGCATAGAAGGTAAAAAGCAGCTTCTCTGTTGTTTGTGTGGGATAAAATAAAAAAAAAAACAGCCTTCAAAACTGGAAGTTTACAGACGTTACCAGCTGTCAGCTGTCAGTCATCACTGGTGTCCACCCACATCTGCTGTGATTTATCATCCATTTCCATCTAAATTAGAAGATAATTCCCAAAATTGACATCATGTTCTATTGAAGACATGAAACTAACGAATGACACTGACGTTAAGTGAAGTAGAAGCTCACTTTCCACACTAATTCTATTCAAACTGCAACCAGTGGAGTCATTATCTGGTGGCTTTTTCTATTTTGTAGATATAGTCTACAGGAGTTTGCATGTTCTCCCTGTGTGTGTGTGGGTTTTCTCCCGCAATCCAAAAAACATGCAGATTTGGAACAGAGATATTACACTTGCATCACCCAAGCTCTTTACCAACAAACGGACCTGAATCCAATCCAAACAAACTTCCGTGTTGGTTTTCACTTCAAGACAATGTTTATTATTACATGGAGCAGAAAGCAGATGGCTAAATTGGGAGCAAATGAGAACTATATGCTCATTTTCCCTGTCCTCCAACTGAAACTGAATGGGTCATTTTGGTCAACCATTGAATAGTACCTATTTTTAGTGCCCCAGTATTTTTCAACTCAACTATGCACAAGTATTAGTGAGGTTAGGGTTAGTTAAGTGTGTGAAAGTCTGTGGGAGTCAAACCCATGTCAATTACTCCATAGCAGTACAAAGCTTAACCACTCAGCCAACTGCCGGTGGAAACCCAACTGAAGCTACTTGATGATGATACACCCAAGGTACCAGATTGCCGTTATTCATACGACCACTAGGGAAGTGTATACCTCCTCACCCTAGAAACCTGAAGACTACGACCACTTATTTCTTATATGCAGTGCATGCCATTAGCAGACCTCAGTGTTCTTGCTAGGTGATAAGGTATTAAAAGATCTGAGATGTGAGAAGGTGTTATTTTCTTTTGAGCTTTGTGTGAGAGTTACAGAGCCTTAGAATCAACTCCAAAAGAAGTGGAGAGCCAGTGCAGGGAGGCTAAAACAGGAGTCGTGTTCTGTCTTTGTAAAAGTCTACGCTTTTACAAAAGTGACATCAGGAGAGCAAGACAGGCAGTTAATGTAAAAACATAAAACCTAGGAGGAGGAGGAGGGTGGAAACTAATCTGCATTTTCAATCAACAAGAAGAAGAAAAAAACACTGTCAGTTTCTGAGGTGGTTCATGTGGGGAAGCATAGCTCTCTCTCATCTCTTCCCACTTTCCCAAAGTGCTGTTCAGCCTCCCAAGGGGCTCGACAATTGTGGCAGCGTCAGCCCAATCTAGCAGGGGATACTTTAGCAAGTGCTTTATTAGCCATCTTGTAGCTTTTCTCATTATTTTTATTCATACATAACAGGGTAGGAAATGGATCCCCACAAAGTGCCATTGGTGGCAGACGAGGGGGGTTCACACGAAAAAGCCTGTGAGGGTAAAAGACACACAGAGATTTTAAAAGCCTAGAGGCTTTTAGTGGAGCACAAGTAATCCAAGGCTTTGCATAAAAAAGGGGTGATATGCATTGTTGCACTTGCGGTGGGTTATTTGGTGGCATTTGATGGGAATTTGTGTGGATCTGCTCTGCGAAGCATTTCAGATGTCACACAAATCCATTTGCATATTGTTCAAACACTTGTGGTCAAGGGGACAGATTGAAAAGCCAGGCTGAATTATGAAACTGTTCTCTGGTCTAAACCACAAATAGCTGGGATACAGGCCAAGCGGTAAACAAAGCTGGGTACAGCCTGGTTTAAAGCAGCTCTCCTGTCACTGTAGGATTTGACATTGTCTTTCCTGTTGCCTCCATCTCTTTTGTGTCACGCACCTTTCTTCATTTGCATATAAATTTCTACCTTTTCGTGGCTTCTGTGATTGACAAATAATATGCAATCTTCCCTCTCTGTCTTTTCCTAACATGCCTCCTCCTCCTCCTCCACCTCCAGGTTTACTATCTGCCATAAAACAGAGGTGGTGAAGAACACATTAAATCCAGTGTGGCAGCCTTTCACGATCCCGGTGCGAGCGCTTTGCAACGGGGACTATGACAGGTACGATTGAACTTCCTACCGTTCTTCGCACCTGCTGATCCTGGCAGCTTCTCTTTATCCTTCTTCCATTGGACTTGACTCCACACATCCCTCCAATTGCTACTTTGTCACACACACACACACGCACCATGTGTGTTTGTCTCATTGACACCGTCTGCCATAATTGATTTCCACTGGCTCAATCTTCCGACTGCCTTCATGGCTCTAATCAGACTCTGACTGACAAACGGCATACTGATGATAGCCATTACTACAACCTGAGCGTCGTCAAGCTTAACCAGCTGAAATCAATACCCGCTCGGCATGCAGCAGTGTTAAGCTCCCCATTCGCCTTACCGTTCCATTATTTAAAACCAACTGTGTTTGTAGGACATTGCTCAGGATGGATTTTTTTGGACAGAAAAGCACAGGTCAGACTGCTTCTAATCTATTCTGACCTTGTGCTGTTTCCAAGGTCGACATTGTTCTCTACACACTAGAATAAACCAACTGGTACGAATGTGCCATTCAAACCCTTCAAATGCAGATAACACATTGTCATTGTTTATTTGATAGGGACAGATACAGTACACATAAGCCCCTTTTCCACTAGTACAACTCTCTTTGCCTCAGCACAACACGGTTATTCTGCGTTTCCATTAGCGATAGTAGCTGGTACCTGGTACTTTGTTTAGTGCATGCTGCCATGAGCAAGACGTGCAACACAAGAATCAAGCCGAACAATGCCGAACTCTAGATCAGTTAAAAAGACTTAACAATCCCAAAAAGGTGGGTTAATCTCCAACAATTACCAGGGAAATTTCTACAATCTCAAAATTTAACAGGAGTCTGGTGTATTTAGCCACAGCACTGCTGAAAGCCTGCGATCATGACCGGCGAGCCACATCACAAACCCTGCCGTTGTATTTCAGTCCAGTGACTGTGTCAGACGGGGTCTGTGCTCTGGTTTTTGTGGTTTGGTTAAGGTTATGGTAAGGCATCAACGACTTATGGTTAAGGTGAGGGATAACGCTTTGTTTAGGCTGTGCAAAAGAACGGATGTCAGTGCAGTGTCCTAAGAAGAATAGCTGCGCAAACATGTGTGTTTTTCTGGCTCTCCTATTTTCATCCCCCTGTCTCCATTTCCATCCTGTCTTATTTGTGTGCCGTCAAATTATAATTACAGAGAATGCAGAGAACCCGTTTGTGTTAAGAAATCTGAGATAAAACCCAGACAGACAGACAGACAGACGGACAGACAGGCAGACAGACAGGGACAGAGCTGCCTCAAGAGGTGTTTTGATATTGAGGAAGTATAAGGTGAGACTGTGTGAACTGGCCAATCACACATGAACACAAGACGGGGTCACTACCCTGTCAGAACCAATCATACACAAGGGACTGAGCTGGGCTTTAAAGGCAATTCATGAAATCCTCCAGTTCAAAGCGCACACACACACACACGCACACACACACACACGCACGCACACACACAAAAGGAGAGTATAATTAAATATGACAAGCCACAAGCTGAAACAGCCTGAAATGCTTCAAGACTTGAAATATCACCAAGGCAGCACTATAAACAGGTTATATTGCTGGTGCATGGGTGAGGTATAAACTTCATGTGTCAGCTTCTGCTTTCTTTGTTGTGTTCATATTCCTGTGAGGGAGGAGTGGGATGGTTTGCCTGTCCATCTTTTTAATTATATAGTTCTCCAGATCCAGAAAAATGTTTTTTCCTCAAACTCCCCAATGCTACATTATCATCATCCGCGCAACAACTGCGGCTCCTGAGGCTGTCAGTGCTTTTGATCAATGTAATTACTGTTTACATCCGTCAAGTGAAGGAAAGCCTCCACGCAGGGATTTGAAAAGTATTAATGCGGTGCCTGTTAAAAAGCACAGTTTTAACTAACAAGTATTAAAACTTTTGAAAATCAGTTTGTCGATCAAAATGTGTGTCAAGGGCTGAATCTGAGGGCTTGTAAATATCCACACAGGTTTTGTATCATATCAACTTTTTATCCACACAAATCCGCATTTTGGGAGCCCTGAAAAGCTGAAAAAAATCGAAATCATAAAAACACCACCGCGTTTGGGAAAACAGTCAATGCATTTGCATGCATGCTAAACGTCGGACTGAGATAATAATTTGTTTTTGTAAACACGTTAGTCCAACTAAAATTGTCTTAGTCAGGCTAACATACCAGGATATTGCGATTCATAGTCCGATTTCTCCCGATGTATACGCTTAGTCGGACTGGAGTTAGACTTGATGTTGATGATGATGACGTATGAACTTCAGTCAAAACTCCTGGGACTCTGCAAGTTGTTAGATTACCTGTCTTAGTCCGACTGCGGCCTTAGCTTGATTAAACTGTGCATGTAAACGTACGAGTGAAGTCAAAGCCCCATGTCTCTTTTGCTCTTGCATTCACTGTCACTACATCATCTTCATAATAATCTTCTTCTTGTGCTCAGAGTTTGTACAGAACACACACACTTTAGAGTCCATTTAAAAGCTTTTACCAACAATAAGGAAAAAGATTGTAAAGGAAAAGCTCTGTTTTTTTATAGACTGACACACACACACACACACACACACACACCTGTCATATGTAATGTGACATGCTCACTATGGTCATGTCAAGTCTATGCAGGTGCTAAACCATGGAAAAAAGTGCTACAAAGCATTTCTGTAAAACTTGATGGTTTCCATGGAGATTAAATGAAATGTCAGCCCCTCGAAAACCTCTTCTGCCACAATTTTCATGATCAGTTCTTTTATGGACTCTGGCAACTTGTGCAGACTAGATACTTGAAGGTCACAGAGATGGACATTTGAAATCAGCTCTGTTATATATAGTCAACACCCCAGTCAGCATGTCTATTGTTGTGTTCGTATTTTGAGATATGAGAGGAAACTTCTATATAGTTAAATAGGACTAAGTCCTATTTGAGCTGCACCCAGTTTGGTCCCTCCTTTCCAGTAGCTGCACTGTAGGACCGCCTTATAAACTGTTATGTTGTATAGTGTTGTTGTGAGTGGGTGCTGTGTAGGCATGAGTTATTGTTTCACAATAGGGACAGGACCGGCGATCGCGAGCGGCATCACAGACCGATGCCGCTGTAGTCTGTGGTGCAGGAGGCTGTACTCCACAGACATGTGGACAGAAATCAAGCCGAAACAGTGCTGAATTGTAGATAAGTTAAAACTACTTAACAATCCTAAAAACGTGGGTTTATCTCCAACAACTACAGAAGTCTGGTGTAAATTCACTAGTCACTCGTGTGTGTGTGTGTCGCGTATAAAACAAAGTCACCGCAGTTTCACTCAGCCGCGCAGTGATGACTCCACCCACGTTAAGTACGTAGGTACTTTTTTGTAGTGGAGATGCAACCTAATCGTGCCATGTCATGCCGAGGGGAGTAGAGCCGGTGGAAATACACCATCAGTGTATAAAAGATATCCCACAGTATGTGGGCTTATATTTGGGCTGATAGTACAGGTCCTAAGCAGGTTTGTCTGGTTTCTGTGGTGGCCCCACCAGTGTTTGCCCACTTCAAGCCCATGTCCACCCTTTCCAGGCTACCTGGGTACTAAGTGGGTACAAAGTGGGCATGGTCTTTTTATTGGGCATATTATGCAGGTTCCATATAGTTTCAGTAACATGGGCCAAACACGGGTGGGGCCACGTTAGAAACCGCTTGGAAACAAACCTGCTCAGGACCCATATTGTCAGCCCAAATATAAGCCTTATGGAGCCCACATGGACACGCTGACTGGGAAATATAATAACAACCTGTGTTCTCCTCATTTATTCTGGTTTTATATGATTTTTCACTGTTGTATCTAGAGTGTATGGAGAGGAGACAGTGCCATGTGGCACCGACAGCTCATTATCGCTTTGGCACTAAAGTTGCTCTCTCATATCAAGTCCAGCACATGTTGGATGAGGCACTGAGGCACCTCTCACTGATGAGAGCACTAGGCTGCACAAGTATGTCATTGGATGACCTGCTGGTGATTTACTTTGCTCTAATTAAAACAGCGTCTGCGTTTGGACGCATTCCTCTTGTTTGAAATATCAAAGGGCAAAAGGAGAAGCTAATGAACTGTGAATTTTTTTTTTTATTATTCTTTTTTTACGTTACAGCCCATACAGTTACCTGTTTTAATACTGTGGTAGGTTGGTATATGTTTATTGTTTTGTTATGGTTGTTTCTTGCAGAGAAAATATGTCAAACTGTCAAAGTGCAAAGAACATTTCAGTTTTCAAAGCATCTTTGATAAAACTTAAAACTAAACAAAAAAGGCCTAAACAAAGGCGGAGGAGCAGAGAAGCAAAAACATAACAAAGCAGAGCAGAAGAATTTGGAATAACAGTTGAACAAACAAAGAGACTGAAGAGCACAGAGACCAAATACACCAGGGAGATGGAGATAATAACACACAGGTGAAACTCTAAAGACACAGGTGGTACACATCAGGGCGGAGCAGACAAATCACAGTGGAGCAGAAAATGGGAAAAACACAGGAGATACAACTCACAGAGAGAAGACACAAGCAAAGACATGACATACACAGGGAGACAAAATAAGACAAACACATCGTTCAAATAATGTTTTTCATTACAACTGTTTTTAATTCATCAAAATAACGATGCACAGCACTGAACCCTTTTTCTTCCTGAATGTTCTTTTTAATTTGCCAACATTGAGGGTGAGAATAAGGATTCCTGTTCTTAGCAACTAAACATGACACATGACGTCTTTATAGGTTTGCTACAACAGTTAGTTAGAGGTAATGCCACAAATATGAACATAAATAGATGTAAACTAAGTAAAAAAAAGAGTAAACAACTCGATTTTCTTTTCATTAGTTTATGTTTATTTCAACAGCTATAGCTCAATGTGCCTCTCAAAAATCTGCAATGCACCAAATGTATCTGTTCTTTCTTTCTTTCTCGATAGATAGATAGATACACTTTTTAAAGTATCTTGCAATCTCAGACTAGGTTAAAACACCACTTGCTTTGTTGTCTGGTGTCAGAGCAGTGCTTTGATTAGGCAGACTGTCCTCCAAGTGACCAAGATCCCTTTGAATCCCCAGTGACAGCAAGCAGCTGAGATATCTACAAACAAATCTGTCTCTATGTGATCATGCTCTCTCCTCAGGGAGGAACAGACAAGGTTTTGGCAAAGGAGAAAGAGGAAGTATGAAAACTAATAGGAGAGATGGCGAGAAGGAGAGGGGGAGAAGTGAAAGAGAGAAGAATAACAGATAACAGGCAGCAAAGGAAAGTGTACTTACAGTGTAACAGAGGGGGGGTGGGGGAGATACAGAAATCCAATATGTCAAAGGCCCCGTTCCACACGAGTAAGTCAAGGAAAGGAGCACAGAGGAGAGTGGAGTTAGACAAGAGAAACAGGAGACACTTAAAAGCTGGAACACTGTACAGTCTACCACTGCAGTTTAGCCTATGTGGAAAAAAACACAGGCATCACTAAAATAACACAACTCAGGAGCAAAGTATCCTAGTGGCAGTGAATTGTAGGGAGGCCAATTAGCCAGTGGCTTATTAAAAATAGATTTTCTACATTGTTTTTGTTTTTTTTATCCATAAAGGTTCTGAATCAAGTGTTCAACTGTGATATTGATGTTGTTTTAAAGCTCTAGTACTGGCCTGTATGTTTGCGATGTTTCCCGGCTCCAACACACCTGCTTCAAATAGTCAGCTCATCAACAAGCTCTGCAAAAGCCTGCTAACAAGCCATTTATTTGAACATCCAGAGGGAAACGGCACGAAACGTAAACAGTCTTTTTCTTTGCCGTTTTCAAAAAGTTCCCCGTGAAGATGGCGTCGTTTCAGGAAATATCAACGTCCACATGGAACCCCCTGGAACGACTCCAAACGCTGTAGTACATATGCCAGGACTGTAAGTTCAGCTGTAACGTTACACCAGAAACAGAGAAAAAGACGTTGTGCACATTACAGATATAATAACAGAGACAAGGGAAAGAAAGGGAAGTAATGTCAGTCTGTTTAAGTTTCCGTGTGCATATTTAGTGACTTTACACACCCTGGCGACTTTTTTTCTTTTTTAAAAAAGCGGCAAGCGACAAACCTACCTGTATTTACTCTGGGCGGAGACACACACACACACACACACACACACACACACACACACAGCACACATAAACCGGATCACAGACAAGAGCGAGCTGTGCATGTGCAGCTGACTGTATGGAAAAATCACTGATCTGCATTGGTTCTTCAAGTAAAAATAGGTTTTGTTTTCTCCTCTCTTTATTTTACAGTTCAACACCTTTTTTACCTCCTTGTGTGACATCTCTAAAGACAGGCTGGTTCTCGTGATAGCAGTAAATTCAGTCCCTCAATTATACGCACCTCCATTACTGATATGAGTGTTCATTAAAGGTGCTCTGCTGGAGACATCTGTGGCAGATTAGTTTTCAAGTGTATATTGTTCTGAGAGTTTAAGGGGCCTCGAAAGGATCAGACTCCACTGATACAGCTTTGAAATGTGAAATATGCAAAATAAGAAGACAGTAAAAGCTAATGTGATGTCCGTGTACAGGTTATGGTCCACTACAACTGCACCTATATAATACGTTTAATTCCTGCATATAGGTAATTACGTGGAGGGATGGCTCCATATGTCTTAAATTTTGTCATTATATAGCCGTCTTCTGCCCGTGTATTTTCCTCTTCCTATACACCGAGATGACAAGCATATATCCTCTCCTCTCGCTCGCAGCCTTGAAGATGAGCTCAAAAGAACAAATTGTCACGGCAGAGCGGCAGGTTCCAGGTTGCACGGAGGAAGTCGCTTATTTCAGGCGTCTTTCAATTCCTCAGTGACAGGGAAGAGTCTCTGTTGTGCTGCTTGCTTCTGTTTTCTTTGGATCTGGGGTGGTGTCAGTTCCTGTGTTAGATGGAGTTGGAAGAGAGGGGAGACATGGGCGGTGAGATCAACGCAACTCACAAATGAAAGTAACCACAAAATAAAGTTTTTCCCTCTCTCTTTTTACTCCATATGGAATCTAAACAGTTATAGCAGGAGCAGGAATAAACCTCGCTCTGTGGAACAGCCATGATGAAAATCCTAGCCTGGCTTAGAGCAACTTGTGCCAAGAGCATCAAACATAAAGCAATAAACATAATATTGTGTCTTTTATAAAGGGACTGATGGAGCCACTGCTACTGCACAACTGAGGCTCAACAACAAGGTGTAGGCTGTGTTTGGTTGACAGGTTTTCCAGGGTATAGACTCTGGGGCAGAATGTTGCACCATGTGTGCCAGAAATGACATGTTGCAACCTGTGTGTGTTGTAAAAGTGGATTTTGCTTGGTTTAAGCCCCTTCAGCCACAGAAGCATTGCTTTTTCTGCTCCAGACATGCAGATAAGCAGTCAATATAAAATCCTAAACTTTGTTTTCTGAGCATTTAAAACCAATTTTAGACCCTTCAAAGGTCCTTCGTAATAAGTGTAATAGTAAAATACTAGTAAGAAATCATCCGAGACCTTAGTCTTGTTCTGTTTTGCTAACGTGACAGAACAAAACTACTAGAAAACTGTGAGACTGCAAGTGAAAAGTCTGCATTTAAAATGGCTTTGAAACATTATACCATGAAAACACGACCTTTGTTAGACCTTGACAGTTGACACACTATTGATTACTGAGAAACACTCATGTGCAAGATTCCACTGTAGATCTTGAAGTGGAGCTAGAATTCTAAGACAGAGGTGGACCTTTTTTGTTTCAGGCTTTCTACTTTCTGTGTTGGATTTGTTCCTTTTTAATAGATAGCTCAATTAAATGTTTGTCAACATACATTTACATACATGACTGGATGAGACGAAAACATACCCAACAGTCTGTCATAATAGCTGGACTTATGTATGTATACAAATCATGTATATTGTGTACACTGTAACAGACACAACAAAAGAGAATATCAAAATGACAAACATAAACAAACTCACCGACATAGACATAATAAAAAAACATAATAATTTTAAATCATAACAAATCAACAAAGTCAACAATCATAACTTTCAAGATGGAAAACAATGGCTCCTAATGCTAGGATGGGTCAAATGCAGAGGAATACTTTCCCTTATGGGATTAATAAAAAAAATAAAGAAAAATTAAAAATTAAATTAAAATAACCTTTCAAAAATATGACTCTGTCACTGTCTTTTTTTATTTCAAAAACATCTTGAACTTATGAGGTGATTCATTCGTCCAAAAATACATTTCTTAGGAAAACTTATTATTATAATATTATAACTTGGGTTTCAATCGTATTATATCTGTTACACTCATTTAGTAAAGAAATGAATGTTTTCCTTCAGTTCCACTTTCCATCTGGGGCAGAATGGTGACTTATCTGTGCATCTTTACTGGAGTGAGATAGAAATTGTGGAAAAAAAATTTAATTAGCTTGAAGCTTTTGATCATTTGAGAAGATATACAGTAGATATTGGTGTAGATATCGCTGTTTTGATTTCCATTTCTCTTTCTGGAGGGTTCTCAAACTGAGAAAGCTCCATCTGCTGATGTAAAACTTCACAACATGATTCAGGACCAGATAATGAACATGTGCTGATGGGGTTGTTCCCCCTGCTGCTTTTATGACCTAACCTTGTTCTTCATGTGTTTTCTTCCAGAACAATCAAGGTGGAGGTGTACGACTGGGATCGGGATGGCAGGTTAGTGTCACTGCCTAACCATTGGAATTTTGAACACAGGAGGCCTCAGTTAAATGTCATGTCAACTACAATTCACCCAAAATTCAAAGTCAATGGTAAATAGGCTGTATTTATAAAGTCTTTATCACATGTCTCTCATGCCCATTCACACACTGCCAGTGTCTTGCCCAGGGAAACATTGGCACATAGGCCAGTGGAGCCGGCTAAGCCACTGTGTAAGGATTGGCAAGGTAAATAGTGATGTAAGAGCGGAGTCATGTGTTCCACATTCTGTGTCTGTGGAGAGACACTTTGCATTTCTGCATGCGTGACACGTGCCTGCAGTTCAGTTCATACTCAACAAGCTTCCATGTCAGTCTAACCTTCTTCTTCGGGGTCGCCAGAACGGATCGTCTGCCTCCTTACACCAACTGTCCCCATGTTCTCCTTCTTCTTTGTGGGTTTATGCAATGGGATTAAGATGTTTTTGCTTCATTTTCCAAGCGAGCAAACAAGTGTTTATACACTTATACAAAAATACTTGTGGAAAGTATATTACATTTCTGCCTGTAGATGTTACTACTTGTCGCATACTGGCCCTTAAACTAAGTTCAAGGGAAAACTTTTCTCAAATATTCACCCACAAAACATAGGATTTCTTGGCACTCTTCCTGTTTTTCGGCCCCCCTTTTTTTTTGCTTATGCGTTTATGTTTCTTCTCACAGTCACGACTTCATTGGGGATTTTACAACCAGCTACCGAGAGCTAGCTCGAGGGCAGAGCCAGTTCAATGTGTATGAGGTGAGTAAAGTTCTAGCTATTCCACACTTCACAAATGTTGCTGTTGACTCCGAAGATGCAGATTCCCTGAGCGCCGAGTTTCTTGGATCCCATTTCTGACATGAGTGACATTTAGATGCTCGACATCGCTGTTGCACTGTTTCCAATCTCTGTAGCGCATTCCTTCCTGTGGATACCTTATCCTCCTGCGGCAACCACATTTATTTTATGCAGTAAACAGCATCAAAAGAAATGACTCTATACATTTATAATGCAGTTTTTTATGCAGTATTTCCTATTCCTTATTTCCTTGCCTATGTGCTGAAGATTTATGCCACCTCTATAACCATCTGCATGCTGACACACATATAAATGGAGCTATTAGTGTGAAACAGGATTAATGGCAACAACCATCCAGGAATTAAGAGAGATCATAGCTATTACTCGAAACTTCTCATGGGCTTACTGTGTCTCAAAATGGCAAACAACAGGGTACACAAATTAGAAACAGTAGTAGTAGTGTAGTTTTATTATAGTTTAGTATCTTTCACATTGTAATATAGTTGGATAAGTACCTGTATTAGTAATAAATAGATGGATAGATAGATAGATAGATAGATAGATAGATAGATCGATAGATCGGGAATCAAATGGAGGCAAAGAAAGTTACTTTGTGAACTTGAACTGTATCTAAAGAAGTGCACTAAGCCTGAGGTAACACAGAAATGTTATTGCACTAAACGTTCTGTTTCATACAGGCTGTGTTTGAGCTTTGGGCAGATGAACAAACCAGGCTGCAGTGTTAACATATGTAAACAGTCTAAACTCATGCAGGCAGATTCTGTGACTCAGAGAAGCTTCATTTATTCATTTCCTTTTCCTGACTCAGTTACTGATCTTCACATCATGTGTGAACACACTAAATGCAAGGCGTGAACACTTTGATCCCCTGGATCGAGACGACGTTCTGGATCTGATTAGAAATGTACCTGTTTATTGCCGTTACCATCTTACATAAACATGAGCAGATTCATCGTGATCTGTTAAGATGATGCTGAGATTTACACATCTGAACTTGTTAAACAGGACTGAACCGCGTTAAATGTAGATTGCCGCCAAATCCATAATCTGGATCAGATCTGGATGAGATTTATATGAGTGTCTAATCCAGCCTACTCATACCAAATTGTTGGAATCCAGTGAGTTTTGACAGAGGCGGGACTTTTTTACACTTACATCCGTCAAAATCTGTAGACAGGAAGTTCTGCAAACAGGAGGACAAACTTGATGATGAAAACTTATCCTCCTTGTCGGAGGTAAAACAAAAAAAAGAATGCATTATGTTCGCCCCCTTCATCAATTACAATAACTTTGTTAATGCCGACAGTCCTCATTTTAATTCATGAAATATATTCCAATAATATCCCAGAGCAGTTCACAGCTTCATTGAAAGCAAATTCACCAGTGCATTTTTTTGGGATTTAACTCGTCAATCAGCAGATCTTCATCTCCCTAAATGTCACCCACGTGCAGAGGAAAATTGTCTCTAAAATGTAGGGCTGTCAAATTATGCAGTCATTTTCCTCACTGCTCCACTATAACACGTTTCAAAAGTTGGCGTAAGGTCATCACTTACACCTTGATTTTGGTCGTAATATATACCGTGTTATTGAATTATTTTTGGGGATTATAATAGTTTTGCAATCGAAAGAGTCTAGGCGCATTATCTTCTTAAGTCCAATGGATTTTCTGCCTCTTGCTGCTCTGTCCTATCTTAATCACTCTTGTTTTTTCTCTCTTATATTTCAAAATAGACCAAATCCCAATAAATGTAGTTATTGTACGTGTTCTGATCACCATTTGAAGTTAAATAAGTGATATAAAGAATCTGTTGGAAGTCTAGAAATTGACATGTGGACGTCCTTATGCCTCCGTAGTTTGGTGGCCTTTAGCTGAGGGACAAATACCTGTCTTTTAGATGTCAGCTCCATTATACGCCACTCTTGATTCCTTTCTACCTCCCAGTGACACCAAAAGGCCCTTTAGTTTTTGCATCAGCAGATTGTTCCGTGTGTCAGATAAATTGCCATCTCTCCATGTTAAATTAGGGGCTGTCACTTTCATGCCTCGCAGGCGTAAAGAATCGAGGTAATGAGCTGCGACGTCTTTGGTCTCCGCCGATTGACATTTTCTCTCGTGTTCTGAGGCCCCGATACATTACTGTTCACGTCAGTGTATATGTCTTGTACCGTAAGCCTGTCTTCACCATTAATTGTTCACTTTGAAATATTTACAAGGACTTTCACAGACTTAAGATCAGACCCATAATACTTTATTAATCCCCAGGGAGAAGTTGTGTTACATTTGCTCCTTCAGAATAAGTCATAGAAGTCATAGAAAATTAGCAACTGATAAAAATATGTAAATTTGACATGAAACGTAAACATGGACATAGTGGACTTGTGCTTATTAAGTTATACGACTAGAAATATAAGTAATGAAGTAATCCCTTAAAGCCTAATATTTTAAAGTCATTTCTAAGAGGTTTGCATATTTGTTTGAGGACCCAAAAAAAATATGCTGTGACTCATATGTGGGTCTTGACCCAGTCTTTTGACAACACTGGTTCAGATATTCAGTGGATGTGTTAACAGCACAGCCTGGTACAGTTGTAAACTTTATTATAATCATTGCTATTTTCACAATTGATTTATCAGATTGATTTCTTTTTTAAATTAAAATGATTTATCTGATTTTCCAGCTTCTTAAATGTGAAATATTTTCTGTCTAACACAGAAATTGAGGGAGCAACTATTAATATTTAGTGTGTAGACACAACAAGATGTTTCAAATCAATGGACAAAAGTGACTGATTTTATTTTAACAATTTTCTGACCAAACAACTTATCAATGTATAGAGAAAATAATTGACAGATCAATCTTAAATGAAAATGCTCACTAGCTGCAGCCCTAATTCATTATTACTGTGTAATATGGATACATGTATGTACATTTAACACGTGTTTAAACAAGCGCTTTAAAAATATGATCTACAAATGATAGCTTACATGTTTCTCCCATTGTTGATTTTAGGTAATAAATACCAAGAAGAAAATGAAGAAAAAGAAATATGTCAACTCTGGAACTGTGAGTATGACACTGTCTCGTTTTCTGCTGCACACTTATTTTCCTCCATTGCAATTCTAATTCAGGTGATTTAGAGGAAAGTGTGAAATTCATTTTATGCTCCTCATCAATTCTCTAATCTCACACCAATTAATTTAATTGTGCACTCAAAAGTAAGAACAAAGGTTGTTATTCACTAGTTTTCAGCAACGCTTAAGATGATGAATGTTGTGTATTTTGAGGGGAAAGGCATGAAAATGAGACATAATGAGGGATAATGGTGCTGCAGAACATCGAATCTGAGCGATCACGGTGGACAACAACCACACACCCCGTACACAAGTGTGGGCTTGTGCAAGTAATGATTAAACCTCTGTCTCCCCCTCCTTCAAATGTATCTACTGGCATTACAAATGAATTAGTCATCCCATCCTCCCCCACCCCCCATAGAGACCATCAAGTGCTTGAACCCTAAAATGTGTATTTATAAGGAAAACATCAGGATCTAATTAAAATCTCGACTTTCCTTTCACTTCAGGTGACCCTGCTCTCATTCTCAGTGGAGTCGGAGTTTACATTCTTAGATTACATCAAAGGCGGGTGAGTGGAAACCACTATCTGCATATTCAAAGAGAACATTTATGGTCATAAATGTTGCAGTAGGTTTTCATTCGAGGACAATATGTGTTGTTTTATTTATTGCATGCTGTGGTGGCTGCTGCTGAAAACCTTTATTGCGGGGGGATGGGATGAAATATTGTGAGCAGAGTTATTGTGCTTTTGAAATTCTCATTTGTTTTATTATTATTGTGTTATGAGTTCTGTTACTCATTCAATCAAGGCAAAATATCACAACAAAAATCACCAAACTAAATTCATATTTTCTTACTTTGACTTAACCCTCCTGTAATCCTTGGGGTCATTTTGACACAGAATTACACGAGTGTAACACAGGATTGATTGACAATTTAAACTATGCTTTAAATAACGGTCAAACCAGGCGGGGTCATTTTTGCCCCCAGTGGACAAAATGTGTATGGCAATCAGGAGGACATTGTGAAGGTTGAAACTTCACAGAATCAGGGTTCCACTTTGATTTTGTTTGACTTAGTTATGGCATAAGTTCACTGAAGGAACCTCCTGCCAGATAGATTTCAAATAAGCTGGCAAGAGCTAAAAAGTCTTCAAAGAGAAGATCAGCCCTTAAACCTGAGGTTGTTTTCAGAGCAGGTTCAAATGTGAATATCAAGCATTCCCCAGGTGAAATGTGCTTTCCAGGCAGGATGGGCAGCACTTTGATCTGCACTGTCCCACCACAGCAGGATGACTGTCAGGGGTTTTATGGGCTGTGGCAGGACTGACAAGTGTGACAGATTTTTCTGACAGTTCTTGGCTTCAACTGATCTATGATACAATAACCTGAAGTTTTAGTGGCCCCTCTTCAAAAAAAGAAAGGAAAAAAAAAATCATCCTTATCATATCGCCCCACTCACTCTGAGATTACATTTGCTGAGTGACACATCAAAAACCTGGTTATTGCATTTGTGGGTTCTGCTCATATGGAGAAAATTGATGAAGGCTTAGAAGGTGTGAGCTTTTTGCTGCATGGACACGGAAAAGAAGAAAATGTATTTGCTTCTAACCTAACCTTAACAAATCAAGTTAATTCAGAGTAAGCTGTAAGTAAGTTGATTTGTCTTCATACAACTCGCTGACTTTAAATTAATTTCATTCATTTAGTTTGGAAAAATGAAAAACCCTACATGTGAAAATCTTCTGTTATCTGCTCAACGTTGGACATTGATGATTTAAGCTTGATGAGAAAGGAGCTGTGACTCGATATCCTTTTTGAAAACCACTGGAATCAAAAGAGGACAAGGACCAATTTGGTGATTTAAATGGCTCAAAATATTTTTGACCTCAGTCAACAGTGAGGGGAAAGCTGTGGAGCGCTGACTGAGCTGAACAATAACAAAAAAACGACAAAATCTATTTTCACTGACCTCAGCTCAGTGCTCTCATATTAGGTTTTCAAATCCTCACATTTGAATGATTGGAATGACGTCATGGTGAAGTGGTATTGTATAAAGGCCAAGGAGAGGTGAGTTAGTGTTTCAATACGCCAAACATTTATTTTAGTGAAAGAAAATGTTGCTTTTTTGCCGCAGGTAAAATCAGATTAGCCTCTGTTATGGTTGAACTTGGAAAGATCTGGACAAAAGTGAGGATAATAACTTTTGTTATACCCAATTCTCTCTGGTCAAAACGATCTGTTTATACCTGGGTTATATTGTTTTATTGACCAGTAGGATTGTGTTTAATTGGTTTTCACGTTCAGGTCAAATGGCTTTGCAATGCAGACCTGGATGAACCAGACTGGGTTTCTTCCACATTTGCTCATTAAATAAGGGGGAGCTTTCACACCACAGCTGTTTAGTCTGCTTTAAACGGACCAGAGTGAAGCAAACTCTGGTCTGCCTGAAAACATGGGTCTCAGTTCACTTGCAAGTGAACCCTGGTGTGGATCGCTTACAGTGGGAAATGCAAACGACTATCCAGCCAACCAAAGAGAGGAAGTGAGGATAGGTCACTGCCTCGCCTACTGCTCATACTGAGAAGCTTCTTGTGAAAAACCAATTAACTTGGAACACCAAAGTAAAAACAGAAAACCCAAGACTGCATACCATTGTTTGTTTTTGTGGTGAACAAAACAGCTGAAGGGGATGGATTTCCATTTTTGTTCCTGGCCAATTGATGAGCAGGGTTTTCTTCTTCCTTGTGCTTTTGTTCTTCCTAATTCCTAATACCCAATTCTAATCCTAACGCTAAAACCAAGTCATCCCCCTGGTTTGTATGTTTCCGTTGGACCTCACAAAGATATGAATACAAGTTCACACACACACACACACACACACATAAAGAATCACACCTAAAACCTAAATTACAAATGTGGAAAAAAAGGTGTTACATTTCATTTCCTAGCACGCATATACACTTTCAAACTACAGTGTCATACAGACAGTAATACTAAGTAGTTGTGAATTAATGAGTCAAGTCTAATTAATGCTAAGGTTAGCAGGGTCAGACTGTGGCATATTCTCGCTCCACACCTCATACCGAAAGGTCACTGTGAATTCGATAATTTTATTATCATCCTTTAGCCTCTGTCTCTCTCTCTGTTTCTAATGAGAGGCTGTCGTTAAGGCCCCTAAAGGCTTCGTCTCATGTGTCATAAATTAGTAAGAAGACGGGAGTGCTTCATCAGCAGGGAAAATTGGATTATGATTTGCTCTTAAGTGCTCCATCAGTATAATTGCTTATTACCAAGCCCAGGCTCTTCTGCAGCTTCTGCTTCACACCGACATGGAGGTGAAAGCCATATCAGCTGCTCGTGGTAATAACTCCGTTCTATCTGAATGCAGATGAAGGCAATGGCAATCACATATTAAATATTTAAGTGTTTATAACGATAGCATCGTATGGTGCCGTGCAAAAGTCCACCATGACTTTGTTGTTTGCCTTGCTAATGTGAAAATGTGATTTTATGTCCATCATATTCTGTGATCTTTGGTATTTTGAGCGAAAGTTGGTTTTTCATTGGAACTGGATGAATCGACAAGCTTTCAACAAAGAAAACTCATACAACTGGCGGAATAGACCTTTTGCAGCCATTTTCAACATGACATGTTTCTCATGACAAACAAGTGTTTTGCCAATGACATTAAATATGTTCCACACTAGGATTCAAAGAACCAGCGTCCTGCTATAGAGCTTTATTTGTATATTCTACGTTTCATACACAAGGGCAACTCAGTGAGCTTTACTTAAAGACAAAATAACTTTCAAAATTCTGAAACATTAAAATTTACAATTACAGCCCAATTATAACATAAATAAAAGACAGAGAAAACGAAAACGATTTTAGACTAAAATGAAGCATACAATTTGATAGTGCAGCATAAAACAATCATTTACTCTAGAGTGATTAAAAAAGAAAGTAAAGTGCAGGAGACTGAACTTTAAAAAGTTAAATCATAAGCATATGAGAAAATAAGTGTTTTTAACCTGCATTTAAAAATCCAATAAAAGTCCATATTTAGTGCTGATTTCGGTTCCACTGGTAGTTTGTTCCACTTTTGTGCAGCATAACAACTAAATGCTGTTTGGTTCAAATTCTGAGCTCGACTCTCTGACCTGAAACAGTAGATCTTAAAGCCCTACGAGATGTATATTATTTTAATATGTCATCAATGTATTCTGGACCTAAACCATTTAGTGAGGAGCAGCAGAACTTTAAAGACTGTTCTATAAGTGAGTGGAAGCCAGTGTAAAGACTTTAAAACTGGAATAATGTGATCTGATCTTTTTGTTCTGGTTAAAATTCGAGCTGCAGCGTTCTGAAGGACTTGTTTAATGCTCCTTTTGGGGAGTCCTGTCAGAAGATGAAAGCATGGATGAGCTTCTCCTGGTCTGTTTGGGGCATCAAACCTTTGACTCTGGATATATGTTTAAGCTGATTGAAGGCTGTTTTAGTTTAAACCACCATGCTGGCAGGACAAGCTTCTGCAAAAATGAATGGCACCAGTGTCGGCTTCAAGCCGTCGGAGTTCAGCCTTAGCGGATATCAGTAGTATTTGTATTCAGTAGTAATACTGCAGTATTGCGACATCTTTTATTTTTTAATCAACTTTCTCTCGTCCTACTCCAGAGAACACATCACAGTAACATAATGTAAAATAAACGAGCTACCAAAGCTCATAAGTTTTGATTCTGTTCTTCACAACATGGATTCCCATTGCTCTGACTTCTATGTTGGCTTTGATCATGTTTTTATGGCAGTGATAAAAAGTGTTGGGTGATATTGGAATAATGCTCTCCCGACTGTTTTGGTATCCTGGGGAACAACAGCTACCCACCATCTTCACTTTTTTTTTCTGCCGGCTTCCTGCCAAGATGGTCTTGTTTTTATTGGGACTGTGGCTTGATGTCAGCCACTGGAACACTAATGTTCAAGTGTAAGGGAATGTTTTTCCTGTATTTACTGGTTATGTTCTAACAAATGGTTGACTTTTATAGTCAGCACTCATGTATGACAGGGTATTGGATTTCAGCGATTGTGTCTGTGTATATGTTTTCCACTGCGTGTGAAAGACCACTGCACTTTAATGAGGCTTGGCATGTTGTTAGTTGTTCTCTGTCATTCAATTTTGTCCACGTCCTCTCCCCCCACCTCTCTTCTAGGACGCAGATCAATTTCACGGTGGCCATCGATTTCACGGCATCTAATGGTGAGGGATACTAACACCAAAGTGTGTGTGTGTGTGTGTGTGTGTGTGTGAGGGGGCTTGGGAACCAGAAAAGATGGCCGTGCTTTGATTGTGGCTGATGTCTGATTTCACACACAACAACAAAAACACACAAACAAATGGGACAGACACGTATATTACATAAGAAGGGTCACAACATACTTTTATTTCTCAAATCTTTTTTTTATTACACTTATTATAGAAATATGTATCATTCATAAATGCAGAGTATGTCATTTCTGCCACAAGGGGTCTCTATCTTAATCTAAACCTTTTTCTGAGGTCACTTAATGTTCCTCTTTTTATTAAGTTGAATACACAACATAATAAACAAACAACGATCTGTCTTGTGTCACAAGCACCACACATCATATACCCATTTCAAAGTAAAGGCACCCTGGTGTTTCTGATCTCCATATTTATTCCATATTTTCCTGTGAAATAGTTGTGTGAAGCAGCAGATATGCGTCCTGGCATTTTACAGGGGAGCGTTTAAAAGTATATTATTTATAGTGATTTTTCAAAGGCAGTTCAAAGCATAAAAAAAGTCCAAAATTACAGAAATGATCCATTACAGTAAATAAAAATATGGATTTCTATTGTTTATTCTTACACAATAGTTTATCTTAAATGCTTAGACTTATAGACTGTACAACCGTCACTGTCGACCACATGCACAATTTATCTAAACATGTTATTCCATTTTTTATTATCTTACTATTATTTTTATTATTTTTTACATGGCTACTATTTCATTTTTAAGTTTAGTATCAGTTTTTCATAGTACTTTATACTGTGCTTCTGTCATGCATATTTCTCCTCCATAGTTTCTAATAAGGATTTATCTTAATCCTGTCTAATCTTATTTTATTTCATTTTACACCTTGTGAGTACAAAGGCTGATCAGGCAAACAGCACAGATTCACATAGCAAGTAATTAAATACGTGCCACCTGTTTATGTTTAGTGCAATGACAGCTTCCAAACATGTGTAATCTGGCTGCCAACACCCACATGAACCACACTGGGATTAATAAAGGATTTTCACTTTTGTTTTCTGACATGTAGACTTTTAACGTAAAAAAAAAAAGAGATCATCATGAACATTATGTGTCATTGTATAAGGGAAGGTCTTTTATAGATGCTCACTTAATTCATCATTCCGAGGTGTTCACTGCGAGCACCAGCTTTCCTCCCGCGCTGATGGATTGACCTTGTGCTTCGAACTGCTGCTATAGCATTCATTATTAATCATCTCCGAACATGACAGCTCCACCTGACAGAAATCCTGTTAATTGTAATCACTTACTGCAGTGAAATAACAATAGCCTGTGCAAATTGTCATGTCGTTGCAGAAAATGTACCCACGTCTTATCTCTTATACCTTCTATGCCACAGTGACCTCATGATTGATTGATGGGTCAACAGGTAACCCCTCTCAGTCCACTTCCCTGCACTACATGAACCCGTACCAGCTGAACGCCTACGCCATGGCACTGAAGGCAGTCGGGGAGATTATTCAGGACTACGACAGCGACAAGATGTTTCCTGCTCTGGGTTTTGGCGCCAAACTGCCCCCTGATGGACGCGTGTCACATGAGTTTCCCCTGGTGAAGTCAACTCATTTCTCATTTCACCTCGGATTAATCTGTTCCATGGAAATGTATCAAGGCCGTTTCATGCCTTTTATCCCCAACATCCAAAAACTTAAACTAATTTGCGTAATTTGTGGATTTTGTGCATGAAAATGAAACCAGTGTGCGTTTAATTAAGATCTTTCTGCTTTTTTGGTTTGATGGACGTATTTACCCAAACCATGAAATTGATTATGTTTTTCTATTCTACAGAATGGAAACATAGAAAATCCGTACTGCAATGGTATTGAAGGCATCTTAGAGGCGTATCACCAGAGTTTAAAGACAGTGCAGCTGTACGGGCCGACGAACTTCGCTCCTGTGGTGAACCATGTTGCCAGGTGAGAGAAATTGGCAAAGTAATATTATAATAATATATAATTATACTACAAATAACTACTATATAACACTGTTACAATTATTGTTTATAAATTAAAGCTGCATTCTGTAACTTTTGTTGATTTAATGTCTTATGTTATTATTCTGCCTCTGTTTTGGAAAACAAACTCTGTCAGTCAATACTATCAGACCTGTCTGAGGGAGCATTTGTTTGTATACAGCAGCAGTGCAGGGGTAGGCGGGGACAAGAAGTGTTTATCTTATCGAATATTAGGCCCAAACTGAAGAGAAAAAAAAAGTATCTTTAGAGAATTAAGTCATAATAAGTCATTAATGAATTTCCTTTATTATTAATAATAGCATCAGGACAGATTGGAGAGCAGCCGTAGTTCCACTCCTTCTAGATCCAAAAATGTAATTATCAATCCAATTGTTTCTTGCAAAACAACGCAACCTTTTTGAACGGAATGCAGGTGATTTCCTTCAAGTCTGCCTGATTCTTTCTTTCGAAAAACACTACTTTCCACCCTCTTTTCAAAGTCCTGATGCTAAGGATAAGTATTTCCTCTTTCCACTTATTTTCCCTAAGTGAATTCTGTAAGTTTTTGTTCTTTCTTCATGATTTATGCATTATTCATATTGTTTAAGGAAAAAAGAACCCCACAATGACAAGAAAGACTCATTAAACCTTCACATTTGTTTTGACAGTGTTTCTGTGCAGAGAAAATAATGCACTGTTTGGTTCTTTTCAAAAGACGGCCATAAACTGAACCGCTTCCCATACAAATACCAACTGTCGAGGAATAATCAGTTTTTGTGCAGTCACCGTCTTTGCATACAGGTTAATATCATTGCAGATTGTCTACAGGATTCAAGTTATCAAAGACAAAATGTCACATGGGTGATTGTTTTGCTATCTGTCCTTCCAGACACAGATAAGATAATGCTTGAATATGGGTTTAGATAAGCTGACAGCTATTAAAAGAGTAGAGTATAGCCATATAAAGCCAAAATCAAATACTTACATATCACTCACAGTTAAAACTAAAAAATATCTGCGCAGACATTGACATGATTTGTTTGAGTTTTGATTTTTCAAGCCTCTGACACGACACACCCACCTCACACTGCCTCCCTCACTGTCTCATTTGTCGAGCCGTGGCCAAACAATCCTCCATCTGATTACGCTGATGCTCGGGCTCTAATTAAAAATGTCATTCTGATAAATAAAATGGAGTCGCGCATTTGAAACTGTGGCAGGGAGCCACTGCTGTATGAATCCACAATCAGCATCGGTGTTTTACATTTAAATAGGTCAAGTGAAGCAGGGAGGAGATTTCAACAAAGGTGTGAATCAATTCCGGTTTTGTTTTAAACTGGATTGTTTGGACCGATTAATCAGTGCGTGCTCATGAGGCTTGTTGTGATTGTACAAAGACAATGTTTATTTAATTTGCATGTGTGGGGGTTTGGGGGTGTACCACATACTTATTTTGTTCAGATTTGTTTTTGTATTCAAGAGATTAAACAGAATGTTTCTGTGTGTGTGCATGTACACGTGTGTGCGTGTAGGTACGCAGCAGCAGTGCAGGACGGCTCTCAGTACTTTGTGCTCCTCATCATCACAGACGGCGTCATCTCTGACATGGCCCAGACCAAAGAGGCCATCGTAAATGTAAGAATGGGGACGGGAAAAACACTCGGTGCTTTCCTGCAAAGGAAAATATGCCAAATAAGACAGAGAAATGCCTTTGAAGAAAATGGTGCTGTGGAATGTGTTCTGTACACTGAAGCAAAGGTTGTGAAAGTCTCTCCTGTTTGCCTAGCAACCTTACGCTGATGACAAAAGTTTCTGTTCTGAAAACTAAGGAACAGCCCATCACATAATCAATCAATTAACTAAATTATACAGGAAGAGACAAGTAAACATAACCCCAATAATTGTTGTTGACATATGTGAAGTTAGTGTGTGTCATGTCTATTTTGAAATTTCTCAACAAACCTCATAAATTCTTTAATAAATGGGCCTGAATATGACAGCAAACTTCCTCAAGGCACAAGGGATGTTTGTTGTCTTATCGTGAATCGATCTCTACTTTCTCCAAAGGGTAAAGATGTGTTTGTATCTCAATTGAAAAAGGCCCTGAGCATAGTTTTTGAAAATTGATTTTGTATTTTAAATATTGTGCTTCATTCCCCCGAGCTTGGCCCAAAACTCTTTTCCCTTCACAGCTTTGAATAACAGAAGGTGCGTCTATTTTCTTTTCCCTTGGACTCTTGCTCTTTTTTACCGTCCTCCTCTTCAGCCAACTGCCGCCGGCACAGAATTCCCAGCAGACTGGATTTAAAGGGAATTTGCGACTGTTAATCAAAACAATAGAACAGCCACACCTTCCTTTTAAGATCTTGCCTGCTGCTCTGTCTCACTGTTTCCACCCTGACTGATGCTCATCTCTTCAACTGCTTCTCCTTGCTGCTCTCTACAGATCCTGGGTGAGGGAGGACACAGTGCTGAGGTTATATAAGTCTTTCCTCATACCTATTCATGCCTGAGGGGTATATTCAACAAAGAGCAGGAGACGGTGTGAGAGGAAACCTGAATGTGCACGACAGTGTGAACTTCTGTGGGTTTTCATTTGCACGTGCAGAATCTTTGTAGGTCCTCCAGCTCTTATGCAGCTGCAATTAATGACAAGACAATTACAGTAATACAGTCACTACTAATGATAATAATAATACACTTTTAAACAGCAACTGTAGTGTGTTACTACTAAATACACATAAAAGTCTATTACCTATCACCACGACTCTCTGTTTTCCTCAGTATAGCTGTGTTTAGAATGTTATTTAACCTTTGTTTTACCAGGAAGTCCCTTGAGATTAAATCTCTTTCAATCTTAAATCAATCTTGCTGCACACAGGAAGTGATTTATGATTTATGTCAAGACAGATATAGGCAACAGCATCAACGAGCTAACTGCAAAGAGATTGGAGCATGACTGAAAACATCAAGAAGCTCCCACGAAAAGGTCCACAAAGCAATTTGATGCCATATACTTCTTGTACCCACCCGTCCCTGTGCTGCTGCTGTATACACACAAACGCTCCCTCAATCAGGTCAAATAGTTTTGCTCGACAGAGCCTGTTTTCAGATGAAGGACGCAGAATACAAGTTATTTTATATTGTTTCTAGCAGAATAACGACAACAACAAAAAGTTTTAACAATGTTACAAAATGACCGTGGAAGAAGTAGTAAAGCAAAGATGGTTTAGACCAAACAAACAGGTGACTACAATCACATGACCCCTGGAAGGATGACTGTGTATAAAAACACTTAAAGAAAATCTGATAATCCAAAATCTTTCTTTTAAAAAACACAAGGGTTTTAACAAGCAATTTAAAAGAGCCTAATGATGTAATGTGTGTCTGAGATCAATAGGCAGAGTTCCAGAGTGGTGAGGCTCTAATAGCTTAGACTCGATCTCCTTTCGTCACCCTGTGATTTGGGAGTAAGCAGCAGGGATCCATCGGCTGATCTCAGCAGTCGAGCAGACACATACCAGCTTAATGATTCTGAAACCTATGTTGGCACCAGGCCAATTAAAGCTTTAAAAGTAAGTAAATACATGTTTGACATCAATGCAAAAGCCAACAGGAAGCCAGTGAAGGGAGGCTAAGTCTGGTGTAAGGCGCACATACTCGTTTTCTTCCTGCTAATTAGCCTAGCTGCATCTGGAGAAGATCGAGGGAGCATCGACTGATACTGGAGTGTACATTATAGTGCTTTTATAGTTTTGACCCAAAGCTGCACAATCATTTTATCAGTTCACTCTGTGTCTGTGGTTTGTGGTGAGCTTGAGCACAGGCTGCTCTCCCCACAAACCAGATATTGGGTTCTAACCCCCCCGATCCCCTGCAGTAAAACAGGCTTATGTAGCAGAGTAAATGTGGGATTATCAATCACAATATAATCTTCTATACTACAGAAATATAACCATCAATAACTCAGCATCCCCCCCTCTGCTCACAGCCTGGGTCCCTCTACTGCCTTTCCCTTTCTGTGAAGATATGAGACTCGCTCACTCACTGATACAATGACTTTTGCTGTCTCTCTCCCTCTCCCAAGATCTAAATCCCTCTGTCTCCATCTGCTGCTCCATATCCATATTCATTTTATCACAAAGTCCTTTCCTGCCTTTGATTTTTTTTTCTCTATCTTTGTTTCATCTTCCACTTGTCTGTCAGGGCTTTTACATCCTCTCTTTGTGAGAAGTAATATGTTTATTGAGATGTAGTTGTTTGTCAAATATGACGCCCAGATTTTTACAGGGATTGGTGAATAATCTGCACTGCAGTGCTCATTATTTGTATCATTAGCATTGAAGGTTTCAGAGGTATAAATGTGTGTCATCTGCATAGAAATGGTAACTAATGTTTCATTCTTCATGATATGACCCAGTGAAACAGAGAAGAGTTAGGGTTCATGAACAAACAATGATAGCAGCTCTAGCAAAGAGTAATGATGTCACCGTAGTAAGGAGACCACCAAAGACTGCTAGCTCCTTTAGCTCGGATTAGCTCTTTACGGCAACAACACATTAAACCACGGGACTTTGTCTGTGTTGAAGAACGGCACTTTATTCACAGCACTACAGGGTGATACACAGCCTCTCTTATTATTGTGCGGCTCTCACAATAAGAGGAATAAAGGAATAACACAAAATATGCAGGGTGACAGAGATATTGTCTCAATAAAAAAAAAAACATTTGCACAAACAAAGCCGAGCAACACTTTTGTATGTTGATAAGAGCATTAAAATTAGAAAAAATAACGGGACAAAAAGAACTCAGGGGACATTTGCAGATAAAAAATGTGCGATTAATTGCGCGTTAACTATGACATTAAATATTTGAATCGTTTGACAGCGCTAGTATTTTATGATATGACCAAGTGGAAGCATGTAAAAGAGTAAGGGTTCTAGAAGAGAAACCCTGTGGAATTTGATTTACTGAGGAGTGAAAAAAAAATAATTTGCAGTGGATCAGAGGATGTCAGCTGAGGAGTCAATCTCTGATTTGTCTCACACTGAAATTAGTTAATGTATGTTCAGGAATGTGGCCACACACATCTCCAAATCCCTTCTGTGGACTCATTCAGGGTGGATTTAGACCATCTGTGACGGGATCACTCAGGATGAATGTTAATATCAGGTTTGAATGTGGTCACAGTTTGGGTTGATGCTGTTGTCGGCGTAAAGTGTTAACTGAACTTAGTTTGATTATATTCGATTATGGAAACCATGACTAACTTTTAAACAGCTGGGACACAGCAGAAACATACATAGCTCTTTCACACCAGCAGTTCCGGTTCCTAATTTTGTTCCTAATTTTGAACAGGCCGCCTCGAGAAAAATTAGTACGGAACCTGAAAAGTTGTTTTCTCAGCTGGAACCAAAAAATTGTTGGTTCTATCCGCGAACAGTGACATCATCAGTGGGCGTGTGAATTAGAGGAAGTATGAAAAAAAAGTGCCGCCATTGTGTTTACTTCTGCCTGAGTATCATGGAGTAACACAAAGCAACGTCCTCCCACTTTGGTTCCTCCCAAACTAGTGTGAACATGGGCTGTTTCGCCAGAAAGCACCAAGGTTCTAAGGTTCCAGGACTGAGCCAGAACCAGAACAGTATCAGTCTGAAAACACTGACAGAGAAGGGAGAGCAAAGCGCAAGTTCTGTAGTTTTCGTCATAGTTTTATTATAATAGCCTGTGTTCAAAATGTTGACAATGACACCAAATCCATAGCTCCCCATAAGGTTATGGCTGCAAGTCTGACATTTAATACTGGCACATCTGACACAATGATATATGGGTGAGCATAAGTTATTACATAAACTAGACCAATGCACTAAAAAATATGATATGCCTGTGACCCAGGTAATCTCCATGTGAACGAGACAGCTGCCTCTCTAAACACTGTTTATTATAATATCCACCTGTTTATGTATGAGTGTATACATGAGTGCAGCCTCGTATACAAGCGCACAGAGCCATCAAAGCATGCACATGCATGACATTTAGCTTTAAGCAGCACACTCAGTGTAAGCCGCTGCAGTAATGAGTGTTGACTGACACTTTGTTTTGTCGTCTCATGAGACGGGATCTCGGCTGACAGTCAGGGTGACGGGAGGACGGCAAAAGTGGGACATCGTGGATTGCCAGGTTATTTTTGGTTGCATTTGAAGTTCTGGTGTGTGTGTGTGTGTGTCTCCGATACGCTCGTGCACACACGTACATCAGCAAATGTACGTTTGTGCGTGCATGTGCGTGGGTGGACATGCACTAGGGGGAGTTGTGCTGAACACTGATAATCGTGCTGATGTGCTGCTGCTTTCATCCCCGTGGCAATAAGAGGTTGCCTGATTTGCCACAGCACATTTATCTTTTGCCGGAGATATAACTGCACTTGTGTTAAGAGCTTTGTGGAGACACATGACTGCAGGAAACTCATTACACAAAATAGAGGGCTTTTTGCATTGAGCTTTTATGTTGCCATCTATCTAGAAATTACAACAACACAATCACCAGCATGGCCTGTCAGGGAGCCATACAGTCACTGTCACTCAAGCAGAAATAATAGAAAATCACTTCAGTATCAGTCAAACTATCAAAACTGTTATGTACAGTTTTAGCATGGTAACATCAGCTGGGGTTCCCACTGGTCCTTGAGATCCTTGAATTTAAAAAATGCAAGGCCTGTCTGTCCGTACGTGGCCCTGTGATGGACTGTCAACCTATCCAGGCTGTACCCTGCCTTTTGCCCTGTCACTTGGGATTGGCACCAGCGCCCTCTATGACCCAAACACAGAATCGAATCGAGTCAAGATTCCATGCAGAACAATGAGCGAGTAACGTTAACCAAGAGAGAGAAAGTGACGTGATGCCTGGGAAGTGCAAAGAAAGATGACTGACAGGATCCCAAGGACAATCACTTGTTCAGATGCAGAGCGTGCTGCAAATCAATGAAAGTGGACATCATGGGCAAAACGGCTCTTACAAGTTGCCCTCCTCCCATCTTAGGCTGTGTCAGCAAATTTGGTCTTGGAATTTGTGAGAATTGGTCCAGGGAAGTCTTTGATAAGTTCTTGAATTTGATGTCAACTAAGGGGTTGGAATCCTGATTAGTAGCTCAAAAGATTCCCTCCTAGAATTCTAGGAACAAATTAGTGGAAGAGGTTAACAAAAGTGCATTTTTGGAACTTTTTATCAGGCACACAGACAGAATGAATCGCTTAATAGACCCACAGGGAAAAGGTTCAATGACAAAAACTGGTTTTGTACGCAGGAGATTAGGCAAAGTTAAGACAAAACCCTAACAATGGAACTCAAAGATCAAAAACTCACCAAGAAAAACACAATAAATTGCTGGAACGCTCACACTGGTATAAAGATGATCTGGCACCTAAGGTAAGGAAAGCACATCTCTATATATACACTCATGCAGGGAGAAGAGAAAATTAGACAAGTAAAAGCAAAGGTGCAAGTAATTAGAGCTGGGAACGCAATCACACGAGCGGGAAACTTGACAGGTCGCATAGGGAATGAAAGGCTACCGAAATGAAACAGGAAATAAAAACGAACTCACAGACATAAACTACATTGACTGACCCTGACATTATTTGAATTTACACTAAAAATGATAACATATTCACACACACACAGAGCGAAAAGTCATAAAATAAGCGAGATTAAAATAATAAAGAGGTGTATTGGAAGGTGTGATGAAAAAAAATGTTTTAAAAAAAATTAAGGATTCAAATTCTTAACATATATGTTTTTATAGCATTGTTCTTTCATTCACTTCAGGTGAGAGAAACACATAAATCACGAAATTATGAGTCAAACATTATACTTCCCTTACTCAATACAGGGAGGTTGTAAAAGTTTAAATCTAATTTGAATCTTTAATGCAGATCTTCCCAAAAAGCACTGGTGAATTTAACGTTCAAAAAAGACTCTTCTGTTGTGTCAATTTGTTCATCACATGCATCCTGTTCAAATTCTCTGTGGACGAAAAACACATAGAATTCGAAGGATCCTGGAGCGTTCCCTGCTGTGAAGTGGGATGATGTAAGATCCTTGAAATTTAGCTGACTTTAACAATCACCCCCACATCTCTGTAAATCCCCACAGAGTTGCGAGGAATGACGTCAGACTCTCGGTCTTGTTACATGTTGTACAACACAATTAGGACCTCACATCCTCACCGTGCAATTCCATCAAAAGTCAATAAAGTGTAATATTGAGGCTATTTGTCAGCGCCCACACACACACACACACACACATATTTCATAAATGTTGAGATCTCCTGCTGCTTCCGTCGATTGATTCTCCATCTTTAGACTTTGCCTTTGTTTGCAGAGAGTGCAGAGACTCCCCGCTCTCCTATAATCTGCGGTGTGGTTAGGAGTGGCTGGGCAGGTGATGGAGGACGGTTGCTGTTCTGACTGAAGCTGGCACCTCCTCCCTCTACCTCCTCTCCTGGCTCACACATGCCGTCGTGTCCTGCGGTGTAAGACGCTGTAACATGTTTGTCTTTTTCACTTTCTACTCCCTCTGGACAAATTATTCTTTTCTTTGTTTTTTTTGTCCTGACCAGCTTAATGGAATTGTAGATACAAAACATGTTTCATTGTGCAGCCTCACATTTTGTCATTTCAGGCTGAGAACATAGATTTCATTATAAATGTGTGTGAAAAGTATTTACATAAGTAATAGATGGCTGTTGTTTTTTTTCTTTACTACTAACTGAGCTTTCAGGGGGCAACCCAAGAAAGGGGCAGGGAGGCATTAAATTGGATTTACATCTTACAAAACATCTGGAATAAGGGAAGCAGAAGCCAAAATATGTTTTTTTTTATTTTTTTTTTTCTGTGAATATGTTCCTTAAAATCTCATGATTGTGAGTTTCTGTTTCTCGCTCACTCTGTTTTCTAGAGAAAAGGTTTAGTGTGGTTGTAACCTGCCCAGACACTGGCACAGCTTCTTCTTCTTTGATGAATAGCAGACATGTGTACTTGTGTGTTTTGTTCACTTCCTCTGTTTTGCTCTGTGTGCAGGGTGCCAAGCTTCCCATGTCCATCATCATAGTTGGAGTCGGCCAGGCTGAGTTCGATGGTACCCAGACCCTTCATTTTTCAACTACTGCACGGTCATAATTAGCAGATGTTCTTGAAATGTTGTGCTGCGGAGGGAGGCGAATGTTATTTTAGTAATTTAGTAAGTAATAATTTAAAGTCTCCAGCATTATTAGTCAGTAGAAAAATAATTATATATCAGCTAATATTTGAGATTTTAATTAATGTACTCACTGCTCATACTAACCTCCGTGGCATTAATTCAGAGACACATTCGAGAGAGAACTGCTGTACAAACTCATTTGAGTCACTCGGGGCAGGAATGCGTAGGTAGATGTAAGCATAATCGTAGAAGAAATAGCCGAGGTTAATTGCTGGGTTTGCAGTGTTAGGTGCTGATTATTCTAAATTGCACAGAGAGACCATAATAAAGGACTTATTACTTGATTAGACATCGTCAGCCCAACATCCTCTCTTTCACTCAAATGTGTGGCTTTAATATGAGATATAAAACCAAACTGTTTACAGCAGTAATAAATCCACGTGTGTGTGTGTGTGTGTGTGTTTCTTGTTTCTTCCAGCTATGGTGGAGTTGGACGGCGACGACATCAGAATCTCATCCCGGGGGAAACTGGCAGAAAGAGACATCGTTCAGGTGATTGGTCGCTTTGTACAGCGTGAACGAAATTTTAAATTGACTGCAGATGTAGAGACCAAGGACACAGAGAAACAAGAAAGAAATGTCAAGAAATGTTTACTAAGCTTGAGGTTACACAGGATTTTGTGCATATTACACTCGTATTATTATGTGGTCTATGTTTTTATATTATCTGTTATTCTCTCCATTGCTTTACATATCTATAAGCGAATACATTTCTCTTACCCGTCTTTATTTCCTTAAAGGGGACATATTATGCAAAATCAACTTTTTAACCATTTCAATACTTATATTTGGGACTCTGGAGGCCCTACCAGTCGCCAAAGTGTGGAAAAAGAATACTCAGTCATGTTTTCGTGGTCCCGCTTAGTGTAAGTATAGGCGATAAAACACTCAATGTTGAATTCCCTAGGCTTATGACGGCAGCATGCGCATTTCACCACGAATGTTACCGCCCCACCAGTAAGTTTACTTCGAGAACTCCACCTTAGCTCCACCTTGTCCAGGCGAAGGAGGAAGAGCGGTATTATGTCAACGCGGAGGGAGAAGTGTGCTGTTGGTGGCTGCACAGTGGAGCACAGTGTTTTACACAAACTTCCTGCTGCAGAGGATTTTATATATGAAGCTTATGTGCCGGACAAACGTGTGTTTGTGTGTTCGCACCACTTCACATCAGACTGCGGCCAGCGGTCGCCGTATTTAGTCAGTGAACGTATTTTACCGACGTACAAACACACATTGTTAAGAAAAGGTCACATAGAGCTCATAACTGACCATTCTGACACGTCCTAATTAAAAATATTTGTTCAGTACGTCCTCCATGACCGGAGCAAAGACTTGGTCTGATACAGTCACATACAGCAGCTATTTATGCAGCTCGCTGCTCACCGCTGGCGACCAGTGGTGCTGTCCCTAAGTGTTTTTAACTGATTTAAAGTTCGGCACAGTTCGGCTTGCAAGAACAGTGGCGCTCTCGCTGTTTTCCGCGCACGCTGCCATGTTGATATTGTCAGAGAACTACTGGAGGGAGGGGGAGAGAAATGGAGCTGAGGGAACAGGAGCTGAGCGAGTGAGCGCTGTAAAGAGGAAAATCAGAAACCCCCTGGAAGAAGTGGGTGTGTGTTTGCCTGTGTCTCATTTGCATATAAAGGGACCATGCACAAAACCGAGTGCTCTGAAAGGGGCAGGTTTAGCAGAGTTTTTGAACTGCTATGGTGCTTCATCCTGATGGTATTTTGACCAAAGCATGTCACTGACATGTTCATTAGGACACCAGGGAATTAGTTTAATTGGGGAAATAGGGTATAATATGTCCCCTTTAAAATGCTTTCTCCCCCACCTCACACTGTAAGCTGCTATTTTGTTTGGTTTTCTTGTTTGTTTGGTCAGTCCGATCCCTCATCATTAGTAATGTATGTATTTCACTGTGTCTATATTCCGGTCAATTTATTGTCTTACAAAACGTCTATAAATTATAATGCCAGGTGTGCTACATGTAGTAATTTATGTATTTATGTGGGGAAATTGCATGGTATTATGAATAATACATGAAGTACCATAGTGAGGTTCAGCTAAAACGTATAAATAACTACTTCAACATATTTTCCTGACGCTCCTGAGAGAAGCCAGGACCTGGGATTAGCTAGCAAAGCTGGCAAAGGTTTACATAAATGGGAATTATTTATTTAATCTATATCACATTGCTCCTAAAATCAACTTGTATTCATTGACATATTTGACAGTACACAAGTAAATTTGTGTCTCCCCCCCAGTTTGTTCCTTTCAGAGATTATATGGACCGGACGGGAAACCACGTGTTAAGCATGGCACGACTCGCCAAAGATGTGCTCGCAGAAATCCCCGACCAGTTTATTTCCTACATGAAGAGCCGAGGGATCAAACCCAACCCAGCTCCACCTCCGTACACACCGCCCGGGCACACACACCACCACACGCAAATCTAACACCCGCACCCCACATGCCCCACTCTTCTTCTCACCTAGGACTGACCGCATGCAGCAGCCACTCAGAGTCCAGTGGGACCTGAACCTCCTGTTTCCGGTGCAAACAGGAGATGATGCTCCAGGAACGTGGTGTTGACGTTTGTGCTGTGTCCTCAAAGTGACTGTTGGAGCAGCATTTCTGTCTGTTTTTTTATTTCCCGTGACACATCACTTTGGTTTCTCTCGAAGAGAGGCCGCAGTCTTTTAATCGGCACCGAGGCAGTGACTGTTTCACGTCTAATTTGACAGCAGGTTGGTTCTAAAAGATCATGTTGTGGTTAAAACTCGTGCCTGTCTGTAGTTGTTTCTCTAAGTATATCAGGACATGTGATCTTTAACCTGAGCCCTGCTCGTCAGTCGTTTGTGTGGCCTAATATACAGTGATATTTTAGGCACTGTTTCCATTCTGTAATTAGTTTTTTTTATATATATAAAAATATATATCTGGGAATTATCTCCATTTCTGGTAATACATCAGTTATGGAAAAAACAACAGGTGTGTAGTTTACAGCTTATTACACTGAACATTAATCAGGCTTTTCATACCATGAGGTGTTGCCTCCTATCTTCTTTATTAGGTAAATGTTTATAGGAGCATGTTGTATGAGGATTTAATTACCCATATCCAGTATATTTATTCTCAAATGTTATTCAGAGTGGCATGGACATTTGATAGATCTGTTTTAGATACCATACATTTTTATTTATTTATTTTGAAGTGGCCAACAATTATCTCTAGGGGATTACATAATAAAAAGCACAACTCATCTCTACATTAAGAATGATGGTGATGTTATCTTGTTTAATAATTCTGATTGCTGCTATTCATTGTTTCCTAAACAAAGTACCAAATTCATTCATGCAAGTCAAATATCTTTGTGTCTTTTATGAAACATAGTTTGAAATGAGCATGTTTTTGCTTCTCATTCAGTATAGATGCATTACCTTCACAGAGGATGTGGCACAAAAAGAGCATTATCTAATTAATCATCACCACTTTTAACCTTTTAAACCTCTTACCTTTTTATGTAATTTTTTGTAATGTACTAAACTAACAAAATATATTATCACCTATCAAAGGAAGGGAATATAACAGAACATATATTTAATACTATTTAAACTTGGATTATAGGGCCCAAAAAACCCATTATTTTAATTATGGGTATTTACTTTGAGGCAGTTAATTGAGTTGCCATTGTTTGGTGACGTCACACTATAGCATAACATAGACAGATATAAAAAGGGCCTTAAATTAGGGTTTTTACTTAACTTTGATGACCTGACCTGTCTGTATTGGGGCATTACATACACATCTAATTGTTTTACGTTTATTAATTTAAAAGAAATATTACAATTTAAGTCAGTATTTAACAATCCTGGTTATCTGGACCCGTTCCATGTTTTGGATGTTTCCCTCATCCAGCACACCTGATTCAATTAGTCAGCGTGTCATCAAGCTTTGCAAAAGCCTGATATTTGAATCAAGGTGTGTTGGAGAAGGGAAGCAGCTAAAACATACAGGGCAGTGAGTCTAGATGACCAGGATTACGAGACTCTGGTACACCTGACACACAGCAATCTTTGGGGCAGGATGGTATCCCAGTGCTGCTAAAGGGTTTGAGGAAACTGGAGATGGGTCTCCACTCTCAAACACGCCACGACCCAGAGACTCCCATCTTATTTGAAAACTGCCACTGATCAGCAACCTCCAATGTCACTTCAAGAGTAAATAGCCAGAGGTACACAGTATTCAGACCGTGTTTAGACCTGGTATTAACATCCATCCTGAGTGATCCAATCAGAGGCAGATCCTGCTCGGTAGAGGTCAGAACACTCCCATTCCTTGCTGAATGCACCATTCCTAAGCACGTAGAACCACAATCTGACTTTAGGAAGCATTAGTGTCTGTCTCCTCAGCTGATATCTGCTGATGTGTGGCAATTTCACTTTTTTAGACTGGGTCATACTTACCACATTCTGTGTCTGCAGAGAGACACTTTGCTTGAGTGTACAATAAGATTTGTTAAGAACACAATTTTGTACTTGCAAACAGTCATGATGTCGGGGTGTAGGGTGGAGAAGCCAGATTCCATTATATGTGTTTAGAGGAAAGACATCCTGGACGCATTTTAGTGCCAGGTGTCCTAGGCTTTGTGCAAATGATTGCATCACTGAGGACAGTTAACACTGCATCTGAATCCGAATCTGAATAGAAGTCTCTGGTGGGGCTCTAATCCCTTAAAATTAAAACTTTTAAGGGAGGGCGAGTCCCCGAAATGTATGAGAATCATGCAAAGGTTGAATAAAAGTGATTTCAGCCATACGCCATTTCTATAAAAGGGATTAGCAATATGTACAGCGATTTAACGTCATTATAAGCATGTTAACGTGTAGCTCAAATCAACACTTTCATATTAACGACAACAACATTGTTTCCATCGTTAGTGCTCTTTTACTGCAGCCGCTGTTCTTCTCCTAATTACCCTGTTTCACTTGGGTTTGTTTACTGCTGTAATCCTGTTCCCCCTCACTGGTGTAGAGAGGGAACAAATGCAAAAACAATGCTACGCTGATGATAATGGCCCGTAAAAGGTCTCGATTTCTTTTTAGACTGACAGAGGCAGAGGCAGAACTAATGTGAGCTGGATAAAAAAAACGTTCTATTCAAATGTCTAATGTAGCAAACTAAAGGCCTTAATGACACAAAAGGCAGTCGCTCCATCTCATTTAGTTGTGTAATGAAGAGTATTCCACGTGGATAAGCACGGCTCTCAGGTGGAAGAAAAAACAACAGTGAATGGTGGTAAAAACAGCACTCTAAGTGTAGCATATACGAGAAGAAACAGATAACGGTGAAAAGAATGGATTTTCTTTTAGAATGTAAAGCCAGTGTGTGCATATGTAGATGACGTCAGCACTGAGAGAAGTGCGGGTTGTACAGCCGATCTTTGATATATTTTTTGGGCAATATTACGCTACTGAAGATGACTATTTATTTATTTATTTATTTTTGGAGTTTGTATGACTAAGCCATTGCTCTTGCTGTCCTCACGGTGACTCTGTCTCCTCCTGAAGCCCCCGGTTTACGTGATATAGGCTGCATGTTGTCTCGGGTAAAATGAGAGTGTCATCGTTAGTTGAAGAAGAAAAAAAGAAAAAAAAAAAAAGGAACCAGCCCAACCAGATTACATGCATGTAAGAGCCAAATGTGGCAGTAAACTCTGTGGACTTTATCTCTCTTGTGCCTGGTTCTCCAAATATTTTTGTTTGTTCGTTTCATTAGTGGTTAAAAACTGTAGCTAACTAGCATGTCACAATTTACACTTTTTTTTTTACATTGATTTAGGTTATTGTCAAATCCCACAGTTTCTATTTGTTGTTTATATCTCTCTCTTATTTTTCTGATTTGCATGACTCCCTACATTCCTATGGACTGATTTTTATTGTACATGATTATTGTCATATGGTGGGTTGTGATATGCTTTGTATTGGACTGCCTTAAATGAAAATGAATTAAAAAAAAGACTTTTATATAAAAGTAGTTATGTCATGCTTTGATTTCAGTGCTCTGTTGTGATTGCTGATTGAAAAGCAGTCGTGTGGGGTTAATATCAGGCAGCTGGGTGCTGATTAGGTGTCTGAGTGCAAACAGCTTTGAGGGAAACTCCTCGTAAATATTGACATGTAAAGAGCTCTGACAACTCGGCATTAAAGTCACTCAAGCGTTTTGTTTTACATCTACTTTATGATCATTTTCTTGAAATCTTGAAAAGCAAACTTGGTTTCAAAACCTTTTTCATATTAAAGGTGATAATATATTTAAGAAATGTGTTATATTATGTCATATAAAGACCATTGTGTGTCACCAAAGACTGAGGACACATGTTAAACTTAAACTCTGGGTTCAGTGATAACAATGCTGGGCCGAAAAACTGTGTTTATGTTTTGGTATGCCGTTTTGGTTTGTTGCGATAGCGTCCACAGTGATGATAAGGGAGCTAAGCCAGAAGGCAAGGCTCTCGATTTATTGACATTCCAACCCTGACCTTTGGTCATAAGCTTTGGGTAATGACCGAAAGTACGAGATTGTGAGTACAGACGGCCAAAATGACTTTCCTCTGCAGGCTGAGCCTTAAAGATAGGGTGAGGAGCTTGGACATCCTGGAGGGGGCAAAGAATAGAATGTATAGAACTCTATGTCAAGAGGAACCAGCTGAGGTGGTTTGGGCATCTGGGTGGGAAGTCTCCTAGACGTCTCCCTATAGGGAGGCATTCCGGGCATGTCCTTCGGTTGAGGAGACCTCGGGGCTGACCCCAGGACATGCTGGACTATTATATCTCATAGGCTGGGATCCGGCTGGAGGAGCTGGCAGAAGTAGCTGGGGAGAAGGCAGTCTGGGCATCCTTGCTGCTGCCTGACGACCCAGATAAGTGGAAGGCATTAGAACGATCTGGCAACCACACCCCTGCAATGTGAACTTTAAGTGTGACGTTAAATAGTGCACTTAAATGGTACTATTACAATATGTTATATGTTTATTACTATAAGTACTTATTAAATGTATCTGCAGTTTGTTGCTTAAAAAGTAATGATATATGTACACATTTTTGTTTGTAGTTTTACACTCAGGGACAAGTCCAGTATTTGTCTTAATGCCTTTTATAGCTCATCCTTAATCTACATGAAAAAATGTCTTATATAATAGGCACTGATAATAAAAAGCCCCCCCCCCCATACTTTCCAAGGACTCTGCATGTTTTTGCGCTAATAAACAAACCATTATGAAGCAAATGGGTAAAGATTCACCATCATTTTCCCTTGATAATAGCTTTGTTTTTGATTTTAGCATCTCTATCATGAGGTAATGAGACAACTGAGAGTGCACAAGTGATTTTCCTAACAAGTTGTTACAATCAGTGTAAGACATTCAAGATGCTGAGGGATCAGAGGTGCAGCTACCGACTCTCTAATCACAAAGTGGTTTAAGATTTTTCACATTCTTAATGAGAGGTAACTGTTGTATTTATCCTAATCAGTTCATAATGTATACATACCACAAGTGCCAATTCACTTAAATGACCCTCTACTGCAATTTACTAATCACTTATATCCACGTATTTAGACTGGTCATTAAAAAGTAACAAGAAAAGACAAAACAATCCCCTTATGATACAAAGATTTGTCAACCAGCAGAATTCAGAAGCCACTTTTAAATTTGGTCCAATTCCACATCCAAGGCAAATGATGTAGGATGTAGTTAGCGGTAGCTCCAATGTGCTGATATGTACTTTAACTTTAATATGTAAATGTGTGTGTGCGTGTGTGTATAAAAAGCATTCCTTTTCCCTTTCAGTTACAAAATTAACCACTAGAAAGAAGAATTAGAATTAGTAATCTTTGCACACGCGCACACACACACCAATAAGTGATAGTGAATTTGACCTCTGCTTTTAGCCCATCATTATTACACACTTGTACTGAACACAATTATCTGCACCCGGGAAGCAATGTGTGTACATGTGCACTGACATACTGTGAAAGAGATATTATAAGATGTTTCTTCTTTCTGCTCGTTTTCATTCTTTGTGGTGTTGCTGTTTTCGTTTAATTTCTTAACTGAATGAGATAAACTTGACAAACAAACAAATAAGGGGCACCCCAGCCCTTCCCGGGATTTGAACCGGTGAATAGCCCAGTTCCTTTCCTCTTGACCATGGGCTGCACCACTATGTTTCATAGTTTGAAAAGGTATACACAAAATGCAATGATGATTTGTGGTCTTTATGGGACCAGTCACAGTTTTTTTCATTTGCGTATACACAACAAACCACTCTAAATTTCACGAAAAGCGCATAAATGGTCAATAATAAATGAATAAATCAGTCACCTACTGGTCAGAAGATTTCGGAACATTCTACTTTTAAAAGTGCATGTGTGTAGAATGCAAAACTATAAATGGAATCCATTCACCACTTACAAATTAAACAAGACTGTATTGCCTCTGTTTTCCCCAAGATCCTCCACCAAGATAAGGGGAAAAGTTTGAATCTTTTTTTCTGACTTATACAAGTTTGTTCTCCTTAAATTATTCAGTTTGCATCATGTCCTATGTGCATGTCTTCTCTCTGCAGTCTATGGTGGGGGTGGCATTTGTGACAGCTGTCATAAAACTGAATGAAACTCAAACTGAATGTTAAAAAAGTGCATTTTCTTCTCTCTGCAGCAGAGTACTGCTGCTCTCAACAAGAAATTCTTATTATAAAAACAGTATACAGTACACACATCTCATCAACGTTATATTAAAAAACATTTTTGAAAAGCATTGTAGATGACAATAGCCATTTTCAGGTAGAATTTATCGTGTGACAGATACACGCCTACACACTCCAGAGATTCTGGAGTATAGAAGAAATGGGGAAAATAATAATTTCCAAAGTTTTTCCCCTGCACCCTTTCTGTATACATGACCACTTATTTTTCAAAGTGTGAGGAAACAAGTCGGAGACTGAAAGTAATGAGCCTGAAAGGTTGAAACTATTTGATGAAAAGGAAAACTCTGATTTTCCCCAGATATGAAAAAGCCCACATACTTGTTAAATTGTCCATTCGTATAGTTGTCAAACCAACAACCTCTGCTGAAGGAAAAGTAAGGAAGTGTCACATTTTGAGGAGCAAAGACTGAAGCAGCTTTCATTCAGTGTGATACATATTTAATCATGTTAATATTAACTTCAGAGCAGGCTCTGAATTGGCAGATATAATGACTTGGAGGACAAATTCTTAGTTTTCATCCACTGGCACCACAGAGATTCCAGATTTACATTAACTGAGAATGTCACATCCCAAATATGTGATCGTGGCACCTAAGTGTTTGATAGAAATGAATACATTCAATACTTTTATGCTTCTAATATAGTTTGCCAAGATTCAGCTGTTGTCCCCAGTATGTTGTCTAATGTTTGGAGGCAGCAACACTTGCTTTGGCATAGTACAGCAGTTCTGTGGTCACACTCATGGGCTTTCTCACAGTTTCCTGCAAATTATTAGATGATAGCAGAAGCAGCTGGGATGTTCACAATTATCTGACCACTGCCAAAAAACAGTTATATGATTTGGCAGTCAGCGCAGTCATCGAAAGAGTGCCTAATATCACAGATGTTCATCTCAATTAAGCCCAGAGCACTAGCCCACGTTCTCAGTCGCCAAAAAGTCCCATATCTATGAATATAAACCCTCTGTAATGTCACTCTACACTAATAAACCCTTTTCCTTGTGAAATGATCACTACCAGAATGATCAGTCAACTGAGCAGATGTCTTTCCAGGTCAGAGATTGATGCCATGGATTACCCAGTGTGCTTTTCAGACAATTATCTTATTGATTTTCTGTCTGTTAACAGGGTATTTAAAATGCACAGTTTCAGGCTCTAAAGGTTTTAATTCAACTAAAACACACTAATCATTGCCTGGTATGACATGTGTGTAATACATTCAAGTTTAGAGTCCAATCTGTGTAATAATGTTCCAGCATCATCACGAAAAACTGGTGAAATAGAAATGTTGTTGGCTTAAACCTGTCATTATGGTATTTAAACTGATTGGGCAGTGGCATCCTTCGCACTTACATTAATTCCCTATCAACCGTGCAATAATATTGCAACATGCAAATGAGATGCAGTTGCATGGAAAAAAATCATGTCTCACTTTACAGCAGAAATTAACGAAATAAAATGTTCTGTGACAAAAACAATGATGATTGTAGCGTTCACCCGTTAAATATCCCCACCCTCTTTGTACAAAACAATAGCATCACTTAAACAGTGTCATTATTGTGCAAACACATCACCACATTCGCACATTCAGTACAACACTGTTAAAACCTTTCAAGAAAATAAATATGAAAAAAAATAGTAAAAACTAGAGATAATCTAGGAAAATCTGTTCATTCTGAAAACTAAAAATAAGTTTTAGGTTTTCATTTAAAGGAGGCAACAACTGTCACGCAGTTCCAGAACATTATGTATCTGCAGAACATTTACTGCCAGTCGTCCAAGGTGTTTCTTTATTCTGTCATTGTCTTAGCGAGCTGTTATTGTTGGAAATTAGTCTCACTCAGCCAGACCCATCATCGGCACTGGTGAATGGTCAGGCTTGCACTCATAATCATTGAGTTACAGAGGGGAAAACACTATATTTTGGCTTGTTTCCTTTTCTTTAAACTGATCTCAATTGTCTTGGGCAATGCTACAGCCAGGACAAAGTGTAGTTCTCCTTCAAAATGGTCTCCAGGGGAACCTATTTTTTTGCGCATGTGCATGTTGAGAGGCCAATGTAATTAAAATGGCTTTTTCCCTGCACACACTGCAAACACGGTAAAGGACGCACATAGACTGTGTGTTTGCATCATCTTCATCATTAGCAGGTATGTTGGAGCTTGGAGGCAATCTTGGAGAAAAGCTAAATGGTATTTTGACAACGGTAACAACTGGGTCATACCTTCCACGTCAGTATGTCTGCAAAGGTCTGATATCAATCAATGTTAATATTTATCAAAAATGTTCCAACGTTAGGGAGCAGCAACAGCAAATGTTATACCTCGACCTCAGGACATCAAGATAAAGTTGACCTAGTGATCGCAACACCCTGTTATGTTCACGGAAGGTTAAATTCCATGTTAAATCAGGCAAAACAAGGCCATTAATGGCTTTAAAAACAAACAGCAAGAACCTAAAAACCAATTCTGAAATGAACCAGCAGCCACGGCAGTACTGTAAGTAGAGAACAGGGGAGATGTGTTTTCACCTCACTTGTTTGTTAACAAGTGAGCAGCTGCATTTTGGACTAACTGCAGGTGTGAAAGGCTAAGACTGGCTAACGCCAACATGAAGTGCATTGCAGTGATCCGCTTTTGATCATGCCTTTTGAGGAGGGGTTTTACTTTAGCTAAAAGGAGAAGCTGGAAAAAGTAGTCTGACATTAATGTTATGACCCATGTCTGCTGTGGTGCAGGCGGACCATACTCGAAGTAGTGCACCTGCGTGGCACCTCGCAGTCTCCGCGAGCTACGGCCCTGGTGGCCATTCCACTGACAAACCAGGATTTGATAAAGTCGGTCAGGGGAGGAGGGGCCAATCCATGTATCCATGTAAAACCCTGAACATTAAGCAAGCATTTTTGAAATGCACAAAGTTATTCAAATTAAGGAGTTTGTATTTATCTAAAATAATGCAATGTAACATCTCAACATCACATGCTACGATGACTCCCCATGTTGAGGAGGTACTATAGGAGTGGAAAATGATGTGTGTGATACCAAACAGCGTAGAGTTCATTTGAGTCGAGTAGTGCTAGACGTGTGTAGTGGAAAAGTGCCATAAGAATACCAGGACACCACAAACAGGGACAAACTCAAGGTGATTCATTGCCACTGCCAGAGTGGAATATGAGATTGAGAACACAGGCATAGCCGCTCTCTGCAGACACAGACAGTATGACCCAGGACAAGACAAGAGTCTACATCCAACATATTCAAAAGAGTGATACATCCTCAGTCTGTTTTTTATAGTGATTTCATGGTGATTCACTCTTTCACATCTAATCAGACACACATTCATACAGCACATCCATGAGGAGCATTTGTGTGTGTGTGTGTGTGTGTGTGTGTTTCTATCACACGTCGATGACCCATTCACTCACACAATACAGCTGCCAGGAGCAGATTTAGTTAAGTGTCTTCCTCAAGGACACAACAATATGAAGGCTGGAGGAGCAGAGAATTGAACCCTGACCTTCTGAGAAGACAACTTACTCAAACACTGTTCCACAGTGTACTTCTGTCCTCTCCTCTAAAATATTTAGGTAGTGATGATAATTTATTCAGGAGGCAGTATTAGCAGTCCTGATGTGAAAAACAGGGGTTCAGAGTTAGGATGAGGATCTTTTTCATGGTCCCAGTAATAAACACATTGTAAATGTTAATGAACAGATAAAGAAACAGTGTTGAGGCAAAGTCAAAGATCTACAACTAGAAAACTCCTACTACTTTCTGACCCCCCGATTAAGTTTTGTGGCAAAATATGTATTTTAAAGAGTTGAATGGCGAAATAATATAATTTTGATAGTTCAAAATAATTTGTTTTTAAATGTTTTCCATCCAAAGAGCACAAAATCATCTTAAAGTGGGTCCAGGAAGAGTGTCTAGCCAGAGATTTCTGGATTTACATCTTAAATTATTAAATACAGTAAGTCTTCAAGGGGAGAGTCTCTGCAGAACACGTGCAGATTTGGATTCTTGTATTCCTAACTATTCAAATCCCTAAATAGTTTGATTTTAACATGACAAAAAAAAGGTTACAATTAAGTAAATAGAAGAAAAAATAAACAGGGATCTCGGATCCCCACACAGAAAAATGTCATGTCATTTAGCAGATGCTTTTTAAATAAGACGTGTACTGTACATATGTAATAATCCCTACAGTATGATCCTTGTTCAACACTTGAACTTTCATTACAAACTGAGAGCTCTTTGCTAAGTGACTTACTCCAGTGTGTCCCAAGGCAAATTTTAACTCAGTATTGATTCAAATCTGCCTTGGGACCTTTATCATATGTCATTCCTGTCAAAATGATGCCTGCACCCAAAGCAACTCCTTCCTCTAGTTCACTGTAGTGTGTGTCACTCTTGTCTATTCTGTGCTTGTCTTTACAAGCCTGTGTTCCTGCTCTGGCCCACAGTGAACGTCCTGGGAGACTTTCAGCCACAGGAGGTTTGGAAAATGGACGGCTGGATGGATGCTCCAGCACAGACGACAGTCACTTCCAGTCATTTGTGAGCTTGTCTGTGTTGTTGCCAAGCCATCACAGACTCTGAGAATCACTCTCCTGTCTGCAGTGTCCTTTTCCTTTGACCCTGTTTGATATCCTGTACACTAGAGTAACGATTCCACCCTTTTCTCTGCCGGTCTTTGCTTTCCGTCTGCTTCCTGCACTGCACTACAGTTACACACAATGTCTAACAAAATCATAACAAGCTTCAAATAACATTTTTAGGCAAACTTGTTCAATGAGACACCAGATGAGGAGAGCGGGGAACCAGCAGCACTGAGGGAGCTCAATGTTGTAGAAAGACGGGTGAATAACACTGTTGGATAAGTTACTCTGAAAGCGTAAGAAGTAATTTATTATGTATAAAAAAAAAGTAAATACTTCACCCTAACTCAAAAATAGCAAACATAATGAGTTACGTGAGTAATTATATTATTACATTAATTTTGTAAATGAAATCAAAACTTGATGTACAGCAGCTTTCTTTTGAAAATGACTAATATATATATATATATATATATATATATATATTTTAATAATGATTACTATTATGATTATTATTACAAGATATAAAGTGAAGGGTTCATGCAGCTAATCCGTACACAAGAGATGGGAGTTAAAGGCATTTGTGTAACCTTTGAGGGAGTGTATCACATGGTGGAACCTTACATGAGTTGATAATAGAGTTACACCCAATTCCCTCTGGTCAAAAAACCCATTTACACCCAATTTTAAATGGGTTTTTGACCAGTGGGACTGTGTTTAATTTGAGCTGTGGGAGTGCATTCACTATGGGTTTTTATTGGTTTTGGCATTGGTGGGAATAAACACCCAAGTAAACATTTCCATGTCTTCATTGTCTCCTTCATTTTTGGAAGTGAACCTCAATATACATAGACAGTGCTCAGTACAGTATTATTTAATCAGAATTCTAAACACAACACTGGCAGAGCAGTGAGATGTTCCTGTCCTGTGCACTTTTTATTTTCTTCTTCCTCCAACTTGTTTCCAATACGCTTGTAACGTTACATTTCACACATGGATGACGCAGTGTTGGAAAAAACACCTGAGGGCAGACCAACCGCTGCCCTAAAAACAAAACCTTTTGCATTAGCAGGTATTATTGACAATGCATTTCTTCTTTTCAAGCAAGATGAAAGATGCAGCAAAAAAATAAAGAAACATGCTTTGAGTTGGTATTTGAAAAGGTCACCAGCACCCAGACAAGAAGGTCAGCTACGAACTCCAGGTGGGATTAAATATCATAAAACAACATAATACATGTGAGGTGACACCAAGAGGTCACAGTCTGTAGATAGTAAGATAGTCAACTTGAAGCAAGTAGAAAAAAAACCCACAAAATTGTACCTCTTCTTTAAAAGCTCTTCATGCTCAAGATTCAGGAAAACAAAGAAGAAGCTACTTTACTCAAACTGCCCAGTAATAGACCAATTACCCACAGCTTTGCTTCCAATTATCTGGTTTATATAAAATAGAGAGGAGGGCAGAACTGTGTTGAAAACAGGGATAATTATTAAGTTCATCAGCAGCAGACAGAGGTAAGAGTCTAATCGTAAGATTTAATTAATGGACTTGGAAGTTCACATCTGTTTCCCCCCAGAGAATCAACAAACCAAAATATGCAATTAAGAGGACGAGCCACAACATTCAGTATCAAGGAAATGTTATTGTGTCAATGTAACCTCACTGTCAGTCACTGTCCAGCCTGTGCTCATTAATTCATGGGGTGCACTCGCTCACCACTGGGTCCTGACTGCTAAACATAACATCACACCTTGCTGAGGTGTTAAATGAGAATCTACACAACACTCCATCATAAACATGAGCAATATATCTGCAAGAAATGCTTGGGGATGTATGAACACCGGGAAATCTCGTCTGAAACACAGAACAAAGCAGTGTTTCTTCTCCTTTTTAGAAGCAAAACATCCATCTGCTGTGACAAGGAGAGATTTGGAAGTGACAGGAATAAACGTTGAATAAAAAGCTCCTCTAGTAATTACCGGTTGTCTGGCATCTAATGACCTGCGATGGATTAATCTAAACCTGCAAAACAACAGTGGAGCTACAGCAGGATAAGCTGTGCGAGAGAGGAATGCAGCACATAAAACACAAAATGCTTTTTTTTTATTTTTTACCCCTCTTCTTTTTATTGATTCATGTATACCAATTATATATACACGTCGTTTGAACAAAAACAAGTGGAAAAACATACAACTGAGCTCGATAAATGCATATATATACAAATATACACGAGTGAGGAGGGGCGGGGAGCAGCATTTTGGTAATTCCTCACAAGTCCTCAGGGGGGCGATATAACTTCCACAGTGGAGCTTTGAAGCTGAGTATTAAGTGTGTGAAGGTAAGAGAAAGGGCCAAGTTGAGTTTGCACTGTATCCACTATCATTATGTGAATGCATAATGTAATAACGATTCTTAATGTCAATGACAAAACTTTTATTCTGTTCTTAACCCTTAGTGTGCACGCTCCACTCATCTGTGCTGCAGGTGCACCCATGATAATTTGCCATGGGAATAATACACAACTCCTTCTATGGACATCCTGGGGGTGTGTTTTTATAGGTCACATATTCAGGCTTTAAAAAATGTTGTTTATGTGTTGTTGAGTCAAAGTTTTGATTCATTTTATATCGCATTTTTTTGTGCAGAATTCACAACATTTCATTTTTCTTTTGTTTTTGTTCATAACAACGAGCCAAGTGAACTTTGAACTGTGACATATATTCAAATTTCACAAATTCAGTCGTATTTAGTTAGTGAAAAGGACATTTTTTGCCCATATGTTGTGCTGAAAAAAATTATATAAGACACTCTATATTGTAGATTCTTATAGCCTAACAAATATTCTGAATGTCCACCATAAACCTAAGATTTAGTGAGCTCAGAGAAAATTCCCCAAAACAAAGGCAACAACCTTGGTGGAAATCAATTCAGCCCACAACACACATAATAGTCCAACATGAATATTTATATTTCACTTTTAGGTTTATCAACAGCAGGGGAAACATTTTGATGAATCATCAGTTTAAGGTCATCATACACAGAACCACTGCAAAAAAAATGCTCAAGGGCAAACAACAGCAGCAACAGCAAAAAAAAAACAAATAATGCAAAACTTTGCTGCCAGTAAACCAGGAATTCACACAGAGTCTCACAGAGACCAGAACATGTTACAGCAAAACTTGCTAATGAGAAACACTGACCACATCTCAGGGGAGGGACGGACAAACCTGAGGTCAAACACTGAGCAGAAACAGAAAAAACAAACCAGCTGCTTCATAACTGAACCAAAAAATACAGTAAGTCTCAGAAGGATTCTGTCCAACAGGGACTTGCAAAACCAGAACCAAGGGGAGACACAAAAATCCCAATCACAAAGTTGAAATAAGTTGGAATAACTGTGGGTTAACTGAGGCAGTTATTGATCAGGTTTGTCATTACAGGGCTGCAAATGAGAGGATTCCAGGCTAAGCTGAAAATAATTGAAAGCCTCTCTTCTCTGGCTCGTTCCGTTCTTCTGTAAACTGATTTAAAAACAACTCCCTCCCTGTGGTGCCGCAGTCACGCATACACAGACAAAACAAACGTCCAACACAACACATCACCGCAGCCTCGTTGCACCCGCTGCTACGTCCCGTGTTCTTATTAAGACGTTCACGTTCCACCGTGTTTGTCCTTGGAGAATCAAAAGACTCAAAAGGGTCTCATGAAAAGTAAACGACGGATATTGATGAAAGTTCCTGTTGGAAATGGCCTGAGGAAGAAATTATTTGATTATTTGGGGACTTTTATTGACACTGTGGGGAAACTGAGCACCCTCAGCAGAGGCACACAGGGCTTCCTCTAGTACTTATTTACTGTATTTATTAGTTCTGCTTCAGTGCAAACATTACCTTTGTGTTACTCTTATTATTGTGTTACTCAAGGTATTAACTCAGTCATCAGTCAACCACAGTTATTCTCCTTCGCACTAGCAATAACCCCATAGATAATCACAAATAATACATGTTTGTTTGTTTTTTAAAATGATTACATTTTAGGAGTGAAACGATTACACGATTACTAAATGAATTGTCAGTGTTGTTTTTTCTGATTCTTTAGCTTCTTAAATGTTAATATTTGCTGGTTTCTTTGCTCCATGTAATTAAGAAATCATTAAAACTGAGTCATTTTGGTTTGTGGACAAAACAAGACATTTGAGAACATCATCATTTCCAGGTTTGAGAAACACTGATCAACATTTTGCGTCATTTTATGGACCAAACGATTACTCGTTTCAACAAGAAAATAACCCACAGATTAATAGATTGTTAAATGAATCGTTAGTTGCAGCTCTATTATAATTCAAACAATGCTGCGTTCACTGCATCTTCATACAGTCATTATTTGTATCTTCTGGTCATCTACTTGATAAGTTAGTTCTTACTTTATTTGTTTTCTTTTGCAATTTTTAAGTTAGACAAACATCAGGCACTACACACAACTGACTCTTTAGCAAACTTTTACACTTTTATATCTTATATTTTAGTCAATTATACATCATCAGTACAGCCTTTTATTTGCTTTATTGAATAAACAAACATACAAACAAACAAGCTGCTATTTTTATTATTAATGTTTTTATTCCTGCTGTGTTTTGGTCATTCTTTAGTATTTTAGTCTCCAGTGTTTCCCTTAAGGCTGATTGTTGAGATCTATAATAGCGTTTGTTTCCTCGCTCCCCACTTCCTCGTCTGTGTTTTTTTAATCCAGTGAAGCGCTTTGAGCTGCACTACTTTGTCTGAAAGATACAATATAAATGACCTCATTATAAAACCATGTAAAAAACATTGACATATAGGCTTCACTAATCAAGATTTAAACAGAAGCACTGGAATAATATTAGAATATACAAAAAAGGAAATATGGCAAATTAATAAATAAATAATGTACTGTATTGTTCAATTGTGAAATGACTGCTGGTATAAAGCTATTTTTGTTTTGTGATTGTTTTGGTCTTTTTACTGGAACTTAACTTATTTCTTGCTGTATAACTCCTCCATTGTATATTTTGGGTGTTTTTTATGTATTGCAATCAATGCAGTCAAAAAATGAATAATTTAATCCTTAGACCTTTATAATATATATCAAGGGTTTTCATTTATTTGTTCTTTTCACTAATCTGATACACACATGTTGTAGATTTACATTTCTTTGCTTTAAAAATCCAGATGTTCATGCTACAATCTGGCTATAATCTCACACATTGACCCAAAATTACAGATCATTCTGTGGTCACTTAACATTTCATGCTTATTTATCCTGGACACTGCTATGATGACCAGTCATAACCTGCCATTGTGTTCAATGGCACCACTTCCTGCTGGGAGTGGATAAAGTGAGGGGTTAATATTTGATCGTCCTGGGGATGTAGAGATTAATCCCTTTGGCTAATTATTTCCAATGTAACAGCGAAATACCCAGCCTTGTGTTTGATGTTATCGTGGCGTGTCCGACTTCACAGCAGTGACTCATGACATCCCTGCTGATTATACTGGGGCATGATTCCTAATCAAGGGTTTATTCCTTCCAGAACAGATGGAATTGCATGGCTGGGCAACCCAATTTTCATCTCATCTTCTCACACCCCAGAATACATCAAAAACACACTTTCATTGTTTGCATCCTCTGTGTGTGTCCTCATGAGCAAGGCAGCTGCCACTGTTCTGCAAAACCAGGACAGATTTTCAGACAGCAGCTCTTTTACTTTTATTATCGAAGCAGACGAGCTCTTGGATGTGAGTTCTGGATGGCGTGTTTTTGATGAAATGCAGATCAGATGCCGAGATTGAGGTGTAACTACATTGTTAACTAAGCACCAATTACAGCCTGTGCCTCTGTCAAATTGAATCTGAGTGGATATTTTTTGCTGTTCGTGTTTGTGGCTGAATGCTCATATCACTGTGATAAACTGAACACTGCGTTTAACACGTGAAGAAAGCCTTACTAACCCACAAGAGAGGGGATTATACTGATAACATACACACATTCATATACAGTAAATGAGTTTCAGAGGGAACAGTGCAGTATTATGGGAATGTATATGCACACAAGCAAGCAAGGTATTTATCAGTACAACACAACACACCAAGATTCCCTGATAAATGACTGTAACAACATGGAAGGAATCTGCTTCCTTGACTCGACCAAAAGAGTTTCCGTGATTATTGTTCTTCCACTGGAAAGAAGCCTTTAATTGCTCACACTCAATAGTAAGTTATTGCAAACTAACTTCAGGAAGATGTTTTATTTTGTAGTTTTAGGCGAAACAAAATGCAACAAACTCACTTGGTCAACATTCTTACAATGATTTCATTTTATTACGACTGGATATTGTTTATTTTATTGGCCTGCAATGCAGGTCAGTGCACGCAGAACATGACTGGATGAGATTGTGGATTCGAGGCTGATCGACATGTTATAAGTCACTTGTGACTACCAGTTTGTACAGTTTGTTGTGATTTATTCTCGTGGTGTTGCTCCTGTCAAGTGTACCAGGTTCTTACATGTAGAACTGGGGTGGGGCAGCATCCATCACTGAGGTCATCAGTAAGTAAATGCCGCCACCTTCTGGTGAAAACAAAAAGGTACACAGTGAGTGTAAAAGTATCCTTTGGCTTCATGAGGCCATGTTACAATAGGTTTCCCTTTTCTTGTTTTGAAACAAAAGGTTACATATTTTACAGTACGTACTATGTGTAGCAAAGCGTTAAGTATAATGTGAAACACATATTGTTTTAAGAAAATAATAAGTAACACCAGAAATGTGTAGGTATGTATTTCTGTATTTTCTGTCTTAAGCTGGATTTTCAGCATTGTTTGCACTACTTTGTATAAGTCATAGTCGATATTATCAAAAGCTAAGTCATTATTATGAGATACTTTCTCATAATTATGACTTACTGATATACATATTTATTTTCTTTGCACATTTTATAAATAAAGTTTTGTATGTCTAAAAAAAACAAAAACGCACGCGGCACTTGCTCTGCGCTTGCGCCTCTAGTGGTGACTGAGTGAGTGAGTTGAGGAGAAGACACTGGGAGTAACAACGATGGCTCCAACCGATAAAAACACAGTGGATTTACAGACGAGCAAAATTATAGAATGTCTGTTCGAGGACGAAGACGTTCTAGGATTTCGACATTTCGATAACTGTGTGGAGACGGACGGTCCTGGTTCGTTTGACTCTTATTCACTGTTGATGTAGCTTCTGTATGAGACGTGTGTGTTGTGTCATACGTTAGCTACGGTACTACGTGCACTTTCGTTTTACCTTAACTCGAGAGGGCATGACTTGGCTTATTTTACCTTTTGTTTCCTGGACTGTTTCATTAAAACGTACATGTTGTTCACACACACGCGTACACACATTCACTGATTGTTTGTGTTCTTGCAGGTGTGTGTGTGTGTGTTACCGGGTGTAGCACTTTTTTTATGGCCATTACATCATTTATCAAAATTGTATTTTTATTTCCCTCTCTTTGTTACACGCACTGCACATTTTGAAATAAGCAACTCATATTTGTTTCCCGATGGTTTGAAAACATATGAATGGAGTTAATGCAGCAGAAAGCTAGAAATTATTATTATTAATATTAATTATTATATTATTATTTCAGACTAAGCTTAAAGATGCACTATATGGAACAAGTATTGGGACACACCAGCAGAGACTGTAATGATGTATTCAAAAACGTTTACAGTACGTTATTATGGTGTTGCCTTCTGCAGCTATGGCAGCTTCCACACTTTTTGAAAGACTTTCCTCAAGATTTGGAAGCTTTCTGTGGGAATTTGTATTGTATAAAATAGATTTTATATTAAACTGGGCCTAGTACTGTGTATAAACGTGCCTTGTTTTTGTCCATTCAATACTAAGCTATTCAAATAATACACATGTTTTTATTTTAAACATGAAAATGAGTGTTTGCCTATTAGTGCCCCTGCCATACAAATTAATATTTTCCAGTTTCATTGCTCCATTTGACATAGAAATGATTAAAACTGAAAAATGTTGGTTTGTGGACTAAACAAGACACCTGAGAACATCATCATTGTGAGTGTCTGATCCTGCACACACATAACACATTTAGTTCAAATGAGAAACTAATGGGTTCTGACAGAAATATGATTTGCCTAGTTCAGTTTTGCCCATTATAGGACATGGGGGTTTCTTGAAAAACCATCAGTTGGTAGATTCTTACCTAAATGTAATGTGAACATACTTGGGTGATCATTACAAAACATCCAGGAAGTTACAAACAGAAGGACAAAAGTGCTGATTGAAACATAACCTCTTTGACTGAGATAATGATCCTACTTTCAAACACCATAGGTGGGGAAAAAAAGACATACTATATTTCAGATGAGTGTTGTTTCTGTCTGGTTTCACTTATTATTATCATTGTTATTAGTATTATTATTTTTATTGTTATCATTATTATTACACAGACACTATCTCAACGTAAAAAATCAGTTTGTTGTTTGTTGCTTGTTTTTGTTTACACTTTATTTGATTGTTTGTTTCAGAGGATTTTGACCCAGTTAAGGTCGCTGGAAAACTGAGGCATATTGCTGATTCCCTGAACAACGACCTCGCTTTTAAAGCTGCACTAGACGAGTTGAAGCAAGCAGTGGCACAAGAGGTACACACACAGAAGCTATGTCCCAATCCACAGGCTGGAGTAGTGAGGAGTGATGGACATTTCCATAATGTATGAAATAATAATGGAATACTCATGCCCGTCCCTAGAAATGTGACAGTCTAGCCCACAGAGAACTTAACAGTTCTAAAAGGATGTTGGAAAAGGATTGGCTGCAACGCAGTCAGACAAACGTCGGCCACATTTGTCGGATGTGTTCGAAAGTGTTAACAAAAAGGATCTAGCCCGTGGACTGGGACGTAGCTGCAAACACGCAGCCATTTGTTGACCTTTTTGCTGGTTAGAAATAAAAATAAAATAAAATAAAATAAACACTTCTTTGTTCAGGTGCTTGACCACAGACCTTTCAGTGGGTTTGCGAGTAACAGGAAATAAACGTCATGGTCATCAATTGCATTTTTTTGTTGGCATGAAGGGGGATAGAGAGTAGGATTAGACTTACAACAAAGGCCCTGGAAGCGTCCTGGGTCACCACAGAAGTCCTGGATCTGTGATGCCTGCTTTACCAGTGGAACTAAATAGCGCTGTCAATAGAGTGTGTGGACCAGTAGTCCACATGAAGACCAAAATCTGGTCCTAATGAGGCAGAAACTCATTTCTGAGGAACTTAAGTTTAGCACTGAGTTAGGGATAATGCTTTGTTTAAGCTGTCCAAATGAATGAGTGTCCTCAGAAGAATAGTGAGGTTGCCACTTCCACTTGGATCTGTGAGAGCACAGCTGCTCCCTCATCCTCCTCTTCCTCAGACACTGTTGTTAGCAAAATTGCAGTCCGGCAGCGTGAAAGAGAGATAAGGTGCTGCTGACGTTATTTTCTTCATATGCAGCTCCACATTACGGTCGAAATCTTTTAGCTCCCGTTCTGCGCTTGCTGCCCGCTTATCTGTCCGATCTGTACTTTGTGTCTGACGGCAGCTTCTGTCGGATTGTGTTCTTTCACTGCTTACAAATATCCTGGAGACTGTGTCTTCAGTAGTCACAGGAGGACAATGAATATGATCTACCGCTTTATCCTCCACATGTGGACTGCAGGGGCAACTGGAGCAACTCCAGACAGGTTAACAGTCCCTCACAGGGCCAACACACAGAGAGGAACAACCATTCACTCTCACATTCACACATACACTCAGTTTAGACTCTGAACATGTGCATGTCTAGACAGAAAGCTCCTCGGTCTAAGCAGGAGCAAACTTGTAACCTTAATACTTTGAGTTCCTTCACACAAATCATAAAAGATATATTCTATCTCTCATATTGGCTCAGATTAGCTTTTTTCGGCCTCAGCTGTATCTTTAATCCTTGTGTCATTCCCCCCAGGCTGCAGAGGCAGCGTTCAGCCATGGTGTGGAGGTCTTGTGCCAGACTCAGGTCTCTCAGAAGGCAGAGGTCGCTCCAGAGATGCAGCTCATCAGGGCCTCGGTGGCTTTGGGCCTCTATATTAAGAAGTCCTCTCCAGATCTGAAAAACCAAGTCTGCAGTGCCATGACAGCATTCCTCAACAGGCGTGTTGGCACATGGGTCGCTCAGCAAGGAGGATGGGTGAGTGTTTTTAATGAGGATGAAATGAAACCAACAGGCTTCAAACTAACCCAGTAAATAAATCTGTAGCATAATGTAGATTTTACCTCATCATACTTCTCGAAAGGAAATGATAATAAGTCTCACTCATGGATCTGTTACTTAAATTGGATTAACTGAATCAAATTACATTAAACACACTCACAAATGTGGTCTTTTGTGTGTAGTTTGATTCCTGACAATCTCACTGGCCACTTTATTAGGTACACAGTACCTAATAAAAGTACACAGTACCTAATAAAGCGTGGCAGGACTGGCACAGTGTGCTCTTCTGTAGCTGTAGGTCATCTGTGGTCATTTCAATTACTCTTAAATTTCTATTTTTCTAAAAGCAGTCAGGTCATTCTCCTCTGACCTCTGGCATCAACAAGGCATTTCCTACTCGGGGAACTGACGCTCAGTGGATATTTTCCCTTTTTCGGACCACTCTTTGTAAATGCTAAAGATGTTTGTGTGTGAAAATCCCAGGAGATCAGCAGTTTCTGAAATATTCAGACCGGCTTGTCTGACACTAGCAGCCATTCACAGTCAATTAGATCGGATTCAATCCAAACAAGATTTGGACAAAAGTAACATCAGTTATATGCATGTCACACTCATCACAGTCATGTGTCAAGACCGTCCTCATTCTGAGTGACAGTTTTTTCATTTATGCTTATGTCTGCGTTTTTTTTCAGCATAATGTATCATATGATTGATCCTTCGTCGTGGAAATGAAGTCGCCATGCCGATTTCTTCCTCACACAACGTTTCACCAGCTGACATCGTGGAGCCACTGTCTGCTCAGCGTGATCACACAGGTTGATAATCTGATTATGTACTCTCAAGACTTTTCATTAGACTTTGAGGAGGTTTTTCACACTTAAGTCTTAATTTAATCTGTCATTTATTGCGTGTTGTACAGTCCACGTGCACAGCCCATGTGTATTAGTGTGGCAATACAGTGGCAAAGTAATCAGTCAATCACTTGAATGACTGTCATTGTTGGAAAATATTGTGAAGTACCTCAAACCAAAACATGATTCTACTTCATTTGTTTTCCACTATGTCAGTTCTTATGAGCCCGTTTCAATTGGTATTTTTCATTGAATTTACATTAAACCAGTTGAACATTAATTTGATTTGATCAATTTAAATGATTCAATTTTGTAAATGGGCCTGTTTTTCTAATGCTTGAAAGATGTGCTTTTCACAATGCCATTTCTACAGCCATACAGCAGGGAAATCCTTAAAAGTTTGTAAATTCAAGGCCCTTGGTAGTTTTGAAAATACCCTTAATATACATGGGTCATTAAATGTTGTCACTTGTTTGTTACGACGCCACCTACTGTTTCATGTCCTGCATTGCTTGATGTACGTAGACTAGGCCTACGCAGGACAAACATCGAGTCACAATTACCAGCGATGTTGTGGACACTTTCCACTGTCTCTCTCCACCGTTGATGTGAGATTCCATGCAGAGCAATGAGCGAGTAACATTAAGCAAGAGAGAGCAAATGGAAATTCCAGGTTCTCTGTCTCACCAAAGAAAATTACAAACACTGTCTTTGACCAGGATCCCAAGGACAATCACTTGTCCAGATGCAGAGTGTGCTGCAAATCAATAACGGTGGACGCCATGGACGAAGCGGCTCTTACGAGTTGCTTTCGGTCTTTGAATTTTAGGGAATTGGTCCTGGAAAGTTCTTGAAAAGTCCTAGAATCTGATGTCAATCAAGGCGTGAGAACCCTGTTTAAAGCAGTTGAACATTAATTTGATGCCAGATGAAATAATTCAATTTTGTTTCTGGGTCTGTTTTTGTTTGCATTGTCATACGAATCACACTAACAGATGCAGACAGACAGTCACATCTTCAGGGTCTCAGTAATGCTCTGAAAAGTACAAATTTATTATTTCCACCGATCATTTTATACAAAATAGGGGGAAAAAAGGGTGTTCTACAATCAATAAACCCAGATTTTCCTCTTAAATAAAGTTTACACAGTTTACATTTTATAATTCTTGCACTCAGTGATATTTTTAAAATGTAAATGTTTTGCTCAAATGTATGTGTGTGTCAGTGTTTTAGACGTGTCTGTTCACATTAATAGAATGTATTTGCCACAATTGTAATTTTTGATATTTAAGCTTAAATTTAAATGGGGATTCTTGTTTACAGGTAGAATGTGGGGAAACACAGTCATAGTAAAGGCACCAAGTCAATGATCATATCAATAAAAATGTGAAAGTAATATGTGTTGCGCTCATTGAATTTTTAATGTGATACATTTTTAAGCATTTCATACAATACCTTAAAAACCTGCACATACACAGCTTAAAGCTACAGAAACAATCAAATGATAAATCGTGAAGTGATTATTTAAACAGTTGAATTATTATCCGTGTATAGCTATTTATCACCACAGAGTGCAATCAATCAGTCAATCATGAGACTGACTCATAAGCTGTGAGGATGGGTTGTGATCATGTCTTCGACCGTTTCCCATTCATGTGTATGTGGAAATTATTTGCATTTTTTTTGCAATTTTTGTCACCATGGTTGCTCGAAATGCTTATAAAAAATAATAGCATGCCATTCCCGTTCAAACCGCACGTTTTGATATAGGATGTCAGGGGGTTTCTCAAAACTGTGGGAGGAGTTACGCGCCAAACTTTTGGGTGGAAGAATAACAATTCAATACAGAGAGCGTCTCACAAGCCCCTCCCTAATTCCCACGCCCCTCCTCCTGAGCACCTGTGTCTCGCCCAAACCTCTGTGAAACAGAGAAAACAGCATGTTTTAAAGTTGTCATATTTTAATAACGGTTGATGATAGAGATGAAATGTTTGCTTTGTGAGCGTCAGGAAGCTTTCAGCAGCTCCCACATTTAAATTTGTGAGAAACGCGTGTGAACGGAGAAGAATTTGTTTAGAGACTTTTGTGATTTTTTTTCTGGATCTCAGCTCAGTGTGTCACTCTGGTGACGCCCATGCAATGCCACACACACTCATTATAAAATCAGAATACCTCCAAAAAAAACAAAACTTAAACTGTGATTGTATAAAAACCGCAATATGTGTCAAAACTTTGAATTAGGTGAGAATTCTAGGTTCTCACTAGTATGCCTTGCAGCAGCAGGCACTAATAAATAAATAAGCTTCAACACTTTTCCTTTTCTGAAAAAATGCTTCCCTCATATGTTGTTTCACGTCTGGACAGTGACCAGCAGAGGGCAGCACCAAACAGTATCATTTCTTAGATACCACTGTGAAGCCAACGTCCAATTTGATGTCATGTTTTGTCTTCGTTTAAACACAACAAATAAAATAAATACACAGATGAATACAATTTAACTTTTTCATATGGTTTTGACTTTTATTGTATGGTAAAATGATAAATCTGCCTCCTGTGAAAAGTCTGTAGCTGACTTTGCTCGACCTATTTCCACCACTGTATTTTAACGTCGATCATAATGATTTTCCTTCAAGAGTTCAGTAGTTGGTATAAAAAGTTTGAGAACCACAGGTGTAGAGAGGTCAGAAACCAAACTCCTAACCTTCAGGTCATGAGAGAACTCTCTCTGATCCACAGCCTTGAAAGGTGATTAGACCAAGATTTTTGGCTGAAAACTTAAAACATAATATTCCTTTCAATATTTGATCATCTTTGCATAGACTTGGAGGCGTCCAAGGCTTTCACATTTCCATAATCTCCTCATTCAAATAAGTGGAAAACACTCATGAGTCTTGTGTCCGAGATAATCTGATCAGTTTTATTTGTGTAGCCCCAAGTTTCACATATCACAGTTTGCCTCAATGGGCTTTTACAATCTGTACATGACGCAACATCATCTGTCGATAGACCTTCAGATCAGATAAGAAACAACTCCCTCGAGGGAAAAGAAAGGAAGAGCTCCGACAGCCACAGAGGAGGAGTTGCTCTTCCAGCACGATAAATGTCACATGTATGACGCAGAGTTACAAAATATCACAACAGTGACTGTATGTGATGATGAATTACAGCTCACAAACAATAATAGTCTCTTACGGTCATACATACTTAATAATAATAGAGGTACTAAGTATGGAATTATGATAATGCAATTAGTGTTCTCATGATTGATGATAGGACACGCGGTGGTGAATGTTGCCTCACAGTAAGAAGGTCACCAGTTTGGATTAGTTTGATCTGTGTGGAGTTTGCATGTTCTCCCCTTAGTCCCATAGTTTTCACTACAATAGAGGATTTTGAGAGAAATCTCAGAAAAGTACATCACGTACAACTAAATTTCGGGTAAAAGAGCGAAATTTAGGGTTAGGCATGGAGAGGAAGTGAGGTTGGGGTTAGGGCCAAGATGACCTGGTAAGGCCATATAACAAGTAAAAAGAAAATGTCACGGTAAAGGCTATACTCCGTAGGCGTCAATGTCTATATTATTCAGCTAAGTCCTTAAGTTACTACGGCCCTCAGGACGCCACTTCCGACAACACGTCCCTCCGAAAAATCCTCAACGATGAACTGGCGACCTGTCCACGGTGTGACCCCGCCTTTCGCCCCCATGTCAGCTGGGATTGGCTCCAGCCTCCCGTGACCCTCATGTGGAGGATAAAGGAGTAAAAAAATGAATAAACGAATGAATAATTGACTCTTCCCATTAAAGTGTCTCTCTCGTTGAAGTTCACATTCACATCACGATTTTTCATTTGAATCGTGTAAATATTGAGGTACAATCAATATTTCAGATGCATTAGTCGACCTTGTTTTTTCCTATCATAGGGTGAGGGTAAAATGTCAGTCGATCAATTAGAGCGACTGTTGAGAAGGTCAAGGTCTAAGAGGACAGAGCCTCACTATCACGCAGACAATAAATACAATTTGTTTTCCAAGAAGTACTTTGTATCTATATATTGTTTTTATTTTAATAAACGGAAAGTCATTTTCTATATGAATGCACAGCGTGACCTTGAGTCACCAAATCCAGGGCATCCACAATCTTCCCCATGTGTGACTTGAATATTTGATCAGAATTGCTGTTGCAAAAACAGGATCCTTTCCAGTTGACCAGCTGCAGATCACACTGCCACTGGAAATATTCACCAGTGTGATGTGAAGAAGGAGAAGAGTGCACATAGATGTGGGAAAGTCATGGTGGCAGTCTCAACACACACACACACACACACAGATTCCTGCGGCAAAAATTAGCCCTAATCTTAACCAGTGCCTCAGCGATGAGGTTGTACCTTATTAGGACCAGGTTTTTGGTCCCCATGAGGGACTTGTCCTAATAAGGTCAGTGTATATGCCAGAGAAGGTCCTAAATAGGTAACAAATTGATGTATACACACACACATCATTTTTAATGAGGACTCTCATAGACCCCTTACCTTAATTTAAAGGAAATGCATAACCCTAACCCTGAACCTGAACCCAATTCTAACCCTAACCCTAAAACCAGGTCTTAACCCTGACAAAAGGCCCTTTAAAGTTGTGGGGCCCAGACAAAATGTCTATACTGTCCCCACAAGGTCAAAATGTCCCCACAAAGAAAGTACACACACACACACACCTCCACAGAAAGATAACCCCGATGTTCCATACATTTGCGTCCATGGTGCTTTTTCACCCAAAAACTTTATTAAGTGTATTTTATATACAGCTGATGTATTATTGGTCTACACTAACAGTTGAAAAACAGAGAGTGACGGAACAGGCCGGTGGATACTGTTTATGCCTCTGTTGTACATTACAGGATGAAATGAAGTGAATGAAATGTGGATGGAGATCCTCCATCATCCTTAGTCACAGTCTTCTGTTGGAGCTACAGCAGTTTTCAGCAGGACTTTACACTCGTCCTCTACGGTCGTTAATGACAACCATAGGGTAGAATTTGTTCGACCATGGACTCATTTTATGATACAAAGTCTACAATCAAGATAGTATAAGTTATATGAACTCATGTTTAGCGACGACTATGAGCTAGTATTAGTCTGTTAGACTGTTGGTCAGATGCTTTCACATGTGCAAATGCACCACAGGCCACGTGTGTAAAAGCAATGAGTCTGAAACATAGTTGGTAAACCAGAGGTTTCTTGTTATTTACACCAACTCTTTTTTTTTTTTTTATGTCTTTCTTCATCCTGTGCCCTGGTCCTTGCAGTGTCCATCTGACATCTCTGGTTTACCAGATTCCTGCTTACGTCTTGCACAGTGCTCATTTTTACTTCTTCTTCTTTAGTTTCTCGTTGTCATAAGGCCACAGAAAATAGTAGATTTGAATGCAGCGGTTAAAGCTACAGTGCGTAACGTTTGGTCATTGTTTCTGTCGCTGTTGTTTACATGATGACATGCCTTTTAATACAGTGTTCCTGAATATAAACGATGACGAGACAATCCTTTCTATGATCTAAAAACACGCGCTGTCAGGCAAAACTATCAGACGAATGAGCAAGGGTTTTTTTGAGCAGTAGAATCCACTTTACATGGCCACTTGATGTTTTCATACTCCAACGTCTGTCTTGACATAAAAACCGAATCACTTCCTGTGTGCAGTGAGGGATCTAAACACAGATATACCAAGAAACACGGAGAGAGATTCATGTGGAAGCTGAAAGGCTTAATAATCACTGTGGTCCGCATTTCACAGACATTTGTTTTTATCTCAAAGTTATGCACTACAACTTTAACTATTTGAAAAAAGGCATGAGTTTAAGTACAGATAAGATTGTAAGGATATATCATCATTGTATCATAATGTGCTACAGATACAATATACAGTATACTTACTGGTTCAAGTTCAACAGATTTATGTTGAAACTGAAAAGAAGCCCCTTGTCCCGTATGAAACAATCGCTTTGTTTTTTTTCATCCAGCGGTAAAACAATCAGTCTAAATCAAAGTCTGATTGAGGATCGCACAGCTCGTCACCGTCGCTGATTTGTCCTCTTGAAGCGTGTTGGAAGGAGGAAAATCATTCAGTCCGCGATGAAGTCCTGTCGTCCATGTAATCCCTCTGACATCCTTCGCTGCCATTAGGGCAATTACGACCCCTCAAGTGTCCTTTCCATTCTGCAGCCACTGGAGTGAAACTTTGCAGCGACACAGCAATTAGTTGGCAAAGCTCACACATCGTCGTCATCGTCATAAATCTGCTTCAGCCGACTCTCGTGACTCTGTCCTCTCCGGCTCCCCCTTTGAGGGAGCCGACCCACTTGATCCTGACAAAGGACGTACTGTTTCCAGATTTTGCGGAACGCCGTGCGGAATTTCTTGATGCGGAACGTGTAAATGATGGGATTGACGGTGGAGTTGCCGTGGCTGAGGATGATGGCGATGTATATGAGGAACATTGGCTTGTCGCAGGCCGGGCAGAAGAGAGTGATGCAGTTGAGGATGTGTAGAGGAAGCCAGCTGACCGCGAAGAGGAGAAGAACAAGCGCCAGCGACTTGGCCAGTTTCAGCTCCTTGCCAAAGTAACGCCTCGGGTCTGTGTGGCTCGCTGTCACCTGTAAGGAAAAGATTGTCAGCGTAGAACGTGAACTCTCAACTTCCCGCTGAAGGAAAAGTGGAGGGTTTTACGAGGTAGTGGTTGTATGAGGTATTAACACATTATCATTATTAACAAGTAAGTTAACAATAAGTGTCTCTCACTGATAACGTGGCTGCCTGCACTGTGTGAGGGGAAAACAGATTTTGGCCATGGAACAAAATGCTCACTGAATCAAATCTACACTTACATAAGTCTATGATATCTTGAAGTCCCTGTAAAGTGATAAGAAATATCACGTCTGACTTTGTCACCCCACAGGGAAATGTGTGATTTGGTAACGTCGTCAGTGTTTTTGTACAGACACATAAACACTGCGATGACATGTAGAGAATGTTTTATCATTTTGGTGTCAGTTTAGTGACATATTGCACAAAAACAGAGATGGTTTATCAGCAGTCCGCTGTGCTGTTCTTCTCCTCTACTTCATTTCCTCATCTTTATGACTTTCAGATAAAGATGTTCTGTGTTTTTATACCCAGGTGAGACACATTTGCAGGACTAAAAGACGCAAAAACATGTCATTTTTTTTCACATGTTCTCAGACACTATTTTCTAACATATATAATGTGTGACAAGAAGAGCAGAATTTGCTTTATAGGGAACGCTATTGTGACTTTTTTCCACATTTGGATCATGTTTTTTGGCTGTAAACTCAGTTGTTAACCTTCTTGTTATGACCCCATGGTCCCTCTCTCTGCACCTGTGAGTGTGTGTGTGAGTGATGAGCTGCAGGTGTGCATGATTGACTGATAATGTGTGTGTGTGTTCAGGTGAATCCTTCTTAGGTGGTTCCAGTATAAGAGGCCTGATGGTCCTCACTATATTGGATGTGTCTTGGTCAACTCCCAGCCAGAATGCTAGCAAACATCTTTTTTTATTTCTCACCTCGTGTATGTCGTACAGGGTCTGAGAACAGGTTTTCTCATAGACCTGGCTCTAACACACTATTAACTCCATCTGTTAATTTAAATGTGTTATCTTGTGATTTCAGTGTCCTGAAAGCACTAGTCACACCTTGTAAGCACATTCTAGCACACGTTTAGTACTGAAATGTAAATACAGCACAGCACATACTTGATGACATTTTAGAGGAAGCCGAGCCGAGACTTGGGGGTTGCAACATTCATACTTTTACACTGCACTTTAGTGAAACGAACCGAACCTTTAAAATAATGTATTCCCCTCCTGAGGCGGCGCTGCATCAAGAATTACTGAAGAAGACCCCGCTTACCGGCTAATTAGTTTAAAAACGTTGTTGTTCTTGTGTGTATCTATAGGGTCCGATTAAGAAGGGCTGGTGTGAATTCCCTCTGAGAGCAATCGACACAGGTTTAGATTTACGTAAATTTGCATAACCTACTTACAAAACGAGGCAGCACCAGCAGCTCTTGTGTCCCTTCATGCAGATTTTTCTCAATGGACTTAGGCTCAGAAGAGTATCAAAGACTATCATAGACTCAAGCACATGTAGATTTTATGAAGAGTCAATTTTGTGAAGTAGCTATTTTCTGCTGGCAGCCATGTTATCAGTGAGAGCAAGTGTCTCACTTGGCAGAACGCTTGGGAAAGTCATTGTCGTTTATGTGTCAATACTTTATACAAACACTTCAAAAAGCCAAACTATCATTTTAAGTCTCTTTTTGTTGCAAATTTACTTTCGGGTGGATTGATATGAGCAAATATGACACACTTGCCCCACGCGAGACAAAGAAAGTCTCACCTTCTTGTTGAGCTGCTTGTGTATGATGTAGAAAATCTCCACATAGATGGCCAGCATGAGCAACAGAGGGGGCAGCACCCAGCCAAAGAAGTTGAAGTAGACCATATAGTCCATGCTGATGACGGTCTCAAACTCACAGATCACCACAAGGTCATCGGTGATCAGGGAGCCGTTGTCACGGAGACGATTCAGGTTGTTCCAGCCGAGCATTGGCGTGAGGCCCACTATGATGGAAACCAGCCAACACAACAACACGGCCGTGCCTGCTCGTCGAGGGGTCACGACCTGCTTGTAGCTATAGCAACAAGGGAGACACATTAAGAAAAATATAAATCTCCAGGGACAGCAAGTGTGACAGTGAATGCTGTTTTATGAAAGATCACATTTTTTTAACCTGCAACATTTTATACATCACAAAAACACAGGCTGGGGACGGTGAGAGTGACACACACAGTATCTTCATTTATTTATTTATTTATTTATTTAACAGCCAAAATGCTTAAAGCTCCAAAATGCTTTTAAAAAATTAAAAAAGACAGCATTCCGTTTCAAGCTTGATTTGAAATGGCATTTTCAGGAGAAAATGATCTGCATCCATACTCCTTCATGTGACCATACAGGGACACTTTGCATGTGCATGCAATTTAAACAGGAAGTTGATTCTGTCCTTGGCAGTTCTTTGCTTCGTTCAGAAAGCACACTCGCAGTACGAATGGGGAAGGAAAGTGTGAAAATGTATTTAATCAGAGAAACAATGAGGTGAAACTAAGGTGAAAGTTAAGCTTTTCGTTCACAGCTGGACTAAAGACTAAATAAAAAAAGTGGGCAAGAAGCTATACAGGAAGTCAGAATATACTGAATATTACCATCTGAAGAGCATTGCAAAGATCAAGGGTTTTCTGTCCGAACAAGACACAGAAAAACGTATTCATGCTTTCATTTTCAGCAGACTAGATTATTGTAACGGTGTCTTTACCAAAAATTAATCAGGCAGCTCCAGCTGGTCCAGAATGCTGCTAAAGTCAGAGTCCTGACTAATACCAGGAAACTGGACCACATCACTACACTGACTTCCTGTGAGTCAAAGGATAGATTTCAAAATCTTACTCTAAATAGTCACTGCAACTCTCACTTGCATTCTGGTTGAAGATATTGACGGCATGCATCTCACTTTACAGTGTGAGATGTCAAACTCGCAGCCCGTGGGCCACATGCCACATGAATATCAAGTTATTTCTGAATTTTTCAATGATATTTTTCATAAATAAATACATCTATATTGTGAACAATGTATCGTTTCAGATCAAAACAAACTCTTATTTTGATGATAAATGTTATTATTTTGATATTTTTAACCAGCAACCTTCCAGTGACTTGTCCATGTACCGCACGTTGGACTTACACAGCTGTTGATGATCAAATCAGCTCATCCTTATCATCAAACCTCTGCTTCAGAAGCTGAAACACTTGACATGAATTATTTTTTTTTTTCCTCATTCTCACTGCTGTAGAACTATGGCAGCACAAAATGGCAGCCTCAGTAAAGCAAGGGCCTTGCATACAAATACAAATAAAAGGTTTATTCTAAGGCTTGTTTTACAGCCATTATACGCACACACAAACAAACTTATAAGAAGCATATTCTTCTAAACGTTCCTCTCTGGACCTTTTCGATAGATTAAATCATTGGTTATGATCTGAATTTTTACGGGAAGACGGTGTTATTTTTTCATTTACAAGTTAAACAAGCTTGATTTAAGGCCACAGTTTGTTTTATTGGACCGCCTTGGTTTTTTAATGTCCTCTAATTCCCTAATGTGCGCTTGGTCTCACTGAGGTGTGACAGCAAACGACTTACTCGCTGTTAAATCCGAAGCGCCTTTTTTGGACACAAATCAAATACTGAGCAGAAACAAGACGAGAGCTGGAGAAGCACAGTTATCCGTCTGTAATTAGTTGGTATTTTAATGATGTCACTGCTCCTACACACATCTGTCTGCGAGTGGACGGCTCAGAGACTTAGTCATCGTAGAGGAGACAGTGGCTGACTGATGACTGTTGAATCCAGCTTCTATTTCTAAACAACACAGGCTGACTCAAAGCCGATGAAAGGTCTTTACGTCCACACACATGTCAGACACATTTTTCCCCTGCGTGTTGTTGCGTCTGTTCGCTGGCAAACCCAGAACTATGTACCAGAGCCATACACATTTCATATCTCTCCTTTTCTCTCAGCTTTGCTCACCTCAAACACTATAATCATATCTATTGTGCACAGACACACAGAGAGAACTTGGGCAGACAAAAGAAAAAAAGGGAGTAGAGGGATGTCGAAAGAGAGCATGTCTGAAATAGCTATTTCAAAAGGGGAAGCGCAGTTTTTTTTTCTTCACTCTCCCTGATGACTGTGCACAGCTGCTGGTACAGCTCAGTCTGCACACAGATCAGCTTTTCCTCTGTCTGCTGGGAATTCTGTTCGTTTGTGCCCCACCTGTGGGTCCTCCCCTCCTGTTAAGCTCACCAGCAACAGGCTGTGTTATTTTTAAATCTCACACCAACAACACCTTATCATGACAGTATGTGTCCAAAGCACTTCTGCTATAAAAAGTAATTGTGGAACTGTGTCTATCTGGAGTCTCAGGGGCACTTTGAGGGGAGGATCGACACAAGTTCTTCGTTTTTTTTTTTCAACTGAAATCCTTTCGAGAAAGACTTCTATATCTAAAATGAATAATAAAAATTGGTTTAGCTTCAGGGTGAAGTTTATTAAACACCCTATGACCATGAGCAGAACCTGATAATCGCCTTAGTTACAGGTCTGAATGTCCAAAATCCGTCCTAAGTACGTCCTAAAATCCACAAAAATAACACATTCAGATGTGGTTTGAGGTGACATGTGACCACATGCCTGAGCTGCATGAACTCAATCTGTCCCTGTCCACAGGACACAAAAGAGACAGTGTCCTCGGCTAATGTCCACCGACCTGCTGCAGTTTCACTGTATTTTTACACTAATTTAGGCAATTTTACAAGTGATCATGACGTGATTCCATTTGCTGTAGGATTAATCGTGATTAATCGTGATTAATTGCAGAAATTCATCAGCTCATTGCGATTAATCTCATTTTCTTCACGTTTCATATTCACTTTTAAGTTCATGTTGATGTACAGCAACTTTTACCGGTGTATCTGGATTTGGAGTCAAATAAAAAAAAATACTTTATGAGTTTAACTTTTAGATTTATTTGGTTATTTCACACCTAAAGAGCTCAGTATTTTCTCATGTGGTATAAACAAGTCTGAGAAGCTACTGTGCTAAACTGATACAGACAGAGTGATTATGACGGAAGCATCAGAATTATTTCTCACCGTCTCTCAGCCCACTCCATGCTGCGCAAATCCTATTTCATGTTACAGCAGGGTGAGTAGAGCTTGGATTGAATGGTTTTGATTTGATTTGACTCGATGCTCTCATCACCAGATATGACATCAGTGTGTATTTTGATGCAATTCTTTATGCCAGGTGTGAACAGTCATGCTTATCACACAATGCATTTACACGCATGATGTTAAAGAGTCAAGATTCAGGATAATTTGAATCTTCTTCTGACAATGTAAAAGAAATCTAAGATTAAAACTAAATCCCAGAAATATAAATACTATACATGACATATTAAAAACACAACACAGTAACAGACAAATACACTCATGGGCAGCAGTCCTCTCATGGAGAGGGGTAGTGTGTGCGTGAGTGTGCAAGTCCAATTTTAGTCCGAATTTGCTTTCCTTCATGTCTTGTAAACACATTAGTCCGACTAAAATCAAGCTTATCTCAGTCGGACTAACATAGCTGATTCTTGGTCCGATTACTCTTACATGTATACGCTTCGGACTGGAATCGGACTTATGCACATGTGCCAAAATGGCAGAAGGAAACGACTTCTTTCTTGGGACAACACAGCAACCATTAACATGTACAGCAGGTACGAAACATACAGAACCACAGCACGATCCATCTCACCGTCCATCTGTTTGTTTTTCTGTGAAGGTCAGGAAACTGATTCCAAACACACTGCCTTATAGAGAGATACAGTGCCACCTGCCGAGTCAGACTTCGATTAAACTGTGCATGTAAACGTATTGAGTGTGTATCAGAAAACTGAAGGCACGTGTCTGTGTGAACAAGGTCTGACTGTAGTTCAGATTCAGATTTAGATTCAGATAACCTTGACTCCAGGAGGGAATCATCACATCAACAACAGCACAGATTAACAGACAAACAGAGGTCTCCTCAACAATCCACTGTACCGGCCTGGATTTTGTGATGTTTGTTCTTCTGTTTATCTATTATTTATTTATTACCCAGTGGTGTGAACTGTGGCACATGCACAGAGCGCTCAGGCCACCTCCAGTCTGACTCTGTTCCGACTTTACTTATACATGGAGTCGTCGCTCGACTCCTAATCACGTTATGTGTGTGCATTAATCCAACTCAGAAATTTGATTAAGGACTAAGACAATAATTCTGTGGGATTTTTTTCTAACGTCAGGTTGACATACTGACTGATAATTAATAGTAAAGGCCTTCTGTCAATGCATAATGTATGAAGGTTTCTGTGTAAGTCGCTCTCAGTGGCAGACTGCATTGTTAGTGCACGCTTTCATATGTGTGTGTGTGTGTGTGGTGGTTGTTGGCTGCCAGTTTAAGAAATTATGCAATCCATCAAGCATCCACCATGAGCCCATTAACCATTCATGCATTCACTGCCAAACTCTGTCAGGATTATTGGTGTACAAGTCGCATCTTTAAAGTTTTAAGTTAAATGATGATGAGGGGAGACAAAATAGAGCTGAAATTATCCTGTTATGTTATTCGGTTGACAATTAAAAAAAAAAAAAAAAAATCTTGCTCTGATTGTCACTGCAATCTGCAATTTACAACGCACACAAGTGAAGAGCCACGTTTCTTCATAGATCCACAGCACAACAGATTAAAGATTAATGGACAGATTATTTGGTTTCTTACATCACCTGTTATACATATTTAATTAGTTTCGCTAAATTGGGGATGTGTACAATTGGCGTGTGATTTAAGCACTTTAGTGCAGCATTTATTATGAATAAAGTGTTTATTTGATATTTTTTGTAGGTGATGGGAGCAAAATTGTCCAATTACTGTACATTGACCAAAACATATTGTGCTGCATTGATGTGTCTGATCAGCATCGACCATTAAAATAGCCCACATTGGTTGACGTCTATACCCCAAAATCACAATAACAATAAGATCTCACTCGGTTTTGTTTTGTTTTTCTTTACATTTGCAGTCAGTTATCTGTGTGACCTTAGGAGAAATCCAAAGCTGTACACTGAATGAATGAATGAATGAATGAATGAGGTGATGTCACAGACAGTGATTTCCCAGAAATGTCAGAGCAGATTCTAAAGAAGCCCAACATTACTGTTGGTGTGAATGAATTCAAATCATCACACTTTAAACATGTTACAGTTCTTTTCTGAGGACATTACGCTCTAGAATTGTTTTGTGACTGTTTGGTCTGAGCAGCAGCAGCAGCAGCAGCAGCAGCTGTCCAGACACAAAGAGGGAGGCTTTCTGTGAAGGAGACAATATATTGAAAACTAGGGGAATTCACCTTTAGGCCTACCTCATGGGTATTTTAACTCTCAGGTAGCGGTCGATGGCGATGGCCAGCAGCGCCAGGATGGAACTTTGCGTGAGGACGAGCACAGTGCAGGCGACCAGCAGGCAACTGTAGAAGTGCGTCTTCAGTCCGATGCTGATGGTGATGGCGAGCGGGATGACCAGAGCACCCACTGCAATGTCAGCCAAGGCCAGGGAGACGATGAAATAAAAGGTGGTGTCTCTCAGAGATCTGTTAATGCGCACGGCGTACACCACCATCACGTTGCCGATGACCGAGGACACCGCGATCACCACCTCCATCCCGATGTAGATGGCTTTAGAGGCGGGCAGAGCTGAAGTCATGGTCACGGCTGCTGCTGCTGCTGTTGCTGCTGCTGCTGTTTCTGCTGTTTCTGCTGGATGAGTGTGCGCTCAGTGGAGGAACAACCGAAACGCGCCAAGGGAGTTGGCGCGTGTCTGAGTTTGGTGCCGGCTGAGACTCTCTGACTGAGGCTTCGCATGTTTCATGTCCCACTGAGGTAAAAAGGTTCCGTCTGTGGCTCTGGGTTATTCCAGGATCGGGTCCCGGGACGGCGATCCGCGCTCCGGACGCAGAAGTTGGTCTCCACACGCGCAGGAGGTGATGATTCCGAGAATAAAGTCGCGCTCTGACTGGACGGAGCAGGAACTGGATGAGTCACAGCTCCATAAAGAGCGCGTTTGATCTCCCCCCCCCAATGTCAGCCGTGCGCCACAGGACTAAACACCCACACGGTGTCCCAAACGTTGAGTAATTTTTAACAAGTCTTACTCTCCAAATAAACGGTTGTAGCATTGAAGCTTCTCAAGAAATGTTGCTCATTTCTTGAGAAGTGACTCTAATTTAGACACAGTGACTGTGTGAAGACCAGTGGTGTTTACAGACATTTTAGACGACAAGGGGCTTAAGCGGGATACAAGGGCACCTCATCATAATTGTTAAAGGAAATCTTAAATAATGTGCACATGTAATTACACACTCAGAAAACACACATGCACATACACCAACAACAATTTCATTTAAATGTTGTCATTTTAGATGATTGTTATACTTTAGAGAATCGCCCCTTTTCTCATTTACCCAGGATTTTGAAAAACCTTGGCACATTTGCACCAAAACTACCTGGAGAAAAAACATTCCCTCAACCCTGAACTTTCACTAAAAGAATGACCAGCTCACAACTAGAGACTTTTCGGATCACCAGGAACTCTAGAGGGGGTGGAGCTGTGTGCTGAAGAACGCTGATTGGTAAAAGACATGTTGCAGTGCGGCTGCAACCCACCTTTAAGCAAGAGCTTTAAAAGAAAATGAAGAAAAGAGAACTTATTCATTTCACTATCGGTCGTTTCAAAAATATGGATCAAAAGAAAAGGTCCAAGCTCTTTTGAGTGCATTTGGTGAGGAGGACACCAAACGACCAAGTCTCGTTTTCTGGGGAAGTGGAAACACAAACCATACAGATAACCAGGAATTATTTTTACCCAGGTAAATAAGTTCCTTTTCATATAAAAGTTCCTGGAAATGTTGGGTGAAAAGGGGCTTATCTGTCTGTGTGAGTGTAAATTACACAATACCAGTGTGTGCAGTGACAACTTTGACAGTGTTTGGATTAAACATGCAAGAGATATTGGTAGAAACTGCGAAACGTGCTGCTTCCCTCCTGTCTGACAACGCTAGAAATCATATGCAAGACATACTACTATACTACAATACTTTTTTGCATTGTGCCAGCCAAATACATTAATGAATTAATAACCATACAAAAATGGAAAATTAAAATTGAAACAGAATTTTTCAAGAAATGGAATAAAGATTTCTTTCAAAAGGGTTTTTGCCGGGTCAGAGGGGCAGGAGCTTCAGCGCCACCTGGGGTCAGGTTGGAATCACCTGAGACACCACAATATGATATTTAGGTCATGATACATTATTATCACAATATTTAGGTCACAATACGCTATTATCACTTAATTGTAATATGCAAAGGAATTGCGATATATTGGGATTTTTTCAATCTTTTTTCAACTGCAAATCATGGCCGCAAATTAAACTTTTTTAACATCTGTTTTATTCCGTTTTTGAGGTTGGATTTAAACTTTGTTGGCACACGTCTCCATCATTTGTGTTTATTTCAGCCGTCTTCCCTTCGCAGCCATAATCGAGAGAGTCACACAACAGCTCTAAGAGCACTTAGCACCATCTAGTGGACTAAAACGTCAACGTTGCAACACAAAAAAGTTCATGTTTATTTGTAAGTAATCAGTTAAATATGTAAAGGTTAATAATCGATACTGTGTTTCTCAATAGTCATGTAAAAACACCATGCAAAATATTGTGATATTTCACTCTATAGATTTTCTTCCCCAACATCCATGATGATGCCCACACGGGGAAATGTCGTTATTCTCAAAACATCCTTGTTTTCTTCCCGCAAAGTCAAGCGCGCCCGAATGCATCATTTAACATAGTAATGAAAAAAAAACAGCCTAAATGCTCTGTGTTCTAAGGGTGAAGGGCAAACTATCGTTATTTGGGTAACGATTGTTTACCATCTTTAAAAAGTACACACATATACAGTATATATAAGTAGAGGGCAAAGTAAAGAACAAATGTTCAGACTCACCTGTTAGATTAGCTGGCAGCTCCACCAGTGAGGCAGCACAGACAAGCAGCATAACGAGTGATGAATTAGGGGATTATCCCACTATCTTAGTGGGAATTGAGTGTCACGTGACATTTGTTCAGACTCAATTTTTGGAAAAAGTGACAGCCCTAATATGAGTATGGCTCCAGGCTAAGTCTTAAGTGAGACTCTTGAGAGGATTCATGGGGAAGCTGCTGAAGATTAATGATCACATGCTTTGTGTTGGAGGGAGACAATAAAACATCAGTGGACTCCCGTTTGGTATCGGAGTAAAACAACTGGGACAAGACAGATGCACGCACACAGCGGCAAAGGACACTCGGGGAAACACGGCCGGACAAACTGTAGCATGTGTTTGACAGAACATGAGGAGCATGTACACCTGTCATAAACCACAAAACATAGATATTTTACAAATCTTTCAAAAACAACTAAACAATGCTATTGTTATTTATTCAGCAAATGAGAAACTGAATTCACCTTTTAGGACCTAAATCTGAGCCAAAAGTCAGAAACAAATTTTTCTGTTCAGGAATGCAAGTTAATCAGTATACTTTGACATTTAATCTAGAAATAATAATGTGCTTTACTATTTTGTCTGTTTTTTTTGTAAAAGAGTACATTTGAAAATTATTTATCGCATTAAAAATATAATTTCAGTGAAAGAGCTTCTACATAACCATTACAGAAACATAAAAAAATGATTTGATAACTATCTGTGCTGTTGATTTAGGACAGCTGTGGCTTTGGGTGGAGGTCTAATAAATTTGTTAAGCTCTGTTTTGCTGATCGGTGAAAGGACATAAAGTGTTTTTAATTAAATCAGCATTTCCCTCAATCTAAAAAGGATCCCCCTTAATTCTCTGACAGCCTGTTTAATAGAAAGTAATTAATGTGGAGGTGATGATTTGCATCCATCCACGCCCTCAATCATTTCCCTGCAACACCTCTATAGACTTTAATTAATCGAATTCCCTCCACTCAGACACAGACATTATAACCTCTGTGAACATCATTTACTCTGATTTTGTGTCCTGATTTATTTATTATTTTGCATTCTAATTGTAAACTCATTTCAGCGAACAACATTGAGCAGCGTTGCATTCTCACCCGCTTAACGCTGCTATAATTACTCTAATTGGTATTTATGATCTTATTCATCCCATATGATGTCTGGTCCATGACATGACATCATTTAGTTTAGATAGGTTTTTATTGGACTGAAAGCCAATAATATTTAAATGTGACATGCACTGAAGGCCCAGTAGGTGCATTAGTATTCAAAAAATGCAGAAGCAAGGTCATTATTTCAGTATTACAGCCTTTACAAGATGCATTTCTATCAGTAAAACAGTGTTGTTTATCATCGACAGCCAACACAACACGGCTGTGCTAGTCCATAAACACAGCTGCAATCAGAATTATTAAACCCTCACTGCAAATTAGGTTTAGAGGCAAAATGCCTAAACTAGCAGCTGTTTGCACTACACAAATCAAACAAGGACCATTTTTGTCGCTCAATGGTTTCTCCAAATTCAACACAAAATGTCACTTTTAATGACCACTGCGGTCTCAAAATCATTCAACCCCTCCATGACAAGCATCTTTAGCACTTTATGGCACTTTTCCACTGTACGCTCCCAGCACGACACAGCTTGAAACTGCCATTGCATCGTTTTATACGCGCCACAAACACACAAAGTGACTTGTAAAGCAGTTGTTTTCAGTGTAACTGAATCATTAGTCTCCGTTTATTGATTCTGTGAACAAGATTTGGTCTTGTAAAGAACGGTCTTGCGGAGTCAAGGTGCAGCAGATCGCCCTGAAGTGTGACACCTGCGTAAAACCAAAAGTTTATGCAATTTATTAAAGAAAAGGATGACTGACCAACTCTAGCAGATGAAAATGAACATTATGATACACAAAAACTAAGATAATGGATGATATTAATAGTGTAAAGTGCCAGTCAACAGAAAATTACAGATCCAAACCTCAAAAAACTACTAGATGCACGTGAACAGGTGAATTCATCAATGAAACTATGCCCATGTGTCCAACGCCAGAATTAAAAAAATCAGAAATATAAATTTAACTAAGGTTTTAGCTACAGAAGTGGTAACCAGTGAAGAGACGCTGAAATAGGAGAAAAGTGTGCTCTTCTGCACGTGTGAGTTAAAAGTCTACAGAAGCTGCAGAGTTCTGCACAGTCTGCACACGGTCAATTAGCTCCTTAATTAAAACAAGTAAATAGACTCTTGCAACAGTCGAGGCCAGAGGAGGCACGTAAGATTACGTAAAATAATTTCTAATTCAGCCTTTGACACAAGAGTTTGGACACATTACATAGGTGGAAATAACAGTTTCTGATGTACTGTTTAGAATGGAGATTACAACACCAGGATTTCTGAGGCTCAGCTGGACAGACGAGGCTAAGGAACCGATTTGCTGCTTGTTCAGCGGGATTTTACCATCAGGGACAATGACCAGGGTTTCTGGCTTGGCAGAGTTTAGTTGTAGATAATTATCAATTGTTTAACCACTGCTTGATACGAGTCAAGTTTTTTAACCCTTAGTGGACACGGACATCCTGGAGATGTGTGTTTATAGGTCTTGTGTTTTTTCGTCTTCTTATCTGTTGTTGAGTCAAAGTTATGATCAATATTATATCCATCCATCCATTTTCTACTGCTTTCTCCTCCACATGAGGGTCACAGAGGATGCTGCGCCAATCCCAGCTGACATAGGGCAATAGGCAGGGTCACACCCTGGACAGTTCGCCAGTGCGTCACAATGAAAGACACTCTATATTGCACATTCTTATAGCTTCGGTATATACGTTTTAACACAGTAATGGAAAAAAGCAGCCTAAATGTTCTGTGTTCCAAAGGTAAAGGAGGAAAATGTATTTAGTGTTGAATTTGGATAAAATCCTTGTAATGTTAGTTTTAGTAATCTATTCAAACAGTTCTGGTGTACGTTTTTCTTTATTGGAAACACCTGAAAAAATGTAAATTTTGCCAATAAACCTAAAATGCAAAGGAGGTATACAGTATATACTTATACTTATGTATATATACATCTTACATTCAGATCGAGTTTCCCCTCGATGACTCAGAAAAAGCAGGAGGTGATCCGGGCACCTTTTTTATTTGCCAGTGACCTTTTCAATGCTTGAAACATCCCCAGTAAATAAAGCTCGGACGTCACGGGCAAATAAAATTTAAATGTGAGCTTTGACAAGCACAAATCTTCTCCTGCTTCCCTCAGCTGTCATGAAGATTCTGTTGATCCCTACACTGTAGCCATTTTTTCCCCCTATTTTGAGTTAATGTATACGTTATATATAATATATATAATATAATATCGTTTTATATAATAAAACAACATGTTTGTTCCTGAGCGCAAACATTTCTCTGTCTTTCCAGGAACTGGAACCCTCTGTAGGCTGTGCGAGCACTCCTCTGCTCGCGGTGGTGTTCATTGTGTTGAATTTGTGTGGTTGCTGTTGGAGCGTGATAATTTAAGGAGAGAACGTGCAGCTGCTCATCAGCCCTCTCTTGCACTGAACTGAGGGAATTATTCATGCACTTTAATCACAAGCCCTTTGTTCGCTGACCTACTCAGTGCCACACAACATGAGAATGAGACACACGCAATTTGTGCAAAAGTCAGGCAAGCAGGTCGTGATGATTCATCACCGCGGTGAATTATTAGTTTAGCTTAAATCAGTCCATGCAGATTTACGACCAAACACGGATATGCAATAAAAGAGAAAGAATCAATGAATGCCCAGAAGCCTAATTTTCACAAATACTGAAGATTTGTGATCATTCTTCACTTGTTTTCTCCTTGAGGCTTAACAGAGTCAACGTACGATCCAGCTGCTGCTGCTGCTGCTGCTGAAAGCAGCTCTTAATGTGCACACTCACTGCCCTCTGCACCTCCTGTATGTTCTCATCTGCTTCAATATCTTCAATATATTCTCGATTCTGCTCATGTGTCGTGTAGAATAGCTCTCTATTGTCACTCTCAGTGTGCACTGACTCATGCACATCAGGAGGAAGTAATAAAATATAAACATAAAAACAAAGAATAAATAAAGATTTAGATAAATAAAGCAGCAAAAAATAGTAAAAACCAGTGTGTGTCGACCACATACAAGACAATTTCATGTGGGCTGGACCTGTTAACAACAAGCACTCAAAATGTTTCCTTTTATTTTACATCAAATGAAGTATCTTTTTACAAAACATAATTATGAACTACCTGAAATTTCTTGAGAAAAATAATTGCAATTCGATTTCAACAATTATGCCTAAGTTTACCATTTACAGGTATCTGGAACTGTACAATATAATATTTCACAATTCCATTCCTGTTTTTATTTTGAAAATCACCTCTCCTCTCATTTCAGATCGCTTCACTTCCTGTGTGTTTTCCCTCCAGTCTTGATTGCCGGCCCCGCCCTCATTAGATTCACCTGTGTCTCGTTGTCTCCTTCCACCTCAGCTGTGTTCCCTTTCCACTCTGTGCCAGTTCGTCTGTGTAGAGTCAAACATGTCAAACGTTTTCCTGGTTTTTAGGACTATCGCCTGTTTACTGACTTCCACCTTTGTCTTGCCCTATTTGGATATGTTTGCCTGAACTGATTGATCTTTGTGTACCGGACCAGCCCAACACAGAGGTAAGTAAGTGATATGTGATTTTGTTTGTGCTATGGAGTCTTAACACCAGCAGCAGATTTTAAGTGTAATTATAATTTACAGCCAATATCATATTAGTGATCTGTATCAAGAATCAGTATTGGATTTAATCTGTCTCTATGATCAATACGATTACATCATCAGCCTGCAGCTTCTTCAGCTCTCCACTGTCACAGTGCTTCACATTTTATTACAAATTCTGCATTCAGAACCCACCTCTGTGAACTTTATGTTCTGCCCTCATGGCCTTCATGAAGGGTAAGGAGGCAACAGCACTGGCTTACATACCAGCTTACATAATAAATACATCGTATTTATTTGCGTGGCCATTATTGGGCAAATTACCTCCATATCTGTGTTGTCCTTGGCCAAGAGTGGATTCAACTCCCGCTCATCTCGTTGCCAAAATCCACTCTGAAATGGAATGCTTTTTTCCACGCTGCACTTCACTACAGCTCAGGAATTCCTGGTAAAGGTTGTCTCAAACGGTTGAGAATCAGAAAACTGCAGCATGACATTGCATTTTCTACCTTCCAGCCATCCCATAATGATTAAGAAGTTGTGGACACCATGGTGATTTATTGTTCTGTGATTTATTGCTCTGTTATACTTACTCCAGTCAAAGTTTGGCCTCACTTTGGCAAATTTAGTGAAAATAAAACAACTTGTATCATGACAGACGAAAAATAAAAGTAAGTGACACTCACAACCCAACATAACACTCGTACATCACTCTACTAGAGTGGACATACAATAAGGAGGACACACAATAATACACTACACTACAATATCGATGGCATGATGATACAGTGATTATGAGATGATCTATACATTTTAAGACTATTTACTTCATGACATATCATCATGTAAGCATTACCAGAACAGAAAAAAAAGATTTCTTCACAGTATTTGTTTTAATTCACAACAAAACATCCGTTTCAAAAGCTGAGATCCAGGATCAACAGTTTCATTATGCTCAGTTTTAGTCATCTTACTTGATTTATATCATTAGTAAACATTTTCCTGAGAAGTTTATGGTGTCAATCTCTTGTCTCAGGTCTTCTTCAATCTCTCGTGATGTCAAATTTTGTAAATCATGTTCCCATTTACAGGAAAAACAAACCGTGTAGGCGACATTTCAAAAACAAACTTAACCCTTTAACACTGAGCGTATCGCTGATGACATTTGCACAAGTGGACCTCGCATTATCATAATTGGTTTGTGATCTCAGAAAAACAATTTCTGAAAGCTGAGAACATGTGGTTATTACAGTCATTTCACTCGCGCTGTTGCAGGAAGCTGGTGAATCAGCATCTTAGTCACCAGTGAGGAGAGAATGGGAAGAACATGCACTGTACATAGTTTTTATTTTCTTGGCTTGTTTTTGCACATTGAGAAACAAAGACTCAAAAAATTTAATTGTAAATATGTTTTATACTGTTCAAATTTAACATGGAAAACCTGTTCATGTACAACTGCAACTTTCTTTATTTTTTGTTGTTAATACACTATTTGAACATGCAGTAAATTGTAAATAACTGCCAGATATTGAAAGTTATTCTGGAAAAATGGGCAGAAGCATTTGCTGACGGGACATTTTCTGGCTCTTTTTATGGTTAAATTAAGCAAAAAGAAGTCCAAACAGACATTTTGATGGTTAGGTGTTAAAGGGTTAATGAATCACCACTCCAAGTGCTGTACTGTGTTGTGTAGTTTTAATTGCTGATAAAAAGAAAGTACACAGCGATGTCTAAGAGCTCAGGTAAATGTTGGACCTCCTTGTTCACCTTCTCTCCATTCAGTCATAAAATCCTGCTAAGTCAACTGTTGACTTTACTTCTACCCGTGCTGACGTACCATATCCTTGTATGTGACTATTGATAAGTTCAGTGACATAGTGATAATAAAAAAAAAACTAACAAAAAGCTGGCATCTACACATGGCAACATAGGAGTGGACATCAGTGTGGTGGATAGCTACTATTGTCCAGGTGACTTCTCTTCCAGTTGCAAAAACTTAAACTTAAATCACAAATCTTGTCCCCCACTCATATGGATAAATGTCATGTCTTGTTGCCACTTGGTTTAAACCGGTGTATTCTTCACCGCACGTCTGCTTTCAGGCGTCCATGTGCTTCAAATTTTAGAAAAGCATCAAGAAGACAATGAACATTTTCAGGAGCCAGTTTGGACAAAAGACAAAAGTCTCTCAAATGTTACTATGTACAGAGGACGAAGGCTGAAGGGCTCTGGGCTCCAGTGCCAATGTACTCTGCCTTAAACTGCCTCAAAGATGTCCTTAATCTATATAGAAATCGTTCCTATCAGCTCTCTGAGACTTTTTAATTCTCATATCTTCCCTCGAGCAGCCTGATGCACCTGCTGGGCTCTTTCGGCTTCACTCGTCCGCCCCTAAGATAATTACACTACAGCATTACCCTGATTTACTCATCAACAGATCATCATCTCCTCACTACGACCGGACATTTTAAGACAGACTAAAAGCATTGGAAACGGTCTGGTCCTTATTTTACACCTAAATCCAGAGCGGTGATGTCAATATGTCAATACATTTTTACACAACATGACAGTTTCTATCAAGTTGCTCTATTATTACACATGTTCCTGATTTGTAGGTCATGAGTAACTTTCTGTGTGACGCAGAAATAGTTGGAAAAATACCGTTTCTGAAATATGACGCGAGAGAATTTCTGACTAAAAAGAAACTTGTTTTTATATCTTAGTGTGGACACATCATAGATGCAATGCATTCCCTAGCCCCTTACCTTAAATTTAACCATAGACAAAATATGGGTTTTATGATCATTTTGTGTTGAGGCTGGTGCTTTTTTCCCCAGGACCCAAACCGCAGAGGAGAACACAGGGAGCTGAATATGTTAAAAAAAAAGTTCTTAATGTGATGAAGGCAGGTGAATAATAGGTGTTTAGACAACAGCAGTGGCAGCGAGGGAAGTGGCAGTTGCTCTGGGCAGGTTTTCGCCGGAGTCCTGAGACACAGCAACAAGCAGGAGGAAACAACAGCTCAAAAATAGCCACTTACTGGCAGGACAGTTAAGCCTCTTTAATATTAAAATGAAGACCAGGGTATACCAGGGATTTCTTCCATGTGAAAACGCTGAAAAAGGCGATTAACAACATTCCTTTTTTTGCCTTTTAATTGCAAATTAAAAGTGACTGAGTTAGAGGAATCTTCAATCTTCTGGACTTGTTGTGTAACTTTTGAAGACTTCACTTCTCCAGTTCTGGAAAACCAGTTATTTAGCCCCATATCAAAACAAACTCTTATTTTGAAATTATGAGAAATAGCATCATAAATATTATTATTTATTATTTACTTGACCCCCAGGTCTTTTGAGTTTGAGACCTCTGCTGTAGTGTGATTTACAGACGCATTTTTATCATCACTGGACGAATCAGAGTCTTCCCGATTACAAATCGTAAGTATTAAACATACTGTTTATTTACCACTGAATAAAAACCAATAAGAGCGAAGTTGACCGGGAAACGGACGTCGCATACTTAATTAGAACCGTAACTTGTGCAAGCCAAGTTGATTCCATCTTCTCAGCCATGATCCACATATTTTTTGCGTTTCTCAGCACAAATCATCAAAGCACACAAAACGGCTACTAACCGACGACGCAGACAGTCCGCCTCTCTGTCTGTTTATGTTCTGAAGTCACTGGAAATCCCTGGAATCTTCTCCCTGAAATTGTTTTATTAAGCGCCACGTGTGCGTTTGTGTGTCTAGTCTGTACTTTCTCACGACTAAATCGTTTAAAATCCGTTAGAAAGTTTGTTGGGGCAGACTTCACATAACAGCAGGCTCTTTAGCATCTCGGCTCAGGTGAATTAACAACCTGAAACTGCGTCAGGGGGTGAACGACCTGCATTGTTTAACGTTCCGACTCTCTGCATGAATGAGAACGTTCACAAACGAGTTGGAGGAAGAAGAAAACACTGGAGCTTGGTGTCAATTTCACAGTCATTACTATTTTGTGTCTTCTACTTCGGGGGCTTCATCAAAATTTCACAGCGAAATTACAATTTGATGTCACTGATAAAATGAAATTTAACAGTATCGAGCACTTTCCCAAGATGTAAAAAGGTTTACTGCATACATTTAGCACTAATGGATAGAAAATAAATGTGTGTCACAGGAAATGAGTGTGTTCACTCTGAGCCACTGCAGAGTGATTGACTTGGGAGAAGAGTTTGAAGTGGGATACGTGCCAGTTCACCCCTTCATCCACATGAAAATATTCAGTAAATAAAAGCTATCACAACATCTGTTTATTTATCTATAGTAAATATAGTTTATTTACTGTCCTGTTTTTTGGCTTTTCCTCCAGGACACAAATGTGGCAAGAGGTCAGTGACTATAACTAAACATGAAGGAAAAACACTTCTTATAGAGTCGTCCACCCTAAAAATGGATTATTCTGGACCAATGAATTAGACAGGTAACCTAAACAGAGTACGAGCATCTTGTGAGGTTAAATAAAAGGGCTTTTATTTTGTGTATCTCGTTGCGTTTGACTTTCTGTTCTGTTTTCCCTCCTCTGATCTCATTCACCTGTGTCCACTTATCTCTGCCCACCCCAGTGTATTTAGTCTCTTCTCATCAGTGTCTTTTGCCAGATTGTTCCCATGTGTTTCTGCCATGTTGTGTGTGTTATCACAGATGTTTTTAATAGATGTCTGTTCCTGTTTTACTGTCACATTGTTCTTCTGCTTTGTTTTGTTTTCCCTCTTTTACTTTCATTTAAAGATTAGTTTGAGTCCAAATTTTACTGATGTGACTACATGTCAAAAACTGTTGAAATCTGGAATTAGGGGGTTTTACCAGTGGAAATGGGGATTTAGACAACGGATGACAGTAGAACCAGGCTTTCAGAGAGCTGTAGACACTTTCTAATGAGCTGATTAAACTGAACCCAGGTGCCAGGATTGAAAGCTGGTCCTACAAACACAGCATTTGACAGGCTCAAATCCTCGCTGGAGACATTTGCACAGAACCGCCTCTCATAATATCACATCACATCATCCTCACACTGATTCCCAGCTCCCATATATAGACATTAATCAGTTTATCCCTACGAATTGTAAGGTATGACATGTTCTGACGAATTCAGTCTTTTGTAAAGAATCTCCCTCTACTCATTAAATGTGCCTACACATTTTGTGAATTGATCCAAAGAATTGGGGTGAGGTAGCGAAGGCTGACCTTAAGACGTGATGAAAACCATGATCAAAACCTACACCCCAGCCCGCCCACTTCGCTCTGCATTGGCAAACCGGCTCACTGCCCCCTCACTGAGAGGATCGCAGAGGCATTTGCAGAACTCGAGACTCCACATCTTCCGCCGCCGACTAAAAACACATTTCTTCCGACTCTACCTCGACTAAGACGACAAAAAAGAAAAAAACGTATACATCGCACTTAACTTGATGTTTACTTGATGGTTTACTTGAAGCTCTTACTTACTTCTAGCTCTAATGTATAAATGCACTTATTGTGAGTCGCTTTGGATAAAAGCGTCTGCTAAATGACATGTAATGTAAAGACGTGGGTCAGATGGGTTGCGACATCGACGCCGACCCCCTAAAACTAAGACTAAAGCTAGAATGGCTGCCAAAAACAACACTGCTCATCACTGATAGTTTTCACAGAAGGCAGGATGCAGGGTTTCTCTGGTAAGGACCAAAATTAAGGATTAATGTATTGTTTAAATTCTGAACATTACTGTACATGTCTCTCTACCAGTAATCAACAGGTAGTCAGTATCATGTCAACAGACAATCAGTTGAAACGTCTGAGTGTTTTTATTTAAAATCCCAAATTGGCAGCAGATGGTGGTTTGCTACAGTTTGAACTACATTATTAATTTAGCAAATCTAAATTTGTGTTTTTACGCACAGTATGTGAAAGTCAACCACAACGTCTATTTCTAACATCGCCATTGTGTGTCCTCATCTGTGTTGACATCCGGGCAGATTGACCTAAACTCTATACCTCACAAGTACTTTAGTTCTGATTAGATCTCTTCTTATTAGGGCTCCAACTAACAATTATTTTCATAATCGATGAATATGTCGATTAATCAAGTAATCGGTTGGTCCATAAAATGTCAGAAAATGTTGATTAGTGTTTCTCAAACCTAGAAATGATGTTCTCAAATAGTCGAATAGTGTTTGTCTAAAAACCAAACACGATTACTTAAATGATTTTTTTGTTATATGGAGCAAAGAAACCAGAAAATATTCACATTGAAGAAGCTGAATAATAAGAAAACTTGTTTTAATTCCTTATAAACAGTTGACAATTGTCAAAATGATTCATTAGTAATCTATAAATAATCGAGTAATTGTTTCAGCCTTACTTTTTATTAATCTTCTCTTCTGATTGGTTCTCTTCCTGGTTTGCCCTAATATTTCCTGTTTACTTTGTATTCGTTGACAAACGTGTCACATTTCGTCATAGTTTTTGTATTATCAACTCTATTTTTATGTTCGGCAGTGAAAAAGGAAAAATGGTTGTTGATGTTGACAGGGTTTTTTTTTTTTGTCAAAGAGATTAAGACTGCTTCACATGATGGGATGCCAGGTTTGAACAAGGTCAAACAGTTTCAGGACAGATGGTGAGCAAAGGAACAGTTGACAGCAGATGCCAGTTTATGGGACATAAAGACTCTATGAAAAACCTGGACTTATTGGTGAACAAAAACATGTTTAAAGTGTTACGGTCATGGTACATGAAACACTGGCGAGGTAGATGCATGCTGCAGTTTGAGAAAATGAGTTGCTTATTCTTGTCAGTCTGTGAACACGGCTGCAAGTTATCTCTGCGTGAGAGTAAAGCACTCTCATGTTATACTGCTGGAGTGGAGAGCATCCTCTACTTTAAACCTATTACTCACCATCATGTCACCCGCTTTGAAGTTTGACCATTCAGTTCAAGGGACATCAGACGGAATGAGAGCGACACCGAGGGTCTGCACTTCAAAAGGAGCTTTGAAGAAACGTGTGACGCGATGCCCAACGTACAGAGGACCACTGTGATTGAACATGAAGGAACAGGAGAGACGAGGATAAACTGTTTATCACAATTTACATTGAAAGCTAAGTTCAGTCACATGACACTACCTCATCATTCTCTGGCCTGGCCAGTGCCAAACTCCATCTCACTTGAGAGTATGAGTGGACAATGGACGTGGATCAAAATGCCTCTGTACGCAATTGGATGGACCAACAACCAGTCAGACCAATGCAGCGTGACGGAAAACACGTCAACAAAAGTGCTTGTTGTTGTTGTTGTTGTTTTAAGAGCAATGACTATCGTAATGGTGTCTAGCGACTTTTCCCTGGGTGAACAGCTGCTCTTCAATCACCACCATGTTCGACACATTCGTCCCAGGGGGAAAAATCCAGTGGTGATTGGCAGATTACTGAAAATCTGTACTTAATCCAACTCCAATCCAACATCTGAAACAAAGTGCTGTACATCAGAGATGGATAAAACAAATAAAATGTAAGACCTAATAGACCTGAAAACAAACAAAACAATAAAATACTGCAGAAGGTATGAAAACAACACAAATAAACAAGGCATACAATAAAAGTATTATACTGGGTCGAAATCCAAAGTGTAAAAATGGGTTTTAAAATGCGTTTTATACGTGGAGAGTGAAGAAGCATTTCTAACATGCTGTGGAAGATTATGTCGAAGTATTGTTACTTGACTGAAATACAAGTACTGGTGAAAAAAAAATATACTCAACTAAAAGTATTCTTTGAAAAAAAAAAGCACTCAAGATATAAATTACATTTACATTAAAGTGATGATTAATACATTCTCAATTACAATCAAATGGCAGATTAGACGATTACAAGTTTTATAAACCAATATTACTGTACGCACTGGCAAGCATATTTTACTCTGCATTTGTCTCCTTTTCTCCAATGGTAAATAAATAATTTGTCCAGATGTGGACAAGGGTTCCCCTCCATCACCTTTTCTGTGCCATTTCCTTGATTTTCTGTCTCTGTCTGTTTTGTTTCTCTCACAACTATTCACCTTTCCTTTCCTTCATTTGACTACATGTAATTCGTTACTTCCACCACTGGTGATTGATAGTACACCAAAATGTTGTAAATCGCTGGCAGATTCTGCTGAGTTCATCCAGCACGTATCATTCCCCGCACATGATATTTTTGTATATAGTGGTGGAGCTGCAGCACAGGTGAGGATTCCTGGAACAAGGCAGCATGTGTAATGACAGGCATAGGGAGATGGGTGAGAAGTACTGCAGTTTAAACTGCCAAATCAGAGTGGGTTGGATATGTACTGTGGTGAGTGGTGCAGCTGAAGTTTGTCTGCCTGAGCTAACTCACTGTATTATTTACTGAAAAGGAAGAGAAATGGTCTTTATTGCACTGGGTTGTGCACGAGGTGGAAAAAGCAGCAGCTTTAAACACGTTATTTCATGTTTTAATGTCTTCACACAGTCAGTGGATACTTGTGAATTGTGACAGAAGAAGGTCAGTGGTTTGACTGAAGGCCTTTCTGTGCACTTTGAGTTGCCCTGTGTATTAATAGAGCTATACAAATAAACTTGACTTGTGATGATGAATTATAGCTCACATACAATTACAGTGTCTTACGGTTATACATGTTCAATAATAACAGAGGTACTAAGCATGGAATGAAGATAATTCACTTAGTGTCCTGATGACTGATGATGATTGGATACACGGTGGAGCACATTGTTGCCTCACAGTAAGAAGGTCACCAGTTTGGATTATGGTTTGATCTGTGTGGAGTTTGCATGTTCTCCCCTTGTGTGTGTGTGTGTGTGTGTGGGGGGTTCCAGGTTCTCTGGGTTCCTCCCACAGTCCAAATACATGCAGCGGTTAAGTGGACACTCTAAACCAGAGGTCTCAAATTTCATATCAAGTGATAATTGGAACTGACCCATGACCTCCTACCTGAAGCTGAACTATAGACAGACCATAATATAAAAGATTGTTATAGCTATCCAGTGTTTTAGCACGACTTGTTGACCACAGGGTGTAAAAATCTTGGGTGCACTCGCTGACTTTAGTGTGAAAGCAGCTTCAGACGACATCTGTCAGCTCTCCTCATGCTGTGTGTTGTTGTTGTTGTTGTTGTTGTGTTTCTCTCTTTGTTGTTCTCCTTTCCTGAGCAGAGTTGTACCTCTGGTGATCCATCCATCAGTCGACATCATCTCAGACCCAGCCAAGTGTGGAAACATTAGTGAGTGGAAGTGACAATCAAACTCTGATCGTCTCAGTCTGACTTGCTGCTGATACTTATACTGCACATAATTCACAGTGAGATGAGTCAGTTTGTAAATCACATTATCATGACGAATGAGACGGGAAAGAGAAATTGCTACTACACCAGAGATTTCCACAAACTGCACTAAAGGTAAAAGTGTAGCAGCTGTGGCGTGATTCATGGCAACAGTTGGGCTGTTGCTTCTGTGCTGACAGGGGAGACATATACGTCTCCTCGGTGTAACACTTCATTGATAGTCCAAACAGCAAATCTTTGAATATGCAAAGCAATGAGTCTTTCATAGAGCGGTGGTGTATTGAATTTCTGTGGATTATGTTGTTCTATGCATTCATTTCAACAATTCCACTGTGGTGTAGCTGTAACTTTTTCCTAAGAATCATTGTCAAATAAATTCATGCAGTGTTTACTAATCAGTGTTGTGCACATGAAGTGTTTTAAGACAGACAAAGTCAACAGCAACATTGGAGTATGACTGAAAACTAATGCAGAGTAGGTAGAACACAACAATTATATGGCTTTTCTGTATACTAGGGCTGAACAATTAATCAACATTTAATAAAAATCACAATACGGCCTACTGCAATTTTCCATTTTTCGGTATATGAAAATGAATCTCATAAAAAAAAAACCCAAAAGAGAAAACCCACACACAAAGGGAGAACATTCAAACTCCATGCAGAAAGGGCTCGAACCCGGGTCTTCTTGCTGCAAAGGCAAGAGTGCTAACCACTGCACCAACCGTGTGGCCCTAGTAACATATTTAGGATTATACAAGATGTGGATTAAAGTAAAAGCAGAGGTCGACAGAGTACTGAAATATTCTACTCAAGTGAAAGTACCACTATTCTGAACAAATTTTACTTAAGTACAAGTAAAAGTACTGGTCTAAAAATGAAGTTAAAGTAAAAAAGTAACTCAGTAAAGTAACTCTCTTGCGTAGTACAAAAAGGACAAGGGGACACCAAGTTTTATTTAATTAAAGGTTTTTAATTAAAAACTTTACAAAGTGCTGAAAAAATAAAATAAAAAAAAATAGGTAAAGATCACAAATGTTTTAACTTTCTCACTCACACAGGGACCTTAATTAATTTACCTGTCCTCATCATCGATCACCTGTGCACAAAAACCTTCTCAATTACAGTAATATGAGTAAATGTAATTCATTACTTTGCACCTCTGAGTTGAAAAAGGTACTCGGGTTAAGTATTCTCTGTTTGGATTTCTTCTTCTCGTGCAGTTGGTGTGTTCCGTCACTACCTTCTTCCTCTCTTTCTCTGTCTTTCTTTTTGCTACACAATCACTTTGCCCTGTGTTACAAGGTTTGTGGAGATTCCCAACAACCTTCCATAGCTTTAAAATGAATGTCGGTGTTGAAAAAGTTACATTTCTTTGTCTCTATCAGGTTCACACCAAGTTTGTTGTCCTGAACGTTTTTTTTTTCTTTTCCGTCATAATAGATTTTGTTTTTCCCCGGAGTGAGCCACCTTGGCACGAACCCCAGTCATTTCAGCTCTTAGTAAGAGAAACAGGACTGTTTGTTTGGGCATTTTTTTAGCTTAAAAGGATGTTTGATTCTCTTATTATATTAACCAGAAGTCTGGAACTTCATGTACTGTAATCTATCTTGAACACAACTGCTGCCACTAGTGTTTTTATGGGTTTTTGTTCATGCAGACCACTGATGAAACAAAAAAATGAATACATAACGTTACAGTACTGTCATTTTTAATCATTATCAATTTTATTTTTAATGCAGTTTCTGCACTTTTCAGATTTTAATTGTCATTTATGTTTTGTTATACTGTCAAAGTGTCCAGGGTGTGGCACAGTTCCCCCGCGACCCTCATGTGGAGGATAAAGCGATAGAAGATGGATAGATGTTTTGTTATCTAACACAAGTCATGAGTCCACTGACTCAAGCCATCGACCATGGCATGGTCATGTGATCATGGATAGTGTCCATGTATGATTATGTCACATTTGATCCGTACGCTTAGATCGCAAACGCAAATGCACACGTCTTGATTTATTTCACCATACAAATGTCGCCTCTGGTGATTTCCGAATCTGAATTCCCTGCTTGCTCTTTCATGGGTCTGATTTGGGGGAAAAAAATCAGAATTGCGACACTTGCACCATGCAATGTAAACACACTCACTCACATCTAATCAGCCTAAATCTGGGTCTCAGCTCATCAGCCACTAGTGGCTCCACTGAGCCTGATTGTTCAAGGGCATATAGCTCTATAAAAGTATCCATAATCTCGTCTGTGCTTGGTTCACTGGTCAGTCTGCTGGCTCTGCTGGAATTCTCACAAGCTTTCTGATACTCCCACCCTATATATTTTTTTGTAATTGTGGCCAATATGAAGTTTGCTCCTGTGCTGTGTGCTGGAAAATTGAAATTGTCTGCTTCTGCTCAGAGGGTACAGCTGAAGTCTGCTTGTTTCTGTCAGTTAGTTTATCATTTACTTTTATTGTCTTGTCTTAAAGGCTTGACATTTGGGCTTCGTATTAAAGTTGTCATTTTGGTCAGATATTGCATCGTCCTTGTCCTTCTATGGCCTCAGTCTGAAGAAGACATAACAAACATTAAAGGTCAGTTAATCAGTGCTACACGTCGTGAGCAACATGTAATGAGGATTATCACTCTGGCAAAGTTACTGTGAATCTTTGCATCTTGACCTTTTTACAACACATAAAGGGAGAAAACACAATTTTTGTTTTTTTTGTATCGGTTGTGCTTGTGAGTTTAGTGATGAATATTTATGAGCATTATTGGGAATTACACTCCATAGCAGCTACCTTTTTATTTGACTAATCTAAACATCATGATATCACACCAGAGACTCCATGGCTACACATTTAAGTCAAGAGAATAAAATGTATAAATGCTTTGTGACAGCTTTTACGGCTACTCATGTTTTATTTCTTGGATATTTTGTCTGTGTTAATGCATAGCTCATGACATTTCCGTAAGGTGTCCTCTTTTACTGATATTTTATGCTCCTATGACGTCTTTAATGCGCTGTGTTAAAAAAAAGTCTTACCTCACCTAATGTACGTTAAGAGTCACCTTTGAAACCCATTATTATCAATTTTTTTCATCCTTTCATTCGAACATAAAATCATACATTCCATGTTATTATGCTTTCATTGTGAGTTCTTAGCCTCAAATGTATATTTTTTTTCTTATTCATGTGTGTTTAATTGCAGTTTATATTAATGGGACATTTTTGGCACCTAAGGTGCTGAGTGTGAGTAGGTCACATGACACAAAAAATAAGGACGCAAGAAAATCAGTGTTTTTCAAAGATTGGGTTTGATGTTGCTGAAATATAAATCAATTTAAAATGGGAGGAAATAAATGTTACATAGCTGTTTTTAGGGAGTGTACATTTTTGGCACTTAAGGTGCGTAAGGAGTGTGAGTAAGTCACACGACACAATAAATGATGTTGTTGCTTAATAATCAACTGAAAATGGAGGAATAAATGTTGTTTTGGGGGAGTGTACCTCTTTGCAAGGTGAAGAGCAATATTTTATGCTTCTAACACCATGAAAACACACTGAAAATTATGTTTTGAATGTCATGCGTGGATGTGACTGCGTTGATGTGTTTTCCTTGCACCAAAGCTTCTACAGAAAAGAAAAGGATAGATAAAAACAGTGATTTGATTTGATTTGAATAAAATAAAACAGTCTCTCTGTGTGTGCATGTCGTTCTGTATGCATGCGCGCATCCATGCGTGCATCTGTTTGCTCACCGATTTTCTCACTGAAGACCGATCAGTCAATAAAGCCAGAAGATCCACTCGACAATCATTTCAAAAGTCATTTGGTCTTTCTTTGAGGTCTGGTGTGAGAACACATTGCTGTAAAACATTAGTTATCTTCTAGCTGCCAGGCAAAGTTTATGCATCTGTATCCTTAAATAGATTTCCGGGCAGTTACCATGTTGTTTCCTCTCTCTCTTTCTCTCGCGCTCTCTCTTTCACACACAGACACATACATTAAGATTTGACGCTGTGGTTTACCTTGGCACAATGCATCTATTTCTCTGATTAATCCTTAAGGAAATGTATTTGCTCACAGTAATGGATGCCGGGGGATTAGTGGCGTGATGCAAACAGATTCGTATTCAGAGTGATTTTCTCTCATTTCCTTTATGTTGTCCCCCCAAAATCTTCATCTCCAAACCGTCAGCCACTAGGCTTCACCGTTCCAGTCTATGACGTTCAGTCTGAGCTTGATCATCCCAGGCCTGGACATTTAGATTAAAATGAACACTGTTGTTTCTGTTATGGATGAGACAATCTATGCATGATTTAGCAAATTAACTTTGTCACTCCCTCAAGCAACAAAACAAAAACAGTAATGAGTAATACTTGAGAGATTAATGCAAAGATATACACATATATATATATATATATATATATATCTAGAGTTAGTACGACAGTTCATAATTAATCGTGAATTCATACATTTTTACATTTAAACACCCATTTTTGTATATGCTTTTTTGGCACTGTGCTGCTGGAATTCTTTGGCTGCTTGTTCCTCTTCCTTCCAAGTGTGTTGGTTGCCAACGTCCTGAGAAGAAAATAAGGAATGTAAATACTGACCACCAATTAAAAGTGCCCATTTTCTATTGGACGGTAATGAATGCCAGACAGATGGAGAGGGTCTGACAGCAGCAGGCAGATTTTATTTTCCCCTCATACAAATCATGTAATCTTCATTCTTGGACTGTAGCGATTTTGGAAAACAAAGGATCGTCCTACATGCTAAACAAAATAAATCACTGGGTTTTCAAAATAAGTTTAATCTTTTATTAACGGAAGAAAAAAGGATGATCAAGTCATGATGACGTGCATAAACTCATAATCTAAATAATCACATTGATCAAAGAAAACAGAACAGGTGGATATCTTAACTTGTTTTTTATTTTATAATCCCACTGAGATTAAGAACCTCTTTTTCAACGGAGTCCTGGCCAAGATAGGCAGCAGCGAAATACAAAACACTCAAAACAATTACCAATGTACAAACAAAAGCAGAAGACAAATAAAAAGAAAACAGATTCAATTTACAAGTAGATTACGAGAAACAAGTGCATGTTGTGGAGTCGGCCTCAAGAACGTGGATTTAAAAATGCTCAATGAATTTAACTCAGTTTCCAGTGTTTTTGCAACATATTCCATGCAAAAGGTGCAGAATGGACAAAAGCCGTTTTACCCAATTCAGTACTGGCATATAGAACAGAAAGCAAGAAATATCCCCGTCCATTTACATGTAACCCACTATCCAGTGTGATAACAAACTAAAACATATCTTAACTAAAACAAACAATGCCAAAATATAGCAATCAATACACCTTACTTTGAAAGAAAATGACTCTTAATTCATTCATGGCTCCTACATGGACTAATCTGTCATGGTTTTACACTGACTCTCATCAAAAATAAGGAATAAAGTGTGTATATATCTATATCTGTCAAATACAAGACAATGCATTATTTTACAGAACGGCTGGCAACCCTAGTTGGAGAAACTATGTAGCCTTCAGTTAGTGTCAAAACTCTATGATGTATGAGAATTAGAAAGTTCGAGAATAAAGTTGGAATATAATGAGATTTAAGCCTTCATTTTATTCAGTTCAATTCAGTTTTATTTGTATAGCGGCACTATACAATAGTTAGGCAAAGACTTTCACAACATTACAGAGAGCAGAGAAACCCAACAGTTTACACAATAAGAATTGAACACTAGGCATCAATGGATAGAAAAAACTCCCTTTTAACAGAAGAAGAAATCTCTGACAAAACCAGACTCAAAGATGTGTCTCCCTCGACCAGTTTGGATGAAAGGAAAAATGGATGACAGATTCTATGATCTCTTTGCTGTGGTAATGCCTGCAATCTCACACACCTGTGCTCTTATCTTAAGTGTCTTATCTTGGAAAACAGCATAACCTCTCTGTATTACGTTCAGGTGTAACCATCGATATCCTTGTATCTGCTCATGTCCAGCTATCTCTTTTAGCAAGAATGTGTCCACTTCCTCTGAACAACACAACCTTTTCATCATCCATGCACTAATTACCACACTGTGTTTCTGCACTCTTTCACTCAGTCCAACTATACGCTCAAAACTTCGAGTTTAAAGTCGACATCGTTGCAGAGATTTTGATTCGATCAAAGATGGAGTTTCTGCAGTCAGTGATGAGTTAAGTTGAAAAGCTTTATTGAAGACAGCTCAGATCCGAGGAGACAATGCCAAACATGAACAATGAGATGTTAACAGTTAGGCATTCTCTATCATTGTGCCTGTGAATGTCAGCGTTAAGGTTTATCTCTAGTTTGCAGGAGAGGAGGAGAGGCTTCAGGTCAAGAAGTCTGGCGCCATAGAGTCGACCTTTGAGAGGACCGCGTGGTCCAGTTATCGGTCCTTTGTCCCAGTTAGGTTAGGTTCGACAAAGACATTATGAGGAACACTCTGTAGACAAATGATTGGTGCCAGACTTACACAGAGGCCTTTGTGATGCCAGTTTCAGATGGTCTATACTGAGTTGAGATTAATCGGTTCATGGGTTGGATTTTTCATGGCCCTAAAACTCAAACGATATTTAATTCAATTCAGTTCAATTTATTTTACACAGCCCAACATCACTAACACAATTTGCCTCAAAGGGCTTTATAGTATGTACAGCAAGTACATACTATAAAGCAATAAGAAAAAACAGATGTGCAGTCGGTGTCACGTGTACAGAAACAAGTTCAGCAGACAAAATAAATCTGTCCTGACTCCTGATATAAATATAAAAGGCTCATTCTGGGACAATAAAAGAAAAAGAACATGCAAGCATTTCCATATCATGTTGTCGTTTGACGGCTAAGTGCGACTATTTTCTTCTCCCTGAGACAAAAACCACATAATTGTTGCCTCGTGGTGTTGTGGTGGACTTTATAGTCGAGCCACTGCTGTTGTAACTTATTTCCTGCTGACTTAGTGTGAGATCCTGCTGTGGTCTTTCTCCTTTGTGTCACGTCTCTCGCCCCATGAAAACAAAGAGTCAATGCTTGTTTGGTTTCATTTTCCTTTGCTGAGAAGTCACAGAAATGTCCATTAAACTGAGCAAATAACGATAAAAGCTCCCCCGTGTGCCTTCTTCTACTCCATTAAGAACTGTTGATATATAGAGGAGGACAACAGGCACTAATACAGCATTAGAGTAAAAAAAAAAGATCTCTGTAAAGCACTTTGGCTCAACTCCTGTTGTTTTAATGTACTATTTAAATAAACATGACCTAACTTGATTTGACTTAAGTCAGGGCTCTCAAACTCAAAGGACCTTTGGGGACCAATGACTGTCTAGTTGGGTCCAGACGAGGCCGGTCAAGTGGAACCGGAGTGATATGAATTTAAAATTGAATCATCATTTCTATTATGATGTTGCAGTAACAACATTTAAGTCAGTGTTTGTTTCTGTGTATAGTTCACAATATAAACTCGTCTATGATGCAACATTTGTCCACAAATAGCTAAAACAGATGGATGGAATAGAATCAAAAATTAAATAAATAATAATATGTGGACAACTGTAATCTAAACACACAACCGTATATATATAATTCAATTCAATGTGAGGGATAATATCTGCTGCTCTATATACTCATTAGACATCCTAAAGGCATCCTGAGTGGAAACCAAACTTTGTTAACAACTCTCTCCTGCACCAAAGTCCATGAAGAAAATCAGTGTTTTTAGCTCACAGAGACACAGGAGCTGCTGTTCTACTGCTGCCTCGTTTGGTAGGTTCATGTCACTTAGGTATATTTGAGCAAAGGATTTCAGCGTGACAAGATAACACATTTGGACTTACTGTTAGATATCATATTCCAGACGGAAAATGCAGTCAAACTGCGAGGAAAGAGGCATACATGTTTTATATTTATACAGTTTTGTAGACATCAGGAGGCATGGACTGTATTAGGCGAGCCTTTTGTTCAGTATAATATTATGTCTTTGTTACTTCTCTGTCCCTGTCCCTGACCAATGTCACTCAATTTGTGCCAATTTCTCATGAACAACCTGAACCATCTCTTTAAAAGCAATAGCAGATGGAATCAAAAGAAAATCAAACAATGAAGCTGGAACTCAAAGTCAAAATCAATGGTCCAAGCCTTTGACATGAGCCTCTCCTCATATAATGGTTTAAGATTATCAAGGCCAACACCAGTAATATTTCAACACAGTCTGACTGTTTTTCTCTATTCTCTAGTTTCCACATGCTGTCAGTGTCTGCATCGTGCATCATCATGATCATCTCTACATCCCTAAATACACTGAGGTGCTGTCATGTGATCGCCTGATTACATATTTGCTGGTGTACCCGGTGCCACAGGTGTATCTAATAAAATGGCTGTGTTGTCAGCGTCTCAGTCTCGCAGGCACACGCCAAATCAAAATGTCACACAAATAAAATGTTACTGTGTATTACAATATCTCTGCTCACAAGGGTGTACGGCATCTTCTGGGCAGTCAGAATATAAATTAAATAATGAAAAAAAACACTTTAATGCACTCGTACATTCTCCTTTAAAAGCTGTTGTGGGATTGAATAAATTAATAACCTCATCCTCAACCTTTTTTTACAAAGACTGACACTCACTTTGAGTGTGAATGCTACACTCTCATGCAGTTGAAAGCTTTTATGGTTGGAGCTTTGAATAAATTCTCTTCACTTGAGGCCGTTTGAAAGGAAAATGTACTTTGAGCAACACATTTTTAATACATATGTGAATTGAGTTATTTACTTTTATAGAATTATATCATCCTGGGAATAAACAGTGGAGCAAAAATTAGGTACATTTTTTTGACCAACAAGGAACCTGATTTTATATTAAACAATTTAATATTTTTAAGTTTAATGGATTGTAGGAAGGCTCACAAGAAATGGCGCTCGACCAGAAATCATCTAATACCTGCTCAAGACCAGAGGGTTTCAAATCTGATTTGATTTAAAAATGTGGGAGACCAGACACGACAAACTTTCAACTGATTTTCAATGTTTTAATCGTGAGAAAGCACAGGCTAGATGATCCAGCCAAGTCACAGGACCACACACTTGGTGTTTAATCAAATTATTTTAGGGAGGAGATTCCCGGGATTTGGGATCTCACAGGAACTCATGTGATTTAACGTGACTTCAGAATATAAACAGATATGGAGGTGGACTGTCGACGTCGTCAGTTAGTAGCTGTGTGTGTGTGTGTGTGTGTGTGTGTGTGTGTGTGTGGGTGTGTTCGCGATGTTTTGTGCTGAAAAGAACTGTGGATAAAGTCATGGCTGAGAATGGACAGAATCAACTTGTCTTGTACAAGTTACAGTTGTAATGTTATTCAATGGTATTGAAATTCCTCCCTCATAGTCTCAGCCTATACCTCTTGGCCTATGTCTACCCTAGCTGCAGAAGAGGGGGTTTATTCACCCTTTAACAGTTCATGGAAACATACTGACAGAAACAGTCACTCTCCTGTGTTTGACTCTGTGTCTGTGTGTATCCAGAGTGATACAATCAGCGAACCAAAACGAGATGTCATTAAGGCAATCAATCTAAATATTTTGTGCGAGGAAAGAGCTCTATTCATCACACAAAATGATTCCTCTGCTGCCTCACTTGTGACTCGAGGTTTCATTTGTGCATATTGAAAGTAGAGTCTCATTACTGCCTTGTTTTAGCCCTCACGGTATTCTCATTCAAGGGGCTTAAAAACAACCTCGCTACATGAGTTAGTTGATTTTAATCAGTACACGATTAAAAGTCGGATAGAGGGTAAACAAACAAACAAACATCCAGCTTCCAGTCACTCCTCGTTTACCTTCTTCTCCCTCACTTGCACTCCTTTATTTTAGCTCTTTCTTCTTCTGTTCTTTTCCTGGGGCTCACACACACACACACACACACACACACACACACACACACACACAGAGAGAGAGCTGGAGTTCATTGTGATGCAGAACACAGCAGTGCTGGAGCAGAGCAGCGTCCCACCTCAGCCAAGTGTTACAATGACCTCCACAGAGTGTATCTGCGGCGTACAGTATGTGTCATTCATTATTTTTAATCCCTTTATCGGGATTCAAAGCCCCCCCCAACAGATTATGTTGATCTGTACAGCAGTTCATTCCACACAGTTAAGGTGTGCAGGTTAAATTCATCCAGGCCCGACCTGTTTATATAAGAGTTTTGAATGAGACAGGAAACTAATGACATGTCACCACAAACTCCTCCAGTTTATATTTCACAGACACCTGCTCAAGCTCTCATCTCAGCTAAGTGGAATTCTGACATGACATGTTGAGTCTTGTTCTACTTGGTACATGGTAAACAATATGTGGCAGGTGAAGCGAATGTCTTTGAATGGTCTCTTCTCAGGTCATTGTGACAAATGTCAACACTGAGACGGCGTTTTCTCTGTATTCTTTGCAGGCCTGGGGAATATTTGTATCCAGGAAATAAGGTGGACAGAGCACAAATAATTCATTGGATGAATGTCATTTTGTGATGCCATGATTGTGTTACTTCAATACAATTACCCCAGTCTAGTCAAATTAAGTCCGTAGTTTACATCGTTTGTACTTTGGCACAAAATATCCATCCTTGTTATATGAATTAGTTTATATTTTATATTGTTGAATGAGCAGACTTTTAGTTTGAATGAACTATTGTATTTTTTTCAAGGATGCACAATATTATCAGCATTTGATATGGACTTTAATTTCATGTTTTACATAGCTGAATGGGCTACTACCTCCTTGACTTCTATGCTGGCGCCTTAAAGTGATAAACATAAGACCTTAAAGACCTAAAAACGAACAATAAAACAGACAGTAAAACAATAAAACACTTTAGAAAATATAAAAACAAGTCGTACAATGAAAGCAATAAAAAACGGGTAAAATCAACTTCTCATAACTTCTCAAATACTTTTGTTTTTCTCCGACTCAGACCTGAATTTTAACAGCCACATAAATCAGCCTGTTACTATATTAAAAACATAACAAGAATGAAGGGATTTCTATCAAAACAAAAACACAGAAAAATGTGTTCAAGCCTTTATTTCCAGTAGGTTTGTTTATTGTGACGGTGTCAGTAAAAAAAAACAATAATCAGGCAGCTGCAGCTCATCCAAAATATCATTAACAACATTGGGAAAACGGGCAATAACACAAGTCCTTCAGTCCCTGCACTGCCGTCCACGGTGTAAACTGATCTATTTTAAAACCCTGTTATTGGTCTACAATGTCTCACTGACGGTTTGATGGTCCTGAGTGTTTCAGCGTTACGAGTGAGGTGTGTTATAGAACCAAACAGTTTCTATTCTCCTCACATGTGGAACAAACTCCCTGAACACTCAGGCGTTCACAGGTTCTCAGCTCATTCAATCCAAAAACTTAAGGGTTTACTGCAGCTTTCCTATGAAGATTATTTAGCTATTTTGCCTGCTTTCTTTTTGTTTTTTGTTTTTTTGTTAATCAAATGTTTTTCTTTCTTTTTCATTTAGCCAGAGATACAGTACAAGGTTGCCTCTTCCAGGGAGTCCAAGATAGCAGTACAAATAGTCCAAATAATTACAGAGGCAAAACGACTTCAAATATAAAAATCACAACAGAATATAAAAGTGAAAAGGAAGTAATTAAAGATTTAAAAATTGAGATATAATAAAAGTAAAGTGAAGTATACAAGTCATACCAACAAGATCTTTAATCCAAACTGCTAAAAAAAAAACATTTTACTTTCTAATCTAATTTTAATTCTGTTTTATAATCCCTAGATACGTTGCCTGCTTGTTTTCGCAGTTTTTACTTTTTTATTGTTTTGAAATCACACTTTTACTGTCTCTGATGTCTCTGAAATTTGATTATACTAATGTCAATCTTGTTACCATTTGTGATTTCATTGCTCATGAAAGCCTATATTTTATCACATGTCACATGTGTCCAGGTGGTGCATGGACTGGAGGAGAAATAAGGCATTTCAAACAAAGCATTTGTGAATAATTTCAATATAAACATGCTCCCTCCAGAGCTGTAAATTTTGCCATGCACATGGAAGAGACGTGGTGGAGCTGACATCCTGTTAGTCTGGACAGCTGAGGGTTGCAGCGCTGCGATGGTTGTCTGATACATCACTGGCTCACGTAACACTGTGGTCATTCATGTCTCACTGACGAGCCAAGATATTCACTGACACCACACGGCCTCAGTCTCAGGTCGCTGCTGTGTTTCTCCCTGACATTTTCATCGATTGATCTCAGTGACTGTCTGCACTGAAGGTGGATGTTAAAAACACTGAGGCACAACATGGAGGGTCGCATTAAAACCATCCTGTTAATTCTCACTGTGTGCTTCGTAAAAACATACCCCAGGATTTTACACGACGTAATCTGCTTTGACAGCCTGCACTGTTAATAATAAATTGAGATTGATTGGTCCTCTGTACACTCTGTTACTGTCGCCACTTTATTAGGTACACAGGACACTGTGGTCTACTGCTGCTGCTGCTATAGTCCATCTGCTTCAAGGTTCATGTTGTGCGACATCTGCCACTTTTAATTAAACGACCTTGTAAGGAGACAAAGTGCATAAAATTCATCAGGTAAACACAGGTAGCAGTTGGGGGCATGTGACAAAAAAGGAGAGACGACAATAGTAGGACATCTGAACACCAGCTAGGTCGTTTCTACTCAGGTTATAAATTGTTGTGGTGTATAGAGAGAGTGAGAAATGGGTACAGGCAAGTGCTGACCTTGTCAGCTGTTTGGAATGTTTTTATAAATAACCTGACATTGTTCCCTTCCTCCAGAGCTGTTTACTTGCTTGATGCCTCAACGAATAAAAAAGTCTATTATCAAAAGGTTCATGAAGCTGTTTTTAAATGAGCCAGTATGTAGAGAGTGAGTTTCTCTCTTAAACCATTAAAGCCCCATACAGTATATTCTCTGGTCCTAATTCATTCCTAATTAAATTTAAGTATATCTTAAGCTGGGGCTTTGGGCAGGACGCTGGCGAGAGCGCAGTAAATCGTTTCCTCCGCCTATTATGTGACTAAACTCCTGAAATTGTCTACTGGAACTTGGCCAGTTTGTTCATTGTGTTACTGTATTGACTTTCAGGGTCGTTCTACTATTGGCATAAATCATTTCATGAAACAACAGGGGTGCCCCAGGGAACCGAGTGGGGCACCCCCAACCATGACGCCTGTTTGGACACAACTTTGTCGCCCCACTCGGGTCAAAGCAGCAGCATCATTAGTGAGGACCTTCTATTATGAAGCTTCATGTCTAATGAGGCCCATTAAACTCCCAGTGCCCAGTGAACCAACACTCCCTCACCCTTTCATCTGCTTTCTCTCTCTTTTCCTTCACTCACTGTCTTTTCTGTCCTCTCTTTTTCTTTCACTCTCTTACCACAAAAATAAAACTTGACAGTCACCCAGTATAAATATATATTTAAAAGATATTTTGCCATTTTAGAAATGATTCAAGTGTTGTTAATTTGTGTTATTTTCCAGAAATTGCTTATTATGAGTAAAATTGCATCTGGCTGGGAGTCCATCTCCAATCTCCACAGGTAGAAATTGAGTTATTCTGGCAAATGTTTGCAGAGAAAATAAACATACAGTTTGGATTTGGATTTGTTTGTGCTTCTGTAAAGGCTAAGAGAAGACACAACCATATAGACAGTCCGTAGAGCTTCTTAAAGCTGGCATACGGAACATATTTTATGTGTCATCAAATTGAACATACATTCTTCCTAAAAAATAAGCTGAAGCTTAGACTCATCTGACCACAGAACACGTTTCCACTGCCCTTCAATTCAAATCGCCTTTGGCATTTCTGCACACAACCGATAAATGGCTTTCACTTTGCTCGATACATTTTTTTTTTGCTGTTTCACGATACAGCCATGGGCTGTGTTACATCAGAATAATTCTCCCAAGTACTCCCAAGCCCGTGTCCATCTCAGACGTGTGACACTTTCTCATATAATGCTTACGTGTTCACACACTCAGCAGCAGCTTGTGCCTTTACAGACCCAGATTTCCCCTGATTGCCTGAATCCTCTCCAATGATCGGTGCGTCCATGTACATTTCAACCGAGAAAAACATAAGTGTATTTTAAATCCGCACTGAGAAACACTGTCTTTGAACTGACTATTAAGTCAGCCATGACTAATGCCGTGTTTCCACTACATGGCTCACCTCGGCTCTACACGGTTCGGTTGGGTTTCCATGACAATATAGTACCTCCACATGGACGAGGTCGTCACAGCGGCTGCATGAAACTGCCGTGACTTTGTTTTATATGCGACACACACAAACTAGCGACGAGTGACTTGTAAAGCAGTTGTCTTCGGTGTAACCGAAGCATCAGAATCAGTTAATTAAAAGGATTCGTTCAGTACTTCCTCCACGACCGGAGCACTGACTCCATCTGACACAGACACTGAACTGAAATACAGTGGCAGGGTTTGTGCTGCAGCTCACGGCTCACGATCACAGGTTTTCAGCAGTGCTGTCACTAAATATACCAGACTCCTCTGTTAAATGATGAGAGTCTAGACAATTCCTTGTTAAATGTTGGAGATTAACCCACGTTTTCAGGATTGTTGCATTTAGCTTTGTATTAGTAGAATAGGGGTAGTATTTTTGAAAAAGTGTGCTTCCCGACCTCAGTTTCTCCTGAGTTGAGAGATATTGTCATTCTTTTTTTTGTTACATGCCCACCAGTGACTCATGATCCAAGCCTTGGTCCGAGGCTTGAAACTGAAACGCTAATTCCACACTTTTTAGACCCACTCGTAGGGGGACGGGACCTCATTCCCAGAATGTAAACAGTGTCCGCCATCTTTGCTAACAGTCACGCTAACAGGACCAAGTGTCACTGATAAAGAAATAAGGTAAAGAATGAAGATATTTCTCAACTCAGAGGAAACTGAGGTTATATTTATTAAGCTATTTATTGCCAGCACCTCTGTGCCCTCTGAACTACATAAGCAAGTCTCATCAGGTCAGTTAGAATAGTACCAAGTACCAAAGACTTACTGGAATCAAACAAGAAAAACAAGGCAGTATCTCAAGAGTTACCGTGGTTTGATTTTTATCCATATACACAGTGAGAATATGAACACAAACCTACAAATGCTGTTTATTTTTGCATAAGAATGTTTGTAATTATTCACTTTAAATGTTTTGATGTGTGGGGGGGGTACAGGGGTTCGTGTTTGGAGCCCTGGTTTGATTTGGACACAAACAAGGTGGGGCTTCAAGGATAAATGGTTGGGAACCACTGCTCTACAACACATGTGGTTATAATGCTTATTTGATAGTTTCCCTGTTGATTTGCCAGACCTTGCAGTATCATAAAATCCTAAAGCTGGGTGATTTATCGTGCCATTTATGGGCCATCACCACCGCAGGAGGAAAAACACTCAGATTTCCTCTCTGTATCGCCTGAGGGTTCAAGGAATCAGTAATATGACATGCAATCCTGTGGACTTAAGGTCTCAGACAGTACGTGTCCACAAGTATCAATGTTAGAAAAACCACTGTGATATGTGGAGACAAGGTCAAGAGATGGCTGGACTGAAAGAAAGAAAGAGTTGGAGTGGAGGAGGAAGTGATGGATGAAGGGGAGACGGAGCAGGATCAGAGAGACAGAGAGGGTAGATAAAAAGGATGTTACTTGCGTGAGGAGAGAAAGATGAGAATAAGAAATTAGATGGGAAAAAGCACAGGACAGGAAAGAGCGTGAAAAGATAAAGCATGGGCTCAAAGGTCTTAGAAGCACACACAGAATTCTATATTTTTATTTTGACATAATCTGCAATACATCAGTGTATCATGGTCTGGTAAACACTTCAAACTAAATCTGATGTATCTCACAGATGAACAATGTACTGGATCAAACATGATCCCTATACGTGACAGGCGGCAAACCTTTGGTCAGTGCTTGATGCCGCGCTGTTCTCTTGTATTTCTATCGGATTTGTTTCTTCATTTCATGAGCGTTTTTTTTTATCAAACCTCTCTCCAAAAATACAGCCAGAGAAAGAAAGAAAAGTGGATATTGTACTGTGGTGTTTGCAAGTGAGCTCTGTAATCCTATTGTAGACAAATGAAATTCATTATGAATTGTCAATTGTCAATTGTCAAGGCGATTATATAAAAATTATTAGTCTGCATGGAAAATCGTATTAGTGCAAAGCTGCGTTCTCTTGTTAGCCCTTTGGCCAAAATCAAGTGTGGAAAAACTAACAAATGTTAATCTCAAGTTTGTGTTACAGCTGCAGCTCAAATGAGGTTATGGTTATATATCCATTTGTGTTGCATGGATGGAAACTATTTAAAGCGTAGGTGCTGATATTTGCCAAAGAAAGAGAGGAGAGGCTCTCTAGATGAATATGTGACCAGGTTTTTTGAGGGCAATATATTTGACTTTTGAAACTTTTTGTGGACATTTCTTTGTGTTTGCAGTCATACTCCAACCTGGTCTGTGAGAACCAGGGGTCCCAGATGAGCTCTTATGGTGCTTTTCCATTATATAGTGGGGGTGGAGTGGCTCAGTGGTTAAGACCGGTACCCTAAGTGCAAAAAACATCATGGTCGCAATGGTCGCAAGTTCGATTCCACCCCTCGCTGACTGTACTCTATTCCATTGTAAGTCGCTTTGGATAAAAGCGTCTGCTAAATGACATGTAATGTAATGGTTCGGCTGGTAGCTGGTGCATGTTTTAGTACCTGCTCTGACGAGGTTCCTAGTGTGCTGAGCCGATACTAAAAGGTGACGTCTTTAGACCGTCATGAGCTCGACGTCCGACACGAGAATCAAACCAAACAATATCGTACTGTAGATCAGTTAAAAAGACTTGAAAATCCTGAAAACATAAGTTCATTTCCAACATTTAGCAGGGAAATTTCTATCCCGCACCCACTGGACTATACAGAGACGTAACATTTGGGGGCTCATCCACATTTCTTCCTTATTTTAAAGGAAGAAATGTGAGCCAGTGTCTTTTTTTTCTTGTTGTTGGCAGTGTTGATGTCAGGGTGTCTCCTTCTAGCTGTTCCACCTAAATGCAAACGAAAAGCTTCCTCAGATGGTTATATTTTTTTCAGAGTAATCCTGTAAAACACAGGGTTTTTTTTGTTTGTTTTGTACCTCCAAGCAAACAGAACGCACAAATGACCTGTCTATTCTGGTCAAGAGTGGGCTGGTCTAGTGAAAAAAAAGGGGGAAAAAAAACGAATTTTCAGTGTCTTGTTTATTTTTCCCCCCAGATTTCCCATTTCAGATATCAATAGCTGTTAATTAATAAGAACAAAATAAAAAATTCCCCCTGTGAATGGCAAGTTCACATGTAAGACAGGATATGTATTTTTTTTCCTTTTCTTCTCTCACTCATTTTTTACACAAAGTCCACTTAACACTTCGAGAGTGAATTAACCACTGAGATGAAAAAGCATTCAACTGTTTTCATCAATTTTTGTCAATGAAATAAAAATACAATATTTCACCTACCCCCATAGTGCCACAGACTGATAGTGTTGTTTTGACTTTGATAATTCAAACATCACAGCCAAGGAAACTGAAGGAAATAGAAACTACGCCACCAGGCGTTGTATATATGTTACTACACAACCATGAAGCAATTCTTTTGTTAATCCAAACACTGACAAGCTGTTGGTGCATGTTGTGTTTGGTTTTATTAAAGCAAATGAGAAAATCATGTGTATATTATAGTTAATTCTTCACGTAAACATTTATGTCCTCATCTTAAAAACATTTGTATATAAATATTTGACTTTTCTATAGAAACAGAAGGGAATGTGCCGATAGACTGGGGAACTACCGCAATAAATAAATAAATAAATAAATAAATGTGTTTTTGTAGGGTGACATAAATATACAAAAATGTAGTTCTAACTTCATGTTTGAAAATAAACTCATTTTTTATTGTGCACTCAAAACTGAACTGATTTATGTAACATCTATTACATTTTTCACTGAGTCAGAACCTACGGGCTTTTACTTAAGATGTATGTGTTTATGATTTAAACAACATACATAAAAGTGTAAAAAGTTGTCATTAATGTATTGGTAATAGCTAGTTTAAAATCAGAAATGACAATTAGAAACAGACAGATTTGCTAGTGTCATGATTTATATTGGGTCATAATGGTTTGTCATCTTTAAAGAGTATTGTGCAAATGTAAAAAGTTTACTGTACACTGTATTAAACTATGTGTTGGGTAAATAATGACAAGCACAAAGTTAACCTGCACCTGTGCCTGTTAGACCTTTGCCCAAAACACAATCCAGCACAATAACAACAGATACTCAATGTCTACTTTATTAAAAAATAACATTTAATATGCAATGATACAACACTGTACATTAGAGTGTGTGCCGGGGGAAGTAAAGGTGTCCCAGAGAAGACGTGAAGGGCTGCTGGTCAGCTGTGTGTGGACATGCTGCATTGTCTCATGCTGCATTCATCACATGAAGAGGAATCACGTTTCATTTTTATCCTGTTTTTCTTTCTTCTGAAGACAAGATGGGACAAATTCAGAGTGGAAAACCCTGAGTTTCTGACTGGTGTGATGGACGTGTTTAATCAGACGTTACTTAGCTATACAGTATGTGGGCAGCCCCCATGTAATGAATGCAGCATTAGTCCTGAGAGGAGAAAGTTTTAATGTAGGCTCCACTGTTTTAATGGGGTGCAGTCAGTCCGAGACAGGCAGAGGAAGATCCCGATTCCATGATAAATCAACCACATAAAAAATAGCTTGCATGTGAATGACCTCTATGGAGTAAATGTGGAGGAGAACATGAATCTTTTCAGACTGAGACCCCTGTGGAACAAAAAAACACAGATATGTTCAGCTAATACTGTATGGCCCTACCATAGAGTGAATTTCTGCATCATATTTGATTGATGCCCATAGTGCTTGTCATTTAAAAAGAAGGATATAACAATAGGTAGGGCTGTCACTTTTTAGCAAGAATTCACATACATGTTTGATACTTATGGGGAAAGATCAAATTCGAACCTTGAAAAACCCAACAAGTTCAAAATATACAGCTGAGAGGAGCATCAGGACACTGATGGCCTTTTAAACCCGGGTATATTAGGCAGTCGTGTTCTGTGTCGTCCCACTTTTCAGCACCCTTTTCGTGAGGTGGCCCGATTCCTAAAGGGCGGAGCTAATATGCACTATGTCGTCTTCCTCTTCTTTGTGGAATTATTTGAAGGCGTGTCACAATGGAACAATGTCACGCTCATTACGTAGCTGACGCAGTTATTGGGGTGCGTTACATTTGTAGCCAGAACTGCAGCTGGGAAACACAGAGCCACCTGTGTGTAGGGGTTGTTATTGACTGGTATTACAAACAACGGCTATGTTTTTTTTCTCCAACTTCTCTGGGGACGTTGTGAACTCGGAGGTGACCAGTCACTGCCAGCTCTAATTTCTGAGTTCCGATGTAAATGGAACGCAACATTACCATATGGTTCACTAAAACTGCGATGAAAGCCAGCCTGATCAGGTTTTACCTCCAAACAGCCCCGCGGAAGAGCTCAAGTGCTTTGAAACACTTGGTGGAAATGCGGCATTTTAACGACTGAAATCGGAATATCTCCCAAGGATTACGGTGTCATGTGATATATAATTGAATTTAATTTCAGGAAAAGGTGACAGTCCTACACCACAATATTCTTAAATATATGACAGGGTGAGAGTAGTGGTATCTTTTTTTTTTTTACAAAATGTCCCATTTCACAAAGAAAAAGGAGCAGTCTCGCAATAGGACAACATGAGCGAGCGATGTCAGATGGCAGTATTTAGCTCTGCAACAATATAAAAAGCACTGAGAATAAAAAAAAACCTATTATGAGATCTAAAAACTTTAAACAAGTGCGAAATCAGTCACCTTCTTTGTTAAAAAAATAATAATAACAATAAAACAGCCAAGTCCGTAGTGTACAGGGACATTTCACTTGCCATTTCTTTGTTAAAAATGCTACATAAAAACAGAAATACCTATCGGCAGTGTTAGACAAACCTAGATCTCACACAGGTTTTACTTCTTGTCCAATCTTCTTGTCGAGCAAACGATTTAACAGACACAGCTATTCTTAATTTTAGGTCCTAAAATGATGTTAACGATACACGTGTAAGTGGTGTAGAAGTGGTGTAGAAGTGTGAATTTATAGATTTGAAGTGATAGTAAGTGGTGACTATGCTGGACATTGTTGCATTACTTATTACATCTCAGCTTCAAGGCATGTGTGGAAGACTTCATCATGCTAATTAATTCGACTAAGGGAAAAAAAAAGGCTAGATTATTCAGAAAGGCTAGCTAATAACTTAAATTGTTTCTTGGAGATTTAATACTCAAGTGACAAGTACAAAATTAAGTAAATCACATACTAAATTGGCTAATACAAATTCTAATGAGGAACTATTGTGAGGAGAAGCATTAGAATAGATTACAAAAAAAATATTTCTCTAAGAATTGCAGAATCCCACGTTCATGGGATCCAGAGAAGAGACAAAAGCCTTCATGGCAGCCACTTAAGCTTTTTGTAGAAAAGTTTCCCACATTGTTATGATTCATAAACTGGTTGTTTAACAACACACTTGCATCATCATTGCCCTGAGAAATATGTTCCCTCACGGCTATGGGTCTGGAGATGCCTTTTAATTTTGTCAGAGCGGCTGAAGCACTTGCCACACACAGGACAACTGTATGGCTTCTCCCCAGTGTGGATCCTCATGTGAACTTTCAGGTGAGCCATCTGTGTGAAGCCCTTTCCACAAATCTGGCAGCGGAAAGGTTTTTCTCCTGTGTGGCTCCGCTGGTGCTCCTGGAGTCTGCCGGAGGAGCTGCAGCACTTCCCACACACGCCACAGCGGTACGGTTTTTCCCGCGTGTGCACTTGTACATGCACATGCAAGTGACCAATGTGACTAAATGCTTCCCCACAAACCTTGCAGCAGAAAGATGACATGTGTCCTTGTAGGGGGGATTTCTGATGGGGACACTCCACAGCGTTAGCTCCCTGGTTACGCATGTGAGAAGGCTGTGCTCTGTTTGCTCCAGCTCCCTTAGCACCAACCATCTGTCCACCATTCTCCACTCCAATTATGTCAATGTTGTTTTCATTTGAACAGTTAGGGTTGACTGGCGCGAGAGGCTGAGCGCCACTGTTGGAAGAAGTAGAGCCTCTGTGTCCACTTCCGCTCTCTGCTTTTACATGCCTCGAGGAGCCTCGGGAGTTGGGATCCCTCTCTCGGTTCTCAACGCCCTGACTCTGAGGCAGGTTGGACGTGTGAGGACCATCCTGGGGATACTCATTTCCAACACGTGGCGTAGTAAACATGTTCTCTGATGTGCTGCAAGAGCCATGACCCCGAAGTTGATCGTCTCCTTGGTTGGCTCGCAGATCTCTTTTGTCCTTAATTTGGATTGGAATACGCTCTTCATGCCCCATGCTGGGACTCCACTCACGTCGTGGATGCTCACCATCCTCCTCCTCCAACAGTGCCATGGATGGACGATCTAAGAACACAGGACAAAAAGGTTCAGCTGGAAATGATCGGCCCACAACAGCAAACACATCGTCCACCTCACACAGAATTTCATAGGTCATAGGTTTCTTGATCATTTCATTACTTGTCTGGTCCTGAAAATGCTAAAAAGATTTATGTGCATTTCCCAAACCTCAAAATTATGATGTTCTCACATGTTTTGTCCACAAACCAAAATAATTCCATTTTAACGAACAGGAAAATATGAACAGCTGAAAAGCACTTGCTTTAATTAGTTTAAAAACATTCATACCAATTAGTCGATTATTAAAATGGTTGATGATTAATTCAGGAATTGGTTAATAATAGATTAATTGTTGCGGCCCTACAAAACGTAAACATCACTTTATCCCAATAACTTTCTCCATCTAAGGAGAAGTTAAAGCTGAACTCGTCACTGTTGCTGACTGATTAACAGAAAATGTGTTATTAGAAAAATCACAGCTGTGGTGAGCTTGGCACATATTTTCGCACATTTTGTAAGTATTTGTATATTTTTGTTATAGAGAAGAATACAACTTATGCAGCTGTTATTTATCTGTACTGAGGTTTTCTTTGTTTTTCCTATGTATTTGAGTATTTCATTCTTTACCACACACCTGCCTCAGGTACTGACATTACATTAGCTGCTGCAATCTAACATACTCACAGATGTTTATTATTGTGCAACATCATTGCATTTGCTGTGCTTAAAGTCACATATGACATGTTGTGTGTTGACAGTGAATAATTGTGTAACATTTTTCCTTTGGTTTTTGATTTTATCTACCTTTACACTTGGCGTTGGCAATTTTGTGACTTTGCCCTCGTGTTTAGTTATCTCTGTCCCTGATTAGTTTCTACTTTGTTTGTATTAGCACTTTGTAAAATTGTGTTTCTAAAAGTGCTATAAACACAATGATGACATGATTATTTTGAGCTGTAACAATTTTGGAAGCCCAAAGTATTTAACAGTAAAAGTAAAGGAAAATTATAAAGTTTAGAGTGTAAGGGAGAACATGTCTGCAGAGACTTTAAGCATTTATGTATGTATGTATATATATATATATTAATTATGTTTTACAATATCTGTCTCTGAAAATCAAGTGAAATGATCAACATCATAACAACTAATAATGACAGTTTTGTCAATACTTTAGCAGTGGTTTTAGCTGAAGGTCTGTTTGTATGGTTGTTTTTAAAAGCAGAAAAACAAACAAAAACACGCTGTCCACAAAGTCCGTGTTACTGCTTCAACCACTATCAAGTTTAATAATGAATTGTCACGGTGAGTGTGTCAACATTCAGGCGGTGACTTAGAAGAAGCTGGATGCTAACTAGCTGCCGGCTAACCTGGCTGAGCTGCTAACGAACAAAGGTTGCTAGCGCGCTCCACTACAACAGTTGCTAACGTCAAGTAGCTCAGCTAAGGCTAACTTGTGTGGAAGTGGGGCTTCAGTGTCTTCAAGTGATAGTTGTTGTGTTATTGTGTATGTTTCATACGCGCAGCTATTAACCAGTTCTCACTCTTCCTTTAGCATGAAGTGCTTAGACCGTTACTAGCCGTCGGCGCAGCTAACCTGGCCATATTTCAATCCCAGCGTCTCGCAGCCTGCGTCTCAGATGGTCGTTCTCCCGCTCCCGGATCGCGATCTCCTCCTGATACTCCAGGATCGTGTCTTCCACAGACTTGTAAATCTCCTGCGCAGCAAGCATGAGGCGCTCAGTCAGGAAGACGTTTAGAAACTGCAGTTTGGTCATTTTCTTGGGTTGCACTCTCTCTCACTATTATCCAAGATGGACCAAAAAAAGATGCTCGACCCAGTCACGTGACCCGGACTTTTCTTCTTCTCGTTCTTCGACCTCTTCTTCCAACCCCCCCACCCTTCACTCCAACCCTCCACTCCTCCCCCCGGTGTGGCAGATGGGTTAGTGCTATAAACTTCATTTTGAACTTTCATCAAATAAAAGAATGACATAAACGACCAATTTGTTAGGTACACCTAATACACTTCTAATCAGACAGTCATAAGACAGAAACTGTGTATTTACTGGTGTCATAATGGACAAAACCATTGCACACTAAAGTGCTCTCTCGAGATGTGCCTCGAGATGAACCTCTTGAGTGGTAAAAACACTACCAAGTGCCAGACTGGCTAATATTTATATGTGGCAGTAGGTGTCCTGTCCCTTTTCGCCCCTGTCCCTCCAAATAACTGTGCATGTCACTGCCTCCATTCCTCCACTAGTTTGGTGGTTTGTTTAACTTTTTTCTTTGAATAAACTTTATTTTGAACATTCAACAAATGATATACATCCACCGGCACATTAGGTACACCGTACACCTGTTTAACTGCTCGTTGATGCAAACTTTTAATCAGCCAACGCAGTGCATTTATAGATACAGATACTTAAATTTAATAGAAAAAAAACATCTGTAGGTTCAACCTGGAAAATAAATACTTTTATGTTAAATTTATCAAGACGATTCTGAACTTTTGAAGAACAATTTTGTATGAGTATTTAAAACAGCAGACACAACACAATTACGTCCATTGTTGCTATGAAGTCTCTCCAGAGGAGCGCTATCACTCCAGGTCAACAGGTGGCGCACCACTAGCCCCACACCAGCTGAAGCGGAAGTGAGTGAAACTCAGACAGACTTGTGCCTTTTTCCACGTGTGTCAGTGTCTCAGTCACGTTGGCCGGACCACTGTAGCACCATGAAACGACCAAGTAAGTACTTATATCCAGCTACATTTATATTAAACATGCTCATTTATTTAAAAAAGCTTTATGAGTTTTATGGCTTGCGAAAGAAGATTAACGGGCTAACTGCGAACGGCTGTCGTGGTATAGTCTGTTAGCTTCGTCGTTAGCTTTGTTAGCTGTTCAAATGTCGTTAAACTTCTTGTCTGTTTCTGTCTTCAGAGTTAAGGAAAGCGAGTAAGCGCATGTCATGTGCCAAACGTTATAAAATACAGAAGAAGGTGAGTGTCTCTCGTTTTACGTATATCTATATGTCTTGTTTCAAACGTAGTTCATTAGCACAACCCTTCCACACGTTTATGCACTTATAACCAATGTGATAGTAGAAATCTTAAATCTTGAGTTCAACTTTTTACGTCAAATATGCAATGTCGCAAATATTAGGAGGCTTTTCAGGTTAGTAATTCATTCAATATATAACAAAGCCACCTTTTATTAGCCTGAAAGCACTTAAATTTGAAGATCAGCCTTTTTTTTTATCAGTTCAAGTTATGTTTAAATTTGATTAAAAATATATATTAGGGCTGAAACAATTAATCATTACTAAATTAGTTGTCAACTATTTTGATTTTGATTGACATTTAAAACACGTGTCTCCGAATGTCTATTTTAAATGTGAACAAAGGTTTTTCCAATTTATTGAAAAAAAAAATCTCAATGGAAGTATGATTGTTTTTCGAATTTCCTTTATTTACTTGTTTGAGTAATGTACATGACTATGGTTATTGAAGCAGAAAATGATTAAAAGACGCATGCACAGATGCATCTATATGATCTGGGGATTGTTTCATGTGCTTAAAACGTTTGCTTTAAATTAATAAAGTTTGTGTACAAGAGTTATTTTCCTAGATGTGTGTGTATATAGCTTTTGTACATATAGATGTTTAAATGCTCTACACATTTTCCATAAATATTTTGTACTTAAATTGTATTAATCCTTTTTACCTGGTTTATAGTATTTTGATTCCTGTGTGTCTTGTTTTTTGCTGTACTGTTTGTTCATCATTAATTTGATGTTGCACATGTATAATCGTGCTATTGTTTTTGTCTATTTTTTAATTATTGCCATTTTTAACAAATTCTTTCATTCAGTTCAACCCCATTTAACTCACATGCCCTTGTTTTTTTTTATCTGTAGGTCCGTGATCACACCAGAAAGCTGAGAAAAGAGGCGAAGAAGAAAGGGGTTAGCAAACGAGTGAAAAAGGATTGTGGGGTTCCCAGCAGTGCTCCCTTCAAAGAGGAGGTCCTCAGGGAGGCAGAGCAGAGGAGGCTACAGGTTGGCTCTCATCTTTCATGCTCACATACTTTGTCACAATAATGATCCTTTATTAATATGGTGATATTTTCCTACATGGTGCTGGTTTATACTACATAAACCCTGAGTATGCTTTGGGGAAATGGGGCTAAATAGTGTTTGTGTGACCTTGTTTTGGTACTGTCTTTTTACACAACAGTACTGCTTGTTTAATTGCATGTTATTATTTCTGAATGAATTAATCCCCATAGATTGAAGAAGAAAAAGAGAAAAAGAAACAAGCTGCAAAAGAGGAGCGAGCCAAGAAGAGGAAGCAGGATAAGGAGTCTGCTTCGAAAGAAAAGGAACCCAAGGCTAAGAAAGCTCGACAGGTAAAGAAGAAAAAGTGTAAAAATGGTTAAACAATTTTATTTTCAACAACATGGAACAACCATTTCTCCTTAATTTTCAAGGATGAGAATGGAAAGCCGTCAGGGAAACGTTCTACCCCAGACAAGAATTCAAAACAGTTTCTTTGTGGAGAAATTAATAAGGTACAAAAATCAAGCCCAATTTTGTTTTTGACTGTTGAAAACACTGCACTATTACTCCTGTTAATACTGCTGCCTGATCTCCCTCTTTTCAGGTAATTGATGCATCTGATGTTGTGATTCAAGTCCTTGATGCTCGTGATCCTCTCGGGTGCAGGTGTCCACAGCTGGAGGAGGCTGTGCTACAGAGTGGCGGCAACAAAAAACTGCTCTTTGTTTTAAATAAAATAGGTAAATGGTCACACATGATGTCCAACATTTTTCCAGTGTGCAACATCCTTTGTTTTCTTTTCACTCATTTGCATTTACCTTTTATCAGTTGGTGTTAAAGCTTTAACGTGATATTTCAAGACTTTTCAAATCATTCGTATTTCTATTCTGGCACATGATGCGCATATGAAAATGTTAAATAAAAATGGGCAGATGGGAACTTACCTACTAATAACAGGTTTCTGTTCGGTCATAAATTACGTGACTAAAATACATTTTGTGTTGTAGACTTGGTACCAAAAGAGAACGTGGAGAAGTGGATACAGAGTCTACAAAAGGTGTTTCCAGTGGTGGCGTTTAAAGCATCAACACAGATTAAGGACAGAGCAATGGTAGGAGTTGCATTATCCTATTAAAAAATTATGTGTTTAATAATTAACTTAAATGTAAGGAATTTTATCTGTTTGACACTCTGCTGCTAATTACATCTCAAACATTTGCTTCATCACAAGCTTTTGAGCTAAAGTCAATTCTACTTGTTTGTATACACAAACGACATATCAACCAATAATTTACATACAGTTTACATTGTCACAAAGATCTACCAAATTGAGTTTGACCTTTTTTAATGAGCCTGCTCTTCCTGCTATGATTCTGTAAAAGTATGTACAGAACCATGTCAAATTTTAAGCTTGATTACCCCAAAACTTTTAATGCTGTGTCTGTCAGTCATTGAAATATGGAGGACTGAGAAGGTTTAGCAGCTTGTGTGGTGCTGCTACAACCGGTTATAGCCTCCAAGAATAACTAACAAACCACAAAATGTACTGGCTCTGACGTAAACAGAGCTGGTTTGTGTGTGGTTTGTGAACAAAAATAAAATCAAACTTATTGATATTTAGACAGTGAGAGGCAGTGTCAGACAATTCAAGGCCAGTGTTTTTTTAAATTGATTGAATATTTTTCTGTGTTTTGATCAGGAAGCCACAAAGACCAGGATTGTGGCATCCAATGAAGTCCTAGACAGTTCCAGAGGAGCAGTCTGCTTTGGAAAGGACTGTCTCACTGAGCTCCTCACCAGTTACGCAGCTACCACAGAGAAAGATATACTCAAAGTGGGCATAGTTGGTAAGCAGTGTTCCTCACACACTTCTGTAACATATGCCATATTTGCAACGGCCCTACTTGCCTCGGCACGGTTTAAGTAGCGTTTCTGCTAGCATAGTACCTTGTACCAGGTGCTATTTTTAGTACCTGCTCCGGCGAGGTTCCAAATGCTGAGTAGGTACTATGCAATGATTGGTTAGATTGCCGGCCACTGACTAGCCAGAGTGCCGTCACAGGAAGAGAGGCCCGACACAGGTGTCTGGTCCGTGACTGGCATCACACTGCTGCCATGTTTCAGTCCAGTACCCGGAGCTCAGACGGAGTCTGTGCTCCGGGTAGTAACAAATATTTTGAATTAACTGATTCTAATGATTTGATTCAGTTGGACTGAAAACAACGGCTTTACAAGTCACTTGTTTGTGTGTCGCGTATAAAATGAAGTCACGGCAGTTTCACGCAGCCATGCAGTGATGGCTCCGCACACGTTGAGTAGGTAAGAATCATGTTTGTTTCTCCCTCAGGTTTCCCTAATGTAGGGAAGAGCAGTCTCATCAACAGTTTGAAGGAAGTCCGTGCCTGCAACACTGGGATCAACAGAGGCACCACAAAGTGAGTGACGAGCATCGTGTTGGTTTAAAACACTGGTCTGCATCACGTTTCTTCCATTTTTGCAGTCCAGTGATTAAAAGTTATGTTCAACTCTGCAGATTCATGCAGGAGGTGCTCATCTCAAGCACCTTGAAGTTAATCGACAGCCCCGGAATTGTGGCGTCGCCGTCCAACCCTCCAGCCTCAATGGCTTTGAGGAGTCTGCAGGTGGAGGAGGGACAGGAGACTGTGTTGGAGGCTGTTCGGACTCTGCTCAAACAGTGTGACAAGACCCAGGTAGGTGGGAATTTTCTTAACAATGACTTGTATCCTACCTCTCCAGGGCTAAAAACATAATCAAAGATCCAAATCACCCTGCACACTATCTTTTTGAACTGTTGCCATCTCGTAGAAGACACAACTGCCGAATCATGCACCACCGGACTCGGATAGTAATTTTCCAACAGCCACTGCCATGATAAATAAACACAAAATCAAGCTGCACCTTGCACTGTACATTAGATTTTCTTATTTTAAGTCATTGGGATATTTTAAAATGTGTTTTATGTGCGACACATGAATTTGTTTTTGCTCAGATTAGTGTGATGAATGTAATATTTAGGTGAACATGCCCATTTCTTAAGTTTTTATTTCAAGAATAATTGTTGGGAATATGCAAATATTCACTTCTAATGTGTGATTGGTCCAATTCATAATCATAGTCTGTTGTCTTTGACAAAATAAGTTTAGAAAATAATAAGCGGGAACAGAACATATGGCTGTTGAGATAATCATAAATACGAAATACCGCAGTTTGAACGAGACTATCGCAAAGTAAGACAAGTGTGGTACAGCATTATCCCACATGACATCAGCTCGTATTATTACTGGTTCAGACAGACCAGTACCTCGCTGTGTTACACACAATCACAATTCATTTATGTATGAATCTCTTACAAATGAAATGGATCATGATCTGTCGTCACTGTTTCAGGTCATGCTTCGGTACACCGTCCCAGACTTCAGAAACTCCCTGGAGTTTTTGGCCATGTTTGCCAAAAAGCGAGGTTTTCTTCAGAAGGGTGGAGTCGCCAACACGGAGCAGGCAGCCACGGTCTTCCTCGCTGACTGGACAGGGTGAGTTTATATTTACCTACACCGCTATGAAAGGTTGGTATCTGCAGTGCACCAGTGTGGAAATGAGGACAAAAACGCATTTCTGGATTTTAATATGAAGACTTCTAATCCAACTCTGATCAAACACTGTGCCTGGAAAAACTACATATGTACGTAACTGTAGGAATGTGTAGTTGCCTGATCTTGATTTTTTTTGTTTTTGAATGTCTCGTCAGACCTAAGCTGAGATACCACACTAAGCCTTCAGAGGACAGCTTACCTGCATACCTGTCAGACACTGTAATCTCGGACATGCAGAATGGCTGGGACCTGAGCAAACTGAAAACAGGGAATGCTATAACATTGAAAGGTAAATATTTGTTGAGCCTTTATTGCCCCCAATTTAATAGAATCTGCCAATACAGAGTCCTGATACGATACTAGTATTTGCCAGGTACAGAGCTGTACTGAACACCATTTTCTCAACAAAATCCGTAATCCATTTTGTTCCTTTTACTAAAACTGAAACCGTTTGCTTTTAAAGGTGTTAAATTTCCATACCCATCCAGCAGCATCAGCTTCGTCTCTAAAGGCCCGACTGCCGGTCTGCTTAATGCCAGTGAAATTGTGGAAGAGAAACCTGCAGCTAAAGTTGCACAGAAAATAGAGATGGCGACTGATGAGGTAAGTGTACGATAGATGGTATTTTATTGTGCATTTGTTTTTTGTTGCCAACTTAAAAGCTGTTGGAAGTACAGCAAACAGACTGGTCAAGCATGGAAGTGAGGATAAAACGCAAGTCTTGATTTGTTTATGAAGACTAATAATCCAACTCTGATCCTGCTGAACTGAACATACACTTGTTTTTTCTATTGAGATCATTTTGTCTCTGGAAGATTGTTTGACATCTCTTCTTCTTGCAGCCTGAACAAATTCCTGAGGAACCAATTGTAACCGAAGAACCAGAGAGACCGGAGCAGACATCACTCAAAAGTAATCATTGTAATTGATTCTTCTTCTTCTAAAATGTGAAAACCGGTCATATTTTTAATATCTTACCCCGTGTTTGCAGAAAAAACCACAAAGGTGCATTTTCCCGTCGACGTCAACCTTTCTGCCGCTACGGCTTCAGCAGACGACGCCTATGACTTCAACACAGATTTTAAATGAGCTTCATTTGTCTTCTGACTCTCAACTAACGCGCCTGTGTGTGGACGCAAGATGCAGATTTGGACTTGGGAAAACCCACATTACATGACTTGAGCTTCGTTGTCAGTGTGTGGTTTATATCTGGAAAACAGCTGGAGTTTTCTAAATGGAAGTTTAACCTTCATTGAGTTTATCATTGACTGTAGGAGACAATCAGTGGCTGTGTTTTATCACTGACGTCTCCTTTTAAATGTCCAGAGGTCATTCACAGCGTCTTGTGTCCCTGCAGAATAATGTATATAAGTGATTTACTGTAAATGTATTAAACCCTCTATGTCTAAACGTCCGTCAGTCACTTTGTGTTTTGTTCTTGTCTTGGACTTAAAATACACAAATTTGCTTCGGACGTCCTCAAATGGTCCCAGCAGTTAGTCTGTGGATGTCATTAGAAGGTAGTGGGTCCCAGCTGACATGGGGTGGGAATGCGACCCTTGGTCAAACCAGGATCCAAGACTGACCTCCTCGCTGGGAGGCAGCAATACTAGCCACTGCACCCATGTGTGCCCCTGTACGGACATGGCATTGTTAATACCTACAATCCATGATCAACTCGTGTGTCACTATAGTAATTAACCGTTAGGGCTCATGGGGCACGGGTTATGGTAATAATACACATCTCCTGATTTGGACATCCTGGAGGTGTACAAAATGCTTTTTTGTGTTGAGTCAAAGTTATGATAAATTTTACTTGGCATATTAAATCTAAAAAAAAAAAGTTTAGTTAGTTTTTAGTTTTTGTTCATATAAATGAGCCAGGAACTTTCTTTTTAGTTCTTTTTTTTGCTTGGGTGTGCTTTGATACTTAAAATAAGTTGCTGTGTTATAATAGAAAACATAAATCCTACTGAATTCAGACTTCTATGAATACATTAAATATGCAGGGATTTGTGTAAATATACATTAACTAATATGCATTTCAAATATCTTTGTGATGAATCAGGGGATTTGATCACTGTTAAAGCTGGTGACTGTTCATCAGTAATCATTTACTAATATGAAGAGCTTTCATTGATTCAGCACTCTGCTAAATGTATTTACTGGATGTGTGTGTGTGTGTGATTTGTTTTTTTACAGCAGAGACATTTCTACAAAACAAGAAAGGTGTAATAACACACACATACTGGGCAAATAAAACCAAAACAATAATGATAAAATGTTACGTTTTATTTACGGACTGTACAAAAGTATTTACACCAGCACGGTGAAAGCATTTCAATGTGTATCAAAACTCTTGATGGTAACAAACGTGGGGGACAAAACATCAAGTTGTTTCCATTTCTGCAGAGACAAAGTTTGAGTCGATCTCACTCATGAAATGAAGAGCAGCAAAATAGTGATTATTATTCAAAAGCACTGCACCATGAACATTTTGGTGGATGTTGAGGAGAAAATACTTGAACTGAGTAAACTACTGGTAAAACAGGTTAAAAAACACAGGACTGATGATGCCTGCGATAAAGACAATGATTTTTTTTTTGTCTCCACAGGAAGTAATGACGTGTTATCATGAGCAGCTGCTTTAATGGAAAACACAGGTGTTTTTATAACAGGGCCACATGGTGGACTAGTGGCTAGCCCCTGCTAGCGGCCCCTGCACAACCATGTGACTCTGTAATAAAACTTAGTAAAATAATTTAGCTGCTTTTGAACATAGTGTTAATGATGCAAGTGGTATATAGTGATTCAACACATAATCGATAACTAAATCAGTTTTAATTATCGATTAATCAGGTTTTTTTTTTAATGATTAGCCTATAACAAGTTTTCAGATTTTTTATTAGTTGCTTAAATGTGAATATTTTCTGGTTTCTTTCTGGTTCCATGTAACAAAGAAATCATTCAAACCGAATAATTTTGGTTTGTGGACAAAACAAGACATTTAAGAAAATACTTTCAAGGTTTGAAAAACACTGACAAACATTTTCTGGATTAACATTTTCTCAATTAATTAAAGAAAATAAGCGTTTGTTGCTGCCCTAATCTCAGCATACTGTCACAGATTTCCTCTGTATCACTTTATATCAAATGTGAGAGGGATAAAAAAAAAAAAAAGACGAGAGTCCACTCACTAATTTTATTGTTAAAGGTTTAAACTGCCTTTTGGTGTTAAAGTGGAAAAAGAATGCAAAGGTGCTCACAGAAGAAACTTTAAAGAATTAAACAGACATCTTAAGTCAAACAATACTCTGGGTAAGTCTGTAAAAATACCATAGCGCTGAAAATATGAAGTATTTTATTTGATAAAACAAAAACTCTCTCTAGCTGTGACAAAGTATCTCATCACTGCGGTGTGGAAACGATGCTTATGTCTGTGTTTCTTCAGGTGCCAAAACTTTAGAAAAGGACTGAAGGATCTCGAGTTGCTGCACCTGGTACTGAGAAAAAGTCCATTCTGCTCATTTAAGGGAAAAACACAGGTTTGCATGATCAGTGGATGATAATAATAATAACTCAAACATAAATCTGGCCTTACACAGTTCCTGAGATATCAAAGTGTGTTTGTGTGTGTGGTCCTGCAGTAACACGGCTGGCCCAAAGGTTCCGTCTAGCTGTCGTCTGCGTGTCGTCGCACAGGGTGAAACTTTCCCGTCGGGTCTGGAATGAACCACTTGTCCCACACATCGGAGAACGCGGACGTTCTGCCCCACGGTTTATAATGTCCATTCCAGTGGAGGAGTTTGGCGGCTTTCACAAACTGTGGCGAGTATCGGTTTCCAGCTCCCGTGTTACCTGAAAACAAAGATCAATTTAATCATTTAGTGTGTGTTCAACTGCTTGTCAACACAAATATCTGAGCAACCAATTGTATGGCAGCAACTCAGTGAATGAATAAAATGAAAAATAGTAAATATCATAACATGTAAATATAAATCATAGCCAAAAATATAAAACTATGTTATTGAAGGTGTACTTCCTGTTGCCAATAGCTGGCAGAATGACTAGCTATGCAGGTTATCCCATTGGTTCAAACAAGAATAGAGATGGGACGGACTGTCTACTGTATGCCATCCCTGCTAACATACTTTTAACCACTACCACTGTTGCCGTGGTAACTGACACGCAGATCTAAGGAAGGTAATAAATGTGGTTTTAACCACAATTCCTGAAAAATACATCCCAACACTGGCCAGTGAGTGGACATGTTCATGTGTTAGTGCCACAATCTTTCTCAAGAAACAGTAATTATTTAAGACTGCCCATGTGGAAAATCAATATACAACCAATGGTTTGCTTAAAAAAAAGAAGCCAATTATATTAAGTAGTTGACAACAACAACCTTGGTTGACATCAAATTCAATGACTTTTCAAGGGCTTTCCAGGACCAATTCACCCACATTCAAGGACCAAATGCGCTGACACTACTTCATCCACTTTTTAGTGATTTGCAGCACACTCTGCATCTGGACAAGTGATTGTCCTTTGGATCTTGGTCAAAGTCAGACAAATTAAGAACACTGAACAACTCACCCAGGTGTCTGACGTGCCACATGGGGTCGATGTTGGAGTGACGTTTGTAGAAAACGATGAGCAGAGGAGGAGTGGTGATGCTCTCTGCCAGTGTTTTACTGTAGAGATCCTCCCTGCAAAAACAAAGACACTAAGCTCACGACAAACAGGACGAGTGAAGTGGAGTAAAACGGCGCTCAACTGGATTTAAACTAAACAGAAATGATTCACAGTGTGAGAAACACACTTTGTGTTGAGCTCCATCCAGTGCTCCAGCTGATGGCTGATGTTCTGGTTCTTCCACTCTGTCAGGTTGGCCACGATGACTCCTGGGTTGAAGGAGCATGTGTTGGCTCTCATCCCCAGCTTTTTGATAGACGCCTTCTTAAAGTCCAGGAAACCTAAGTAGTTATTCTATTGAAAAAGTTTTTCTTATGTTAAAAGTGGCCATAATGTTTTTGACAATTTACACACTCTCATCACTGTTTTTAATGTCACTTAAAGAAGAATTATCAGTTTATGTTAGTGTGTGTCTACCTGACTTCCTGCTCCTCGGACAATGCCTTTGGCAGAGGCGGAGTCACAGTCTTCTGAGAAAGCAGCTGCATGTCCTGGTTTCAGGTTGGTTTCAAAAAGCTCCTGAATGTCTCCTAAGATCCAACACAAACAGAAATGCATCTCATCCACAATATCCTTCTTACTGTATATGTTTCATTAATTATACAGTTTGAGAGTTACTGAATAAAATAGTCCAAGGAAAACATTTTTAATGACAAATAACAGTAAAATAGTCTCTATTCGTTTTATTCTGTTGGTTATTCTCTTTCTTAGTAAAGAGGTTTAAAAAAATAATTGTTAATGAAGAGAAAAAGGAGAAATGATTTATTTGTTACATGGAGCGAGGAAACCAAAAAATATTCACATTTCAAAAGAAATGAAGCTTGTTTTAATTAATAAAACCAATTGAACCAATTACCAAAATGGTTTACAATTAGTGTCTTAGTTCTTACCTTGTACAATGATGTCGTCATCCAAATAGACGGCTCTCTCTGCTGTAGGGAGGTATGTAGGCAGATAAAATCTGGCAAAAGCCAACTGCAAAATATAAAACAGAAGAACAAAAGATTATATCAATTAAAAAAGATAGCACTGATAATTATGCTGGGATTATTTTAAGTGCATTCATTTTGCTGACCGGTTGTGCCGCCTCCCTTGTTTGAGGATCTTTAGAAATCTTCCCACTGAGAAGCTCAGGTTGGAAAATAATGATGTTGTACTTGATGTTTTTCAGCTTCGTCTTACTCAACCAAAGTCTGTTGGTAAAAACAACAACAACTGTGTCAGACACACGTCACTGGAATCATATGCATGTGAAGACTTGACTTGCTCCACTGTCTCACTTTAGGTGATCTGCTGTGTCGTTCATGGTCACAATGGTGAAGACAACATTGGCTCTGCTGTTCTGGTAAACACTGTTCATGGCAGCGACCACAGCACCGAGCCTCTCCTCAGCAGCAGTGATGAGGACAGGAAGCTCCTCTCCTTTCCTCGCGGACTCCAGTCTGACGGCGGGAGAAAAGTCCGCCTCAAAGGGAAGAATCATCCCTGCATCTGCAAAACACAAGTACTGAAAGTCAAAATCTGATTCATTTGAATGCATTTTTATAGTCTGAAGGGACACAAGAGTGGGATATTCAGTGGGAAATAGTGACGCTGTCATAGGCACAGAGCAGTGAACGGCACCCTGAGGGACTTTAAAGGTCCAGTATGTTAGAATTTGTGGCATCTAATGGTGAGACTGCAGATTTTAACACATTTTTTTGCTTTTCCATCAGTGATAGTACCTGGTACCTGGCTTTATCGACAGACAGACTGCCTGCCACTGATTGGTCAGAGAGTGTTGTCACTGGAAGAGTCATGAGCGTGATGTCCGACACAAGAATCAAACCGAACAATGCTGAACTATAGATCCAATAAAAAGACTTAAAAATCCTAACCCAAAATACGTTAATCTCCAACATAGATTTCAATAATAAAATCTCAATATTTAACAGAGAAGTTTGGTGCATTTAGTCACTGCACTGCTGACAGCTGGCGATCGTGAGCCGAATCACGACCCGTTCAGCCATATTTCAGTTCAGTGACTGACAAATTCTGTAAACAAATCTTTTTAATTAACTGATTCTAATGATTGAGTACACCAAAAACAACTGCTTTGACCTTCACTAGTTTGTGTGTTTGTGTCGACATCACAGCAATTTTGCACAACAACCCCGCCCACATTGAGGAGGTACTACGAAGTCATGGAGACGACGTGACTGATACCAAACAGAGAAGAGTAGAATCAAGTAGTGCTAGAACGGTATAATGGAAAAGCTAAATAGAGGAATCCTCTGTTTACCGCTCTTATTCGCAAGCCTATCAGGGAACTACTGCTATTTGCATAGCAGATAAAATGTCGTTCTTCTTCATTTGTGTAGTTAGCATCTGCACCAAGAGGAGTGGATCTAGACACACAGATAATGTAAGAGTTGTGACATTTCTGTCCTAATTCTATTTTCATTCACAGGAAAAAAGTGAAGCAACAGTCAAAGGGAGTGAGACAGACAGAGAGATGTGAGCCACAGCCAAACACTTGTTATTTTCATTTACGTAAATGTAAACTATTATTACACCAGAAGCTTAGTCAGTCTGGACCTGCTTATCATGAAATTGTTTATTGATTTACGCTCAGTAAATACTGTTTCTAACTTTAAAGCTAAGATAGGTTCAAGAGCCATGTGACAACGGTTTGTATAATTTTACTATAATTACATATATAATGAGTATCTGGCCAGCTTTTTAGTGATTAGTAATTGCTCTACAACTGTGAGGCAAGTTGTTCTGTGCACATTTATATTATTTTAGTATCACGCTTAACCTGATCTTCACTCTCTTTTATATTTGCTTGTAAACGTATCTTATTGTAAAGCATACGGATAATCCTTTTACTATTTACTGCTTTTAAGTTCTTTAGTAAGTGCTTAAATTAAGACATATTTAACTTTAAAACAGAAGTCTTAACGTTGATTATTTAGACAATCTGAAGCTATTCCAAGGTTAATCAAGACATTTTATTTCATGAAAACATATACACAGACCTGCTCTTAGTGCAAAGACAGTAGAACATATACTGTACCTGGGTTCTCCTTGTGTAGAAAGTCACTGAGGTTGAGGAGATTTCTCTGAACTATGATGAGAAAAGCTACAGCCAGCAGCAAAAGGATGACCACATTGACTGAAAGACAGTGAGAAACTCATGTTACTAAATGAAAGACATTATAAAGATATAACTAAACACCTGTTTTCTGGCTAGTTTTATTACAGCAATATTACCAATTTCGTCCAGGTTTCCATCACTGTTTTTAAATCCACATTGACCTATAAACTGCAACTAACAATTCTCGATTCATTGAATGTTTGTTTGGTAAATGATGGGAAATCTTGATTGGTGTTTCCCAGACCTTACAATGATGACGTTTATCAGACGTCTTGTTTTGTCCATAACCCAACATTTTAAAGTTATTTTTAATAAATTGTTTTAATGATTTATTTGTCAAATCGAGCAATGAAACCAGAAATATCCACATTTAAGAAGCTGAAAGATCAGGAAAATACATAAATTAATCGAATAATCATTGCAGCCCTATCATGACCTGTCACATCGACTGAACTCTAAACATAATTTCAGAGGGACTCACCTCTCCTCAGTGTCATGTTAACAGCCGCATCCGTGTCTCTAATTAAAATAAAAACATAAAACCAGTTGTGAACTGGATTAGCTTGATGTCCACTGATGACTCTGCTGCTGCTGCTGCTGCAGCTGTTGCATGAGATGCAGCATTAACATACAAAAGTCCTCGTCTGCGAACCAGTGGCTTTTAACTGCGGCTCATTGCACTTTAATATAAATAATATACAACACAAAGCGAGTCACAACTAAAAAGAAAAGAAAAGAAAACAAACCAAACACGACAGAAAAGAAGTAATTCACGCTTTAGCCAAACTGCCACCTCAACATCTGCAAGTTTATTCTGTATCCTCACAATTACACAAAATGATAGCTGCCCTCGCGTTTGCCTGACTTTAAAAGTAGCATGGCTTGCTGTTTTTAGCATTCAAAATTGATGACGAGTTGTGTTTCATTGCAAATATGGATTCTTGATGGAAAATATAATGGATGGATTTTTTTCTTTAAATGTATTGAGGAAAAGTACATAAAACAAATACAGGCCAGTCATTCCGAAAGAGAAAGCGTTCCACTGATCACACATTTAACTTCTATACTGAACGGGGCACTTTGCCCCATCCTTACTAGTTATAGATCTGTGATCCTGCGACGCTGACGGATATGTACCTACTTTAATGTCAAAACGGCAGATTCGGGGATATCAAACACAAATAATGTCATATTACGATATCTGAAGTACGTGTGTTGTGATTATGACTTATTAACATATATATTTTTTTCTTCATACCCACCATTACTTTGCCCATCTTACACAGCACTACTTCCTTTCACCCGAGCCTTCAAAATAAGAGCCCCCGACTATAACTGGCATACCTCAGCAATACATATATCGTACATTAGCTTGGAGTCATTCTTAGAAGAGTTCAGTTTTTTCCACGTTATATTTCGTTTTAGTAGTTATTCCACATCTGAAATAAACATTAGCGGTAACGGAACAGTCTGCACATGCGCAAAGAAGGGGTTTCCGTTACAGTTCGGTTGACGTATCTCTTTCAGACCGGAAGTTGAATTGCTTCAGTTTGCACTCGTTTGGACCAAACTGTTATCAGATTTACGTTTTTCATTTTTAAGTGAGACGATGCTGTCGATATTCAAGACCATACCTTCGCACATGGTAAGATTTAACTCGGTTGTTTTTTATTGTAGAGCTGTATGTTTTGGTGTGTTAGTCGCGTTTCATTTATGCTTTTTTTGTTAAGCTAGCATTAGCCGGTGGATGCTGTTCTGCTGTGGTTATAATGAGAACAGCTGCTAAGTATTTTTTAAATAACCAGCAGAGTTTTCATATTCAGCAAAGTCCCAAATCATATAAAACATGTTTTACATTCAATAATGAATCATTTAAATATAAGTTGTATGAGTATTTGGGGAATTCCCATGCAATAATTCGTGATGCATCATAATAATAGCCATTAATGCAGATGTAGAGTCTTTATTTGTTTGTACATTATATTTAAAGATGCCATAACTACTAATATAAAAGTTGAATGAATTGTGTAGAGGAGCAAAAGAAGGTTTTGAATGTATCTAAATAAAATAGAAAGTCACACTTGATTGATTAATTATGTTTAAATCGGCATTCTTTTATTTAAGTCCACACATGTTTTTGTTCTCAGTAGGTACATGCTGTTTGAAATTATTTATTTGTTATATGGAGCAAATAACCCAGCAAATATCACATTGAAAAAACTGAGAGCTTGTTCTAATTTTCAAAAAACCTTGAAACTGATTTTCTCAGATTGAGGGGGGTAAAAAAAGAAACATGTGTCAGCCATTGTGAAATAAAGATGACCAGGTTTCAGTCCTGTTAAATTAAGCCAAAACGTCCAGAAAGTATCTTTAAAATAAAGTAGTTTAGACTCATGGTGTCAGATATTGTACTCATAATGTATTCTTATTTTATTGTGTTGCAGGATTATAAAGGTCAGAAGCTGGCTGAACAGATTTTCCAAGGAATAATACTCATCTCTGCGGTAAGTAACAACCTGTCATTATACATGAAATGTGGTACACATGTGCAGTAGCACTGAGTTTGTGATGACTTTTAACCTTTGCATGTTGTCTCCAGGTGATTGGATTCGTGTTTGGTCTGTTCGTTGAGCAGTTTGGGTGGACAGTGTACATAGTCTTAGCTGGCTTTGCTGTGTCCTGCGTGGTAAGTTTTTGCCATATATTGTTGAGGAAGTTATAATACTGTATATACTATGGATGCACGATATTGGTATCGGCAGATATTGGATTTAAAATGTATTATCTGATATCGGCATACAGTAGGCTTAATAGGCCGCTACTTCCTTGACATCTATGCTGGTGCCCTGAACAACTATCACGTTTGTTTATTTTGCTCATTCAAGAAAATGTATATCTACATCTGCTGCGACACAAGTAGGCAACATATGATGTTAATGTGAAAAAAACGGCCTCTGCAGTTGGGCACAGTATCGGTTATCGCCCCGAGCACTCGATTATGAAGATTATGGTTGAATGATTTTAGGCAAAGTATCTACTGGTGGTTTTTAGGGCTGCAACTAACAATGATTTTTTTGTCACTTATTTTCTCAGTTATTCGTAATCGATTAAAATTAACAGCAAACATTACATAACTTGCTTGCTTGTTTGTTTCCTTGACTGTAGTTGACGCTGCCTCCATGGCCCATGTACAGAAAGAACCCTCTGTCCTGGCAGCCTCCACTGCCAGAGATGAGCAGTGAGCCCAGTCAGAAACCTCAGGAGACCACCAAGAAGAAGAAGCACAAGTAACTCGCATAACTCAAAATCAACTCAATTCAACTGTCCCTCCCTGGCTGTGAATACAACTTTTTATAATAATGCAAAATATTTCAAGCATTTAGGGTGAAAGCTTTGTTACAGTGTTTATCAGTCAATTATGAAATGCTTGTGTCCAAATAAACATCTGATGCTTTCTGCATCTACAAAGTGGACTTTTTTTAGAAAACATTTCTTTAAAACAAGTTTGCACAAAATAAGCGTAAACGAGAAAAAAAAAAAATTGAGTATTTAATACAAATTAAAATGTTAATATCTACAATTAATCTACATTACAATATTTGTGTGTAAGAAAATACAATAGACCTAAGTGAGGCCGTAAAAAAATAACGGGTGAATCAGTTATTGAGATTCTGTCTTGCATGATAAATAAATGAATATTCAGCAAGTAGAAAGTCCAAGTGCTGTAACATGACTTAAGTCATTGCATAGGCATCCTGAAGGGTGTAGGCAACATGTCTGTACTGTGATACAGTGAAGGAAATTTACATCATTTTACATGCACAAGGATTGGTTTCTGAAATCCCCCCCCCACATACACATCCAAGTTTCAATTTATTCTGTCATGTAAGAACTGTGAAAATGATTGCCTCCTTCTCACACGTAATATCAACAAAATGCAAAAGTGAAGTGTGTCCTCATGTTCATGCCAGCCTTCTCTAAACTTTGAAGGCGATATCCTCAAAGAATTTTAGCTGCCTGACCATCACAGCATACGCTTGGTACTTCTCGTCCCCCATCTGGTCACGAAGGCGCAGCTGTAGAAACAGAAAGAAAAAAAACACAACTCGCATTAATAAAGAAACAAAGGACAGATGAGTTACCTGCTTCAGATTCAGGCAAAGTGTAGGAAACTATTTACACTGAGCAGGTAAATAAAAGGTTGGTCTAAACATAAAGCTGGTGAGACTTTTGCACAGTAGTGTAAATCTGGGGTTGAGGACATATTATGTCTTTGATGTGTTGCGTTTTAAAACCGTACTTCTCGTTTAGTGTCATCCTCCTCCTCCTTTTCCATGATTTCCAGCACTCTGTCCAGCAGTTTGACCCCGAGCCCTTTCACCACGTCCGTCCTCAGCTGTTCTATTGCTCTCCTGATCTTGGCTGGTCCAGAGGTGGAGCCGTCTAAAGACACAGACTCGGTTAATAAACACAAGGGAGCTCCAAAATGGCTGCCTGGATAAGACATGACTAAAACTGAGTGTTTCTCACCCATTGGTATTTCACCAAGTGAGAAGTTCTCTGCTTCCTCTCGAGTCTTCCCATGAAGCACCAGGGTGTCCCTGTACTTCCTGTTCAGTTTAAACTCAGGCAACGCAGTCGAGCCAAATCTGCCTTTGTCCACTTCGTTCACATGATCTCCGACATCCATTCTCAAAGTCTGGGTCATCATGTGGACTAAGTCCTGCATCTCGCAGGATTCAGTTTTCCTGTAGACGATACATAAATAACATAATTTTTAATACTTTATTTCCATTTAGATCAACAAATAACAAACTAGATTTACACCTGGAAAAAGGGGTTTAGTTACACTTCGAAACACATTTTTCTGTCTGAACACAACAAATACCCAATACAGGTGGTTGTTTATTTTTATTCATGTTTTATGACAAATGAGAAATTGTATTGTTATTACGTCCACGAGGAAGCAACTAAACGAACAGACCCGTGAACACACACAAGTAAACAAGTTGAACTGTAACCACTGATAACTGATAATCCAACGAGGGCGGCAACTAATGATTATTTCATAATTGATTAATGTGTCGATTATCTTCTCAAAATCGAGTACATTTTGATCAGTGTTTCCCAAACCTGGAAATGATGACATTCTCAAATGTCTTGTTTTGTCCACAAACCAACAATGATGATTTCTTTGTTATATAAAGCAAAGAAACCAGAAAATATTCACAAAGCTGAAAAACCAGAAAGCTTATTTTAATTCTTTAAAAAAAAACGATTATCAAAAGAGTTGAGTTGATCAATTTAGTAATCACTTAATCATCGATGAATTGAATAACCGTTGCAGCCCTACATCTGACCATCATGGTTTATTTCGAGGTTGTTGGAGGAAAGAGGATAACGTCCACTGTGGATGAATAGCCTGTGTGTTGTGTTCACTGTCCTGTCATTAATAGTAAACTCCAGTTCTAGACAGAAACACTAGGTTTTTTTGCTTGTTATACTCCACATCTATATATTATGTTTGCATTGTATTTTTAATTTTAAATTCACCAAATTTCACTCCATGTTTCGCTAAAAGAACTTGAAATGACAAAGTAATTGACCTAACCTAACGTGACCAAAAATTAACTTCAGGATTTTTGTCCAAACCCGACTGATCAGACGTGAACTCAGAGCTGCCCACTTGTAATCTGATCGCTCAGGACAGGTGCTAACACCAGGTGTTAAAACCAGGTGTGGGCAGGATCTATAACAGAGTTAAAATGAATGTTCTGAACTCACCTCTCTCTGCAGTCTCCCTCTGAACGCTCGGTGGAGCTCGTGGATGAGCTGCATTCATCATCGTCCGACCTTTGCTCCGACTTCTCCTGCTGTAATGAGACACATCCCACATTCTGCTGTGACAGAATTCTGATCCACAGTATATTCAGTGGAACAGTAGCTCGTGAGGTATGAGTGATGGAGTGTATGTACCTTAGTGTTGCTCCCAGTCATTATGTCTGACACAGATCTGGTAAATGGATGGTAAAGGGAGTGCTCAGTCTTGGTGGAAGAGACGTCATAAGACGCTCGTCTCACAACATCGACACCTGAGGACAAAGCTTTAACGTAAAAAAAACAAAAACAAAAACATTTAAGAGGGCTGGACTGTTTCAATAATCAATGGTATTATTTGTCAAATATGAGAGCTTGTGAAAGTAAAGCAGGGTTCACAGTGTGTTGAGATAACAGGAGGAGCTTAAAAAAACAGTTTTAAAATCTCTTATAATGGGCACACACATATCAATGTGATTTGGTATGTGTGTGCAGGATCAGACACTCTACCATCAGACTAAGTTTCATCCGGATCTGATCCCGATTACTGATTTGGCAGTAATTTAAACTGAACATAGAAGTCCCATTTAGTTCCCATTCAGATGTGTATATCTCAGTGAAATCTGAACAGATCAGGTAATAGCTATAAGTGCTAAGGTAATTCTGTAGTTCTATACAGATCCAGAAAGTCTTCAGGATTCAAAAGGAATTCAGGTCCTTTGGGACAAATAAGGTTGTCTAATTCTTCCGGCAATAATGAAGTGCATATTGCTGTTTGTTTCTCAGGGTGAAGGAGTGTAGGTCTGACTACAGTGTTCTGATATCAGTCAGGAAAAAGACAGATGGTACCTGGTTGACAGGGACTCTCTTGGGATTGTCTCAGCCTCCTCCTCTCTCTGGCAGACAAAGGACGATCCTGAAAACACATACAGTATATACAGACATAAGATTGACCTGATGTCAGTGGCATTGACTTGATGGACTTCGGCCATATCTTTTAAGTGAGAGCCACTTGGCAAAATCCTGGGAGACCCTGCACACAGAATTTAGAGTTCTGCCAAAAGGGAGGAGCTTTGCTTATGTCAGGAGGGTCAAATCGAAAAACCTAAGGTGCCATTAGGTCACATGGCTTGTCATGATGACATCCGTTGTGTTTATGTTTTATACATTTATGTATTTGTGCATTCTGTGTGGTTGCAAACAAAATTACCCCTGTGGGACAAACATTGTTTTTCCCAGTCACGCACAAAATGGCTGATCCAGAGAATGTTGTTAAATTTAAGTTTGTTAAGACAGTGGTTCTTGAGCAGTAATGTAGCTGTAGGCTGTTAGTGAGAGTGTGAGCTCTCTCACCTGTGGCAGTAGGAATAATCCCTTCTTACAGGAGTTCACTGAAGCAGAGGTGACTGCCACGTCAGTTTTTTTGCTCTCTATGTTCCTCTTGTTCTTCTTCCTCGCTTCCACGGCCGTGGTCTGTGCAGGAGGTGGAGGTAAAGGTCTAGGAGCAGCAGCTTTAGACTAAAACACACACACAAAGAAAGATATTATCGTTTTATAAATTAATCGACAATCTAAAAGGAATGATAACTAGGATTGTGTTTTCAGGAAATAAAGAAATGTTCTTCTTACGTGTGACATAGAGGGCTCTAATGAAAACTGTTGTGGAGTTTCCTCCATCTCAGGTTCCTAAACAAACACAATAACACGTTTTTTTTACCAACTGCGGTAAACAAAATCCAATAAACATAAAAGTGGTGATATATGCTTGGGTCAATAGCCAATACCTATATATAATTTATATATATACACGTTTTTCCCTGTGTCTGACTGCAGAGGTAATTTAGGTTCATTTCTCTTCTGTAGTGACAATAACATATACAGCTGATTATCTTCATTGTGCAAAATTAATAAACATCAAAAAAATTATAGTTGTTGTGGGTGCCATTTTAGAAGTCAACTTTAGTTAAACATTAGCATTAGTTATAGTTTGTCATATCAGGGGATTTTAACGTGTTTGCCAATATCAGATATTACATTTTAAAGCCAATACTGACCAACACCAGTATCGTGCATCCCTAACAAAAATCTATCAGGACAAAGTTTGCAACCAGTAAAACATTTTTATACTTACCTGTGTGGGGGAGAAAGATTAATCAGTTAATAAAATGTTATTATATATTAATCTGCCAATCGCCCATTTTGTTCTCAGACATTTAGCTAAGTCTAAAACCTTATCTATTCATCTAAAATGAGTTCTTTGTTGTTGTTTGATGACCTGTTGCAGGCATAAAATGTAGATTGGAGAGACAGACCATTCAAGTTGTTCAATAACTGGTTATTGAAGTTAGTAATCACTAAACTGATTGTTGGACCTCTTCTTACCAGTGCTGGAGTAAATGGCTCTAACAGCTTTTCTGTGGATTCCAAGTTCTACAGAGAAACAAGAGAAAGAAATTAAAACCGAACAATTCAAATTCAAATTCAGTTGTTCCCATCACTTACTTGAATGTCTGAGGTAAGTATGTGCAGTGCTGGAGTTCCCTTGAAAATGGTAAGTGTGTCCTTTTTATCGTCCATAACATTGGCTTCCTCCACCACTATGCTACTGTTTTCTGCATTAGATTTGTGTGTCGGGGAAAAAGCAGCTCCTTTCTCCACTTCTAGCTCTGGCTCCTGCATTTCAGCCCCTTGAAGTAATTCCATGGTATCATCCTTATCATCCACATCTGACATCTGCTTCTCCACAAAGACGGGAAAAGTATCCCCAGGCCTCGATGTGGCCTTTGGCCGAATGTCTAACGATCCGTTGGGCGCTTGTCTCTCATCTGCTGCTCTGCTGTTAACACCTGATACAGACATCGATGGAGGTTTGGCAGGTGATCGAGACGGAGAAGGATCCGGTTTCCCTCTTCCTTTGGTGTCTTTGTGCGCGCCGTGAGTCCCGTGATCATTTACTGCGCGGTGGCGCGGCACAATTGTCGGCGGCTTCTGCGTCGGCCTCTCACTCTCCTGCTGCGGGACATCAATATTGATGTTGCTGACAGTCGCCATGGATACAGAGCTGCAGTGGAGAGCTGCGTCAGGTGAAGGGGGTTTGGGCGGCGGAGGTTTTTGGACTGGAGTGCAGTCGGTGATGCCGTTAGAGACTTTATGATGCTGTTTCTCTTCTCTCTGAGGAGGCAGGTGAATAAATATAATTGTAGTTTACTATTAGATAAATATACACACGTATATGTCAAAGGTAAATAGAATACAATCATAATCATTAAGTAAATAAATATTAAATTCTGAGAAATGTGATTGAGAACCAGAATTGCTATTGGACCAATAACTCACCCGTTTCACCCTGACATGAGGTTCTGACTGAGGACTTGGTGGCTGCCTCTCAGGTTTTGGCTGAACTGACGCCGCAGACACGGATTCACAGTTGACTCTACTGTCACCACTGACAGTCACAGCTTTCTTTCTCGACTTGGCAGTTTTTCTGGTGTGGAAAGAAACAAACGGAAACGTCTATAAACAGCGCAGATGTGTTTTCTAATACTAGAAGCAACAAAAAATACATCAATCCAGAGAGTAACGAAGAAAATGTTGGTAAAACAAAGTGAAACATATATGCAGTGTAATGATTTTGGCATAAAATAATGAATATTTGATGAATAGCATGGAGTTTTGCTCTCAGTGACACATACTCTTTGGTGGCCTCAAGGAACATGGCGATTTGTTTTTTGATGTAAGGCTGCCGTAGGATAAGTTTGACGTCAGGTCTGTCTTCAGGCCTCTTACACAACATGCTCTTGATCAAATCTCCCAGCTGAGAATCATATCTACTGGGCATCTGAGGCAGCTGGAAACAGGGAAAGTGTTGTTATTAATATTATTATTATTATTACGACGAATAATTACCAGTGTATGTTCAGTGTATCATGTGTCAACATGAGCTTGGATCCTAAAAACATCTGTTAAACTGTTAAACATGCAAACTTCAGACCTATAGACCTAGTTCAGACCTGGTATTAATCTGTCCTGAGTGATCCAATCCAAAAAATTTACAGATTGAGGTAATTTCAGGTTTGAGCCCCAATAACATCCATCCTGAATTTGGCCTCAGTACCAGTCACAAAAAACATTTGGAGATGAGATTACAGCGCATCATGAATGTTATATGTTGTCCACAGGACAGATTAGGATCTGGCTCCTTAGCTGACGTCCACTGATCTTCAGCAGTTTCACTGTATTTTTTTTTTTACACAAATCAGTGCCCATACATTGATTTATATGTAGCCACCACCACAATATTAACACCGACCCCCTTATCATTTCTTTCATCGATTATCTGTGCAGTCAGACTTGTTGAAATCTTAATTTTGTTCTTGCGAGCAGCCATGACAACAGTATGAGTTTGAATACTTGGAGATGGAAACCAAATCCAGTCTCATGTGGTCACACAAAATTTATAATGCCGGGTGTCAACAGTTGTAATAAATGCTCTCCAAATACAAACAGATCTTTGAGGATGGATGTTTAATACAACAATGTGGTTTATTTTAAATAGAAGAGCACAAATAATTTGTAGAAAAACACAATACACTGTTCAATAAGTTTTACGCTGAACTTAAAGCTGAATTGCGGACTTGAAATGAAACCCACCTTTCCTTCAACTATTCGATAAACCAGCGAGTTCATGTCCTTGGCGTTGAAGGCATGTTTGAGTGTAGACATTTCATAAACACAGCAACCCAAGGCCCAAACATCTGACTGAAGAAAACAAAACACATCCAGTGTGAAACAGTTTACGTTCAGAAATGAAAAGCAACATTACGAGGGCGGATCATTTAAATACCTTGTGGTTATAAGGTTTATTAGAGAAGAGCTCAGGACTCATATAGTATGGAGTCCCTATCAGTGTGCTGGCCATGTCATTCTGGTTCTCCAACACTCGCGCAATGCCGAGGTCCCCGACTTTAATAATATTGTTTTTTGTCAGGAAAATGTTCTGTGTTTTCAGGTCCCGATGGAGAATGTTCCTCTCATGTAGGTACTGAGAAGAAAAATATATTTTAAAAACCAGTGTAAAGGAAAATAACTGTGTCTGACGTCACGTGGAACTCACGTACCTGGAGAGCCATGGCTATCTGGACAAACCACTCCACCACCTGCTTCTCAGGCAGGAGTTCCCCCTTCTGCTGTTTGAGTTTATGGTAGAGGTCACCGCCCTCACAAAAACCCATCACAATGTACAGCTGGCGGTCATCTCCTTCCCAGGACTCCTTGTACGTCACGATGTTAGGATGTCGCAGCTGGGACAGAAGCTGCGCCTCCTGCTCTGCAGCACGTCGCTCCCGTTTGGAGGAGGTGGTTAAATTCAGCTTCTTGATGACATACTGAAACACACGGATAAATGAATATTTAATGATATTGAAGATATAGTATCTGTGTAAAATCCACTGCTTGTGGAACTGTCCTGGGACAAATGTTTTGGAAAACTATTGTAAAAGATTATTTCTAAAATCAAGGTTCCCAAACCTTGGTTGACATCAATTTCAAGGACATTACAGGGACTCAAAATTAAGGACAGAATCTGTTTATTACCATTTCACCGAAAACAAGCTTTCTTGGGTTTTTTTTCAGCTTCTTAAATTTGAATATGTTCTGGTTTATTTGCTCCATATATCAAAGAAGCCAGTAAAAAAGAATAATTTTGGTTCGTGGACAAAACAATTTATTTGAGAATATCATAATCTCAAGGTCTGCGGAAACAGCAAATTACATTTTCAGACATGTTATGGACAAGACAATTAATTGATAAAATAATTAAGATTAATCAATTTTCACCTTCATTCATTTTTGATAATCGATTTGAGTTGGAGGGGTTTATAATGAAAACAATATTTCTGGGAGTTTTTTTCTGCTTAAATGTGAATATGTTCTGGTTTATTTGCTCCATATAACAAATAAATCAGTGAAACTGTAGACATTTGATGACATCATTAGTTCCATGTTTGGGGAACACTTTTTCTAAAATGATATGGACCAAACAATCAAGTAATCAATTAATCGACAGAATAACCCGATTGTACAAATAATAATGATTATTAGACTCTAAACTTGCACTTACATCGTAATTACGCGATAATGCGCATTAGGAAATCGTATAACAACAAATCTGAGAGGCTTTAGACGATTTCAGCTAACTCAGGCTAACTCTTTGTAGCATCACCGTCCGTTACTGAACGTAAAAAACGACTAAAAATGCGTTCGTGGCGAACACTTAACGTCAACTTTACTGCAACATGACTCGGCACGTTCTTGCCATGACTTACCTGTTTTCGGTCAGATTTATGTGTCACCAGGTTCACCTCTCCATAGCTACCTTTACCAACGACCCTGATGAACACGTAATTATTCATCATCCTTCACGACGTAAGGCGATGTGTAAACGTGACACGCTCCTCCCCGCGAGGTTTTTACGTGTCGTCCCGCACCATCGTCCACGCGTGGGGACGAGACAGACGCACGGAAACTGAGGAGAAAAGTTGTGTGAGAGGCTGTGACGAGATTTTTTCGAGAGCGCAGGAAATCAGCTCACAGAAGAAGCTTTAGTTTTTCGTCACTAGGCAACTGGCGGCGGCTCAGCGCCAACGACGACGAGAGGGTCCTAGTGGACCAGAACACTGCTGCATTTGTACCACAGCGACGCCCAGTGGCCACACAGAGAGACACAACTGTAAAGTGTTCTCAGCTTCGAGTACATTTGAATTTCACAGGGAAAATGAACTTGTTAGAACAGCATCTTAAACAAATTATAAGTAATTAAGAACATATATACATTTAAGTACTTTTATATCATATTATTTATATTTTGCTGTGAATTACTGTGAAAAGTTGTATTGCTCTTATCAGAGGTTGACAAGTACAAAGAATTAATTGAATCAGCAATAATACATGATACAAAATGCAAATAGAAAGTGGAAATTGAATAAACTTGAATAAACAGTGGTAGGCAGGTAAATTTGGCTCAACCAAAAAAATTCTTAGCAATTTAATACAAGGCCAAAACATCATATCATCTCTTTTTCTTCTAACCTTTTTTTCAAATCTAAACATTTCAAGCTTGTACAAAGCTTTCATAATTGTGTATTGTGGACTGAGCATTGTTTTTGTTTTATGGTTAATATTGTTAATGTTAAAGAAATATTGCTGACAATTACTGTCTATATCATTTTATGTTGGTATTTGTATCATGCATGAATAGTAAACTAAACTAAAACACTGAAGCCCATTTTTAAACCAAAATAACTTTATTAAATCAGTCACAAAGTTGTCAAAACATCATCATTGATCATCTCTTTGCATTTGCGTGGACTGAATGTGTAACTTTGCACACTTTATTCACATTGAAACACTGACCTTTAAAATACAGCAGCTACAGCCTGTAAGTGCACATTGATCATGTGTGACTTCACATTCCTCAACAGAAGACTTTAAATCTGAATGAGAGGTTCATGTAATCCAATAGAGGGCGCACTATACCACAACATGCTGACACTGCACATGTCCATTATCTGCACACTGATTATCACTGGGTCGAGGTCAGGAGTGAGGAGAGAACAGACACCCATATATATATATATGTATGTATACACACACTAACACCAGTCAGCCATTATAGCTTCTTTTTAAATCATTAATGAACCCTGAGTATAACTTTTTTGTTTCCTCTTTTATTTTGTAGTTCTTCCTGGTGTGTGTACCTTGTAAAGATGAAGATTCAGATGTGTATATCTCAGTGGTATCTGAACATATCAGGATGAATTTTATTATGTTTATGTAAAGTGACAATATCTATAAGCAGGTAAAGTTATCTATAGGTTCAGAAAGTTCCTCTGGATTAAAAGGCAGTTTCCCACAGACCAGCCAGCAATGTTGTTATCTGAAATATTTAACGGTCATGTTAGGTATAAAAACAACAGATTAAAGTGGTCTTCCTTTGTGCCAATAAGTAAAATAAACACATTTAACTCACTAACTCATGAAAAGGCTATCTTAAGAAGTGACATGCTGTTCAAACATATGCAAGTCAGGAAAGTGTACTAACAAGAATAGCAGGGGAAACCTGTGTGTGTTCATTTTTGTTGTCTCTTTAGGACCTTTTCTGGCATAAACACTGACCCTGTCAGGACCAGTAGTCCACATGGAGACCAAAACCTGGTCCTAATGAGGCAGAACCTAATTTCTGAAGAATTGGTTAAGTTTAGGGCTAATATGTGAATTGTGGTTAGGTTAAGGTTAGGGTTGGACATTAACGGGTTGTGGTTAAGGTTAGGGATAACACTTTATTTATACAGTGCAAATGAATGGAAGTCAATGCAGTGTCCTCAGAAGAATAACTGTGCAAACCCCTGTGTTCTTGTATGTGTATGTTTGTGAGGACTAAACGGCAGTCTGTCCTTACAATTTTAAAGGGGTTTTAGTCCTGTTTTTTGGATATAATTAGGTTTAGGTTAAGGGTTAAGATAAGGCAGTCGTTTATGATGGTTAAGGTAAGGGTAAGGGGTTAAGGAATGTATAACCTTATGAGAGTCCTGCGCGAGAATGTGTGTGTGTGTGTTCAACTCCACGGCGGTTTGCGTCTTTCATCCTACTGTATGTACAGCACGCTGGGAGTCGCACGCGAGCATCGAGGCGGCGACCAATGGCGTCGCAGAACTGTTTACCTGTGTTCGGCAGCTCGCGCGCTGATTGGCCCGTGGGCCGCAATGACGTCAGGAGGAGTGCTCCTGCTGGTGAGGTTGTCAAGTACGGATTCAGTGTGAGAGAACGGCACACGGAGCTCGAGACTCACAGGAACACTCACACGCACACGCAGGAACAGTCACGGACGGAGAGTGGACGCTTGTAGCCGGACACTGGAGCTCATTGACCGCCTCTTTTCAGGTAGGAGCGAGCGTTAGGGTCAGTTTTGACCCGGTCAGAGCTGGTGAGAAAGATGTCGGAGCGCGGTCTAAGTACTGCTGTTTTTAACGTTTTAACAGCTCGTTTTCTCCAAGCCGCAGTTATCAGTGACAGTGACGTTTGGCGTCGTTAACATGATGTTTACTGTTTACTCTGTCAGTGTGAAGAGTAAACACGAACTGGACTCTCAGCTTTACTTCATATTTATTTATTTATTTTTAAAGTGTGTTGTTGTAGGAGTTAGCATGAGTCCTTCACTGGTGTCATGGAGATAAACCTCCTCTGATACCAGTCTTCATGCCCGATACTAAAATCACAACAGTCCCGATTTTCTCTCTTTAATATAAGTGGAGCCACATACTCTGCGTTTGTGTTTGACGACAGACTGTTTTGGAGTCAGTCTCTGTTAAAATTTCAGAAAATATATCAGAAAATATGTAAAACAAACACATTGTGTTATTAGTTTGTTAGTTTGTAGGCCCTAAACAAATCAATTAAGAAAAATAATAAGTATACATATGACAAGGTAGTGTCATAAAATATATCATTAAGGAAGCTGCAGCACAAAACCTAAGGGATGAAAAATGCTGCGTTTCATTTACGTCGGAAGTCGGAACTGCATAGCAACATGTCTGCAGATAAAAATTAAACAGTACTATGTTTTTGATTCATTTACTGCAAATATATATATGAAATAAACACTATTAAGGGTAAAAGAAGCAGTGTTTATGTGGGGGCAGCCAACTTGGAATCCTGACTCTGGGTATGTGAGGTCGCTCCAAGTTCCAGAGTTGGAAATTTGAATATTGGGAGAGTCCCGAGACCTCGGAAATTCTGAGTTGCAGCAAAAGTCACGTGTCACTGGCACATCACAGCAGAAAGAGATAACGCATCCTTTCTGGTGTGGTCCATTTACATCAGAAATCAGAACATTAAATGAATTCCATGCGAGAAGTCGGATAAAAACATGGATGCAAGCCATTGTTAGCCACTGCTCGCAATACTGCTGTAGCAACATGTCAATATATTGAACTAGAATGGTACAGTGTGAAAAAGTGACTTAATTGGAGCTTTTTCACTACACAGCCCGGCATGCCTCAACTCTACACGGTTTGGAATGGTTTTCCATTATTATAGTACCTCCTCAACGTGGGCGGAGTCATCATAGCACGGCTGCACAAAACTGCACCAAACTTTGTTTTATATGCGACACACACAAACTAATGACTAATGACTTGTAAAGCAGTTGTTTTCGGTGTACTCAATCATTAGAATCAATTCAAAATATTTGTTCAGTACTTCCTGCATGACACTAAACTGAAATACAGCGGCAAGTTAAACATTGAGATTTTATAAATTCCCTTGCTAAATGTTGATGTTGATTTGTAAGTATGTTTAATTGATCTACAGTTCGGCATTGTTCGGTTTGATTTTTGTGTCGGACGTCACACTCATGACTCTTCCAGTGAAGACACTCTCTGACAAATCAGTGGCTGGCAGTATGTCGATGTCACATTTAGTATCGATAAGCCGTGCAGAGTCAAGCCATGCCGAGTAAAGCCACTGTGTAGTAGAAAATCACCAAATGTGAAACAAATAAGTTGCTCTAAATCTCCAAGTTGAACTGGAATGCACGTTTTACTTAGTGGCACTGATACACTGATAGATTTCGCTACTTCCTTTTATGTTAAAGCTTTAGTGCATCACTTGTATTGTTTTTTGTTGGTATTATTATTTTGCCATAATTTTGCTCCTGAAGAGGAATGATGGAGCATTATTTGTATGCTGTGTTCTTCATGTAAGAACAGGCTCTGTCAAGCAAAACTATCGGACCTGACTGAGGGACTGCATTTTTTGAGAAGAATTATTCACTTCTGAAACGTTTCATTTTGTTTTGAGACATACTCAGACATGTTTGCAGTTGTCCCACTTGTGCATTGTTGCCGCTCTGCTTGTCTGTCTTGACATAAAACATGACATGAGAACTTAACACCACTATAGTGACAAACACAGAGAGAGTCATGTGGAGCTGATGTCACTGTGTGACTCTCTTTCATTTGACTATGAATGCAACAAACATTTGTTTACATTTGAATGTTAGCACTGCAGTTTTAAAGGTGACATAGAATGCTTGTATCACACATATGTGTTAGTTATGGAGGTCTACTTACATATATTAACTTGTTTTCATGATTAAAAACCTCCTAATCGCTGCAAACGAGCCGATCAAAATATCTCCTCACTGACGCTCTCGTCAGCCGCGCTGTTTCAGAGCAAAACCACACCCCCAGAACGTGGACTGTGTTGTGATTGGCCAGCCAACGAGAGCTTTCCCACTGTCCTGTGATTGGCCAGGTACCTGGAAGTGACGTAATAGATAGGCCAGCTCTCAGATACACAGCTTCCCCTCTGGCACGGTGGATGCTCTGCATCTCAGCAGCTACAACGAGAGTAGTTCTTCTTCTTCTGCGGTTGAATGTACGCAGATACACACACAAACGCAGCGTTAATTGGAGCTTCCGGTCTATGTGGCCTTTAAAGTAAGTCCACATAGCTTTTATGATTACTGTAGTGTGACAGACATTTGCATTATTCTCTTAATTCTGGTCACATGACTGTCACTGCCTGTGCTTAGTAAAACATTTATGTGTTATTTTGGATCTTATTCTGTTCAGAACAAGATCCAATTCAGGGATTTTGACCAGGATGGGACTAGTTACCCGACACTGAATATCGTATGCACTCATCGTTTCGCTGTAAAAGTGATGCTGTAGTTTGAAAGATGCGATGCTAACACGTCATATTTTACTATTTACTACAACACACAATGTTATCATGCAATTAGGGCTGAAAAATGAATCTAAATTTTATCGATATCACAAAACAGCTTACTGCAATTTTCAAATTGCAGGAGGTGCAATAATTTTTAAAGCCAAAAGTGTGTCAAAATATAATTTTAGGTTGTTGTCTATATCTTATCTATACATATCTTATTCTACAGACTGAAGAGAACATATTTGTTTCTCTCAGATCTGCAATTATCACACTAATCATGAATGGGGAACATTTTAAAGGTCACAATAGGGGAGCCTACATCTACTCCATGTCCATGGTTCTCAAACTGTGGTAAGCTTCCTCTGATGGTAGAAATACTGTATACTACTGTATACACCAGGGTATGTGATCGGCGTGGAGACTGTGTAGAAAATGAAACATATAACATTTAAAATAAATAAATAATAATAATAATAAGAGTCTCTCGCCTCGGCTCGTCTTAATCTAATCTCACCATACCAGTGTGTATAGTGAGTATATGTGAGGAAGAGGAGGGAGAGAGATGATGAGAGAGAAAATTATTTTATTGGGAGTTTGAAAACCACTGTACTAAGTAATTCCAGCAAAACTTTAATTTAACTATTAATCGATTACTAAATTTGATTGTCAAGTATTTTGACAATCGATTATCCAGTTTTAGAGTTGTTTTATAATTAAAACAAGTTTTCTGATTTCTCAGCTTCTTATGTATGAACATTTTCTGGTTTATTTGCTCCACATAACAAATAAATCATTAAAACTGAAAAAATGTTGCTTTGTGGACAAAACAAGACATTTGAGAACATCTTAATTTTGAGGTTTGAGTAACACAATCAACATTTTCTGACATTTTATGGACCAAACAAGATTAGATTAATCGAGAAAATAATTGACAGATGAATAGATCATGCCAATATTGTTAGTTGCAGTCCTATATTTAAGATTATTGTTTTCCACTTAAAACGTTCACAGAATCCTTCTTTAGATATTTTTTAACTTCACAAAATATATCTTCCTTTGTGTGAATACGAATATAACAAAGGTAGCACAGACTGAATACTCAGTCTATTTTGAATCTTAATTAATGTTAATTGGAATAATTATTTTGAATCACCAATATTTTGGTCATTAAAGGTTTTATGCCCAGTGCTCTGTTCATTTATTTGAATAAATATCAGTAATTCATGTCTTGATTGTATGTTATTATTATTAATCCTAAGAGCATAAAAGGTTTTGTCGGTAAACATGACATGTCATTTTCCACTGCTGTCCTTTCCAGTGCCTGAAGTATTTTTAGTTTCTCATTTAGTCTTCCCCATTTCTGTTGATCTATTTCCCTTTCAACTCTCACTCTCTCTTTCTCTCTCTCTCACACACACACACACACACACACACACACACACACACACACACACACACACACACACACAGGTCTGCATAGCTATTTTTCTGGGGACACTGCATTAACTTCCATTCATTTGGTAAGCCTAAAGAAAGCAATATTAAACCGTAACCATAACCAGTTAATGCCTTACCGTAACTTTAAAAACATTTCACACAAACATTTCAAATCTCAGCCCTAACCTTAACCAGTTCCTCAGAAATTAGGTTCTGCCTCATTAGGACCAGGTTTGGGTCTTCATGAGGACTACTGGTTCTGACAGGGTCAGTGTTTATGCCAAAAAGAGGCAACACATACAAAAGTACACACACACACACACACACACACACACACACACATAACCCTGGATGTTTAAAGGATCATTCCGCTGATCAATTAAAAGCTCACTTTGAGAGGAGATTTGCTGTGCGTCATAGACAGCAGCTGACCAATCAGACAGCTGTTAGTAAATCTCTCTGTCAGTCATTCAGGAAGCTGGTCAGAGCCCAGAGGCACCATCATATCAGGCAGTTGATGTTGATGGTATATGAGAAGTTAATAAAAGGAAGCTTTTTAAAAACAATAATAATCAAAGCCATCGTCAGTTAAAACAAACATACAAGAATAACCTTTTATTTATTTGCAAAACATGAAATCAAATGAGATTTATGTTAACACTTTTTTTTCTTAAGAGAAGCCACTTTTATTTATTCTTTTGAAGTGTTTTTGAAGTCATACTGTGCTACAGTCAGAGAAGTGGACTTTCTCTGATGTCATATGAAAAAAGGGGGGAAATAAGGTCCTGGGATGTTGGGACATCGTTTTGAAATGTTTTACTCATTTCAAAACAAAATGAGTTAAAATTACTTGAAACACTAGTTTTTGAAAACAGGTCACAGTGTGAGAAAAATCTCAAAAAGCTGCCCTTGTGTTTTCATGTATTCAACCAATTTGCAACTTTGTGATGAAGACGATGTTATAGCCCTATAGTTTGTACATAAAGCCACGTCTTCCTATCTGTTTTTTGTGTATTCCTGTGGCAGCGCTACAGTGCCACATACTGGCCTGGCATGTGTTGTTTGGTGTACAATTGACCATATTGTTTTCTTTTACCATCTAATTTCAACGGTAAATCCTTGCTAATTATAGCATCCCTTTGAAGACAGATCTCAGCATTGGTACAGACAGTTAAATATAAATTGCATTGTATTTTATTTTAATGTTTGGTGACCCCGAGAAATTATCCCGATCCCAGGGTAGAGAATTATTGCTCTAGTGAAGCACAGTCTGCCTCTGAAGTTCTCTCTGTGTGCTCATGCTCTGAAACGCACTTTAGCCCTGGCTCTTTGACCTGACAAATTTTTTTGACATTTTTATTTGTTGTGTCTAGAATGATTTGTATTTTTAATCATATCATCTCTTCTGTGTCTGCAAGAATTCTTGAGAAGCCTCAGATTTCCAAAGAGCATATTTTTACAGCAGCTACAGAAGTTTGTGTGTTTGTCTCGTTGATTCTCTGTGTGTTTAGTGTTGCCTTAACTCTTAACACCATCACACTGAATGTCACACCTACAAAAAAAACCACAGCTGCATATCATTTTGTCACGTCTAACTGTGGTCATGTGTATGTGTATGTGTGTGTTTCTTCTGTTCACTGCACATCACAGAGATGGGGAATCAGTGAGTACAGCGTCTCTCTGTCTTTATATCTTTTATTTTTATACCTTTTAAAAAGTCTGAATGCTGCATGTCACACTGTACAGGGAATGTGGTTATGGTATTGTATCCTCCTGATCTCAAACCTTGTCAGTCCTGTTGCCTCTTGAGTTATGACCAGCTTGTCTTTTTTTTTTTTTTTACACTAGCATCAGTGAACATGGATGTGCTGTTCTACATGTTTATCCATGTCCTGCATGTGTTTCCTCTCCTCTCCAACATCTTTAAACCTCACCTCTATCTGCCCCTGCGTGACTTATACGTGAACCTAACACTGCTGTTTACAGAAGCGTAATGCTGCCATGCCAGAAAAATATCAGTATCAGTATCACATGATAATGAGAGTAGTTTCACATTACAAAACAATGTGTTTTTTTCATGTTATTTTGGCATACAACCATAGACCCTGCACAAAAAGTGGAAGTAGTCTTCCAGTTTGCAGGGTGAGTCCAAGCAGGAAATAACAATTTGTTGAATAGCCACTAGGGGACAATACTGCTGGTTGTGAAACAAACTCAATTTGAATTTGAAGTCTGTGGGGAAATTAGCTTCTACTTCTCACTTGATGTATAACATCATTTAACAGTTTGCTGAGGAGGATGGTTTCAATCAGTAGCTTCAGTTCTTGTTAAGTAGAACATGTCAGTGTTGTAATTTCTTTTCCCATTTAGAGGACATTAAAGCACATCACATATGAATGGACACCAGAATGATTGACAGCATAGAGCTCTGGTAGCTGATGACTCATGGAACAGTCAGAATCAAAACAACGCCATTGTGGCAGGCAGCAGCAATGTTCAAACCCACAGACATAGTATATGAAGATGGTAGATGACACAACAGTTGGGAACAAGCAACAGGGAGAGCATTTTACCACATCACCACAGATCCTGAGTGCAGAGGTGGATCACTGCCATAATAAATGCACTTTAAGCGAGCATAGAGGACAGAGTGATGGGAATCCACTGGCAACAGTTTCTGCTTGTGTGGTGATCACTTTCTCCAGAGGTTGGACAAAATGGAAAGTTAGACGTTTCCATGCTTGTGAAAAGCACCAGGGGGCAGTATAAGTGCCATTTATGTTCAATCTCTCAAATTCTGCAATATCTTGCTCAGTGCACAGTAATCTTAGGCGGCTTGAAATCGGCACTGGCAGCATTCATTTTTGCTGAAGCTATTCCTGCCAACATAGCAGAGTAAAGTCACGCGACGCCCAGAGCTCAGCAGGTTCCTGGTTCTCGGTCAAATTGCAAATATTCAGGCTTTAAAAATAGAAGATTTACAGGACTCATAAAAGCACCAATTACACTTTTGGGGCTCACACGCCTTTACTGTACTACGTTACATAGATGCACTGTTAGTTTTGTTTGTGCAAATAGCTCAATATTTTCTTTTAAAAAGTTCAGATGGTGTGACCACAGTGAATTACTGGAGAATATATTACACAAGACGAGCTTGCGTCATTATAACGTGAACATGATCATGTAATAATGAGATATTTTTTGGTTTATGTCAAATAACATGAACATATGTTGTTATAATGTGAAAATTATAAAGTTTAATTTGTATTTTTATTGCATGGCAACATTAGACCTTCTTGCTCAATGTGTAAATGTGTTGTTTGTAATCGGATATGAAGTCTACCTATAGAAACTATACCCTGATGTTTTTTAGCCATTAAGGTGGCATTAGTTACATTTAACCACATGTTGTTACAGCAGCTCTACCTGCTGAAATGAATCCAGCCGCAGCCAAGCAGAGGTTGACATGCATTTTAAACGACTTTGATGTTCAGTGTCTCCCATTCTCTGTGAATGAATTTACATGAATCTCCATGAATCACTGCCACATGAGCAAAGTGAGATGCTACAAACTAGCAGAATGATGGAGGTGTTTTCTCCGGCCACGGTTTTATGCTTCCGCACTTATTTTTAGCCTGAAAGTTGTTGCTTTTTAAACACAACAGCAACTCCCTGCTAAAAATAACACCTGACAAATAGTGAATATACGCATAGAGATGCAACTGTTTCTTTTATTTGGGATTGAGCCACATTACACATTGTCAATGTGTAATTTATAACAATATACCTTAAAAATGCCAAAACCACTATTGCACCTGTATTGCAAAAGTCTTAGGCCATCATTAGATTAATTGTTTCAACTATGCTGTAATGTAGTATTTAAATAACAAACATGTTAGAAAGTGTCAAATGTCTAGGTCCTCGACACACAAGAACAAGTTTTTTTGGAAGCTCTAAAATGGTATTTTTTGGAAAACACGTCCCTTGTGTTTCCATGTATTCAACCAATATGCAACTCTGGGAAAATGATGATGTCATAGCCCCACCTCTCCATGTCATGAAGATGGCCCTCATTTGTATTCATTCAGCAATGAGTTGTACAAGTATAGGTACAGGAGGACCTCCTCACAAAAGCAAGTGTCCATGGTTATTGTCTTCTTTGTTGACCAAAAAGAAGAGCGCGTCATGAACTGGAGTGGAAGGTGTTGTGCTATAGGAAGAAGTAGTCACAAAATGTAGGGGTGCTAGCGTACGTCCACATATGGTAGGTGTGAGTTTTAGTAGTTTAAGTATGTTTTTGGCCTTAAGTATTTTCTCAAACCGATTTGACCAGTGTGAAATTCAATCACTGATATGATATCAGTAATATTTTGAATAATTATACAGGATTTCTACGGTATGAGCCAGATAATTTACCAGAAAAGCCTCAAAGATCTCCTGTGTGCTGGCCAAGACAGGTAGCGGCACACTTAACAGGGTTACAAACAAATTGCAATGGCAGAGACAATAGATATCATAAATGTCCATAAACTAATAAAATGCATATTTAAATGTAAAAATATACACTATAAAATGTATGGTATTAGCGATAAATCAGGGCTGTGTGACTCAGTCAAAACATCTCCAGTCAGATTCACGAGACTCAAAGGTATTAAACTTTAATAAATTCACATCCAGTTATTTTTAAGAATAAAACCATTTCAACATGTGTGAGAACAAACACAGAAAATACTCTATTCCATTCTATTCCTTGCTCAGAAACTGTCCTGTATTCTCTTGTACTGTGTATTTTCAGACACTGGTTACAATGATCTAGTCTGCAGATTATTTTTCAGTGACAGTGAAAAAAAAATCATGCCCGGTCATGTATATTGAATTTCCACAGAACGAGACTGGTGTCAAGTTGAAGACGTTCTTAGGAATAGAATTACAGTCTACTATGAATTGTTTTGTTTGTCCTCTACAGTGTTTTTAGACTAGTGGCAGAGTCTGCAATTGAGTGGATTTGCTAACAAAGCTTTTACACAACTTGACTGGACTTCCTCTCACTGTTTCCTCATACTGCACATTACTTAGCATGTTTTTTCCCCATGTCTAATTACTTCCTTCTACCTCAACTGCTTTAAATGGTATTCAAACTGCAGCAGAGAAAATATTGTGTTTACTGTCCCCTGTGCTTTATTATTCAGTAAGTTACAAGCTAATTTCAGGACCAATTATTTTCAATAAATTATTTTGAGATTTTTGGAATTGTTTGATCGTTTGATTCTTGTGTCGGATGTCACACTCATGACTCTTCCAGTGACACTCTCGACACTCTCTGACGAATCAGTGGATCAGCAGTCTGTTGACTTAACATTTTAGTATCGGCTCAGCTCGCTTAGAACCTCACTAGAGCAGGGACTTTAAAAAGCACCAGGTACTTTCACTTTTCGCAAGTTGAGTTGAGCTAGTAGTGCTAGAAATTGTATAATGGAAAAGTGACATAATCGTTTAATATGTACAAATGAAAATGGTCTACATCAACGAGCAAACAACACACAACTGGCTGCTATTTGTTTCTAGACTTTTCTAGAGAAAAATTCCACATGTATGTTTCCACATGCTGTCAATCAAAAAGTGGTTCCGCCTATAAGACAGTTCTTCCAATCATCATGCATCAGCCCAGTGTCCACTGAACCCCAGAGGCGCTGAGCTTCTCTGGAAGTGACGATTTACCACATTTATCTAAAAAAGACAATCTTTGATAAACAGCAGCTAGTCATAATATACTTTCCCATTATACAGTTCTAGCACTACTTGGCTCCACTTAACTCCTTTCTTTTGCTTTTCCATTAGTGATAGTGTCTGGTACCTGGTACCTCTTTCCAGAGCACCTGCTCTGGAAAGGTTCCAAGCGAGCTGAGCCAATACTAAAATGTATCTGCCGCGGCTACAGTGCTGCGGCGGAGCTGTCACTCAAACGCATGAAGTCAGGACACACATAAAGTGAGGAGCACTGAGATGCCAGGGAGCCAGTGTTTATGCCGCAGAGTGCCACTCGTGCCAGGCACAAGTGCCAAAGGTTGCCTATACCCTGTCTAATAGGAAGTAGAGCTTCCCTTGCCCTCATATAGCAATCGCCTCTAATGTTCACAAAGATGTTCCTCAATTCATGAATAAAACAGTCTAAGTCTACTAAAACCCCACTCTGTGGACTGATGTGAGAACATCGACAAAAGTAAGTATGTCCTCTATATTCACTTGGAAGCGTAGCTAATGAATTGTACTGTATGTGGAATATACACTCTTGTCCTCAGTCTAAACCCTTTGCACCTCTTTTTTATTTATTTATAAGACTAAACATTAAAGTCTTCAGCCAGATGTCAAAGTGACTGAAATATTTCCACATTAGCTTCCACCTGCCATTAGACGTTGAAGCAATTTAGACTCTCAGATACCATAGCAGGTCCTTTGAGTTTCCATGACGACAAGTATGAAGCTGACTCCTGACATTAGTGAAGGCAGCAGCAGGGCCAGCAGTGTGTGTGTGTGTTCGTATTTGTTACCTCTTAGGACTTTTTCTGACATATTTACTGACCTTGTCTGGACCGGCAGGTCTCATGGAGACCAAAACCTGGTCCTAATGAGGCAGAACCTCATTCTGAGGAACTGGTTATGTTATTGGCTCAGATTTTAATTGTGGTTAAATTAGGGTTAGGTTGAGGAATTAACTAGTTATAGTTAAGGTAAGGGTTTGGTTATGTTGTCCAAATGAATGGAGGACAATGCGGTGTCCTTTATATGATAGCTGTGTGTTTGTGTAAGTGCTACCTCTTTAGGACCTTTTCTGGCATAAACACTGGCCATGTCAAGACCACCAGTTCCCATGGAGACCAAAACCTGCGCTTAATGAGGCAGAACCTCATGTCTGAGTTGTTGGTTATGGTTAGAGGTAAGATTTGAGGTAAGAATTGTGGTTAGGTTAAGGTTAGGGAAGAGGTTTTGGTTTTTGGTTCAAATGAATGGAGGCCAATGCAGAGTCTTAACAAGGAACGTGTCCACATGTCTGTAATTTAAGAGTTAAGCATATACTAGAGATGGTTAAGGTTTGGGTATTTAGAGTTACCTCAGTGATGCCTGATCTGACAACGGGGCAGTTTGGAATGGGTAGTTCAGAGGCAAGGCACTGGCCACCGCTCTTCAACTGCAGCTCTAATATGCTGCATTACTCAGTATAAACAGATTCTTATTTTTATGTCTTGATCAGAAATAAGATGAATGCATTTAGTAATTGTGACACTAACCCTTCTGTTACCATCCTGGCATGCATACTTCTCATTACTGTGACTCCTAGACCGTTTGTGATATCTAGAAATTTTGCTATGGACTGGTGATCTGGTGTGACCCTGCCTTTCGCCCTATGTTAGCTGATATTGGCACAGCACCCCCATGACCCTCATGTTCAGGATAAAGAGGTAGAAAATGAATGGGTGGATACCAGAAAGCAGAGAAACAGAGCATTGTGCCCATATACTTGTCATTATGGTAGCCTTCAGAACTTACACGGAACAACCGTCCAATCACAGACAAGATTCACCAGCGTGTCACACGTTTGTGACGTCAGCTTCTCAGTACTGTAATTCCTAGATGGTTGAATAACTGCCAGATATGGAAAGTGAAAGTTATCTTAGAAAAAGGGGCAGAAGCACTCATTGAACATTTTTTTGACAATTCTAATGCTATAAAATCAAAATAAATACAGGAGGATGATGGTCATACAGGATAAAGTTCCCCTTAGTCGTCAACTTTGTGTTCGAGAAGATTAAAACGGTTTCTTCCTTTATGTGTATAGATGTCCTCACAACTATAGACTAAGTGTGTGTTTGTGTAGTTAAGTGCAGCTTCAAGAGGCCATGTCCTATTTGTCCTGTTTTCACTCTGAGACAACTACAGCCCAAAGCCAAGCCTGTCTTTCCTTTTAATGCCACTCAATCATTCACACTTTTCAGAAGCTCCAAATTAAGGCAGTATATGGGAACATTAATAGGAGAAGAGGAGCAAAGGGAAAGATAAAGGGGCAGTGATGCATTATTGAAACATCAAGAAACAAATGAACTGAATAATTGTTATTATATCACCTTTAACAATACAGCACACCTACAGCCCAGAACAATGTGTTACATCATCTCATATGTAGACAGACTGTGAAGTTGCCAGGCAGGCAGCAGGAACAGAGGAGGAGTGAGGCACGCTGATATGAACAGGGCTATTTTTGTCTCCGAGGTCTTGAGTTATAGGCACTTTCTGCGTTTAGACGATGATAGCTGTGACAGCTAGGTCTCCTGTGATCCCTCCTACTCTGGAGAGTGTGTTGAGGAAAAACATCTGGACGTTAACTTCTCCTCAGAGATGCGATGTGAGCAAGCGAGAACGAGTGAGAACGGGAAGCAGCCAGAGTAAACACTGTTTGTGTAGTTTTCTCCCAAATTGAGATGTTTGTTTTTATCCTTTTTATCTTGATATATATGGGAGTGAAGTTGGGCTGCTAACTAACGAGAATTGTCATTAACTTTTAATCCGTCAATCGTTTTCTCGACTAATCAAATATTCTTAAAATAATCTTTTGAAAAGATTTTTCAGTTTTATTGATTTCTTTGTCAAATGGAGCAATGAAACCAGCCAAAAATCAGAAAGCTGGTTTTAATTATTGAAAATAAACCGAATAATCGATTATCAAGATAGTTGACGATTAATTTAGTAATCCATTCATCGAATAATCATTGCAGCCCTAGAGTGAAGCTTATTTGTGGCATCTCCAGTGCGACAGGATTATACACAGTTCCTACTGGTCAGACAAAGTGGGAATGTAATTGGCAATTACTGAGGTTTTATCAGCCTTAGCTCTAAATGACATTAATGGGAATGCAAGACCAGAATCGTTATTAGTTTAATGTTACTTCTAAGTACATATTTAGTCTATATGGAAACGGAAGCACATCAGACATAAACAAAACATAGAATAAATAACTTCTCTAAATTTCTCATTTATCCTCTCAATTTTTGGCTGTGAGACGTAATTTCCAGCACAATGCTATGATGCACTTGGGACACCTTGGGAAAGCCCTCAATAACATTTATTTTTTTTAATTTTTTTTTTAAATACACAAAAGTAGTAGAAAATAGTCTCCTCCATAACATCGTCACTGAGCTTTTATTTCTGTCTCCGATTGCCTCAGATTCTGGCACATTTGTGACATCATTGTGTCGTCACAACTCACGCACAGGTGTTAACAAAATCAAACTGACTACTAGCAATGGCCTATTTTAGCTGATTCAGAACTGCTAATTCGAGTGTAAAATAGGCTCTAGTGACATCTAATAGTGAAAAAGCAGATCGTAATAAGCGCATTAGTTTTCCAAGTGCGTCAAAGAGCTAGAGTGGCCTTCACATACCAGAAAGGAGATTGTTCTTATTCTCCATTTATGTACTAAGCCTCCACTTCAACACACAAAACGCACGCTGTAGCTAGTTTGTACATTTAGGCTGTTGCAGAAACCAGGCGATGCAATATGAAGGCCTCCGTAAACCAAGGTCTTTGCCTGAAGTTCATATAACAGTCTTAATCTAAAACTACAAAAACCTAACAGTTCTTTTTTTAAATATACAAACATTTATATGGGTAATTTACTCAATTCCTGCCAATAAACCTTTCTAAATGTCACTCACTGGACCTTTAACCTTAAAAGCCCAGTGAAGCTACAAAAAAAATCCAGAATAGCTGTCATTTCATGGACAATTCAAAAAGGAAGGGATTTTACCACATTTACCACTTTACTTGAGAAATCTGCAGCTGTCTGTTTGTCAACAGTGGTTCTTTTCTCTTATTTCTCTTATTTCCTGTCCTCGTATTGTATCATGAAAATCATATAAGATTTGATTTGGTTACATACTCATGCATACTTCATCTTCTGCAGGAAGTGCAACTTGTACCTTAACCATCCTATATTTACTCACAAGGCAGGTGCAAATATCCGTTGTTGACCACATATTGACCCAGAACCTGTCAGCAACTGTCAAATATAGCCCATGTACCACTTGACTGCTGTGTTTGAAAGATGCTTCACAAATAGACCTGCCCTCCTTAATCAGAAGGAAAGTGGACATTAAAAACAACATCAAAAGAAACCAGTGCTGTCAAGGCCTTATCCACACTGAAGTAGTTTTCTGTAACCCGGTATAATTTCAAGTAACGAAACACACCCAAAAACGAGATGAAGATGTGAAGAAGTTGGGCTGTGATGTTGTGTTTTGGTTGTAATACGAAAATGAAAGTGTGTCGTTTCATAATTTCCCAAAAACAACATTCTCTAAACGCTGGTTCTGTGTGGATAAACAGCTGATACTTTAAATATCGATATCACAACACTGTATTTTTGTGAAGCAATTTCACAAAATGGGTAATGGGTTTCCGTATTGTTTCATATTTTATAGGGCTGCAATGATTATTCGGTTATTACTAAATTAATCGTCAACTATTTTGATCATTGGTTTGAGTTTTCTGATTTTTCAGCTTAAATGCGGATATTTTCTGGTTACTTTGTTCCATATTACAATGACATCATTAAAACTTAATTATTTTTGGTTTGTGAACAAAACAAGACATTCATCATTTCCAGTTTTGCTTAACACCGATCAAAATATTTCCAGATTTCTTATTTTATGGACCAAACAAGTTCTTGATGAATCGATTGTGAAAGTAATAGTTAGTTGCAGCACTAGTATTTTACTTTTCTCCTTTGCTGATTTCCAATCCAGTAATTTTGGCTCGTATCGAACCAATACTGACACCGAGTAGAGTCCCTTAATATTCACATCAATATCAGAGAGTATTATGTTTGTTATTTAGATGGAGTTGATTGAATGGAGAGCCAGTGGCTAGCACTGTTGCCTCAAAGCAAGAAGGTCACCGATTCAAATCCTGCTTCGACCGAGGGCCTTTCTGTGTGGACTTTGCATGTTTTCCCCGTATGCGTGTGGGTTTTCTCCAGGTTTCTCCAGTTTCCTCTCACTGTCCAAAAACATGCAGAGGTTAATTAAGTGACTGTATGTTTGCCCTGTGATGGACTGGCGACTGGGTCAGAGTGTACCCCACCTTTCACCCTGTGTGAGCTCGCTCCACAAGGCTCCAGCTCCTCCGCGACCCTCATGTGGAGGATAAAGCTGTAGACAATGAGTGAGTGATTGAATGGATGCTGTTAATGTGTTTGGTATTAATGAGAATTTCCTTTGTGTTCTCTATTTGTGTCACTAGTATTGTTCCTGATCGCAACAACAAGAAGATGCCACTGGGTGAAGAGTGCCATGCGTGGAAAAAGAAGACCACGGACGTGAAGGAGAAGTATGACTTCAAAGAAATCCTGGGAACGTAAGTGTGTCAGACAAAAAAAAAAAAACTCATGTGTTTCAGCTTTATGTGATGGATTTCTTACACTCTGGAAAACAATGCCACAGTTTATCCCAGTGTTTTTATTAGGGCTGTCAGTGTTTCAGAGTACATATTTTTGTGACACCATTGTAAACATCCATCCATCCACTGTCTACTGCTTTATCTTTCCCCTCTCCTGGCCATGTCCATTTGTTTTTTCAATGGAGCCGGTGAACACAAGCTATGGATCCATGTCCATGCCAGTGGAAGAACAGCCAACAACCCACTGAAAACAAACGCGTTTGCTAGCGACTAAACACCTTTACAACATTAGCAAACACGTTTCTTTGCATTCATTCGAATTAGAATCAAGTTTAACGGGTAAGAGTTGCTTTACATTGACAATATGGACTCAAATACTGTTGAGAGTTGCAAAATAATAGAATTTTGAACAAAATAATGTCAAATTTATTGTGATTACCTATTCAAGTTCTGTAATTAATGGCAAAAAAGTAAAGAATATATTGTTCGACAGCCCTAGTTTTTATGTGATGCATATTCTCTTGTTTTGTTTTTGTGCTAAATATAATTTGTTTTCAAATACTGATGCCAGTAATGCTCACATTTACGGTATCTATTGAAAACTTATTGTCTGGAGCGTCATCATAGATCTTGTGACATTTTATTTCTTAGGGCAAATCGATAAAACATTCTTTTTACTGGCCAATCAAAGGGGTATTTTATTATCAGATAAACAGGATTATTTGGGAGCAGTATAACTTTTCTCAATATCCCCTGCTGTAAATTTTCAGTACAATACATCTTTGTGGAGCTTCTGATGTTTGCGTTTGATCGTTTGCAATGCCTCTTAAGGGAATGCAGTTCTCAGTGAAGCAGCACCACTGAATATACAGCCTCATAAAATACCATGGACTTGAGTCAACACCTCTGACACACTGTCAACACAAACTAAACATGAGACTCTCAGAGTTATTGCCTGGTTCCTGTATTAGATTCTATTTGATTCTACTTTATTTTATTTTATTTACTTTATATTTGTTTAGTGATGCACAACAATGATTTGTATTATTTTATACTAGACTTTTGTAATATTTTAGTTTTTGGTGCTGTTGCGATTTAAAACTCTTTACAGTGCCACAATGACACAAAAAGTTTCTACGACACATTTTTGAGGGAAAGGCATTTTTTATGTTTAGGCTAAGTTCAAAAGATCAAAGGTCAGGATTAGTTTGGTTTTTATGAGTGCACGTCATGATGGTATGCCTGTTCTCTTATCATCTACAGAACTGTAACTCATTCCCTGCACATGTGAAGCCGGACTTTTACTGCACTCCCTCATGTGCTCTGCTTTATTGTCTATTGTCCATGTAACAGGAACATAATTTACAAAATCGACACCATGCTCTTTTGAAGAAAACCCAAAACTAGTGATTTAGTTCATAAACTTCTTGGGGAAAATGAGAATTAGGCTAATTTTCCCATTGACTTCCATTCCAATTTAGTATGTTTTGCAACCAGTGGATTTGTGCCCGGGTGATGATATTTTTACTTCTACATACATACTTATATTTTACAAATATGGTCTATGACATCATTGTCTTTTTTTTCTGCTGGGCCAAGAGGGCATTCAAAGCACTCACAGCGCCTCCTGCTGGACCATATGGTAACTCCTTCTGACAGTTTGATGCACTTCAAGGCTTTATATTGTGAACTCCAATGGGTTTTTAAGGTTTGGATATCGGATATCCTATTTTTGGATAAAAAGTGACAGGGTTAGTGGTTATTATACTGTGCACGTATCTAAATATAACTGTAATTTAAGATAAGATAAGATAGTCCTTTATTAGTCTGGCAATGGGAAAATGTATAGTGTCTCAACACCAAAGACAATAAAGATAAAGGCAATAAATAATACACATGAATTTTCACATCTGTGAATGTACAATGTAAAGAAAATACTGACAATAGGACTATAAAAAGGTAAAAAATAGAATATTCAGTATAGACATTGTTATCAGAATATATGCAGTATGAGCTTGATATTTGCTTGATTTTTTTTTGCCATATTCTATCAGGAAAACATGACAATTTCTGTCCACCTGTGTTTGGTCCCCATGTCTAAATGTCCCTGTTGACCATCCCAAAGAAATACTGTATATCTGCCCAACGTCACAGTGCAGTTTGGATCAGAGATGGTTCTCAAACTGTTAAGAGAGTGAACATCAGTTCAAGTAACACTTTTAATCCCTCTGCACTTTCATTAATGCTTCTTAATCATGGGCAAAGAGTGTCATAAGACAGGATGTTTATTAAAGGTGGCTTGCTTAAAGCACCTTCCACATACACCCACATCCTTGTTAGTCCAGGATTAAGTTGTGTGGACACGAACTGAATCCAGCTGAAACTCAAGCTCGTCTTGTGAGCTTAGAAAAACTCTCCTTGCCTCTGAAGTGCAAATGGTTTAACAATATTGTTACCATCTCGTGAAAATCAGTAGAATTATCTGACATTTAAATTCAACTGACTCAGGATTATTGGCAGTGTAGACCGAACACAGACAAACATCAGCAGAAAAAGTAATAGTTCAGTTATTATTAGTTAATCTTTTAAAATGTTAGACTAGGTATCTGTGGATCATTAAAAAACATCTTAAAAGTTATTAAAAATTACAATCAATCCTTAAATCTGTCATTCAAAGGCCTTAAATTTTGCGTATTTGTTAAATTATTTATTGTTGCAGATATTTCACTGGATTTTATTCTGGTTGCTTGCGATATTTTGTTTTCTGTCTTGTGTTTTTCTTACCACTGCTGCAAACCAAATGCCCCCCCCGTGGGACAATAAAGGTCTGAACTGAACTGAACTGAACTGAACTGAACTGAACTGAACTGAACTGTACTGTACAGAACTGAGGTGTGCTGGTTAATACTGAAAACTGGTTCTTATTTTTAAGTTAAAGTTAATTTATATTACATAGTTTACAAAGCCTCACGGACCATATTAATAAAAGCCAAACAAGATGATGGAAAAGAAACAAGTAACAGAAATTGTAAATAAAATATTTGAATAAATAAAGGACAAATGTTCACACGTGTTGAAAAATATTAATGTTAATATAATGGATAATATATAGTCCAAACGTCGACTAACTGCAGTTTGTTGCTGGAGGCGGCAACATGAGTAATTTACTAAAACCCCTGAGCAGGAAACATGTTTTAGCTTAACAAGAATGTGTGCAGCTAAACTATGTATGCAACTGACATCATATATATGATATATGATGTCTGATAATGGGAATCCATGGATAGTGGAAATTCACTATAATGTGTATATATATATATATATATATATATATATATATATATGTTGTCCAACCACTAATACAGAGCGATGACACTGTAAGCTTCCTTAAACCTCTTATGACCATCATTATAATCAGGCTGCCTGCATTTATTTTGATTTTATGGCTGTTGTCAAAAAATGTTCAATGAGTGAGTGCTTCTGCCCCTTTTTTCCAGGATAACTTTCTGTTTAGGAATTACGGTACTGAAAAGCTGACTTTACAAACGTGTGACACAGTGGTGAATCTTGTCTGTGATAGGATGGTCGTTCCGCGGGAGTCCTGAGGGCTACCAAGTATATTGGCGCCAAGCTCTATTTCTCTGCTTTCGGGTATCCATCCATCCATCCATCCATCTTCTACTGCTTTATCCTCCACATGAGGGTCATAGGTTGTGCTGTGCCAATCTCAGCTGACATAGAGCGAAAGACGGGGTAACACCCTGGACATATTGCCAGTCCATAGTGTTTACGGTAATGAGAAGTACGCATGCCAAATCCTGTCAGCGACGACAGGATGGTAATAGAAGGATTAAAGTATCTAGATCAAAATTGGATTCCTGTCATGTCATATACTTTAAGTCACCTAAAGTTCATTATTATACACAGGTAAACAGGAATATTGTATCTAAAAAATGTTCTTGAATCCCTTTAGTCGTGTCACTGTTATTCCTCCAGATCTTCACCTGCCCACGGTTTGGTGCTGTGCTTGTTTATGGAGACATCACCAGCTCACTGCATCACTCAGCTGTGTGCCACATTCGTTTGCCATTGCAGAGTTGTTGTCTTGGTAACAACAGGAGACACTTTCCATAATGGACTCAAACAGTCACTATGGAAACAAAGTTTTTGATTTGCTATTAATAATCCAGCACCGGGTAAATTCTGCAAGAGATAAACTTGCCTCTCTTTTGCAGGAAAATACTGTAAAAAGAAAGAAAAAAAATCCCACAATATTTAATTTCCATCATGTCTTAAACATTCATGGCTGTTAATGTACCTGCCTTAAATGTTTAAATAATGTTAATTATACCTCTTTATGTGCATTAAATAGATAATTTGACATTTACTATTATTACACCCACTATTAGTCATGTGAGGTTGATCACATGACTCTTTTGTAGCTTCACACGAGTGAAGATAACGAAGAGTCGGCAGATTTGTTAATTTTTCATCCACACTGAAGAACCTGAAATATGCTGTTTTTCAGATGCTTTGCTGTTGTGACTCGTGATTGTTTGCTCGGGAGGAAGGTTTAGTTTGCTTGTGTCCTCCATTTTCTGTGAACAACATAACATCACTATCTTATTTGTTATTAGTAGATTCAGAGTAGGAACGCACAATAGTGGCCCATCGGCCCATATTAGCTTTAAAATGTATTATGGGACACGCCAAGATCCAACTGTTTGAGAAATGACTCAAACAGTTGGTTGATTAGGCTGCTACCTCCTTGATTTCTCGCCAAGTATAATTTTTAAATTTTTCAAAATATTATGTTAATTCCACTACAGGAGAGATTAAATTGCCTCTGCAGTTAGGCACAGGAAAAAAAAAATATATTGATATCGATATCAGCCCAAGCACTTGTGACATATCGGCATATCAGACAAAAAGTCCAATATCGTTCATCCCTAATTCAAAGTGGATGTAAGACCAAGCTGCACTCACTGCGCCCTCTACTGACCCATACGGTAATGACTTCAGATGATGTGATGTGCTTCTAGCCTGTATACTGTATTTTGAACTCAAACACGTTTTTAAGGATCGATAGTTTGAATAGAAATCCAAATTTAAGATAAATAGTTGACTGCCCCTGAAACAGAGAAGGCTATATCATTTGTTATCTTGTTTCTACTTTTAGTAATTTAGTACTTTCATTTTACTTTTTTACTTGACATAGGATTTAATATGCATCTGTACTGTAGATATAATAAGAAATCCAAGTACACACATGTTCACATCTATAGATGTTGTGAATTGAATTTAAATTTGTTTAAAATATACTTCTACATTAATTAACAAAGAAGTTTGTGGAAAATATTAAGTTAAAAAATAACAAGAAGGTACATTGTATTTGATATTCCATATTCAGTTTGCATATTAATCCCATATGTAATGGTATTTAGAGGCCAGAAACATATTTAGTGTCTGTGTATTAAAGGACTGCATTTCCCATAAGGCTTGGCAGCCGTAGAGCAGCATATGCTGCATGTCAGTGTTGTGATGTTTTGTTTGATTAAACTACTAAACAGTAGGTTTATGCTGTGGATTCCAGCTGCATCCACATGTTCTTGTAATCAAACCAGATGCACAAACCAGAAACCACTCTGACAGTAATCAACTTAAATCCTCTCTAGATTTCCTTCTTTTCTGATTTCTGTTACTTAAGTTAATCTGTCACTCACTCAGCAGTCCCCTCTTTATCCCTGTGTTTGATTCTGTCTCTCTCCAACCATCTTAAAAACCACATCCATGTGCACAAGACCTAGAAGGTTAGGTGGTGATATGCCCCCTTTTCAGCTTGTTAGTATTGGGTGTTTTCCCATTGACCTATTACATGACTGGTTGGTAAAATGTTGAGTGCCATTTTGTGTCTTACTTAAGAGGCTAAATTCTGTCTCCTAATCTGAATTCATTCATTTTTCTTCTCTGTACTGACTTCTTCTGTGTTTGTTGGGTAAAAGATCTATGTAGCATGTGCTGAACACTTTGGGTCCAGTTGGGTATATTCAGTACCCAACTGCATTATCTGACTTTGAAAATCTGTCAGACTAACATGTAAACAGGTCTTCAGGCCTTACCTGACCTCACAAGCAGGATAATGGCACATTCACTCGCTGTGGATTCTCTGGATTGTCTCTGTGCTGCGTTAATACATGAACTCACCTGGACAATAACTGCAGATAAAATGTCTGTGGACATTTGTGTTCACACTTTAGACCAGGAGCCTCAAAGCCAAAATGACCTGGGGGGGCCAGTGAACTTGTAGTCTGCCAGGAGGGGTCAGATAGTTTGGGAAAAATGAATTATTGACTGTGATCTGAAATTAAAATTATATTTTGATAATCCATCATGATGTAGTAGTATGTGAAGTATTCAGGATGGTTTTGCACACCACATCAAAGTAAAAGTGTTTGTTTTGATGTATAGTTGAATGTGTAAATAAGAAAAATACAAAGAAGGACAACGACTGGGGGCCCCCGCAGGCCGCATGTTTGAAACCCCTGCATTAGACCAATCATTCTCAAAGACTGGGTCAGGGTGTGTGGATGCAGTTTTATAAAAACAAACCACAAATGAGAAAGAAATTATTCAGATTCTTACTTTGTTTTTATTTTCCCTTGTGGGATTTTGTGCAAAATTGGAAATGCAACAATATACAAGCATATAAAAGAAGATGTCATTGTAAACAACAACTTCACTAAGTTGTCTACTGTGAAAAAAAGATTTTCATTCAGAACAAATCTTCCTAAACAACAAATGCATCTTGAATCTAAAAATTGATTCTTCACCCAGCCTGAACAGATACTAAGTAATTTACTCAACCTTAATCCGTAATCTGATTATTTGATCCCTGTATCGTGTGTATTTGCATATCATGTTTTCCTTTTACTTAAAACCCACAGTTCTCACTCCATATAGTCAAACTTGCTTTTGTTTTTAGGTTGCATGGAAGGTGACATTTATACAGAAATACTAAGCGGAAACAGCCTTGGGTTTTAATTTTTTCTTTTTCTTTTTCTTTTTCTTTTTCTCACTACACTGTTTCCACACTCAGCTGCGACTTTGAGATTTCTCCATCGTGACAAACTGCACATATGGACCACATTGCCTCGTCTGACATTTAAATGTCCGCACTGGTCCTCATGCCGCGAGCAGTGAAGGGACATTTCCCTGAATTTTTAGCCCAGAATACATTTCACACAAAACACAGAGGGGGTGGATCCACATGGGAAAGAGTACGAGGAAGTGAAGGGTAATTATTTAAAATCGTTACAGCCGATGGACTGGCCCCGGCCTGTCTCTGACAATCACGTAGAACGGTGACCCAGTGGCTGAAACACTGTGATCATGTGACTGGCTATTGATTTGGGGAGAAACACGATGTGTCTGTGAGTTTGTGTTTGAACATGTGCATGTGTGTGTTTGAGAGAGAGAGAGAGTAAGAAAAACAGCCCTTAAGCCGAATATTCTTACATTTTCTTGTTTTGTCAAAGAGGTAAGCACTTTTTTTGCTTTGCTAGAAAAGCTATAAATCTGCAGCCACTTTCAGACTGTAATGTCCTTCAAATGAGGAAAAATGGGCCAAAAACTAGACAAAACTGGCCAAAACTACTTAACACAAGCAAAGAAACTCTGTCATGTAAGAAAAGTTGACTTAAAACGAGTCTCCCTTTATTTGAATAAGATAAGTTTAAGAATTCATTAGTTAGAATTTCTTATATTTGCACACACATCAGTATGTGACAGTGAATTTTACTTCTGTGTTTAGCAAATACTTAATAAACACTTATTTAAAGCGTACAGGGCACTGTAATATCTTACAAAGACAAATTCATTTTAGGGTTTTAAGATTTTAAGATTTTCACATTTTGCAGTGCAACCATTTCTTGTTTTTTGTTTGACGACGTCAAAATTAGCTCACTGATCTTCCTTATTATCTACTTTTAGATAATAAACTCTGCAGTGAAAAGACCTCAAAAAGGAAGTACAACTGGTTTTGGCGGTTTTGTGTTACAGAAACTGTAGCAATGAGCTGGGGGCACAATGTGGTCGCCCAAGAGGAACCTTTTGCTCCACTTGTTCCCTCTCACTCATGCCTCTCGGGTATGAACACTGATTTGCCACTCTGCTGAAGGACTCTCTGTTTCTGAGTGGAAGGTTCAATAACACAGCAACGCCCACTGGGGCGTACGTGTGTGTGTGTTAGACTGTGTGTGTCTGCCTATGTATCAACTGCACTTAAATTAAAATATAACATGGTGTGATATTTAAAGCTGCAGTGTGTAACTGTTGCTGCTATTGCTGCTGTTATTATCCTGCCTCTGTTTAAACAATGTGACATTATTTTTATGCCGCATCCTTCGTTTGAAAACAGATTCTATCAAGCAATACTATCAGACCTGATTGAGGGAACGTTTGTGTGTATATAGCAGCAGCACAGGTGTGGCCGGAGCCAAGACGCGTTTTTACTGATTAACTGCTGAACAAGTGGATTTTTTTTGAGCAGGAGAATTCGCTTTTGAAACTGTCTGTCTCGACCAGATTTAAAAGTGATGCACTATATTTTAAAACATGTTAAAAATATCCCCTTGATGTGAGTCTGATATAGTCTAATTTGTCAGTGGTTAAATAAGTTAAATCAAAATGTAATTTATAGGCCATAACAGGTTTCAAATTCTCTACCTAAGGCTACAGTCTCGTTATATATGTTTGGATTATTCAACAGACAAATAGTCAAGTGTGAATATTTAATAATAACCTTGAAATAATCATATTTGCCTCACTGAGATTTAAAAACTATTTCACACACGAATTGTGGCCAAGCAGCAACTTTTAACAAGGTTACAGACAGCCGAAATATACATATATAATATCACAAAATCAAAGAATTTCAAAATATATACACCATAGAATTGTCAGCAATTTTTCAAACATCTACAGCCAAATTATTCAATTTAAAAACACCCAGTTAGATCAGGCTCGAGCCACTTTTACAAAATAATAATGATAGAGTGGCAAAGTAGATCAGCCTTTTATTCCCAATTCAGTGCAGAGGTGTCTATTTTTATGTAGAATCTTATGTATGTGCTGGGAATAAAAATAGCCAGGTGAGGTGACAGATGTTACAGTTAATAAAGTGAGGTGACACAGTAATGGTAAAAATTGTAGTTCAGCGCTGTTTTTTTTTTGTAGTGACCTCATTTATGCAATTTAAACGGATTAAAACCAGGATATTGTACCAGTCGCAAGTTTCTGGAAGAGATGAGCACTAATTATGTCAATTATGTTAAAGGAAGACGATTGTTTTTCTTGATTAAACGAATGTCCACAAACCAGAATGATTCAGTTTTCATGATTTATTTGTTATATGGAGCAAAGAAACTAGAAAATATTCACATTTAAGAAGCTGAAAAATCAGAAAACTTGTTCTAATTATTAAGCAAAAATCAATTATCAAAATAATTGACGATTAATATAGTATTCCATTAATAATCGACTAATCGTTGCAGCCCTTAGAAGCATCACACTTACATGTATGAATCTTGTACATCTTGATAATTTTTTCATTATAATTATAATAATAATAATAATAATATATATAATATAATATAATTCTTATTTCATTTGATTATTTTGTCTTTATTGTACATTATTTCATGTTATTATCGCACAACAGTTATACGATAACCCTCTTTACTTTGGACAATACCTCTAAACTTGCTGTGTGTCATATAAAGAACCTGTGACCTTTCATTTCTCTGTCACTCATGCTTTCGTTTCACCATGCAGTTTGAAAACTGAGTTGACGTGCAGACACAGTGATGAGTTTCAAAAGAACTGTTTGTTTTCTTTTAATTCAGTATTTGTTTGTTGCTCAATCAGAATTGAGTGAACTCAAAATAGCGATCAACAGTAGTTGATACAAAAGAAAACAGCTTGGAGCAGATGAGTCTCTCAGCATGAGAGCTGTCCCACTTCATCTATTTTTCATCTGTCTTTCACTCTGTGCTTCTCTATTTCGGTCTCTTTTTGTAGCTCTTCCACTTCATCATTCAGTACTGTGGCATATTCATTGTATCACTGACATATCACCCAGTTCTCTAACCAAATTTCACCTGTACATAGATATTAGATTCAGAATAATCTGGGGGTTTGTTTGAGAGATTTATGGAAATGTCCACATGCTATTCCTTAAAAGATTCCCCTCAGACAGTCTGATGAAATTCAGGGCTGTATATTTTGAACTCAAATTGGGTTTTAGGGTTTGAATTTTATATTGAAATTTAAAGATGACTATGATGTTGCAATTTTGAAGGAATAGGAAAACTTTTTTTTCTGTCCCGCAAAAGTTGACTATATGCACGTAGCATCACTGACAACTTTGCTTTTTTTAAGGTAACGTTATTGATTAAAACGTCCGATGTTGATCTTTACGTTATCTATTTGTAGTTGTTTTAGTAGTTGGGCCTGAGGGATTCAAAATGACCTAAAATGAAATTTGTGTTTAAATGTCAGTATCATGAGGGGATCATAGTGCTGCGTTCCTCTGTGCTTGGCCTCCACTAGATTCCATAATTTGTCACTAAATATTTTTGGGTAACTTTTGCAGACTCCGAATATAGAACATCTCTGCAACTTTGCCTGACAGCTTACCCAAAATAGTAACGCTGATATAGCGAGTGTATATGGTCAACTCTTCCTAGGCTTATTATTATACCCCACCTTCCCACCAAATATCAAGAAAACCTGTTCAGTAGTTTTTATTTCACCCTTTTCAGAGTCAGACCGACAGACCTGGAAACATAACCTCCACAAGATGCACTGAGACTTAAAACACATTCACTGTGACAGTGACAGACATTAAATGATAACAAACCCCCTTTTCTCAAGATAATTCCAGAGAAAGAAAAATGCGCAGAAGTGGGCTGAGAGCTGAGTGAGCGAGAGGAGGAGGAGGGAGGCATAGATCTCTCTCAGTCGCTCACACTGTGCTTCCTCTCAAGTTTTGAAGAGAGAAATACAATCAAGTGGCATCCCTGGTGTTTATAAAAAAGGGGGAGGAGTCTGGGACAATGAGTCTCACGCTGATTAGAAAGCTTTTACCAGTGAAGCAAGAGTTGACTAAGAAAGCCAAAGGCAAAATTTGAATGCAGTATATACACCTATTTTTATCATGTGCATAATTTCAATACTTTACACTTGACTGTGAAGATTTGCACCTGGATCAACAATAACAACATTATGAGATACTCCTATACACTGGTTTAAAATAGTGGCTTAGGCATTTAGTTACACTTTAATCAGTCCTTGGAAAAATGAAAACTTTGAACCTTTTCCAAGTCTGACCCAATCCTGAAAATCCATCCCTCCTTATGGCACCATCAGCCCTTCAGCTCTGCCCTGACCTAATTCGTCTCAGCACAACACAACACAACACAACACAACACAACACAGCTCAGCATGGCACAGCCTGCAGTTCCTGGAATACACACACATATACATGTGTGCCCACTGTCTGGCCCACTTATGTGTCTCCATCTGCACACAGCAACATCCCCCACCCCCCACAGTTGTAAGTAGACTTGCAGGCTTATCATGTGCATCTTCCCACAGTCCTTCTCCATTGTTATAATCTCTCATTGTCCACATTCTTTGACAACAAGCTGTTCTCATATCAGCAAACTGACTGTAAAAGGATTTTTCTTTTTGATTCTCATCTGTGGTCACAGAAATCCTTTGGAAATCCTTAGTCTCCCTGGCTCGGTTAATTCTGTCTCTGTATATTGCATACATGGTAATGGAGTCTTATTTTAAAATAAAATGCTTTCAACGCAGCTGCTCAATGTCTTCTTTTCTGGTTTAATATATTTCTGTAGCAGCTCTGCAGTGTCACATACAGGCCTGTCATACTGTATGTACTGCAGCATTTATGGTATTTTTCCACCATACAGTACTAGCATGGCTACCTTGACTCGACTCTACCCAGGAAATTTAACAGTCTGGTGTTTTTAGCAAGAGAGCCGAATCACAACCCATTCAGTCATATTTCAATCCAGTGACTGTGTCAGACCGAGTCTGGCAGGAAGTACTGAACAATTCTGTGAATAAATCTTTTTATTCAACTGATTCAAATATTTAGTAACACAGACACAACTGCTTTGTTCATCACTAGTCTGTGTGTTTTGTATCATGGATAAAATTACGTCACAGCAGTTTCGTGCAGCCGTGCTATGACGACCCATGCTCAGGAGGTACTATGAAGTAATGAAAAACAACGTGCTTGATACGAAACCGAGTACGGTTGAGCCATGCCTGAGTTCAGTATATAGTGGAAAAGCACATAGTCTTTTTGGGGGGTTTGTGTGGATGAAAACATTTCCTGAAACTCAAACCGTTTTTAAAACCACACAGAAAAAGATGTGTTGATAGCGTTAATAATTATCCCAGATTGTTTGACGAATCACTTAACTTCTTCTCATGAGTGCCCATATGTTGCCAGGTTTTTGCACAGCACTGTTTTCTTGATATGATCAAGAAATTTCCTGTGGGACGCACTGGGATTTTTCAGTCGAGTGTAAACACTTACTGGCAGTGAGTCAACATATCATGTCACCATGGCAACACGCGAATTAAGGGATTATTAAGATGGGATATGATAAAACCAGAAGATTATACTTGTTTTCATTTTAAAGTCAACCAAACTCATGCTTTTCATATTACAGTTTACACAAGTATTCACCCTCAATGTGCTTTTGCACTTCTCAGTAAAGGTTGTATTTTTCTAAACATATTAGGTAAGGAATATGAGTTATTTAACTGAATTACACTAAGTAAACGAATGACACCTGGGGCTAAGCAGCAGACTGCAAAACAACATTGACACGCAGTGTCACCACTTTGTAATGCAGATCAGCCCAAATTCTGCTCTCCTATGAGCTTCTTCACTCATTACCTGGTGCTTTGGCTTCTAGATACTCCACTAAATTCACCAGACACTACCTATCTTTGTCTGTTTGTCTCTTGGTGCCGGGCAGATAGCGTTTGTTTGGTTTTATTTTTTAATAAGAGCATTTTGACCTGCTGTGTCTGGGAATGTTGCTGATGAGAGCCCGTGAGAATGAACCACAACATTGAAACTGTCACATGAAAAAAATAAAAATAAAAAAATAATCTGTGGCTTCACCAGGACAAGCAACCTCTTACATACTCTTACTCTGAGTCCCTCTGAAATGTCTTTTTATGTTCCAGTATATCACAGTAGGGCATCTCTCAGCTCTGATTGGACCAGATGGTGTTTTCCTGTGCCTCTCTGACCTTTCCACAGTTACCATTTTGTCATCTGTTTACATAACTTCTTGACCAGTTTCTCAGCAGGACAGATGGCTCCAATGGTTGTCGTGTGAGAAAACACGGGACTTGATAGGGAAACAAAATGCGTTGTGAAGGAAAGTTGTGATTGCACATTGAAGACTTTCAGGAATATTTAATTATTGTTTATGGTCTTCATTATCATTGAAAATTGATTTATCTTGGTGCGTGTCATTATAACCTTTATTATGATCTGTTTATATATGATTATTTTTATGGTATGTGCCCGTGTCTGTTTTATGGGGTGAGCACAAAAGTATGCAAGATGGCATTTGAGATCCCAAGTCTGTGGTTTTGAATTTCCTTCATGTACTATGTGATGCATTGTGGGACTTAAGTTGAATTGCATAGCTTTTATGTATAAACAAATTTCCACTACATCCCAACCTCTGTCAAGTGTGTTCACACAATGCCGTTTAAGCCTATGAACTCCAAACCACTATGTTTCTCAGTATAGCCATGTTTTTTTGTGTGTGTGTGTGTGTGTGTGTGTGTATTCCCGCACTACACACAGTGACGCATTTTATGTCACAAATGATTAAAGCGAGGCGGAGGCGCAGAGTTGGACGATAGTTGAAAACAGCGAGAAGCTGCCATGTGCGTTTATTCAGTAATTTCAGGTCTAACTATTGATCTTTGGTGTACTGTGAGAAAATCTTCCTCTACAAAAGCCACAATTCTATAGCATAGCCCACTCTTCCCTTTCAGCACAGTGACTCTTTTAAATTGGAAGAATGACAAACCCCCTTCTTTTGGCAAATGGATATTCAATGTCATGTTTTTCTTTAAGATTGAAAAGATCCGATATACACTGAATGGATCAATGGGGAAGTTTGATGTGGTATGACAATGCACCTTGACTCTGGATAAGATGTGTGTTGTGTACACGATAACTAACTTTTTTGGGGAGAACGGCAACACTAGTTAAGTGAGAGAGCAGCAAATATTCAGAATAAAGTTGTGGGGTAAGGGGCAGTGGCAATGGAAGACCACCGAATGTAACTTGTCCCATCAATAGGGAATATTACTTATTGGTGTTGCTGATGAAGGAGATAGATGACAAGTCCAACAGCGCCCTGCCAGTGAGTGAAGTTGAGCACCTAGCAGTCACTCTCCGTTTTCAGGCTGCAGGGTTGGATATAATTCCGTACCATCTTGCAGAGACGCTTGTTGAAACTTTCTGCCAACTTTCTGTCTGTATACAGACTCTTCTTTGTCATCTTCCTGACTGATTGGACTATTAACTCTATATATACCCCCACCATTTCGGGTGGTATTGCTCCATTTTGTCCGTCTTTTTAAGCTCCCTTGCAAGGTGCACAATGATTGACGGAATGGGCACAAAGTATATAATATAAATGGGCCTTAAGTCTGGGAGGCTGTGGACACACTTGCAGTGTTTTATAGTGACAGGAGTTACACACTGGAGCTTTAATGGGTTAAGAAGAATGAAATGAGTGTGTGAAATTAAGGACGTAATTTAAAAACTGTTGTGGAACAGCTGTAAACATCTGACATAACTGGGTTGTATTTGCCTTCTGATGGATTGGTTGCAGACATTCATCTGTTTGCTTCTCTCTTCCATTCTGTGCTGAGATTGTTTATAGTATACTCAAAATGAAGCTGTTCTCAATTTCATGTTTTACGTAATACTGGTGACTGTTCTATGGAAAATCAGGTTCACAATTTTCAAGAAATTTACTTGTTGTTTCTCCAGATGCTTTTTGGAGCTCAGTGGGTCTGAAAAGTGACAGCACTGCCTCTAAATGCCCTCCGTGACATTTAAGAGGAGAGAGGTTACTCCTCATTACACAGTCACGCAGCTTTCAGCTGGTTTAATAACAATATCAATCAATTGCTCACTTGCTCACTCACAAAGAAAAAAAACCTGTTGCTCGTAGCTATAGAAACCAAGCACCACTAAGTCAGTATTTTCACAGGCAAAAACTGACCTAAAATGTTTAGCTACTGATCGTGTACACATTGTCACGCTCTTAGCTAATATACGCAGTTTCAATTGTATGCAAATATTTACCCAGTTTGAGGCTGCACACATTGACATTTTTTGCTTTTGTGTCCATGTTTAAACACACTCTATGCAAAGTATTTGCATAGAGAATGTCTACAAACAAGGAACACGCCTTATTGTTTGAATAGCTGCACTGAGCATGTCTGGCTCGAGGCTAGTAACTGCAGTGTGTGTGTGTGTGACACATGTCCCTTGGTGGTGATAAAAATGTCCTGGTACGAACAGGAACTGCTCAGTAAACACAGTTGTTTACTTAATAATCCAACCAAAACTTATGCTAGCATTACGCTCTCACCACATGACTCTGCTGCTCCCATCTAATTAGTCATATCATGTATTTTCCTCATGAACCTCGCATGGTGTCAGGCTCAGGATGGATTTATGGAGGATATATTTTGCTTTTACGCTATCTTTTTTTTTTTGTTGACGTATGAAGTAATTCGTAAATTGTTTTCAAATAGCAAATTGAAATATTGCACTCAGGAAATCACAAAGATGGCCCGCTCTGCAGCATATATAACCAACATTTAATACTTAACGATTTAAGTCATTTCATGACTGATTAATCAGCTGATGTTTTCCCTTTTTTTTTTTAAATTGGCATTGGCCAATAAATGTTCCTTATTCACTAAAACTTTATTTTATTCAAAGTTTATTTGAGTCTAGTTTTTTCATGACCTCTTTCATGTATTCAATATGTAGTTCACTAGCTCACAATACTTTGTTTTTATTGAATATACTGCATAAAATGGCACTGAAGCTCAGATACACAATGTGTATTTGAGAGACTGACCATTAGTGTTGTTCAATAACAAGCAATTTATGAATTATTTATTATTAAACAGTCATAATTCATCAGATGGGGGGGCATCATCAGTTGTTGGCCAATGTCTGCTTTGATTTAAAAAAACCTCGGTCAACACAATTTAATGCATATTTTCGTATAATAAATAATCGTATAATAGTGCAAGGCTGAGAGGCAAGAATAGTTCATGTTTTGATGGTAAATCATGGTGATGTTCCATCACATTTCAAAGATAAATAAAAATACATATTGTCGCTGTAAAAATCACAACTGTAATATCTGTTAGAAAAAGCACAGTTTGATATTTTCCAACTGTTCAGGCCCTAATATATAATGATCTCAATCAAACAGGTAGTTGCATTCAAGAAGGAAATCTCTTCTGGAAATACACAAAAAACAATTCTCTGTCTGTCTCTTCATCACCAGGGTGTGAGAGACTAAACAAATATGCTCACTTTACCTAGGAGTGTCAGAAAACATGAATCAGATAAGATAAGATAGTCCTTTATTTGTCCCGCAGTGAGGAAATTCACTGTTGGCAGCTTGTTTTTGGCACATTTGACTCTTTCACCCTCTTACCACTCCACTAGCAGACAGAGGAAACTGTATATTGTTTATAAATATAACATTTTTGTACAATAGGGTTTTTCTTAAAATATACTACTTTGGGGGGAAACAAATGCAATATATCACCTTGATTGTTGTATTCCATTGTATTACGATGTGTAAAATACAGTGAGATTCTTGCCAAAACACAGCCCTACTTTTAACCAGTGAGTTACATAATTATGATCTCACACATATATACATAAACATTCTGCAAAATAAAAAAATAGTTTATTTGGGAAAATGTGCCTCTTGGTGACAGTAGTTTACATGTGGAGTGATGATATAGATAAGGTGACTCTGCCTGATCAAAGACACTTCAGTGTTCCCAGATTTTCTCAGGGTTTGTGTGAACCACTGTTGACACTTCGCCACAGCCTCATGGCCCGTCAGTGGGCTGCATGGAGAATGTCAACCAAATCCCCCAGATGCTACAGAGGAATTTACAGCACTGACAACCTCCTCCACACAACTGGACTCCTGCCAAAGCTACAATGTCCTTTCTGTGGCAGTTTTACTTTCTTGTAGATATTTGACCACAGCACAAAAACTCCCACTCACTCCCAGGGTAGTAAACAGTCAGTGTGATCAAGCATTGTTAGCATTGAGTTTAATAAAAGTAAGTAGGACACTGGATATAATCTGTTATGGTTTCCAGGGATAAAATGTGATTTCTAAGTAAAGCCCGCCCCACACTAGAGATTAATTGGACAGATTTTGGTCCCGATCTGGCTGTTACGATAATCGTGGGTATCTTCTGATTTTAGGATGATTTGAACAGATTATCTGGCCCAATTATCCTGTAGTGTCAGTTTGAGTGAGATGTTTAAACCTGGTGAAACCGCCAACATCTATTGGCAGCCTGTTCTCATGTCAGCTGATGAGATAACGACCTGTTCCTACATGTTTTTGTTTATCACGAGTTGATGTAGAACCTGCACCAACAGCAAAAACATAAGGAAGCATGAGTCTGATCTGATGCACAAACTTTCCTTGTAAAAATTAAGTAAAAAAGTGCATTAATCCAAACCTATTATTCTCTTCAGTGAACTCAAAAGCCTTGAGTCATCCTTGACTTTGGCCTCCTCTGACTGGTTATAAAATAGCTCACACATAACCTTTAGGGAGGGAGTCTTAGCATTCAAAGCAAATAATATACTGCTGCTATATTTGTTTTATTTAACCTTTGTTGTGTAATCATGTTTTGCTCAACTCTGACTTGTTTTAAAGTTTAAGTGTCGTCTCACAACAGCTGACTGAGAAACTGAGAAAGGAACATGTTACTCCTGTTCTTTTATCTCTACATTGATGAGTTTTAGAATTTAGTTTAAAATGGTGTTGGTAACTTTTAAGGCTTTACTGGGTATCGATCATACCTGTATAAAATACTCAAGAGTTCCCTATGAGCCAAAAGTCATCTTAGATCTTCAAGTGCAAGAGTTTTAGCAAATTTAGAAAATCTGTCAGTGGTGCAAAGAAAACACCATGTTACAAAAGACAGAAAAATATAGAAAATAGGAAATAAGCATTTTAAGTTCACAACAGCTCGACATTGGCATCTTAGGAAACCCACCTCCATTTCTTTAGCACCTGAAAAGAAAAGAAAAAGTAGGGATGCTTCACTGAGTGTTTCAGTTTATGTACATTTCACAAATTGCTGTATCAATATATTTACTTTTTTAGGTATTTTTCACCTTCATATACCCGACTCTACTTTCCCACAACACTTTCTAACACTAAGACTTGCAAGTCATTAATGTGAGAATCTTTTCCATCTCTGAAATCCATCACTGTTGACACAAACACACCATTACATATTGTTTGTGGGAACCAAATGTTTTTGCATTAGCACTAATTACTGGAATGTCCATACAGTATATACACTTGAGTGGTCCTTCATTCTCTGTTTGCCCCGAGGGTCCGTTATTACCAAAAGTCAATGTAATAAAAAAGAGTCAGCAGAAGGAGGTGTGTGGAAACTCTCCTCTGAACAGACAGTGAAATATATCAAATGGTACAATAAAACAAATAGAGTGTGTATGTTATTCTTCAATAATAATGATAAATCATTAATAGTCTAATAGCCAGCTGACATAGGGTGGAAACTCCACACAGAAAAGCCCTCGGTTGAACTGCGATTCGAACGGCGACCCTCTTGCTGTGAGTCAGTAGTTCTAGCCACTTTGCAACTTAGTAATAGAGCAGCTTTTAAGAACAGATATTCCTGCACAAAGGAAAAGGAAAGACATGGATACCTTTGCCTTTAACAAGCAGAAAATATCACCTGACATTGGTCATGCCACAAATACGCTGACACCTGCTGTACTAGTTCATAATACAGTATGTCTTTGCTGAAATTTCTTTAATGCGTCTTAAAGCTGCGTCTCTAAGCCCAACAGGTTGTGAACCTGCCATTATTGTCACTAGCTGTCAAACGCTGGAGTTTAGAATACTCAAAGGTACAACTTACATTGTAACAACAAATCAATAAGTAAATTCATCATCAACTATTTTGATAATTGATTTATAGTTTTTCGTCTAATAAATAAAACAACTTCTCTGATTTTTCAGCTTCTTCGATGTGAATACTTTCTGATTTCTTTGCTGAAGAAACGAATGGATTCATCGAGAAAATAACGATGAAGATGAATCTATTGAATCTATGAAATTAAAAGTTAGTTGCATTCACACCTCTGATTTATCAATATTTAATGTAACCTGGACACATTCATGAAAAATATCAGTTTGGATAACTGAGACTCCACAGAATGAAAACATAAACTGTGGTCATTTATTTGAAAGAGGTTCGGTTTCTAAATTTATCACAGAGACAAACATTGAATTGAATGTTGTTTCCAAATCATCCCACTGAGTTGTAGCCTCTCCAAACCTTGACTCAGCAGCAGAGCAAAGACCTCAGCAGGAGGCTGAAGCTAAAAATAAACACCGTCTGGCTTCAGTAGGCTACAATTCTTCCAGCACTTATTTTTGAGTGGCCCATTTATCATAATTTCGCATCAAAACGGGATCTTTGTTGTTATCGTTTATAAGAGAGCTGCCTATAAATGGACACTGTCTGAGAGACTGGCCTCTGTGTTTGTGTTTCAGGGGAGCGTTCTCTGAGGTGGTCCTGGCCGAGGAGAAGAGGACCCAGAAGTTGGTGGCTATCAAGTGTATCCCCAAGAAGGCGTTAGAGGGCAAAGAGAACAGCATTGAGAATGAGATAGCAGTCCTGCACAAGTAAGTCTACTTGTCTTATTTAAGATTTTCAAATTTAAAGCACTGTATACGTTCACTGGCCACTTTGTTAGGTTCACAGGACACCTAGTAAAGTAGTCTGTCTACTTCTTCTTCTTCTTCATATTCTGTTGTGTGTAAAGATGATTTTCTACTGTACATACTGTGGTTGTAACAAGTGCTTTTTTTGAGTTACTGTTGCCTTTACGTTATTGAGAACAGGGTATCTCAGTCCTGGTCCTGGGGAGCGACTGCATGTTTTAGATGTTTCCCTGCTCCAACACAGGTGTGTTGGAGCAGGGAAACTTCTAAAATATCCCCAGGACCAGGGTTAAGAACCACTGATCTAGAACCAGTGTGGTCATTCTTCTCTGACATTAACAAGGTATTTTCTCCCAGAGAAACTTAAATATTTCATATCAAACCATTTAGGGCTGCAATGATTACTTGATTAATTGTCAGCTATTTTGATAATCGATTCATCCGTTTGACGTTTTATTCTTATGTGTTTATTTTATTCTTTCTTTATTCTTTATGCTTTCAGATTTTTCAGCCTCTTAAATGTGAATATTTGTTGGTTTCTTTGCTCCATATAACTCCATATAAAGAAATCATTAAAACTGTGGACTAAACAAGACAAGACATATCATCATTTCCATGTTTGGTAAACACTGATCAACATTTTTACAACATGTTACAGACCAAACAATCAATTGTGAGAATAATCGCTAGCTGTAGCCCTAAAACCACTGTCTATGAACTCCAGGAATCCAAGTAGATCAGCACTTTCTGAAACAAATATGCCATGTTCAAGACCTCTTGAATCAAGTTTCTGCTCATTTCTGATGCTCACTTTGAACTTCAGCAGGTCTACCTGCCTGAGTTGTAACCATGTGACTGTCTGATAAGATACAGGAATTTGCATTAAAACTGTGTTGTGTAACTTTAATGTCTGTTACACTCAAACCATCGTCATATTAGCTCACAATATGCTGATCAAGCCTATCGTCTCTCTTTGTTTCTCACTCTAGCGTTTAATCTTGTGTCGCCTGGTGACATCCCTGCACTGTTCAGAAATTTTGTGTTTAAAAAAAGCAAGCATTTGGCATGTGTACCTCTCATTACCATAACTCCTAGACCGTTTGGGATATCGAGAAAAATCAAAAACTATGGACTGGCGATCTGTCCAGGGTGTGACCCCGTCTTTTGCCCTCTGTCAGCTGAGATTGGCACAGCACCCCGCCACCTTCATGTGTAGGATAAACCATTGAATAACTGCCAGATATTGAAAGTGAAAGTTATCTTAGAAAAAAGGGGCTGAAGAACTCACTCAATGAACATTTTTACTACAGCCTTACCATCAAAATAAGTCCAGGTTGCCTGATTATCATGGTGGTCATAAGAGGGTTAATGTTCCCAATTAAAGAGAGGAAGGAAACATAACACCGACAACAACAAAAGTCACACACTGCAGCTTCAAATCGCAGTTGAACCTTGCAGGTGATTGTATTTCTTTATAATGTGATGTATAACATGATGTTAGTATAGGTTAAATAAAAAAAACAGTCTGTGCTGAAACCACACTATGTTGAGCATCAGCCTGCATCTGAAATACTGAAATACTATCTACAAGGTTCAAGATGGTAAATTTTTCATCACTGTATCTCCATTACTGCAGCATGTATGTTGTATCACATTACTACATATACTGTACATACAGGATATGACTGTCGTAATTTAATCTCCCATGTTGCATATAACCGCCATCAGATTGAACCTCCTATTTGCCGTTATATTTATAGGTATATATGATATTTAGTTCCTTGGTTTAACAATAAAGACAGAGTTTTCTCAGTGGATATATTTAAAGGGCCAGTGCACCATTATCACCCCTGTCCAGTCTCTCTAGTCAGTGCTTCTTGTTTCTTGTGTTTGCCCTGGGCACAGGACTTATTTTTTTCTTCCATGCATGGTGCTCAAATAGCATTTTTGAAAACTCTAGTAGTCGAATTTCAGGATGCAAAATTTCCTGGTTAATCTAGAAAAACCGGCAAGAGTGCTTTTTTTAGTTGAACTTTTTTCTACTAAAAATAACATGTTCTGTGGATTAACCTGATTAGCAACTTCTGCGTGGGAAAATCTGCTCCTGTTGTCATTTTTGGATAAACAATAACATTCCTGTAAACAAACTTCACCTTTATTTTATTGGGGTGAGAAAAAAATCTGTTTTGTTTAGAGGTCAACCGATATGAATTTATTTTATGGCTTTAGAAATCAGTGCAGCTTTTTCGCTATATATTTATATGTTTATATATACATATATATATATATATATATATATATATATATATATATATATATATATATATATATACATATATATATATATATGTATATATATATATATATATATACATATATATATATATATATATATATATATATATATGTGTATATATATATATATATACAGTATATTGGCCTATATGGCCTATATCTTTTCCTCCTATATGATAAAATACAACAATTTAATACGAACAAATGAATATTGAACAATATAGTCATCTGTGTCTCCAGTCAGCATTTTGTTTTATACATTTACATATTTCTAATAAATATGATGGATAAAATTCAGAACAGGTCATCAAAAAAGCTAAACTATGAAAAACAAAGCAATGAATAAAGTTCAGAAATATGCTTTTTCTTCAAGTGTCAGAAAACAAAAACGTGTAAACCTACATGCAGATAATAACTAGACCATGTCAATTTTATAAAATGGCAAAAATGATCCCGATTAATCGATGTGCCTCTAGTTTTGCATATCAATCAGATTATTTCTTATCAATTAAAATTATCTTGTGAAGTCCTTATTTAATGATGTAATATGTAATATTTCTGCATTAAAATGTATCAACACACTAAACTAATATTATACATTTTATTGAGTAGTGCACTTTAACTTGAATGTATTGTTTCTAATCTGTTTCTTGTATTTGTGATATTTATTAAGACGTGTGCTATTGACCTCTTGGCCAGGTCACCCTTGTAAATAAAATCTCAATCTCAATGAGTATTTTACCTGGTGATATAAATCTTAAATAATAATGATAATAATAATAATAAGAAAACGTTAATTGACCCTTTCATTTTGGTCGCTTTTCAAATCAGGGCCTGGGTAAAACACCCTATGTAACAGCATTAGAGAGAGGAAGAAAATATTGTTTTTTCAACTTAATTACTTGTATTTGTCCCTAATGGATCACAACTACTCATCGCTGTAAAACGCAAATGCACAGGCGAACCAAACGAGACAAAAAAACAACAATTCCCATGATCCAACACTGCTTCCTGGCATCATCAAACTAGGTATTTTGTTATTGTTTTGATTGAGAGACTCATAGCGGCAGATGTTGCAGTATAACTGCACTTTTAAATATATACTAATGATATAGTAATATACTGCACCTTTAACCCTTGTTTCTAGTCTTGTAATGTTTGTTTTTTATCTGCACTTGTATCAGATAAAATGATTGCTCGTCACTCTGTTTCTGCTCTAGTTTGCTCTCTACCTGAACAATGAATGTAATATTTTATTATGTGAAGACAAAAGGCAAGTGGCAGTTGCACTGTGGGTAATGTGAAGTGTACTTCTCTTCAGATGTAGGAATTACAGTCCACATTGAAAATGGCTGATCTACATTGGGTCCCAAGTTATTTTTAGAGCTCTTGTTGCCTGGGTTACAGGAGACACACAACTCTCTAAGCCAATATACAGCTATGATCCCTCCTGAGGTGAGGACGGTGGAATGAGAGTAGTGCGTGTTAGTTGCCAGTTTGGAAAGAGGGTTTTGACTAATGGAGATAACTGAGGTGAACTTGGCCTGAAATCTGTTGCCTGGCTGTTGTGCAGTCTGAAGTTTGAACACACTCATGCAAATGTTTTATTTCTCATTTTATTATGTCCTCATCAGTAAACAGAACGTGGGCCAGGGTTTGAACAAAAACAGTTCAGGCAACTTAATGTTTGCTGATTTTTCTTTTAATGAAACCATGACAGTTTTTTTATCCAGTTAAGCCTCATATGACCGTCATGATACTTCTGGCTCCTGCCAGGATTAATTTGATTTTTGGCTTTAGAATTTTCAAAAAAAATTGAGGTCTTCCACCCCTTTTTCCAAGATAACTTTCACTTTCGATCTGACAGTTATGCAACTGTTTCTGTCTGGGACAAAGTCAGCTACAGACTTTTCATAGGAGGCGGAGATTTACTCCCAATGAGATAATTTTCTCTCTCATCATCCTCCTCTTCTTCACATGTACTTCACACACTGGTATAGTGACACTAGATTATGCATGACCACACAAACAAGACAAAGGGAAGAAAAAAAAACCTTCAGCCAACACTTCAGCCAGCCAACACACAGTGTGTACCTGTGAAATCAGTGTTATATCGTGTTCTAAACATGAAGGCTGACATATGGCGTGTAACACTCAGTCAGTGCACAGTATAATGCACGGAGGCCTTTGTGATATTGGGGGGATAAATAAATACATGTTGAGATAAAACATCTCATGAAGGGAGGATGAGGGAGGTCGATCCCATTTGATTTAAGCCACAGGTAAAAATAAAATACGCTGACATTAAAACTGAGGGATCTGGTCTCACTGAACACTTTCAAAGCGCGACTGAATGACTTTGAGGCACAAACTTCTTACTGTAGATGTTTTTAACTGATTTTAATGTCACTAAGCTTACATTTGTTTGACACTTGTACTTTTAATCTATTTACTGTCTATTGATTTCTTACACGTATGATGATTATGGTGCTTTTTTTCCCATTACTATGTTGAAATGTATATACAGAGACTATAATAATGGAGTGTCTTTTTTTCAGCACAACCTATCAATCTGATGAAATTATTATTATTTTGTTAACACACCTGAACATGTTTTTGAAATTTTAAAATGAAATTTAGGAATGAGGGTAATGAGAAAACAAGTCACTCCAACCATTTGCAGCTGTATCACTACCAGAACTACAGCATGTTGTGCTACATCCTTTTCCTTCTGTCAGATGTGACATGAAACAAACCACTTCCTGTGCGCAGCGTGAGGAATGTCGAAGGGGAACATGAGATCTAAACACTGCTAAAGTGAGAGACACAGAGAGAGAGAGAGACAGAGAGAGAGAGAGAGAGAGTGTCATGTGGAGCTGATAAACTTAATCTACATCGCGCTAACTCGTTTGACACTGACTCGCTCATTAAAGTTGCAGCACGTAACTTTTAAATATAATCAAATGTCTGTTATAGTCAAATGAGTTCACACAAAGTTGATGAAGCCTGTCAGCTCCACATGGCTCTCTCTGTTTCTCCCTATTTACTGTAGATCTTCTGTGGCCTGACTACATTCCCACACTCTTCATAGGAAGTGATTTGTTTTATGATAAGACAGAGGGAGGCACCAGCGACAGTGCATTATGGGGCTTTTACTCTACCCAGTCCTGGCACAGCTCGACTCAGCATGGCTCAGCATGTTTTTTCTGCTTAAAAAAAAGGGAGAGCTCTACTATTAACAGGTTGGAGTATGACTGAAAACACAAATAAACAAATCTAAAAACTTGAAGTGAATTCTATTGCTCAAAAACCTCAGTAGTTTGACGGGATAAACCCATCTTGACCCAACCCGCCCCTGCGTTGCTGCTGTATATAGACCCTCACTCAGATCTGATAGTATTGCTAGACAGAGCTCATATTGTAGATTTAGAAAAAAAACAACTTTTGCTTTGATGTTGGACAAATTTAGAGACAACCCAGGACCTTCTTTCAAATGTTTGTTAGATAAATTAGTAGAGCTGATAGTTGACGAGTCACTGATTATTAAAACAACTAAGCAAATAAATGACTCAGTGATTTTCTTTAGCTACCAGCTTTTCAAATTTACCTTCAGGTTGTTTTGGGCATGTGTTAACAATAAAGTCAATAAAAGGGTAAAGGGTGTTTAAGTGACTGTTGTGGGTGGTTTGCCCCAAGGGAAGGCTGGGGCTAGTTTGGCTCTATTCCTAATGGAAAGGCAAAAAAATATGTACCATGCTGAACCAGACCGAAGCGTTCCACTTGGTGGGACATTGCTTAATCGTCCTACAAATCAATACGACAAGTCATTATTTAAGAAACTTTTATATTACATTACATGTCATTTAGCAGACGCTTTTATCCAAAGCGACTTACAATAAGTGCATTTAAACATTTGGGTACAAACAAGCGCTAGAAGTAAGTAAGAGCTTCAAGTAAGCCAATCTTTAAAGTGCTTGTCATAAGTGCGATGTACAAGTAAGTGTTTGGGTTTTTTTTTTTCGGTTTTTTTTGTTGATGTTGTTGTCTTAGTCAAACTTAACAGCTTCAAGTGGATTTGTCAGTTTTACGCCGGTGTCAGACACAGGTGATCTCACTGTGTGGACAACTCTCCTCTCTAATTTGCTGATGTCTGTGCTCTGAAGCTGTGTGAGACCCACAGGCGGAGGCAGAGGTCAGCGAATGCCTCAGCAGCCTGACACAGACATGTCCACACACTGACAATCAACATTCCAGATCCATATAGATGAAATGTGTGAGAAAAGAGCATTACAATGAATTGTTGTGGTGCTGCAGGGATTCAGAGGCCCAACGATTTTGCTCTTTACACAAGTAAATATGTTTGTTTTATTTTGATGTTTTTTATGATGAAAAATTGGCATTTAAACTGCAAAAAGTAGCAGTATTTATTCATTTATGGATAAAGTAAAAGACTAAGTACACAAATAAAAATAAAATAACAATAGATAAGGGGAAACAACACAGACACGACTTACAATTTAAGATAATGTGATGCAGCAAAGCAAACCAGGAAAAAGAGTTTAAAATATATTCTCTTTTTTTATTAGATTTGCACATTAAGTTCATCATATCACATAGGGCTGCAATGATTATCCGTTTAAATGATAAACCACTTACTAAATTAATCGTCAACTATTTTGATAATCTTTTAATCAGTGTTTTTTTCAATGATTAAAGCATGTTTCCAGATGTTTCAGCTTCCTAAATGTGATTATTTTCTGGTTTCTTTCTTTGTTTTGAAGAAATCATTCAAAACTGAATCATTTTGGTTTGTGGAGGAAACAAGACTTTCATAATTTCAAGGTTGAGTAAACACTGACCACCATTTTTCAAAATTTTCTTACATTGTCATGTGTGACAAAGTGCAAGCTTGAGCCTGTTCATACGTGTCTGCTCACTCGACAGGTGTAATCCATCATTCATCCTTCACTCCTTCCGCGCTGAGCTAAGCAGGTGAATGAAGGTGCCTGTGCTTCGTTACAATCTGGATAAGACTAAGTGCTGTAATCCAGCATGATCTGAGGCCGACTCATAGACAGTTACATCCAGTAGAGCTTTGTGCCGAGTGAATGGCACCTCTGTCAAAGCCTGAGTAGGTCTGTATCACCTCTACTGGCTCTGGGGAACCTCTGGTTTCAAGTTCATGACATAAAAAGAACTACAACATTCTACCTTACAGCATATGTCACAGCCCATCTTGTTTATGAATCAAATTATTCAAAAAATGTGCATCCAATCAAGGATGGATCAATGTGCCCAGGGGCCCAGTGGCACATAATCCATCCCAGCATACAATGAGCAATAGGTTCCCGAACTCGTTTATTCCATAACTGAAAACTCAAGCTAACACAAACTAAAGCACTATCGTTTTTTGTCCTCTATTGAAAAGTTAGCTTCCATTTCTAATATCTTGAAGACAAAACCATGTAATCAAACATTACGACTATACCTGGTCTGAAGACATGGTTGTTTGTATATTAGAAGACTTGCTCAGGAAGTACTGAACGATCCCCTGAACAAATCTTTTTAATTAACTGATTCTAATGATTCAGTTCACTGAAAATAACTGCTTTGCCCGCCACTAGTTTGTGCGTTTGTGTCGGGTATAAATGATGTCACAGCAGTGTCCTGCTAAGATGACTCCTGCTTGGTACTATACTGGTACTGAAATTGTCTTATCTCCGTAACTGTGTACTATATTTATGCTGTTATCTTGACCAGAACTCCCTGGAAGAAGAGATATTGTATTTCATTGGGACCTTCCTGACTTAATAAAGGATAAAAAAAAAAAAATTCAATAAAACAATAAAGTAAGACTCAATTAAATTCAACAATGTACAATTAATTATTTAATGAATGATGAAGTTTAAACTTTTAAAAACTCCCTAATCAGTAAATGAACACAAATTAGGGGCTGACCTGTCCCGGAGCTTGGGAGCAAAGACAAGAAATGAACAATGGTCAGGCAGAGAAACATGATGTGAAGGCAGTGGAACTGCTGTGGAGCTCCAGTCATCATCATCATCACAAGTGTCATCTGTTCACTGCTGTAGATGCACCCACGGGTCTCAGGGGGCAGCTGATCACAGAGTTCAGACAATTAGGGAGCTGAATGCCACCACACTCTGCTGCAGCCAGTAAACAATACATGTGACCGCCACACGACGCTGCACACACCCACTGTACCAGTCATGCCTCTAAGATTTAATATTATATAATAATTGCTATCTGCAGACAAAAGCTCACAGATACTAGTACTTCATAGTCATATAAATTCAGTTTATTCTGTTAAATCACTTTTTAAATCACACTTTTACAGTCTTTAATCTGTTTTGATCCTATCCTGTGCTTCAGTGTCTTCGCACAGTTATTTGCTATTTAAATTTCTTTTTACTGGTTATTTTTCTCTTACTTACTCTTGTGTAATATTGTCCTCTGGGTTTTATTTTGGGAAAAGTAAGGAAACCTGAAATAAATATTTTTCATTCATTTTTTTCTGCTGTGTAGAATGTTTGAAAACTTTTGTCCACCATTAAAAATGAATGGAAACAAATACCTTGTGCAATCTGCCTTGCACAACTCTATTGTATCTGTCTGTGCCGAGTTCCCCTTTTTTGCTTTTTTTCTAAAAGTACTTTGTCAACTTATGCTTGTAAAGGTATACTTCATATATATATATATCTATATCTATATATATATATATGTATGTATATCTATATATACTGTTTATATGTATCTATATATGTATTTATATACATATATAATATATACTTATCGTTATTATAAAGTGATACATTGTAAGAATAAGAATTTAAAAATATGAACACCTTCAAATGTGGTCTTTCTTTCTCTGTTCTGCAGGATTAAACATGCCAACATCGTGTCTCTGGAGGACATATTTGAGAGTAAATCACACCTCTACCTTGTCATGGAGCTGTGAGTACACATACACACACACACACATAGGCATGTGTGAAGCTTTTTGTGGTTCATCTCTGTGTGATGTTAGTGTGTTTCATCTCCCACGCACGGCGTGTCACATCACATGCCATTAATTGCACTCTATGACACACCAGCATGTGTATGAAGTGAACACACACACACACACACACACACACACACACACACTGTCACATACAAACACTGTACTGTTTCCACTCATGAACACCAGTGGGGGAGTTTGCCCTCACATCTGCAGACTCCCACCTAACTCACCTCCTGAAATGTCAGTAAGAGAGAGAGAGAGAGAATCAGAGAGGGAACAGTTCAGAATCAGCAGCAACTTTAACCGAGAGATTAATGAAAATATTAGTCATTTATGTATCAATGAAATCATTACCTGAAAAATAAAAAATACATTTTCTTTGATCTTTTTTACATCTTTATTAATTATTTTCACCATCAAACCATAGATTAATAAATAAATAAATAAATAAAAGCTTAAATTGTCTTACTATCAATATAACATGGGATTGAATTAGCTACTCATCTGATCATGAGTAAAATAAGTCAAATTTATGGGCCGAGAAGTCATAATCGACTATATAAATTTGCAGCTGCAACTTTAAATAATCTACTATTATTATTTCTCATCATATGTAAGCATAAAACATTAGGGATGAAAATATCACTTCCCTGTCCTGTCAGACAGAGAAGGAAGAGGCCACGCGGAAGTCACATACTTGTGACCAACGGACAATATGGAAAAATACAACTGAAAACAAAAGTTGCACATGTCTGTCAGGTAAAACATTGGACAGACATGAGTCAGAACCATATATCTGAGGAAGTGGTTGAGAAGAGTCGAATTGTGGTAATGGTTAAGGTTAGTGTCAGTGTGGAGGAATAGCTGTGTCTTATTGTGAAGGTTCAAAGAAATACGCCCCAGTTTGCAGATGTCTGCTGTGCAGACTGAAGTCTCCATCTAGTGGCTTCAGAGTCATATATCAAGCACACATGATCCGTCCATGATTGTGTGCCCTGTGTCCAATCATCTCGATCTGATAAACAGACATCAGGATCCAAATGTAAGTTTACTGTGGCTAAAACAAAACAGAAGGGACTTTAATAGACTTGGTCAGGACAGTGAAACATATCAGGGTGGGGCCGTCAATCGCAGAGGCAGGAAACCAAAGGGAGTACAAGAAAATAATCAACAAAGTAAAATGGAAACTAGCGCAAGGATTGGGAACCTTTTCCATATCTAAATCCAAGGTAACAAAGTTGGTCTATCATTGGTCAGAAAGAACTTAACAGTCCGTCTTTGACCAGTGTGAACATTCACAAAGAATCCTCTGCATGTCAGTATGAGCTGTTATCATCAGTGAGGCAACACAGAGTTCAAATCGAATCAGTTTAACAACCAGCTGAGGAAAAGTGATTGTCCAAATTAATTCTGGATAAATGTTCTCAGCTCTATCTATACAAACATCTCAATTTATGATTTTTCAAATCAGAAACGTGACAGATTGTAACAATTTTACCCATATCCTTCAACCACACTATTGGTTTTTTTTTAAAAACACTGTCCTGTACTTTATACCTCATACTACATTAATATTCACACTAGGGCTGCAACAATTATTAGATTAATCGATTACTAAATGAATTGTCAACTATTAATGAGTGGTTCTTTCTTTTTTTCAATAATTGAAACAAAGTTCTTAAAAGTGAATATTTTCTGGCTCCATGCAACAAAGAAATTAATCATTTTGCTCTGTGGACAAAACAAGACATTTGAGAACATCATCATTTCCATTTTTCAACATTTTCTGACATTTTCTGGACTTTTGAGTACTTGATTAATCCAGAAAATAATCGACAGGTAAATCACTCACTCACTCATCTTCTACCGCTTTATTTTCCACATGAGGGTCACGGAAGTCGCTGGTGCCAATCTCAGCTGACATAGGGCGATAGGCGGGGTACACCCTGGACAGATCGCCAGTCCTTCACGGGGACAAATAGAGACAAACAACTGTCCACTCTCACACTCACACTCACAACTATGGTCAATATGGAGTGTGAAACCAGAGAACCCAGAGAAAACCCATGCACACACAGGGAGAACATGCAAACTCCATGTAGAAGGCCCTTGTTCCAACCGGGTTGCAAACCCAGGTCTTCTTTCAACCGTCAGATTAATTGATTATGAAAATACTTTTAAGTTGTAGCTAGGGCTGAACATTTAATTGAAATTTTACCAAAATTGCAGTGCAGCCTACTGCAATTTTCAAATCGCAGGAGCCACAATATTTGTTAAATCCAAAATGTGTGTCCAAAATATCATTTTAGATTAATTACTTTCTTTTTCTACAAACTGAAGAGGACATCATTGTTTCACACAGATCTGCTCACATATCACACAGTAATCTTTTTAAATAAATATTCTCTTTATTGTGTGTGTGTGTATTTGTGCGTGTGTGTGTGTGTAGGGTATCTGGTGGGGAACTCTTTGACCGCATCATCGAGAAGGGCTTCTACACAGAGAAAGACGCCAGTAAGCTCATTCAGCAGATTCTAGATGCTGTCAAATATCTCCACGACATGGGCATCGTACACCGTGACCTCAAGGTCAGTCAATTGTCACAGATTCCTGCTTGTGATTTGTCAGGAACTCATGTGTTCATGTGTTCGTCAGTAAACTTTACGTCACAACTCACAAACCCTGTTTCCCCCCTTAAACAAAACAAAAAAAGAAACACATTTTCGAACTCTCTGTGATTTTCCATGACTCGGTGTCTTTGCTGAGAAGTGAACAGATGTTGGATGTTTTGTTTTTTTCACTGTAGCCAGAGAATCTTCTGTACTACAGCATGGACGAAGACTCCAAAATCATGATCAGTGACTTTGGTCTGTCTAAAATTGAGGGCTCTGGTAGTGTGATGTCGACAGCTTGTGGAACACCTGGATATGTTGGTAAATCATCAATCAACACAATCCATTAGATTAGATTAGATTAGACAGGCTCCTTCACCGTCCATTTTTCAAAACGTATTTTAGAAACTGATTTTTACTCTTTGGCTTTCTATGGTATATTATTGACTTATTGTCTGATTTGTTGGTCTTTTAGGTAGTATGTTTCTATATTTTATTTATTTTATTGAGCACTTTGTTTCAGATGTTGTTGTTTTAAAAGTGCTTTGTAAATAAAGTTGGATTGGATTAGATTAGATTCCTTTATTGTCATTTGGAACAATCACCATCAGCAGATGCTCTGTTTAAGGTATAAGACAATTCCAATAACTACAGCAATGAACAATGAAATATAACAATAAGAATTTTAAGGTTATAAAGGTATGAAATATAAAATATTGGCACAGGGCGTTAATTAGCGTTTGTATGTAGTAAGTAAATGATGTGTTTTGAATGGCAGGAAATCAATAATGCCATGTTAGCAGCACACAACAGGAATCTTGATTATCAGTTTCTGAAATACTCAGACCATCAACCGCGCCACAGTTAAAGTCACTTAAATTACGTTTACTCTTAAATCTGATGTGTGGTGGAACATGTGTACCTAATAATGTGGCCAGTTACTAGGGCTGATGAATTCATTGTTTTCGAATGAAAATCACAATTTGCAAAGGATGCAGTTAAGGATATAAGGTTAACATTTATCCATGCCAGGGTTTGTACTATATCTACTTTTTTCAATGTCAGACATTGTTTACAGAAAGGATCTATCATATTCTTATTATTTTTATTTGATCAATTACTTATCATTCTTCTATTTTATCATAAACACATAGATGATGCAGAAGGAGCTGCTCTGCTTTAACGCAGTGATTTTATGTGTTTTTAAAGTTTCACTGTATTTTTATATGCAGTGACAAGAAAAGTAAATATTTTTGGCAGTATCTCACGTTGAAATGCTCAATTTTGTTTTAAATCTTTAACCAAGTGAAAATTGAATACTGCCAAAATGACATCACAACTAAAACTGCAATCACACTCATTTTCAGAACAATCAAAGCTGTATATTTTACTCTAACTCGTGACTACAGTTCTTTTGTCTTTATTCTTTCAGCCCCAGAAGTGTTGGCTCAGAAACCCTACAGTAAAGCCGTGGACTGCTGGTCTATTGGTGTCATATCTTATATTCTGTGAGTAAACTTTTTAATACACAAATATAAACACTGAATAAAAGAATTCTCCTCCTGACACAGAATTGTAAAAAGTTTCATTAACACTCATGTTGTTCCAAATCAATCATGATAAATGTCTCCAGATGTTGTCACCAAACACTGAGGAGGATATCTCCTACAACTCCTGCGTCTGCGTGGAAACATGACACTTTTCCTCTCCTGTGTTTCTCAGTTTGTGCGGTTACCCTCCTTTCTATGACGAGAGCGACGCCAAACTGTTTGAGCAGATCCTGAAGGCAGAGTATGAGTTTGACTCTCCGTACTGGGATGATATCTCTGACTCAGGTAACCAAACATGTCTCTCTTCTGTTGTCTTCTACTGGCCTGAAACAGACTTAAAGTGCAGGTGTAACAAAAGTGCATGAACTCAATTTCATCTACATGTGCTGAATTGTACATCTGTATTAATTGGTATTAAAGTGTATGAAATCTTTAAAATGTCAACACTGGGTGACTTTATAGGTAGAGAAAATTCCTAATATTTATATAAGTGACTTCAAAATGCTGTTAAGCTCACCAACATACAGTCTTAGTGATTTATTTTTTGTATATGTTCAGTCATCCTAGGACAATGATTTATAATGATCGTATTTATGATTCTCATGTCTCATGTCCTTCAACATGTTGTTTTGTAAAATTATAATACTATGTATAAAAAAGATGTTGGTTATTGTTTAGAGAAACATTAGGTCATGTATCCATAAGATTTCAAAAATATGATAATTGATACAAAGACAGAAGGATCCACCTGTTCAAATATAAAATAAAACCTATATAAAATCACTTTTTTTCCCACATATCATCATCTGTGTCCTCTGTTTATGTGATGTTTCAGAAAAAATGTGTATTTTTACAATGATTGCAATAATATTGTGAATCACAATTATGTTTCATATCGTCCCATGTTTACTGCCTACTGCAAAACAACCTCTCCCTTAAGGGACAACTGAACCTCACTGTTTTTAAGTGGATTTAATTTTTAATCTGGTAAAAGAATTGCCAAACTTTATGCCACAGATGACTTCATGGCTCATGACTTTTATAATCTTTGTTTTTCATCGCAGCAAAAGACTTTATTGTCCACCTGATGGCGAAAGACCCCAATCAACGTTACACGTGTGATCAGGCTCTGCAGCATCCATGGTACTGTCTTGTACTCCTCTGTCATAGTGCATCACTTTTCTACGTAAAATCGTCAGCGTCACACTTTAAGGGATTTTAGAAACCTCATAAAGGAATAGTTTAGGTTTTCTGAAGTGTGGTCAAATGGGTTTTTGAAACATTATCAACTCTGTAACGTTGCTGAACATTCACTCTCATAGATGGATAGATAGATAGATAGATAGATAGATAGATAGATAGATAGATAGATAGATAGATAGATAGATAGATAGATAGATAGATAGATAGATAGATAGAAGATGGCTGCCGACAGGGACAGAAGGGAAAACAGCTTAAATGCTACTAAGAAAATCTTCACCACTATGTCTCACTGTTCGACATCCTTTTATATTTGGAAGCTGAAGTTTGTTAAGGACTTACTCTTCCACACCGAAGTCCATAGAGGAAATATGCATTTATAGCTCCTGGGAAAACAGTAGCTTCTGTTCTACTGCTGCCTTGTGTTTTACAGTATGATGTAAAATTGCTGATTTTGGTTTGAGGAGTGAGCTGTTGACTTAAAAAGGCATAGATTTTATTTGATGAGCATTTTGTTAAACAGCTAAAAATCTGTTTTTCCTTTTTAACCCTGCTGGCAGCCAGTGAGAGTGAGTGTGTGCAATTTGGTGGATGTGTTCATGTGTCAGTATCTTACAACTGCACTTCAGAAAACTTAAGTATCATTTATTATTTTGTCTGGTCAAAAGAAAAAACCCTAAAGTTGGATTATCATCATCTTATCTGAAAAACCTGAACCATCCCTCATGTCATACTCATTTTGACGTGACGTTATTGTAGTACTTGTGTCTGTACTGATGTTTGTCCATCACACATGTTTTTAATGTTTAATGTTTTGTTTTTGCAGGATTGCTGGAGACACGGCTCTGGACAAGAACATCCACGAGTCTGTCTGTGCTCAGATCAAAAAGAACTTTGCTAAAAGCAAGTGGAAGGTCAGTTAGACACAGATAAGTCTGTTTGTGTATATTGCGCATTCTTCAAATATACACTCACCGGCCACTTTATTAGGTACAAAGGACACCAAAGAACGTGTCTGGTGTGCTTTGCTGCTGCTGGAACTCATCTGTTCTCTTTCATACATTGTTTGTAATGAGTGGTTATTTTAGTTATTGTGTTGACTTTTTATAAATTCAAACCAGTCTTTCTCCTCTGACCTCTGGCATCAGCAAGGTATTTAAACACTTTAAACACAACACAAGTTGTGCGTGAAAATCCCATTAGATCAGCAGTTTGTGAAATACCTACAACTAGGCCTCGTTCAGTCACTTAAATCACAATTTCTTCCTCCATGTCTTCATGCCTAAATGCATCAAGTTGCAGGCATGTGATTGGCTGATTAGATATTTGTATTTAGAAGCAGTTGAACATGTGTAGCTAATAAAGTAACATACACAGAATATATTTAAGCCACAGTTAAGTCTTTTTTTGGTCTGAAAGAGACACTTGATACAAGTTTAATATCCATGGATTTCATTTTACTTTTCAGGATTTGGAAATATTAGTTGCACATATAGTAATAAGAAGGACATTAGGATTATTTTTGACAGATATTTTGATCACAATATGAGTAATAATTGATGTGACCTAACATTTATGCATCATTCATTCCATGAACATTTACCAAAATCATAAAGATTTGACATTTTCTGGAGTTAATCGTGTAGGATCTGTGATGGATAGTTAATGACGATCTACAGTAATTGATATTCACTCGTGCCTGTGGTCGTTTTTTTTTTTCTTTGTTTTCCTCTGCAGCAAGCGTTCAACGCCACAGTAGTGGTTCGTCACATGAGGCGTCTGCAGCTCGGCACCAGCCACGAGGGACCCAACCCCAACCTGCCCAGTCCCTGCAGAGGTCACCTGCTGCTGCCAGAGGAAGACACAGGTACCTGCTTCAACCAGTCAATCAAAACTTTATTAGTACAGCACTTTTCATACACATGAAACAAAGTGCTTCACATAAAAACACAACTATAGTGACAGTTATCCTCCTTATTTTCTGACGTGTATCAGGTTGCAACACAACAAAACTTGTTTATCACAGTGTGAACAAACGTAGAAAAATAAATGTTGTTTGTACACTTTGATTCTCACCTGGAATAAAGTTAAATTAAATGAAAAACATATTGGTTAGTAATGTTAATAATGCCAAATATTTCTTCCCTCACTCTGATGTTTCTTCCTGGGTTTGCCTGGCAATAAACAGCTGAGATGGTAAACCAGATGACACTGATGAAGTCGTTTAAAAATAATTTAAAGTAGAAACACACATTTATATGGAGTGTTAGAAACGTTGACTCACTTTATCTAAGTCTAGGATATTTTTATCACAGAAATGTTACATATATCGTTAAACCTTAAAAACTATAATAAATAAGTAACATTAAGTGCAATTAACTCTATGAAAGATAGCCAAAACATAGAATTAGTAATATAAAAAGTAAATAACAAATAAATTGGGTTTGGCAGAAACAGAATAAAATTATATTAAATACTTTAAATTCAGAAAAACAAAGAATAAATGCTTTATTAATCTTATATTTGTATTTGAAGAGCACATTTCATACACAAGTGCAACTCAATGTGCTTTAAGTTAAAACAAGTACAGAATAATAAAAAAATGGACAATAAAATATGATGGTGCAGTATAAAACAATAATTTACTCTAAAATTATATAATAATTTGATATAAAAATATATATAATACAAAATTATATACTGATGATGAATAATAATAATATTAATATGCAATGCCTATGATAAACCCACACAGTTATTTGTTTATTTTATATGACTTTTTGCACTTGTGTGTGGGACGAGACAGCGACCAAAGAACAACAGGAAAACAATGATGACTCGGCATTCTCAACTAATCATGACCCAACACTAAAAAGTACATGAAACAGAAATGACATTAAAAGCTTGTTCTCTCAGAGTCGCTGTGTCTTATCTGTCACACAGAGTGTAAATATAGCCGAGTCATGTGCAGAGTCACACAGCAGATAACATGACTCGCCTCTTCCACTCTCTCTCTCTCTCTGTGTGTCAGAGGCGTGTTGTGAGGGCGGCTGCTCCCAGACAGTGGACGGCGGCGCCGCCGACTCTCTGACCAACTGCAGCTACCGCTGCCACCCGACCAGCAGGGTGTGACCCCGGCAGCTGCTTCTCTCGCCAATCCAATAGCTCCCAACGACTTTCCACTTTTAACCCCTTCCCCGCGGGGGAACCAGAGGCACCATCTGCCCCCATCATCTGGTCAGGAATACAGCGTCATTCCAACCTCTCGCCTACAGGGGGAGCGAGTCTGTCCTGCCTGAGAAGAAAAGGAAAGAAACCGGGTTTCATTTTTTTGTTTTTAAAAAAAGGAGGAGAAGGAGGGAGACTTGATGACAGTGATGATGATGCTGAAGAGGTGATTTTTTTCGGACTGGGCTGGTGTGGGAGACGATACAGAGGAAGGGAAGATTCAAAGCTGGTTTGTCAGGTGATTTGCTGCAGCAGGACAGAACTCGTTGGACGTTCATGATTTTTTTTGTTTATTGTTTATATTGTTAAATATTTTTTTTCTTGTGTTGTCTTTTTAACCTCCTACACTTGGAGAAACAGTAGCTGCATGATCAGGAGCTAATGCTTTCTTTTCTTTTTCTTTTCCCTCATGCATGTATTTGTTGTCACTAAAACTAGGGATGGCTCGATATGATTCTGATATCACAAGCAACCAATTCAGTCCGATTTATTACTTTTTAGCAATGAACTTTTCATTTAAAAAAAAATAGTCCTGATGCATATTTACCTCCCAGCTATTTTAAAAATATAGTGCTCCAACTGTGTGTCAGTTTTATTTACCTGTACGGATTATATCGGATTTAATTTTTTTTCCTTTTTCCGATATCAAATCCAGCGATTTTTGCCAATATCGGACCGATACTAAATGTCATATCGGCTTATCCAGAGTTTAAAACATCAAACAAGTGAAGACTGCAGAGTTAATCCCGGGTTAAAGGCAGATTATACAGCTTGTTTAATCCAAATTGTGTCATTTTACAGAACTGCAGTCACTCTTTAAGTCGTGCTTTTAGACAATCAGTGACCTGATAGTTTATGCCAGTGTTTCCCAGAGACTGGTTTGCTACCCACAGATGGGTCATGCAAGTATTTTTGGGTCCCCAAACTAGTTTGCTTTTAATTAAGATTTATTTGTAAATGTTTTAAATGAAGTTATTTCTTATTATCAAAACAACTTTTGGAAATGGTGAGGTGGTAAATAATGATATTAGGGTTTTTACAGATATGGCTGTAAATGATTTGTTCTTGTCTGGATTTATGCTCTGATTTGGGTCACGATAATTTGTAAAAAAAAAAGTGAGTCCTCATATAGAAAGTTTGGGAAACACTGGTTTATGCAATGAAAACTTCATGTATCTACGATGTAGCCTTTTCCTGTGGTGATGTAGTGTTTCCATGTTGTGGTCAAGCTTTTATGAAAGAGAAAGACATTTCCCCCCAAAAAAAACCAACCCAAACCTTTTCAACCACTAGAGCACAGGGATATATCTTTGTCTATGGTGCCTTTAGGATATACAGTTTATATATATAAAAATATATATAGTACATTTACTTTCAGGTAACTTCTGCAACATTGTCTGTTTCTGCCGTGTTCTCGCAGCACAGACTCTTTGTATGTATCACATCTTTAGCTTTAAAATTGCAGTTTTGGGCTTTCTTTTTTAATTTATATATACTTTAATCCCAGAAGAGATGACATCTGCCCTAAATTCAAACCACAACAAAAGCAAAAAAAAAACAACTTTATCAATGCAAATGTATTATTTAAGAAAAACAAAAACCTCAGTTTCATCAAGAGAATCAATGTTTTTGTTGTCGTTTTCCCAGAAATTATTTTCTACAACTTTGTCTTGGGTAGATCGGGTAAATTGTGTGATTACAAAAAAAACTGAAAGGAAATCAAAATAGAATATATAGAATAAAGTGAATATGCATCATCTTTGCAGCACACTTTACACTGATGAACATTTATTTAACTTCAACTTATGCAGAGACAAACACACAAGGCAGCGTTGGTACTTCAAGTGTTTTTTATGAAGAATCTCATTTTTTAAGTGGGTTTTTTTAGCAAAGAAAAGTGTCAAGAAACTACATGTGAGGGCCACATGTGAATCATGTTTTGGAAACTACAAAATAAAAAAAGCCAGGGTTTTTTCTGACATTAATCTAAACTTTATTCATTTTTCATTTTGTTTCCCCAAAAAAATGCTTCACACGTGGCCCTGAGAAACAGATTTGGAGGAGATTTGTATGGAGCCTGTGTAGAGACTGTCGCTCCATTCCAACTTTGCCATGATTTATTTTTGAAACTTAACTGCAATTCTCTGCACGAGGTTCTTTGGTACTGATGTGATTTCAGGTGTGTTTGCATGATGTGGCTTGAAATGTCTATGGACTACGGATCATACATCATACGGATCCTTTGACTGCTCAGTAGTGTGTGTACATGTCTTGTGATGATGTTAGAGGTGAGCGCTGCAGAAAGGAGGGTATTTTTCTCTGTCTTTAAGAGGTTCAGAATGATATCTTAAAGACGTCGTAGGAGCAGCAATGGTTGCTGTAATGTCTCAACATGTCAAGACAAGTTCAATGTGCTGCTTAAAACAAAAAAAAAGTATTTTGGGACCTTTACTCCGCATTTCTATTGGGCGGGTTAGTTGTTGTGTATTTGGACAGTAATGTAACTGGTGACTGCAAAGTGTATTGTGTAGTTAAACGAGTGTTTGTTCAGTAACGAGACACAGGTAAAGCTCACAAATGGAGGCATCCATTGTTCTTTAATATAGGCAGACTGATGATTAAAGGTTCAGTGTGTAGGAATTAGTGACATCTAATGGTGAGACAGCAGATAGCAACAAATGGAGGTCTTTCCCAAGCGTGTCAGGGTACTAGCATTGCTTGGTTTGTTCATGTATATAAACCATATATTAAAAAAAGGCAGAACACATTTTAAAAGCCTTAAAATTCACAATTTGATGCAACCAGGCTCCTATTGGATGATACAAGCTGCCACACACACTTAATCGTCTATTTTCCTTTAAATGGGAACATAATTTACAAAAATTGACATCATGTTCTGTTGAAGAAGATGTAAAACTAGTGATTGAGAACTGTAATTGCTCAGGGAAATGTTTACTGACGATATAAATCAAGTGAGAATTAGAAGCTGATTTTTTCCATAGACATCCATTCAAACTGCTACTTTGTGCCACCAGCAGAGTCGCCCCCTGGTGGCTACTCAGTATATACTTACTTGATGATTTAGTTCTCCAAGGAAAATTGATGACTCAGCCTTTTTCAATGGGTACATTTTATTTCCTCAGGGTGACAAATGTAACTATTTGTTTTACACAATGTATGATAGACATGTCATAGGAACTGAAGTTGAAATTTAAAATATTACAGATAATACTTTTCAGTCCAGAAGACTACATCAAGTCTGAGGTCGAAAAATGTTAACGCAAAAAGCCTCCATAAAACAAGGTCCTTGCCTAAAGCACATGTTTTAAACACTCCTAAATATTACACACTGGACCTTTAATTCATTTCCTGACTACACTTTTACTTGGCCATGGCTTTTTCTTTCTCACTTGGATTACTTCTCCAGTAATGCACTCAAAACATGTATTCTACAACAGCTGACGGTAAAAATAAATAAATAAATGGAAATTGGAAAATGGTAATGGAAAATGGAAGTTAAATAATTGACTGTAAATGTTTGATTTTGCTTTGTCTGTTTTATTTTTCACATAGGCAAAGAACCAGGAAATGGGAAAACTCCAGATTTTTACATTCCACTGCAATGAAACAAGTAATTATGAACGACAATATATAACCATATCCTGTTACCTCAGTGCTCAGCCACCTTCATAGGAAAATAGCAGGGGTAACATAAGAATTACAGTTGTGGGCAAGTTATACCAACCCTTTCCACAAAGTTGCCTAACTACAGGGTATTTTATGATCAATTTACAGCATCTCATTTATGGATTTTGCGGAGCATCAGCCTAAAAGAATGTGATTATTTAGTGTGAGGGCTGCTCCTTTTGATTGCTTTATTAACCACTTTTCAGAAGTTTACCAGTGTCTGGTAAGATTTGTTGTACAAATGAGTATTTGTACCATAAATATATTGCCTTTTAATAAATGCTGGTTTTGGGTTACTATACCCACTGTATGTGTGTACACAGACACAATGCATTGTGGGTTGTTGAAAAATGATTACTGCTCAGTGTGAAAGCCAGTGACTTGTGCTTGGAACAGATTTGTAAGTGAAACTTACAATAAAGTCCCAGTCTATGCATCATGGAAATGTCTGAGTCTATCTGTAAAATATTTCAGCAGTGTTTACTACCTTAGAAATGTGATTCCATGAATACCAATTGGTCCTTGCAACACTGTGTGAGTGCAAAATGGCTCAGTAGCTCCCCCCAAAGGTGAAATGCAGATGGAGAAAGCCTAAACCAAGTTGCACCAAATTTTGTGAAACTTGGTGGAAACATGTCGCAGCCCAAGACGAACAAAAAAGTCCGTCGGGACCATGGGCAACGGCAGTCACGCGAGAGACCCACCTGAACACTTCTATGAACATGACCTAGACCCAAAAGGAAGCTGCCATTTTGCCTCCAAATAGGAAGTTGCCTGGAAACATCAACACATGACAACTAAGTCAAGGGCATAGCCCCATCTGCTGGCAGGGCGGTGGCTGCGAGGGCCCGCACACTGCTCCTTGCATTTCACTTCATGTGCGACTTTGTTCAAAATAATGTTTTTATGGCCGTAAAACACTTAACACAAAATAAATCAGATTCTGCTCTTACCTACAGTATACTTTGACGAAATGTGCAGTTAATGCGTTTTGGCAGTCAGTGACAGTTTGGTGCCAAGTCCATCGCAAAATTTACACATATTTAGTTTCAGTATGAATTCATTCACAGGGATAGTTCTCTCAGTGCTGTAATTCTCTAAGTGTTGATCTCATGAAATAGTTTTGTGGCTGAGAGGTTTGTCGTGAACATTCATTTCAAATTCTGCTACTTTTGAGGCCTCTCTCTCTCGTCCTCTCCGAGGAATGCTGGGTAAGTGAGGCTTGTGGTTTGGCTGCTGGAGGAGAGCAGAGAGAACGGGAGTCTGGTGGTTGACCTCATTCAGGAGACAGTAGGTTAAAAAATTATGTGGTTATAACCAGGAACAAGGAACTGGTTCAAAATAATGGGAGAGAAATTGCACCAATCAATCAGGTTTCAGGGAGAATGGAAAATGAGCTGAAACAAAATGGAGACAAGGATGAACATTTGGTTTTCGTGTGGGACTAAACAAAGATGGAACAAGGAGACAGAGGGCCCACATTCTTAATCCTAAATTTAATCCATTTAATCCTCCTCCTCCTCCTCTCAGTCTGTTTACAGTGCTGTTGTCCATGCGTGAATGGAATGTGAATCAGAGTCTTGATTCAGTGACGAGCCAAAAGCAAACCACTGTTATGATTTTATGACTCTGACTCATCATCAGTATTTCAACTTATCTGAGTGTCACCCATTTGAAACTTTAATGAAGGCCAGAATAAAATTGTGAAGCCTGGATATCGCAATCTAATGTTTCATCACTTCTTTACAGTGTCATAATGTAACAAAGTATAAATAATGAAGTACAAAATGCTGTTCTTTACTTTGTTATTTATATTTCTAGCAACTTCTATGATCACTCAAAGCTATATGTTTATATATATATATATATATATATATATATATATATATATATATATATATATATATATACATATATATACATATATATATACATACATAGAAATACAATTCAATGTACAGTAAATGTCATATACTTTATGACTTTTACTCACTTTCTACCAGAGTAATTTTCCTGTAAGGTGTTTGTACCTTTACTCAAGTATCGCTGTAAGGTACTTTATATAAGACTGCTTATTTATTACTTTAGAGTTGGGGGAAATGTTCTAGAAATAAATTTTTTCCTCTCATAGTTGATTAATTTCTCAAAATGTGTTTTGTATTTATCTACTTTGTAAAGTTAAATGTCCCCTATCTCTGAACATAAAACAATACATCTAGTTAGCTAGTTTGCTACCTATGTCAATGGAAGGTAATAGTGTACATAGGGTGAGAAAGAGCATTTAGCTTGTGGATGACACAGCGACAAATGATAAACAGTGATGGTAAAGTGTATTCATATTGTTGTGGTTCATTCACAACATTTTCTATAGTATAGATAAGAATGTAAGATAATAAAGTGCATCTATCTATGTAGTTAAATAACTTGCTAGCTAGGTGAAAATATAGCTAGCTAGATAGCTAAGAGCATATTCAGCATTTAGCAGCTGGATGAAATAGCGCCAAATGAAAAAGTGATTGTAAGGTTGTATACAATCTGTTCTCAGCAGTGCAGATTATGTTAGCAAAGATGTGAATTCTAATTAGCAACACAGACAGAAGTAAAATGGCGCCTTATTTACTAACATGTCCCTGATTGTCAGCTGTGAAAGTGGAAATACCATCAGCAGGTGTACCTAAATACCCATTACTTTAGAAAATGAGCACATGTATTTTAAGCACATCCTATTAATAGTTTTTTTTACAATTTATAATACAGCTATTTATATTTATAAAAATAATCCAAACTACATAATCCCAGTAGAGATGAACACAATGCACACATTTATCAAAATGCCCCTATCCTCTCACTTGGTCTCTTCCGGAACCTTAAATGAGTGTTTGTTTCCTGAAGGACTCTTTTACCTGTGGAAAGGTTTTAGCTCACTGAACCTTAGTCAACCTGAATAACATGGCTAATGTGAGCTTCTAAAACTTCTGGATTTGGACTAAATGGGAACTTAACTAAGAAGAGAAGAAGAGAAACAGGTGAGTGTCTTGCAAAACACCAGCTAACACCATTTAACTTCTTACATAATATTTTACAGATAACATCACAGAACCAAGTGTGTTTGGTTATTTCAAATGAGGACTCAATTGTTCAACAAATATTGACAATTTAAATATTTAAATGAAAACATGTGCACATGTTTGGTTCAGTTCCTGCTGATAAATGTATATATTTATAAATAAAGTGCTTTTCTTCATGAGCCATAGTTGAGTTAAATGTTAAAAAAATTGAGAAACCCTCTCTCTTCAAAGTACCTGTTTGATTTAATATCAAAGTGTTGAATTATTAATTAACTTTTGGAATTCTCTGCCTTCCTGTCTGTCAGCATGAATTTATTTTGCTAATATCTGTCACTGCTCTCGGCAAATTTACAGAATGTGCCCATTATGTCCATTTTGTCTGTCAACATCTACAGTATATTTGAGGGGAGTTTCTGCCACTTTGTTTGAGCTTTTCCAACGCAGAAGTAAATATTTGGTCAATAGCATAAGTATTTGACTGGGCTATGTTTTTGTTTTTATGCTGATGCAATCCATTTAGCATCCAGTGAAGCCTTTAAATGCCAGTTTTTCAAAAGCAAATGCACAATTGTTAAAACCCTTAAAACTAATATGCAGTCATGCTTTACAGTGCCATCATGAAGTCAGGCATGTAATACCATCAATGTATGTGAGGTACAGATAGTTCATCAGGTTATTCATGAATTCATGCATGATTTTCCATGCATGAATTCATGATAATTCATGTACGCTTACAGAAACATGCTATATTTTCCATATGATGAATTAAATAGGCCTATCATCTCATGATATATTTTTTTCACAACAAGTCTCCCCGTAGTGGCTATTTAATATATTCTTAATCCCTGATCGACTTCACTGAGAAACTGAAAGATTCCGTCAATTCTTTTTAATATACAGTATACGGGTCCAATGTGTATGTTTTATGTAACCATTTGTGTTTTAAACAGTTTTTTACAGACGCAACGTTGAACTAGAATTACTTATTTTTAATATATCACAAAAATACAATCCTTTGTCTTATTCCATGCCATAATCTGCACTAACACATATGCATTAATCCAGCCAAAATGATCAAAGAAATAAGATATCATATATTATTTCTTTGATCATTGTGGCTGGATTAATGCATATATTGAACTGTGTAAAAGCATGCATGAGGGTTGAAGAGGCAGTAAACTATCGAGGATCATAAATGACATTATAATCAATAAAATAATTAATAAATAAATACATAAATAAATAAATACATTTATAAAATATTAAATGAATGCATGAATGAATGACTAAATAAATGAGGAAATAAATAATTATTTATTCATACATTTATTTATTTATTCTTTATTCTTTATCTATTGGTTCATTTAATTATATATTCCTGTATTTGTTTGTTTATTTATTCATTCATTTCCATATTATATTATTATATTATATATATTATTATTATAATGTAATTTGTGGTCCTCCATAGACAACTGCCATAAGAAATGTTTATCTAATTAATGCTTCAATTCTGGATCAGTTGTGGTTTGTACAAGGATTAGATGAGCAATAATTTCAGTGAATTATATAAATTATATACAGCAGCAGTGACATATCAAACTCCTCCACAACATTTTCTTCACATAAGACTAATCTGTTTTGGCAGCGATACTCTGGGGTTAAATGTGACACTCGCTCGCTCACCAAACACAAACGTACATGGTTGAACATATGGTTACGATTGCACAACGCATTAGATAATTGTTGCATTTTATGTGAAATGGTGCATGGTAGATGTGGAATGTCGAACAGGAAAAATATTGTTTTTGTTATGCGAAAGAAAAACAGACTAAGGTCTAATGATGATTAATGAGGACAAAATGTTTCTTTGCGTGGGATAAGCAGATTACACCAGTGTTTAGTTAGAAAACATCTCCTCAACTTAATAACAAACCAAAATCTGAAAAAGACAAAAAAGATAAATACAAACGTAAAACCCTCTGGTTGGAGGTTTTTAGCAACTTGTGTGATTTATATGTCTAGACAGATGTGCTGTTTACAGAGTTTCATTGTTTTGCTGCCTCATCTTGATGTCTTACTCCTCTGTTTTTAAGTGCGACTCGTCTGTTTAACTCATGTGGAGAGTTTTTCTCAGTCAACAGATTCAGATTTGCGGTTATAGATGCGTTCGCCAACAGAAAATCAACTGTCAGCACTTATATTTGGAGTCCAGGCAAGCAAACATGGCGGCAGTGAATGTCCATGTGTCTTCTATGTTTGTTAAAATGGTGACGTCCAGACTTTCAGGCACTTTAGTTTTCACAGAGCAGCCTTTCGGACTGGATTGATTGCAGTACATAAGCACTTGTATACAAAGCATATAAAAAGCAGCTGCAGGCTTTTGCAGTCCACAGCAGGAGAAACCTTTCATTTTCATTTTTTTTCCCCCATGTCTCTTTAGGGGCTCCATACAAAAGTACCCATTAGAGGCTAAAAAAATACAGAAATTAAATAACATTGAAATAAATTAAATCACATTACATTATCATTTGATTTCTATAAAATCAGTAAAGTAAATCAATGAAATATTATTTGACCCACTTAGTCCCTAACTTGATAAAATAAGTTTAAAACATAATTTACTATATTTATCAATTCTGGTTTTGTGGGAGCTTCAGGGAGTAACCAGTAACTACCACCTGAGCGCCTCGCAATACAATACCATGTAATATGATACGTGATACACGGAACACAATACCAATAATATCGCGATGCAACTTCCACCAAAGTTTCCCTCATTCATTTGAACAGCGCCACCACGAGGAGACATGGTGTAGCGACGCCATGTCTTTAGAGCGCATTCATTTATTAATTCAAATATCCATATTTGCCCCGGTGTATCGATTATCCCATTGCACCAGGAAGGACGAGGATTAATCACCCAATTGATATTTTGACCTACTACTAACCAGCATCTTGTGAGTACTTTTTTGCAAGCAAATATCATAATACCAAGATACCAAAGCAGAGTAGGAGTCACAGGAGAGTGAGTTTATGTAAATTTGAAAATTGTATTGATTTTTTGCGGGGAAAATGTTAAAATTGAAAGTAAATAGAATTCAAAACAAAAAGTTGGCAGTTTGACTAACAAATAGTTGTAGGGAGAGATTTAAAGCTGCAGTGTGTAACTTTTGAACATAAACAAATGTCAAAACACACAAGTTCACAAAATGCTGATTAAGACTGTCAGCTCTTTGTGTTTGTCGGTGTTTAGACTCGTGTTGCCCAGAGACAATTTATTTGTTTTAGTCGAGACAGACCGAGGCAAGATTCAAGTGAGACGACTGTAAACAAGCTGACGTTTGACTGACAGGGTTCCATACCTTGGTTGGACTTTCCATTATGAATTCCCTCATATTCAAGGACCGAATGTGCTGACACAGTTTATGACGGGAGGGCAACTTATAAGAGCCGCTTCATCCATGGCGTCCACTTTCTTTGATTTGAAGCACGCTCTGCATCTGGACAAGTGATTGTCCTTGGGATCTTTGTCAAAGTCAGTCTTAGGCATTTTCTTTGGTGAGACAGAGATCTTGGAATTTTCATTTCCCAGGCATCACATCGTTATTTGCTCTCTCTTGCTTAACGTTACTCACTCATTGTTCTGCATGGAATCTCACTACAACGGCGGAGAGAGACAGTGGACAGTGTCCACAGTACCGCTGATAATTATGACTCAACATTTGTCCTGCGTAGGCCTAGTCTACGTACATCAAGCATTGCAGGTAATGAAACAGTAGATGGCGTCGTAACAAACAAGGCAGACATTTATCTAAATATCGACTTAACTTCTTTCTTGCACAAAATTCAAGCACTTTCAATGATCCCTGTCTATTTATGGTGGTTTTCATTAATTTTCAAGGACTTTTTTTTGGTACTATTCACAAACTTTTCAAGAACCCATGGGAACCCTGGACTGAAATCACTAAGAAGCTTCCACAAAAAGGTTCAGAAGTGAACTCTACAGCTCAAAAAAATAGATTGGTATCAAGTAAATTGATGGAATAAATGCTTCTTATCTCCACCCGCCCCTGCTCTGCTGTACACACAAACGCTCCCTCCGTCAGGTCTGATAGTGTTGCTTGACAGAGCCTGTTTTCAGATAACGGACGTGGCAAACAAGTATTTTTGCATTGTTTGTATTCATGAAGACCAAACAGAGGCGAAAGTTACATAACGCAGCTTTAATGTTGCTTTGTGGACAACACACACACACACACTGACTGAGATCTTTTCCCTGTATCTTAGTCACACCGACAGCTCAGAGCATCTTGGCCAAATATTTTCTTTGGACCAAAATATCGGAAAAACAGACAGAAATCATTAATTTAGGAGGAGGATTTTTTTTCCAGCTCTGTTTCTTCTCCATCTTGAGGTCTCACATTGTTTTAAGACTAAAACCAGGTTGTTTTAGTTTGAGCAAAGTCCCTGAGGTGCTGGAGCTCAGGAGCGGGAAAGAGACTTAAACCCGGTGAGATCACTTTCGTCCTTGTGCTGCCCTGGAGATGAGTGACGTGCAGTTTGAGAACAATTCACCCACTGAGAGTGACTCATGTTAGAAGGAGTCTGTTGGACAGAGACAATGAGAAACTGTTTCTCTGGAGTCAAAGTCTGAATCTGTTCAGTTCACACAAAGAAGAAACCATACAGACGCTTCAATGCATGGACCGAAGAACTCAACATTTTCCTCAACTGAAGCCAAGGCGCTGCTGTTCAGGAAACATCGCAGACTCTCAAAGTCCTGCATGATTTTGCAAACCACAGTTGGTAATAATAAACAGGACAAAAAAAAGAAAAAGAAAAACACAGACATGGGGAGTATCTGGCAGAATAAAGAGAACCACTAATTTTCCACTTTTGGGGAAATTCAACCTACAATTAGGATCAAACATTGCCAGAAACTTGACATCCATGTTTCTTGCATTTGTAAAACACAGTAGACTGGCCTGTGCTGACTCGGACTGTCCGTCAGACAATGATATATGAAAAGGAAAACACAAAATGGGTTAGAGATATAAGATTACAGAGACCAGAATTACTTTAAGGACCTCATCATATCACTTAAAGTATGTACTGTTGCATTACTGAGGAGATGCTGTTGGGAGAAGATCCAAATATATAACTATCGAAGTGTGACAGTCTTTGTTCTCTATCGTCTTATTTAGTTACATTGTAATATGAAAGAAGGAATAATTGATGGGAGAAAAATTATGAGTTCTGTTTTTCTTTTGATTGTATGAACAATGATTGTATCATTGACAAAGGACTAAATGTCCTGATTCCTGTATGTTTCTCCCTGATAAAAAATGAGGGATGACAGACTGCGCATAGTGAAGCACGCGATGTAAAGGGTTTTTGGATTGTATCAGATTTCACATTTTTGTCTCTCCAGTATCTGATCCAGTGGTCCATTTGGTGCTTTTCCACTACACAGTCCCCGCTCGACTCAGCACAGTTTTGCTTTTTCATTAGCGATGGTACTTGGTTTTTTTAGTAGAGTCGTAACTGAAAGAGTCATGAGCACGACATCTGACACAAGAATCAAAGTGAACAATGCCGAACTGTAGATCAAACTTCTGGTGCATTTAGTGACTGCACTGCTGAGAGCGGCGATTGTGAGCCGCATCACAACCCGTTCAGTCGTATTTCAGTTCAGTGACTGTGTCAGACAGAGCCTGTGCTCTCGTCATGCAGGAAGTACTGAACGGTTCTGTGAGCAATGAACAGATTCTAATGATTCAGTTACAACTGCATTCTAAGTCACGAGTATGTTTGTGTCACATTTTAAAGCGAAGTCACAGCAGTTTCATGCAGCCATGCAGTGATGACTCCACCCACTTTGAGGAGGTACTATAGCAATGGAAAACCATACCAAACAGTGTAGAGTCAAGCCGTGCCATGTAGTGGAAAAGTGTCCTTTGACCAGTATCAGACCAATATTGAGTATCGTATTGGCTCATTCCTAATGAAAATAAAATGCATAATAATGAACGAAAAGGAAAACACACCATCAGGAGGACGATATGAACCAATGCAGGAGAGAAAAATTGGGGTTGAGCCAAAAATAATTGTTTTAAGAAAGAAATCTACGAATGGGGTTTGCAAATTTTGCTTGACTAGAAAGACAACACAGGTCTTAAATTTGAAAACCAAAATTTATATTCTTCATGCTTTCCAAAAAATGTTCTTGTTTTAAATAAGAACATCTTCCTCAGTTGCAGTTTCAGCTTCTTACTGGTCATTGAAACTTAATGTTAGCTGTCATATCTTATATGCAAATTTAAGTTATTTTCTATTGTTGTCGCTTGCCAAGATTTTTCTTTTCAGGCAAAACAACTTCCCCCAAACAAGGCTGATGTTTTACTGTGATGAAATACAATGGTTTGCAGTAATTTCAGTGACAATGGATGAAATAGGACATCGGGCACAATATAGAGAGAGGACATGTTGGCTCACTGGGTAAATTAACAGAAAATAAAATGACAAATGTCCGTAAACTAGTTTCATTCATTGGTTTAGTATTTTCAATCATTGTTTCTCCGTCATCACCACTGATGTCAGTCTTTCTGACACCACACAGAAATTCTTTAATCATTTTCAGTCTTGTTTGTAAACTAAATGTTAAAGATTTCCCTCTTCTTCCCACTTTGGCTCCGGAGCCGTTTATTCAAACCCTTTTATTCAGATTTACCACTAAACAGTAGCTTTAATGAATATAATGGACGGATATAACAAAACCAGACTGTGGAAAAACAACCAGAACATTTGTGATTTATTCAAATCTTCTCCTCCAGTTCTTAAACACTCTTTTTGTAAATTATTGATTTCACAGCAAATGAGTGTGCACAATGTATTTTCAATACATTACTGTACAAAATATACTATACTTTCCACAGGTTAGTGTGTTTTGACTGTGATTTAGCAGTGTTTTCAAATATGAATACTATAACTTTACAATCATGCCACCTTAATTTCCTTCCATTCATATAGATATGTAAATACTGTATTTAAATGAAGCTGTTAAGTCTATTTAACACTTACAACTACAAATTAATAGACACATTTATAGTGAATTCACAATAAATGCAATTATTATGGTTAAAGTAAAAAATTCCTGTGCGGTATTTTGTCTTTCAAAATGTTTTTCTCAAGGATTAATTTGTGTTTTGTTTTTTTGTTTTTCAAATGGTTTCGGGCTTCATATAAAAGTCAGGATTGTTTGAAGGTGAACGTTTGATTAATGAGCTGCAAATGAAATATGCTCAAACATGCAGAGTGACTCATATCACTAAAAAATATTGATTGCAAAACACCTTTTTATTCCAACCACCAATAAAATAAAAGCCAGCCACACCACTCAGCTTTGCCCCACAAATACAATAAAGACTATAGACTCTACTTCCTGACTATTATCTCTATACTGCCCTCATGATTTCCAATGGTATTGAGCCATTTCATCCATGATTAGAAGCTGTGATGGAAAGTACGGACGAAAGGCTCCGTCCATATAAATGTATAAATGTTCTTTTACACTTCACAGAACATGAGGACTGGTAGATAATGGTTCAGTGATTAACGTTTCGCTAAGAAGGTTCAGACCTTTCCTGGATGGAAATGGATTCTCCAGTTTCTTTATTGTAGGTTATTATTATTTCATGGCAGTGTTGTCTGTGTTTCTGTCAGTGCTGCTACTACAGACCATTATCTTGGATGCCTCCTGTCTCTCAGTCAGTGTATGCTGGGAGTCCGGGACAGGCTCCAGCAGCCTTGGTTAAATCAGTCATGGTTTTGAAGCGATAAATTACGGTGTGGTTTTCAAGGATGTTGATCATTTTGAAGAAATCCTTTCGGGCAACTTCCACATACAAATTGGATTAATGTGTGATGGTTGGTGTTAGAGGCAGCTATCAGAGGTTAGTAGAGCCTGTGTCTATCATGGCTGATGACATAGCAAGAGTCGCTAATGTTGCTAAATTGATGTTTATCTGATGTCCAATGTGTTTAGTATTGTTGGGAGCACTTTGTCCAATTAAAAACAGCAGCAGCGCAGAGAAGAACCTCGTTCAAGAGCTGCACGTGTGATGCTGGGATCAGACGACGCAATGTTTTTGTCTTTCACGATTCACCATGTCAGATTATCAATCACAATGCCACGCATGATTCTTGTCAAGTATGACACCAACCAATCATTACTCAATGGGATGCTGAATTGCTTCCACTCTTTCTCGCCAACGTTTTTTTTTGTAACTTTGTCATGACAGCATCTTGTGGAGACGTCAGTGAGGCAGAGGTACTGTTGCCGAAGCTCAACGAAACATTCTTCGGTGTCACTATTTCACCTAGCAGCAGCAGCAGCAGCAACAGCAGCAGCAGCAGCAACAGCAGCATTCCTCTTCCTCCTCACCATGGTTATGTCTAAATATGTTACATTACACGTTGGTCAGTCACGACCAAATCGCTTCAAAAGCAGCCTGAATTTGTGTAGTCTGATTCCGGCATAAGCTAGCTTCTGTTTAGGAACATTTGCATTACTTGTTTTGACTGTTGGACACGTGCGCTCCCACATGGAAATTTGAACATTTTCCTAACTTCTGATGCTCTTTAGCGCAATTTCAGTGTCAGTTGTCACCGTTACCGCATACGTGTGAGCCAACCATTAAACTGCACCTCAAAATCCTTTGCATGCAATGCATTAAATTATCCATTAAATATCACTTTCAAATCCCATTACATATATATTAAATGAGTCACCATTAAAGGATTAATTAATGCAAAACTAGAGTTAAAAAACAAGGAATTTGGGTGATGTTCACTCTCAAAATAGCCAGGCTAGACTTAAAAACGCAGATGTCAGTGAGTGAGTGAGTGAGACTTTTGCCTTTGGCCATTTTTCTTTCAAAATGATTTGGCATAAAGAGTCACTGCACATCATCAGGGAGAGGAAATTGTTTCTGTTGGCCGGCTGCTCCATTGCTCTCAGCTCAGGTGTCAGGCGTTTGCCAGAATCTGCCTGCCTGTTCAGAACTGTGTGCCCATAGCGGAAATTCACGCAGCTCAAGTGGAAACTACTGGTTTTATGCCTCCATATGAGCCGGGGGGTTGCTCTTGCGTACAGAGAAGGCAAAGCAGTAGCTTGCTTGGGGTCCTAAGCTGAGAAGGGGCTCAGTGAGGCCCTCATTATGTAAGTGCACAGCAACAGCAATGTTGTGAGAATCCGCTTAATTCACATGATATGGCTTTGTATCCAAACCCACTATGTGGGCTTCATACTTACCACTTGCTTCTGAAATGCTTCTCATTCACTTTGAATGGAGCAATATTAAGCTTAGCCCAACTGCATTGTGGGTCTGTTGCTTCACTTTAACCACATCGCGTGCATCTGGAGTTCAGAGATATTCAACTTCCCCAGTGGCAGCACGACCTTCAGCAAATCAAAACATGTTATGGAAACACATCAACAGGTGCTAGACAATTAAATCAGCTCAAACACGACACAGCCCAAATTAAGCTCTCGGGCAAAATTGTTTTCGTCGTTGCAGATGTTTTTTTTGTCAAACAAAGTACAACCAACAGTTGCTGACATCACATCACCATCACTTAAGCAACTGAAGCAGCTCTTGCTCTGCAGTCAGCCATGACAGACACTGCTCTGCTAAGCTCGGATATACAGTAGATGCTTTTATCACCAAGCATCAGTCCCGCCCTCTGTTGAACATAAACATGACGTATAAAGCTGTGTTTCCACCAGGTGAAGCGCTTCCATTTGGTCCACCATGGTACATATTTTTTTGCGTTTCCATTAGGAATAGTCCTGAAATAACTGTTCTTTTTTTCGTCGCCCTTCCCTTGGGGTACCTAAGTAAAATGGTACAGTATGGTTTAGGGATGTCCCGATACAACTTTTTCACTTCCAATACAATACCCATATTGCAGCCTTGAGTATTGGCCGATACCGGTATCGATCCGATACGATATCAGCACGAATAATACATACTTAATTACTTGGAAGTGTGGAATGTTAGAATAAGTTTGATCAAGTGATATTTACTTGAACAGAGAACAATAGTCAGGAACAGTAGTTATGAGAAAAACTGACCCATTTATTATTAACCAATGGATTACATACATTTATTACATAAATATTCGATTTTTTGCCATGTTAAGTCTGTGGTTAATTTCATCAGGAGGAAAGTACCAATTTGCTAATGGGGGTGTTTTCAGAGCACCCGTGTTGCACAGGTAACAGCGTGTCTTCAGAGAACACCCCCCTTGTTTTCACTATTTTGGATTAGCCCAACCCACACAGGGTTAGTAACTAGTCCCACAGATATACCCGGAGCCCAGGCAAGACTCTGACCTTTTGTTGATATAAAAAAAGGGGGGGGATAGAATTGCTAGCTGGTGGCTCGCATTGTTGCCTCACAGCAGGAAGGTCACCGGTTTGAATCCCAGTTCGACTGATGCCCTTCCTGTGTGGAGTAAGGCTAATTTGATACTAAATTGACCGTAGGTGTGAAAGTGAATGGTTGGTCGTCCCTGTGAGTTGACACTGTGATGGACAGGTGACCTGTCCAGCATGTACCGCATAGAAAATGAGTGTTTGGTGATGGCTTCAGCCACACTCCTCCAAAACCTCCTCATTCTGTTATGGTTCAGCTAATGCTAATTCAGCTCCTCATCGCAATCTGTCAATCTACTCACATCTGTACTGTGTTTGTTAAAAAATAGTAGCATCTGTTTTAAGTTTAATCATATAACTGGTTGGTTTACAAGACACTGCGAATGCAACTGCAATTTGATTTTTCTCTCTTCAAACTATGCAAAAGCTTCAAATGCTGCCCAGACTGAAGCAGAAAAAGCCACAACTCCCAAACAATCTCTATAATGATGTAAACATCCATGGGTGGAAAATGTGGCACCATAAAACATTCAACCATTAGATTGAAAAACAACTTGGTAGCAATAACAACAAACACATAAAGTTTTAGAAACACATCCTGCTCATCTTGTCAGAAACCCAGAGGGAAAAAAGACTAAGCTTACTCTTTTCTCACTGGTGAAAAATAATAATAATAATAATGCTAGCAATTTACACTCAAGTTGGAAGAGGTTTTTGACCAGTGGGAATGTGGCATTCACTCGCGGGTCACATGACTCTGCAATGACTGTGGCATTGGTGGAAATGCAAGGTGCATGGTCTTTTTTTTGGACAGAACTCAATGTTTTTAATTCTATCATAGGGATCAACTGAACAGTGAACATTAGAGGGTACACCCAGGATTTGTGACATCCAAGTAATGATCTTTATGACGAGGATCAAGTACAGTTGCGATGAAGTGTGGGGGATCTTAGTAAAACGTGTTGACAGACACTGTGGTCCATCTCAACCTCTTTGTGTAGAAGACACTTTAGTGCTGCAGTTAAGGGAATAGCAGATGCATCAGATGAGCTGGTCTCTTTACTTGCTCAAAGGGGGCAAGAAGAGAAAGGATGTCGTGTTGAGTTCATAATCTGCGATGTATGCAGCAAAGTTTCCCTTTGAGACTATCTTGCATTTAATAGTTGCTGCAAAATTCAAGCACTTTCAATGGCGCATTTATATTTAGAGCAATTTTCCAAAAATTTTCAAGCGCCTTGAAAAAAAAATTCAAATGAATAAAATAACCTCTGAAATTCCCACAAAATACTGTTTAAACCTGGGAAACAACAGGTTTCTAAAAATGAAAATGGGGTATAACATTGTCACTGAACTCGATGGTGTTGCTGGTGCTTTCTTCTTCCCCCGACTCATGTTGTGCGTGGCATTACAGTTCATGAACAGAAACAGAAACACCACAAGGCAGAGAAACAATTGCCAATTAATTGTTTTATTTTTAGCGAGTTCATCCAGGTTCAAAATCTTGGATATAACTGCTTATATTTGTGTGAAATAGGCTTTAGGGAAGGATGGATGATGATAAAAGTGGAGTGGCAAAGAAGGAAAAGAAGAAAAAAAAATGCCGTTTACCTTTAGTAGAGATGGACAGAAGAGAAGAGTAATGAAGAGATTTACAGCCTGAAATTAGCCTAACATGCAAACCCTTATTCTCAAGTGTGATCTTTTTTACAAGCCATGTCTGGACCAAGGAATTTAATCTGGTGTTGTGGTCATTAGTGCAGCCTTAAAATAAAACGCTGATCTCACTCTGGTAAACCTGCCAAGATGCTGTGTTCGATGCTCTGTGCTCTTAAAGTTAAGCTCACAATGCGGGGGTGGGTTTAAAAGCATGGTACTGTGACTCTTTTTTTCTTTTTTTTTAAGAGAAGTCTCTGAGGGCAAACACACACATCAGTCTTTCTTATTGAAACAGACGTGGACAGGCAAGAAAAATGAAAAATGACCTCCTCGCCAGAACAGGCTACAGCTGGTCAAGTGTAACGACACAGTGAGGAAACGTTTCCACTCAAAAGCGAGGCCATGTTCACAGAGCTGCTGGGAAATGCTCACTTTGTAAAGAAGTGAATGCAAAATGAATGAGAAAAAGGTCTTTCTGACATAATATCAACATTTGTTATTCTACACACGTATCATACATATGTCTACATATGTCTATAGTCTTTCCTTACTCTCTGGGGTGGGAGTGGGTTCACTGCTTTGGACCGGACCAAAATCTCAGCAGGTTTTTGATGGATTACCTTTTAAATTCCTAAAGCCCAAAGAATGAATCCTACACACTCTGGAGGATCTCTTTACTCTTCCTGTAGAACCACGGTATGGTTGACGTTTGTGTTTTCCTGTGAAATACCTTGACAGTACACGGCTCGTGTGTGTCAAACTCAAGGCCCGTGGGCCGCATTCGGCCCGCCAAACATTTGTGTTGGGCTCACGAGATAATATATTATGCCTTTCCTGCTCCTACATTGACGCACTTATTAGTACCACACTTGCCTGTAAAATTTAATAAACAAATTAAATGTGGACTCAGAGCTGGAACCAGGATCTTTTGTGAGTACAACTGATCTGTATATAACTTTAAAGACTGTCGTGCAGTGTGGCTATTTAGCTCTCCTGAGGCTACTTGCTGCGTTAGCGAAGTATGGAATATGACTGAAAACAAAAAAAGTGCCCAAAAAAGTTCTAAAGGTGAACTCTGCTGCTCAAAATACCCACTCATTCAGAAGGTTGACAGGAAAAACTTAACCCCGCCCACCCCTGCTCTGCCGCTGTATATACACAAACAATCCCTCAATCAGGTCTGACTGTGTTGCTTGATTGCCCATTTACAGAAGAAGAACGCAGCAAACAGCTAACGTTACATCATTTCTGTTCATACAGACCAAACAGAGGCAGAATAATAACATCAACAACAAGAATCACCAAAAGTCACGCACTGCAGCTTTAAATGAAAACATATTCTTATTAATATTGTTTCTCATTCGGCCTTTACATCCACCTAAGGCCTACACACTTGACTTTGAAAAGAAAAACACTATTCCTCCAAGTACCCAAGTAATTACTCATCAAGGGTGAAGCCAAAGGTGGCAGGTTAGAAACTTCTTTGATGGATTTCTTGGATGAAAAACAGAGTAAAGCAGAGTGAAGAGAGATGAACAGATAGGAGAACCAAAAAAAGGGGGAAAAAAAACATGTTTCACTGTAGGCTGATTACTAAATCAGAGGTTCTGGGATCATTAATGATTAGATTAGAACCAGCAGCCAAAATAGAAGAAGAAAAAACAGCATTTGTAAACAGAAAACATGATGACAAAGTAAATAAACCATGTCCACATTCAGCCACGTTCCTTTTGGAAAAGACCACCTCAGTGCAGCCCTATGGACTGACATCTGTTTTGCAGCTTGACTGTGCACAGTGGTTTATGTTGAGAAAGCAGTGTGTGTATATCATCTTTGGCCTCGGTCCATGGGATCTTGACAGTTGGCTGCAGGCGAGGTTGTAAAGGTTGCAAAGGTTTTCATCGGGCGGAGAAGTGAGGAGACGATAAAGCGGCGAGGACTCTGTGACACTGAGAGGTTAGACGATGGCAAAAACAAAAGTGTCACATTCTGCTTCACCGTGGTAGAAAAACGAGAGTTCCCTTAACATGTAACATGTTTGAAATGTGTCAATTATTATGTTTCTCCGCTCTCTCTGCCCCTCACTCCCATGGTTTTATGCGGCAGCACCATATGGAAGACATTTTGGTTCGGCTCTCCTGGAAATTGCGTTGAAATTTTCGTCTGCCAAGACGATTCCACATCTGAAACGTTCTTGTGTTGCACCAGACGTAAACTGAATAAGAGCTTGACAGGAGGGAAGGTCAAAACAGGACCCTTTTATTTTCAGGCATTCATTCTGTTTTTGAATTTACGCTGTTTTTTTATTGGAAACCTTTGATTTATTGGTGATAAATCACACTAAAGATATTGCGTGTGCCCGTACACTTTTATTATTTCTGTCTGTATTGCATGGAGAGCGGGAATCATTGTGATTGAGATATGAAACTTTTACTACAATCCATCATCCCTCAACATTGCAACTTTTGGTTATTGCTTTCCTCTCTTTGGCTGCACACGATCATCTATATATTAATGCTGCAGATGAAATAATTTATAAAGAATACACAGTTAAAGAACCTGAAGATCTTCTTAAACTGCGTTCACACAAAACGCATATTTTCATGTATTTGCATCATTCGTGCATCAACTGCTGGCGGCATCGGCCAGCCGGCCTGAGCCCAAGCCACTGGTGTCATTGACTTCTTCACTGACCATTTACTGAGCTCTCTCCTTTTTGATTTTTTTTCCCTGTACATATACCAACTTGTGTCATAAAGCTCCAGGTTTCCACACAGAAATCATTTAACTTTCTCTTCCATGTCTGGGCACCGGCAATTATGTGACATCATCCAGAGAATCTTCAAGATGAGCGCTGGAGCGATGGTCGTGTTGTGCTGTTTACCTGCATGGCCCAGCCTATGTGAAATTGACATCTGCACTATTATGTAAAATTCAGGTCTGGTGTGAACGCAGTATTAGAGGTCCAATGTGAAACATTTTGGAGGGTTTCTTGTATAATCACTTAAACTATAAAATCTGATTGATTTTGTAACTTTTTATGTACAAGGGACTACAGTACATACAATTTTGCGCCACCATATTTCTACAGTGGCCCAAACAAATAAACCAGTTCTCACCTTGTTACAGTCTGCAATCTCGCCATTAGATGTCACTAATTCTTACACACTGTATCTTTAATGCACATTAAAAACTCTATTACTCTTTTTTACAAATATTACATGTAGGGCTGCAACTATTTATTATTTTCATAATCAATCTGTTGACTATTTTTTTCGATTAATCAATTAGGTGTCTGGCCTGGTTTGGTTTTCTAAACCTGAAAATGATGATGTTTCTCAAATGTCTTGTCTATGAACCACAATGATTCAGGTTTATATATATGGAGCAAAGAAACCAGAAAATATTCTCATTTAATAGGCTGAAAAATCTTTTAACCGATTAATAACCAAAATATTTGACAGTTAATTTTCTAAAATATCATTTATTAATATATACAGAATGTAAAAACAAACAAACAAAAACTTCCATAACTGTTACACAAATGATTATGCTGCTGGCAAAGCAAACCAGATGTTTATAGTTAAGAGAAAGCAAAAATAACGAATAAAAAAACAAGCAAATGCAGAAAGTCTTCAAGAGGCAAACTCTCATTTCTGACACAGAAAGAAAGAAAGAAGGAAAAACAGCCTGGTACCACGCCAGGCTGACAGACTGGGTTCAGTAGGTGCTCAACACCATGTTTTCAAGCACAAAAATGACATTGTCCTTCAGTACAACTTAGTATATGAATGGACACGGATGTCACAGAAGTTGAAACAAAAAAAAAAACGTATACTTTGCAAAAGTTTGTCAAGGTATGAATAATTCAAACTAATAAATGAAAACCAGACGAAGGATAAAAAAAATAAAAAATGGAATCGTAACTTTGTAATTCAATACAAACTAAACAATATTATTTAGCATTGTGATAAAAGAAAAACACTCAGTCATGGTTGTTTTTCATCCTAATCATAGTTGGGGCAATCTCATGTGTCTGTTCCTCCATTTTATGCACCAATTTCTGTCACCACCACTCAATCTTATTCACTGAATTCCTGGTTAAAAGTTAATTAACTATAACGTCTGCGTCAAATACTTAATGCTGCACCATGTGTTGGTTAAATCACACAAATGTTTATTGAAACATTTGTTTGGTTATGATGCCAAATAGTGTTCTGGTCACCATTAAATAAAGCTACCTTTAACCAAGCTGGCTGTACCCTGCTGTTAGTATGAGCTGTTAGCTGCTAAATTTAGCAAGCTGTTAGCATTAGCTAGATAAATGTAGCCCACTCTTATAATTAGCCGTACGCTAGCTATTTATAGCCACCTAACAGCCATTTAATTTTCTTTGCCATTAATGTGTTCATTAATGTGGTATTTATGTTATTGACACCATCTTCCTCTATCTTCTAATGTGATTGTATCCTGCTAAGATAAAGTGGATTCACTGTGGCATGTTTTTGTCTCTTGCCATATCTCCTGATATGAGATTTTTATATTGTCCAAGCACAAGTGCATGGTCCGGTGCTAGTCAAGATTAGAAGAGATTAGAAAAGAAATCCCATTTTATTGAGCATATTTCTGACAAAAGAAATGTATTTACTTTAACATTTAGAGAATGTGTAATGTGTCCAGCACAGAAAAAAAACACAACTATTGTAAGAAAGAAGTTCTACTGTTTTAACACTATCCACTTGAGCTACTGCATGTGAGAAGACAACAGTTCACGTCAGGAAAAAAAATCCCATTGACAACCGGGGTTCAAATTCAAATGTATATCATGTCTTTGTAGCTGATATTTGTAATGGCACCAGTCAGTTTCACCAGGAAATGAAGTTAACATATTAAATAGGTTACTGATAAGAATCTAATGTTGGTTTAAACTAATCAGCTACTCGATGTTGTTATCACCTCCCCCAGTTTTTTACCCAAATATCTTTTTTGCCTCATTGGGAGCAAAAAGTGTTTTACATACAATGAAAGAAATTCAATGTCTAATTTTTTAGTTTCTTGGTGACAACCTTTTTCAGGGACGGGTTCTTCTGGTCCTGGGTGGTGTCCTGGTCCGGGTGAGTCTGGGGTGTCTTTGACTCATAGATTTGTTTATGGTTGAGGGTCTGCTGCTCCTTCGTGGTTTCTCTTTGGGCCTGACGCAGCAGACGTTTCATGGTCTTCACCTTTTCCCGCAAGTGGCCATTGGCTTTCTCCAGGGTGCGCACCTTCTGTGAGAGAGTCCTCACCATCTCTTCCTCCTCAAACAGAGCCTTCTGCACTGTGGAGCACAGTAACTGTGAAGAGAAGAGGGAACAATTTAACTTAATTATGGTGAATAAATGTGCAATTGATTAACAGCACTGCAGGCAAACATGATTAACTGTGATCCATTTAAACACTTACAGCTTTCTGCTTTAAAGACACTTCATTTTAACACTAGAATTTGACACCAACTGTTTCTCAATTGAAAGTAAAATACGAGGGATTTGAGTATGATTAACTCTGAACGCTGAAATTTTACCAACACCAACTATATAACACTCCTGCATTTGTGCATGCATTTTCTACTTTGAATCTTGGTTAGCGTTTAACAATGTAGCACAGCTTGTAATGTCTTGTAATATAATGTTTCACATTCAAAATATTGCATGTTTTAGTTCCTGTTAATACCATATAGGTTGTCCTAAATTATGGGATATATTATTATTGTCTTGCATACTTGAATAATGCTATGTAGCATTGCAATTTCATTCTGTATTCCGTTTTTAGATTAAAACTGTTACATATGTCTAGGGACTACAGAGAAAAAATATAATCTTGGTGCGTTTCCAGAACAATATCTTATTCATGTGCACTGTCCCTGTTTGACTAATCCAGTAAATAAGGAAAATATTACTGTAGATACTTTCACATTCATCCTGTCAAAGATTTACTGTATGTTCAACAGAAAAACTATAAATTTTTCAATTCAAGCCTTCAGGCTTTGGGTTTATGAATTGTTTAATGGTTTGTAACGAGAGCCTAAATTAACAGTATAACATATATTTCTCCCTATTACTGTGAGAAATGTGTATTCCAATTTAAGGGAAAACTGGAATTTCCTCCTTTTTCCTTATTGTACCAAGACTCATTAAACATCATTTAACAAAATCTCATACTTGGTTTGCAACCAAATTCTTTCCATTTTTAGCATATATTTCTCAAATTTCTGATCGTTTACTTATGGTGCTCAAGAAAAACCAGCTCATTTTCTGTAAGACATCCCACTGACTTTTATTCTGCGGTGTAAAATTGAGTGAAATCATATTTAGAGTTTTTTCCGTCAAGGCTCATACAAAATGTTTATTGTCAGATTTCATTTCATTTATGACGTAACACGTGACAGATAATATGCTGTTTTTGATACTAGATTCCCTTTGACTGAAAGTCAAATGAGTGTAAGCTTCTGGCATGATCCTGTGATTGAGCACCACTGCCAACAGCTCATAATTACTTAAGCATATTTCACTATTTATGTATTGGAAATAAATAGGAACCTTTTTTTAACACTTAAACCCACAGAAGAAAAATAAACGATGAGGGGGGAAATTGAAGAAATTAATCACCAAGTATTTTTATTAGTGTGTGGAAATATGTACTGTATGTTGAGAATTCAAGCGTCACCATGTGTCGTATTGTGCTGTTTTTTGTTTTCATAAGCCAAAGACACACATGCACTGAAGTCCGAGGTGAAGAAGAGACATAAATCTGTGTTAAGTTAATGTGAGGTAACTTCTTGTTAGATCAAGCCCGACATGCTTGCGAACCTGCGACTGGCGATCCAAAGGGCCCAGAAAAAACAATGTGCTCCAGATGCGTCCGACTGCATGCCTGTCTGCCTGAGTGTGGATTTCCTCCACAGATCCTAAAGCTTCCACATGGGCCAACGTTAAACACTCATGTAAATTCCCTTCCATCAGATAACAACCACTGAGGGCTTGAAAGGAAATGTTAAAAATGTGCTGCCGGCAGTCGGCCCACATCACTGGTAAATGCATTACTCGCCGTTATTATCAGCTATAGATTTCTCCCATGTGCTCTTGCTTGTGCCCCATTTAGGGATTTAAAGAGGATGTGAAACCTCATAATGTAAAGATTGAAGTATAAGAGCAGAACAATCAAGTAATGGAAAGTGACACAAATCCTGTTTAGTGCGCTCAGATAAGACTTAGTGCTTGTACACATAGAGTGAGTTTAGGAGAATCAGCAATTTTTTGTATCATATCAACCTTTTTATCCTCAAGGAACCAGCGTTTGGAGCCCAAAAACACTCGAGCTAAGGCCGTAGTCTGACTAAGACAAACAACTTGGAGAGTCTGAGTACACATGTGGAGGAGAAAATAATCAATAAGCTAGTGTGTATTGAATCAGTTTCAAACAACGAACGGTGAGATGGATCGTGTTGTGGTTCTGTATGTTTCGTACCTACTGTACATGTTAATCGTTATACAAATTAAAATACAAATTAGATCGAGTATGGCTCTTGTTGTTGTCATGTTGTCCGAGGAAAGATGCCGTCATCGTAAGGTTTTCCGGCAACAGCACTGCAATGTATACATCGTCTCCTTCTACTGGGTCAAAGACCAGGTAGGAAATTTTGGTGCATGCGCAGAACCACAAGTCCAGCTCCAGTCCGACTAACCATATACATGCAGGACTATGAATTGTATTACCCAGGTATGTTAGTCTGATTAAGACTAGCTCGTTTTTATGACATAATTAATGTCTAAAATTGGATTTTTAACATGCATGTAAAAGCACCGACAGGTCCCAGAGTGAGGCCATACAGTGGCACACGTGGCTAGCGCTGTTGCCTCACAGCAAGACGGATGCTGGTTCTGGACCCCACCTTTCGCCCTGTGTCAGCTGGGATTGTCACCAGCACCCTGTGACCCTCAAGCAAAAAGTAGACAATGGACAGATGAAAAAAAAATATCTAATTATCATCCTTGCGTTTTCATACAGCTAATACTCAACATTGGGAAAACAATGATGTCACAGCAACCCCCTCTACTCTTTTATTCTGTCGCCATCTTCATCATCGTCTTGTATTTGGAGTTTGTGTACAGCATGCAAATGTTATGCTCCACATCTTCTGTTATGGATGTATGTCTGAGGCCACATACAGACCTGGTGTAGTTGAAGACATTTCTTGAAACGATGCCAATTTTACGGGGAACTTTTTAAGAATGAAAAAGCAAAAGGTTGCACAGAGAAGGTTCTGTTTCCGTGTGGATAAGACCTTAAACGCGACACCTGCAGCTGGTTTCTCTTTCAGGCTGAGCTACATGTGTCTACGAATCCTGGAGAAATTGCCCGTGAAAAAGTCTGGAGCCTTAAGTGATACATCGATATGCAGCATAAACCTCCCTCTGTTGTCAGACTCTCACATGGACGTGTCTGTGAAGCTTATCATTCATCCAGGTCATTGTATCTTCAGTAGTTTGCTGCAAGTGGGCCTGCTTGAGTTAAGTTGAGGACGTTTCACCTTTCATCCAAGAGGCTTCTTCATTTCTGGTGGAAAATATCCAGGTATTCAGCCGAAAAAGACTCTCAGCGCTGTAGTATATGCGCCAGGCCAGGATTTTTTTTCCCTAGGTTGAGTTTTGGTTGTCAACACGAAAATGCAAGGGTGATGTTATGAAATCTTTTCACTCTGGGACATGTTTTCCATAAATAGTGTTTCTATGGCTCCCAAAATGTGGGGGAAAAGCTGATAAAATACAAAACGTTTGTGAATTCACCCGAACTCATCCTTCTTACAGACACTTGACTTCTGGAGGCTGGTTATCTGTCTAGAAAGTCTGGAGAGCAGACTGTGTCTCTCAGATGACCCCAACAACCCTCTTTCACACCTTGACACCTGAAAATGGGCCAGGAAACCTGTTTTGCCCAAGAGTTTGTTGAGCCTGTCAGGTGAGGACACTGTCTTGCAGCCTTTTTACAACTGATGTTTCTGCGTATGCGTTGGGAATAAAAAATGTGCACAGATGCACATCAGCACAGATGATATATTAAAAACTGATGTAGTCTCCCAGTTTGCTGCTGCAGCTAATCAGGAAGTAAGAACGTACTAAATAGCCACTAGGGGGCGACTCCACTGGTTGCAAAAATAAGTTAGTTTGAATGGGAGTCTATAGGACAATTAGCTTCTACCTCATTTCATTTCAGTACATATTTTCCTGTAGAGTATCACCAACAGTACAGACAGTTAGTGTTTTCCATTGCAGGACTTATTCCTATTGTCAGTTGTGCTGCCCAAATGACGCATCTCCACGCTTCAAACTTCAAACTAAGAGTTTGAAGCTACTCTGAGAGGAGAGTTAGCATTCAGATTCTTAATGGATGACTCAATGACCATTTAAAAGGAGCTTAACCCTGTTAAAAAAAAGAGCTTATATTACTGATAAAAATGATGGTTTGGATAATGTGACGTGTGTGGTATGATCTGTTCTGATGTGAGTTTAGGTCAACAATGGTTGCTCAGACCCAGAAAAAACAACAAAGTCTGTTTTTTATTTTTCTCAGAGGAAATTTAATCACGGGAATGATGTAAGAAGAAAGCAGTGGTGATATCTAAATGTCGCTCAGTAATTATAATCACAGGCCTGACCCAAAGGTTTGCCGCTAATGGAAATATAAACCATGTTTTCATTCTCTTTACTCATGGCAAGTATGTTTTTGCTTTTATGATTAGTCAGCAAATGATTGGAAACAGACAGAAGAACACTGACCTAAATCAAGTGGATTATGCCAAAGGTTTTGATTCATTAAAGGGATAAAGAAGTGGTGAAGAAATAACTGGAAACCATTTATGAACTGGCACAGACTGTGACACAAACCAAATGAGTTTACAGAGTGAAGGAGAACCAGGTGTCTGCCTGTGGTGAAAATGAGCTAAAGTGACAGGGAGATGTAAACTGGAGCTCAAGCCTTCTGATGTAGCTCATCTTAAAATCTAGTATCCATCAGTATCAATGTAAAAGGCTTTCAGCAGAGTCGTAACTTTCAGATGCTCTCATCAATCTGTGTGTGTAATCCAGAAGCTATTCTCTGATTAGAGGTTATGATGTTCTTTCATGATTTATGCACATACCCTGGTTTTACTTTAGTTAGTGATTTTCTTCATTTCCATGGATTCCTGTCTGTCTACAGCTTCCAGAGGAGAGTCGTGGTTTTTTCCAGGCCATCGAAAATCATCCTCCTCGTCCTCCTTCAGTATCGATTATGTTGACTGCACTTGGTTTACTGGTATTACTGTTTGTGATGAATTTCTTCTGGGACCCGAAACTAAGTATTGTATTCTGTATCATATTCATCTTCATTGTCTTCATTATATGAGGAATTCCAAAATCCCATCTCTCTTAATCTTTGAAATATCTGGTGTTGCATGATCAACATTCCCAAACAGATGTTCATTTAAAGCTGCAGTACGTAACCTTTGGTGATTGTTTTTTCTAGTTGTTCTTCTTTGTATTTTCACTCATACTCTGACCTGTTTGCAGTCTCCCTCCTTTACTCAATGTGCAATGTTGCTGTCTTGACATAAAACGTATTACTTCCTGTGTGCAGCTGGGGAATGTTGCCGGGCGACACAAGAGCTAAACCTTGCTATACTGAGAAACACGGGGAAATCACTACAGTTTTAACAACGATCCACAGAAAATATTTGAAATTAATCAATGATCAAATTATTTACCAGGGTAATCCCTTTTTTCATACATGAAATTAAATGTTGGCTTGTTCTGAAGATCACATGTTTGAAAATGAAAAACATTTGACAGTATAGTGTTAGAAAGCGAGACATCTGAGGCCTAATCTTCTTCTCTAATTGACAGGGTTCCCACACCTCACATTCAAGGACTTTTCAAGGACTTTCCATGACTAATTCCCTTAAATTCAAGGACTGAATGTACTGACACAGCTTAAGATGGGAGGGCAACTTGTAGGAGCCGCGTCACCCGCGCACTTTCAATGACCCATGTCTACATAGGGGGATTTTCAAAAACTTTCAAGGGCCTTGAAATATTTTTTTTCAAATTCACAAACTTTGAAGGATTTCAAGGACACTGTGGGAAGCCTAGGCCTAATACATATGGAAACAAAACTTTACCAGTAATATAATCTTATGTTTTTTAAAAAGTTTTCCATAAACAAGAAATTCATCCACGCAAAACCGCCTCAAAAGATACACATGCCAAACCTGTATGTGGTGCTTTAATGTTGTTACAGAAATACACCAAACAAACAGACAAGGAGCCGTTGAGTCTGCACATAAAGCATGACGCATTTTTTTTTAAAATCCAGATTTTTCGAATAAGTAGACATCACAATGTATACGATAACAGAAACAGAGACAGAATGAAGGAAGCCAGAGCGGCCAGATAATGAAAATAATAATTATCACAAAGTGACAATATCCAAACACAAGAAGAGGAAGACGATGAAGATAATAGAGAATGCAAGTCCAAGAGAGAGGTGGAGCTATGACATCATCATTTTCCCAAAGTAGCAGTGGATGTCTACATGAAAATGCAAGGGTGGTGCTTTGAAATTTTCCCACTCTGGGACCTGTTTTCAATAAATAGCATTTCAGTGCTAACAAAAAGCTGATTCTCCTGAACTTGTACTGCTTCCAAACATTGTGCACCCAGGTGGCTTTGGTCTCATGGGTCATGTGGTATTGTTGGTTCTGTAGAGTTTGGGTTCCACAGAGAAGAAATTAATTGATATTGATGACTTTTCTTTATTCTGACAGTGTTTAAAGGAGAACAATTGCTTAAAAATAGTTTTAACCAGTCACAGACTATTGTCTCTATGTGAGGTCACTCTAAATATTAAGGGTCTCGTCTTTGAAGAAACAAATACTTAATTTAACAACAGAATTGGTTTGACACAAACAATGGTTTAAGCGGATTTTCCCTTTAAAACATATGAGAGTTCTTTGTCTGACAAAAACCTCAGGAGATTATTTTGCATTTGGTTTCCCATCTTAATTTATCTGGCCAGCGTCTTTGTAGTTTTACTTTGAAAACACCACAATACTTCAGGCTACTTGAGCATACTGAGCTCTTTCCTCTAAGAACATGTGGAACCATGTGGGGGGCGACTGTGGTTCAGTGGGTAGAGTGGGTTCGATCCCCGGCTCCTCTAGTTTATAAGCCCATGTCCCCAGGCAAGACATTCAACCACAAATTGCTCCTGAGGGCTGCGCCACCAGCATGTGAGTCAGTGTGAATTGTGTGTGATAAAATGCTAAATATACACTCATCTGCAACTTTGTTGGGACACCACTTTAACTGCTTGTTAAAGCTCCACTGAGGAACTTCTGTCACCCCCGAAGAATTCTGAGTAATTACCAAAACACTGCTGGGAAGCCTCTATGCCAAAGTGATCCCACCCCGACTGTTACCCAGTTGCATTAACTTCAAATTCCATAAAAAATTCCATAAAAAACCTGTTGTTTTGGAGTTTTTTAAGCAAAGCAATTCACTTCTGAAACTTTTCGCACCAACTCTCTGCAGCCGTGTTGCTCAACTAGCGCTACGTAGCTGTTGTGCTTCTGCCTTGCCCTCGATCACTCGTGATGTTAAATGAATCATTTTGGTGCACAGTGGGTGGCATGAGAAAGAAACACCACTATAATGAGAAACACAGAGAGAGAAGAGTTGCCTGGAGCTGATATGCAAATATCTTACCAGCCAATTACATGGCAGCTGCTCAATGGGATTAGGTATGCAGACATTAACAAGACGACCTGCTGAAGTTCAAACTGAGCAGTAGAATGGTGGAGAAACGTGATTTAAGTGACTTTGAACATGCATGATTTTCAGAAACAAAGGAGAATGACCAGACTGGTTGGAGATGAAGACAAACAACAACTTGTTACAACCAAAGGCAAGATACCATTTCCTGCCACTTTCTTAGATCTCCTATCTACCTAATACAGTGGTCAGTGTATGTAGATGTGCACTATGAATGTGAATGAATGGATAACTGGAAAAACTGTGGTGTAATATGTTTAGAGTGTTCATCAAGACTGCAAAAAAGTGCTAGATTAGTTCAGATGATGTGAGACAAGTCGCTGCTTCAAGTGTGGTGAAATAAAATAATTATGCTCAAAACTAGATATCTTTAGATAAATTTAAGCTGAGCTGTTCTTTGGTTTTATTTTGGAGTTAAATATTTTAAAAACCATTAAACTGGTTTACTTGTTTAAATCAAGTTCAGTGAAACCTGCGAAAGACTGGCAGCTGTTGGTGGACCTCGAGCAACAGCTGAAGTTTCCCAGCCACATCGCAGCCACCACCCTGCGACCAGACATCGTCCTCCACTCCTCTAAACAGCTGTGCTATTGGAGCTGACTGTTCCATGGGAAGACAACTTGGAAGAAGCCTTTGAAAGGAAGCTCTCCAAGTATGCAGGACTAGTCAGCGACTGCCAGTGGATGCAGTTCATGTTCTACAAACAAATTTGTGGACTCACCTGTTAGCTTAACTATTGGAACTGGAATTTTTGAATAAAATGTTGGCCTCAAACACCATAGAGTAGAAGAACAGAGAACATCAAAGGAATTCAACACTTCATCAAGCATCTGGCAAACATTGATGGCTCTGAGCATCTGCTTACCCTGCTGTCCTCCTGAGCCTCCCACTCCGGGGTGAAGCTGTGGACCTGAGTGCCGGGCGTGCAGTTGGAAAACTGGAAGAGGCTGGAGAACGCACGATGGTTGTCTGCAGTGTCAGGGAAGATGGGGTCCTGGAAGTTCACGCCATGAGGGACAATATTGTAGTTCTCATCCATCCTGCAATGAAAGAGGACAAGGTTTCTAATCATTCTCTTGTGAACCGAGTAAAAAATTAGTTAATTTTTCATTCAAACTTAGTTCACTTCCATGTTTAGTTAAGTCAGGAGCCATTTAATTGGACTATGATGTCACGTACTTGCGGGCTATATGTACCAAGACAAAAACAAAAGGGAGAGAGTGTGGCAAATGGTCAGCAAAGAAGATGACGCCAGCGGCTCATGCTCGCACTGGCCGGCCGACAGTTGATGTTGCACAAAAATGCAGTAATCCCACAGTGCAAATGGTGCGGTGCAATATGGCACACTGCAGCGTGGAAATTCACGCATGATGTGAACGCGGCATTAGGCGTTTTCCGGTTGACCTATTATATTAGCTGGCAGCTAGTTGTTAGCATATCAGGCCCCATTTTATGTCTTTCTACCATCAGTTAAGTTGAAAGTATTACATTCTTTAAGCATACATTTCGTCTCCTTGTCAGTCTGAAAATGCACTGGTTTGGATTTCGCCATGTTTTTCCCGCTATTGTCTTCTTCCACTGTGCACCAGGTTCACCAGGTTATTTTTCAGTCTATAGTAACTTTACTGTGTTATCTATGTGTGACAATTCTTTTAAATCACAGTGAATGAGGAGAATCAAAAGGTTTATCCTACTGACTCTGTTGCACCGAGTCTCAACAGCAGCAAACAACCATGTTAAAACAGCTAAATGAAAGGATTTTGGAAGAAAAAAAAACCAAACATGTATTTATATGCAGAATAGCAAGCAGACCCTGGTCTATTATTATTCAAACTCAAGCATTACATCAAAATACAAGCCAAACTGATTCACTGGGCATGTTTCATGTCTTCTCCTACGATGTGAAGTGTGTGTGTGAGGGAGGAAGCAGCGTTTTTTTCATACATCTGGATTCCATCTCGTTTCCCTCAAGGGACATCAAAAGTTTGGTTGTCCCTATCAGACCGGGTGTGTGCGGTGTGTGTGTGTGTGTGTGTGTGTGTGCGGTGTGTGTGCGTTTGTGTGTGTAGGTTAAAAGAGTATGGAGAAGTTTGAAGCTTTCACTTCAGCAGAAAGAGGTCAGAGTTCACATACACATGCAGTAACCATGAGGTCAGAAGAACTGAGTGTCCTCATGAATTTGACTGGTTTTTTTTTACTGCTCTAGAAACTTGAGTAACTTGAAATGCCATATTTTTGTACATTACACAGTTTTTACTGAGTTTAACAACTCACAATGTTAAAAAACACAGTCTGAAGTGACAGTGTATTTATTTATTTATTTATTCATTCATTTAGCTGTTTTTAATTCACCCTGATCATTTTGTGGGGTTTTTTTTACTATTAAAATTTTGATCCTGCATCACAGAGTAGGGACAAATCTGGTAAGATGATACATACACCAAAACAGGGGTAATGAAAGGCAATAGAGTTAAAATAGACTAAAGTATTAGTCTATTTTAAGAAAAATAGTAAAAATAATAGTGCTGGGCCGTTAACGGCGTTAACGTGCTGCGTTAACGCGAGACTCTTATCGTGCGATAAGAAAATTATCGCCGTTAATCTATTCTCAAAGTTGGGTCTGGGACCTGGGTCCACATAGTGAGCAAGCTATGAATTTCACTTTGATATGTTAGCGCGGATGTATACCTGGCCCAGAAGGCTCTGACCTGGCTGAGCGCGGATGTAGGTAACGTTACGTTATGTAATTTATTGTCATTTTTTGTTTTATAACGGTCTATGTAATTTACCACAGGGAAAATGGTTTCAGGTTGGATATCCAACCGTCGCGTCCGACAACTGTCTGAATGAATATCCAACCTGAAACTAACTTCACGCGGTATAGCTTTAGCTAACGTTATCAACGTTTTGCTGATTAGTTGCTGATAGTTGCCTACTACTACTAGCAATCTTACTCTGATATACTTTTTCTGTCCTACTCCTAATGTTAGGTGTGATGAAAACAGAGGAGCGCCACTTAGCAGAAGAAGAATTCAAATGAGCCATTTTAATCTAGATTAATCTAGATTAACTCCAAGATTGCAGTGAGATTAATCTAGATTAAAAAAATTAATCTATGCCCAGCTCTAAAAAATAACTATTTCATTTCATTTCAAATTAATAAAGATGCTAGAAGATGAGTAAAGGTGAGTTTTCTTTACGAAGTGACAAAAGCAAAAAGAGGAAAGTTGAAAGTCTGCTGCTTACTAGTGGTCGGAGGCTTGAATACAACTCAAGACAGTCAAGAATTTTTCCATATCAATACAAAAATCCATGAAATAACGTGATATTTCAGTTTAGAAACTGTTTCTTCCGGCCCATTACAGACTAATTTGTCATTTGTATTGTTTTATTTTAAATGTTATAATAACTTGCAGACTCAAAAGAAAAAATCTAAATTCTTAGTCAATTTCCATGAAAAAACAATGGTTATTATTACCATGTTGCTTTGACTTGGATCTGCTCTTCTTGTATTGAGCTGTTTTCTTTTGACAGAGAATTTAAGAATCTCGAAAAGTGAGATATAGGCTAAAGTTTTCACAGCGAACATTTGGCGGACACAGCACACTCAATCAGTCTGGTTTAAAGGTCCGCGGGGAGATTCCTTGGTTGCACTTTTCTCCATGTGAAGCTCTGATTCGTCCTGTCCCGAGAGCTCATATCCATGATTGATTGGGAAAACTGTTTTGGTCTGAGACAGTGTTGTTGAGGGTTTTATAGCAGGAAATGGACGTTCACTGGAGACTGCAATGAGAACCTCTCAGTTTTGGCCTTCTAGACAAACTCTTCTCTCCGTCTTAGTGTTTAGGCGTCAAAATGTGCCAAATAACAGATCAGAGGAAACCACTTTTATTATGAAAGGTACTCCTGAGCATAGAAAATGACCCTTTTTCTCATACTCTGAAACCACTTTCGTGCTAAAATTAACAGTATAGAGCTCCAGTAGCTGACATCCCACAACTATGGTTACGCGACTCTGGCAGGCAACAGCGCTGCTTGCCTCTATAGATGTTATTGTAGACAACACATAATGTAAATCAGGCATTATGTCAGAAAACTTGTGTCTTCGCCGGCTGTTTTCATCATAAAAAATGAAGATGGTGGATGGATGTTGAGCCCTGGGATGCCAAAACTGTCGGAGACAGGATAACAGGAGAACATTTCTTTGTTTCCTAAAGATCTAGAGAGACTGCGGAGGTGAATCACTGCGATAAAACCTGTTCAAACCAGCAGAAGAAGATGGGGCAATGGGAACCCACAAGCAAAGGATTTTGGAAGCGGAGATGGAGGTGGCAGAGCTAAAGATGCTGAGATTTTTGTTGAGAGTGGACAGGATTAGAAATTAGCATATCTGAGGTACAGTTTGGGTGTTGAAAGGTTTGGAAATTAAGTAAGAGTGTCAAAGTTGAGATGGTTTGAGATTATATTGGACAAATGATGTTGCAGATGGAGCTGCCAGGCTGGAGGAAAAGTGGAAGACCACAGAGAAGGTTCATGGATGTTGTGAAGATGAATGATCCACTGTGGCGACCCCCAAACACTATCTTTAGCCGATAGGCTCCAGAGTTAAATGTTTGTCACAAAGCCAGATGGCACACACTTGTTTGAGTGACTCTCTGGAGTCAGATGGAGGGAAGTTAATCATTAATTGTTTTATTCTTACAGTTGCTTTGGCAGTGTAAACATATGTTTTCTCATGCCAATGAAGCACAGGTTTTGCGATATGTCAATCAATCTCTGTGGATTTAAAGTGGGCAGTAAATGGATTAAATCCAGTGCCGATCATTTTTTCAGCACCTTTGACTGCAATGATGGCGTTGTGTTGTGGTGATTTCACTTTCACTCCTGCATCTTCTGTGGATGAATTGTGACGCCATGAACAACCATGGAGCTCAGTGACAATGCTGCTGTGTTATCATCCCAATTCTGTTCAATTTTATTTGTATAACACCAAATGACAACATTATCTATAATTAACATATATTATCTCAAGGCACTGTACATAGTAAGACAGAAACCTTTACACTACTATATAGAGAGACGACTATTCCCCCTGATGCCTTGTCCAGGACAGCATCCCAGGTGTGGGATAGGATGAAGGCTCCCTTGTCTCGTTTGATGGTCCTTGGGGCACCCTTACTTACTTTACCTGTCTGACTAAATGAAAATTTAAGTTCAAGTATATCACTTTAGATGTAAGTAAACACTTTCCTGAGGACTTAATGATCTGAAACACTTTTTCAATGGAACATGATGTGGATTTTGTAAATTATGTTCCAATTTAGGAGAACGTATAGATGATCAGGGATGGCGCATATGAGTGGAAGTGACACCTGTGCATTTCAGGATTTAAAAAAACAGACAAATCACCAATCTCAAAACCTCAAAGTTCAGTCCATTGTTCCCAATCAGAGCCAAAGCGGAGGCAAGTTAACCCATTAAAAACCCAGTTAAAACCAAATTTAAACAGATTTTTTTTGACAAAAGACAATGTAGGTTAACACTCTCGGGGGAGGCCACTTCTCTAGAGCCACTGAGAGAACACAGCACTGGTTTACTGGAGTAATCATTGCTTCTTAATCACTGTCAGCTCGGCTCTTAAACTCTGTTTTGAATATGGCTCAGACGTTTATTGTGGAGGTGGCCAAGCTGATTAATAACACACTCCGGATGTTTTCACCCTCACAACATAGGGACGCAGTAAAGTTGCCCCCGCAGGTGTGATATATTACCACTCAGCAGCAGCAATGAGGTTTTTTTTTTTTTTTAATCATTAAACTCAGCTACTTTCTGGTTTATTTGCTCCATATAACAAAGAAATGATTAAAACTGAGTCATTTTGGTTTGTGGACAAAAAAAAAACAATCAACATTTTTCAACATTTTATGGACCAAACAACAAATCAGTTCATCAAGAAAAAATTATTGACAGATGTATTGATGATGAAAATAGTCTTTTGTTGCAGCCCTGGTAAGTTTGTGCACATGATGTGTAACATAAGCGATACAAGTAGCATTGATGTTGGCTCTACTGCTGCAGACCCTCATGTGGGACAGACAAACATTAAAGTTGAGGAATGCTTTTCATCCCCCCATATAACTCTACATCTCTTTGAGAGAGGAAGAAAAGACAGAGAGAAATATCAGTATGTGCTGTCAGCACAGGGTGTATAAATGGTATATAATGGTGTGTATTTCAGCTGTACTTTGCTGACGCTGCTGGTGTGCTGATAACTCTGACTTAAAATACTTTGTAGGTTCACCTTCACGCTGTTGGGAAATGTCTGGCTCCATAATTACACTGGCTGGAATGTAATAGACGTTTCCTGAGCAACAGTGTTGTTTCTGTCCAACACAGACGTATACGTTTTTTTCACATCTCAGTGGAAACTTTGGCAGGTTATTAAATGCGTTATTAACGTGAAATCAATACACTGTCAGATACTGATTAAAAGCAAAATTGTGTGGGTTGTGCCAGCCTTCTGCCTCTGAGTGCAAATCCTTCCATAACTGACGATTGATTCCATCCTCTGACGGTCTTTGCTTCTATTTGATGACAGATTTCTGCACAGGTTTGAAGAGTCGCTTGATTTCATTGGTGAGAAATGTCAGGAATGAAGAGGGAGGAAGTTTCATCCATTTATCCATTTTCTACTGCTTTATATTCCACATGAGGTTCATGTGGGTTGGAGCCAATCTCAGCTGACATAGGGTGGAAGGTGGCATAAACCCTGGACAGGGTCCATCCGGTCCATCACAGGCCAACAACCATTTATGGCACTTCTCCACTACACAGTTTCGGCACGGTGCAACTTTTTTTCTTGCCTTTCCATTAGTGTTAGTACCTGGTACCTGGTACTCTGGCAAGGCTCCAAGGGAGTTAAAATGTGACGTCAACTGAAGAGTCATGAGCGCAACATCTGACACAAGAATCAAAGTGAACAATGCCGAACTTTAGATCAATTAAAAAAAACTTTAAACTCCTGATGACATGCGTTAATGTCCAACATTTATCATGGACATTTCTGAAATCTCAATATTTAACAAAGGAGTCTGGTGTATTTATCGGCAGCCATGACAAAAGCTTGCAATGATGAGCGGCCAGCTTCATGCAGCTGTGCTATGATGACTCCGCCCATGTTGAGGATGTGCTATAGTAAAGGAGAACCAGACCCAAACATGTATAGTCAAGCCGTGCTTGACGAAGTTTGTTTACACCGCCATGTTTGCAGGAAAAGGCATTCAGACATGATCAAGATGACCTGTTGAAGTTTGAACCCAGCATCAGAATGAATAAGAACATGAAGTTGAACCGTGGCACGGTTGTTGTTGCCACGTTCGATTCTGACCATTTCAGAACCTACTGGAATTTACTGGAATCATAGGATAGCACAAGAAAAAGAGAGTATACACTGACATCTATTCAGGTATCTGGATGCAATTGCCTTGTTGATGTTAAAAGGTAAGAGGATAATGGCCACTGGTTCAAAAATGATAGAAATTTGATAATAACTTGTTACGACCAATGTTCACAGAAAGCCATCTCTGTTTGTCTGTGTCAAACCCTGAAGCAGATGTTCTACAGCAGCCATAGACCACACACATCAGGTGTCTTTTGTTCCTAATAAAGTGGCTGGTGAGTATATGCACATCTAATCTCTGTGAAGAAGTGTCTTCATTGCAGTTTTAGAAATGGTTGACATCTCTCGACTTTAAATATTTAACTATCACACATGTGTTCACTGTGTCAGAGGGTTGCCAAGACCTCACTGTGGAGCCAGCAATGATGTAAGTGTATGACCGAGAGACGGCAGGAGGTCCTTGTCCACACAGTCGTCTAAACCCACATAAAATTTAACAACTGTAAAATATACATGTGAGACTTTGGTCTTTCATCTTTTATAGTGCTTCTTCTTTTTGCTCTGCATTCAGTTTTGATGGATTCATCAACCACAGCATGAAAACATCAATATCAAACACCTGACATTACTAAACTTTTCTTTTCATACTCGATTTTTATTATGCTACTAAAAAAAACACTAATCACAAAAAGTCTCGTGTCCATGTGTAATCTGATCAGCAAAGTGTAGTTTACTGTAGCTGTGAGACACATCTGGACAACAGGACACAAGTGGACCATGTCTTGTTATCTCTTGGCAACAGACACAGAGACAAAGGGGAAAAAAGGGATGTTCTGATCGTTGGCTCAAAAGCACAAAGGCTGTAGAGATTGCATCCATCTTATCCTTATCTTACTCTGGGTGTCATCACAATCTCAACTCCCAGTGTCTCATGATCACAAACACAGCTTTCAGTCAAAACAAAATCCAAAGTTAGGAAGATGCCATTATTTACATTAGATTAATGTGCACTTTTTTCCCAGTTGTTATGTTCATGTTAAATGTTATCTATGGTTTTATTGTAAAACACTTTGACTTAACTCTTTATAAAATGTGCTTTATAAATAAATTTGAATTGACAACAATATGTGTGTAGCAACAAAATCTTAAAAGAAACCTCAACCACATTTGACTTTATCACATAACAAACCAACGTTTTCAATGCTACAGCCTCAGTGGACAGTTGCTTTTGTCTATTCTTTATAGGCCTAGAATGAATTTTTTCACCCATTTTTTCTTTCACCCCAACACGTCGACGGAGATGACTGCATATCTTTCTCTGTTAAAGATACAGTGTGTAAATTGTAGCAAGCTGCAGCTGAATATCGATGTGTTCCACTTTATTTTAACTTTAATTTCTACCAAATGAAAAAATAATGTCACCTGAATTTTACACCCTGGACTATGAAAATGTGTTGTTTTCTTCTCTGTTTTTCTTTCTTTTGTGTGGGAGAACCAATAAAACTCTGAAATCCAGTGTAGTAATCTAACAAAGTACAAATACTTACACGCTTCAACATGGGGTTACCAAGGACACACATAGACAGAGCCATGAATTAAACCCCCAACCTTCTAGTTGAAAGACAACTCACCCTACCACTGAGCTACTACCATGGCTCAATCCTAACTCCTCCCTGTTTTAATACTTAAAACTTAAGTACATTTTATATCAGAAAATTACTTTTGATACTTAAGTACAGTAAATCTTAAGACTTTTCCTTAAGTAATAGTATTGTTTTTTTTTAAAGTGACTTCAACTTCTACCAAAGTATTTTTCTGGTACTTTTAGGTACTTTAAATATACAAGACAGTGTGTTTATTTATACGGGTAACACCAGGGACAGATGAGCGTCACTCACCTCAGGAAGAAGTAGTAGTTGTTGTTTTTGGTGACACTGTAGGTGAAGCAGGGGAAGTATCCCAGGCCAGTGACATTAAACCTGGAACCGGCGGGGACCTCCAGCATGCTGCCCCACGCCTGGTCGCACAGCAGCTCTATCTCGGCTGAGTAGAGCAGGTCGGTGTCGTGCTGCCACGGCAGGTAGTTGTACACACTGTACGACTCCTTGTGCAGCGCCAACACCTTGGCGAAGACTATAATCTCGGCCAACTCAGCACGGCACGCTTCTGTCTGGGGTCTCCAGTCGTGGGCCAGCTGACATCCCGAGCTGCCGCCGGGACGCGCCGCTGCCACAGCACACGCCAAAACAATAGTAATCCACATGACGGGACGCGCCTGGGTCACTGAAGGCGCACCGATGCGCACGATGCAGCTGACGGATGAAATCAAGACGAAGAAGAAGAAAGAACTAGTTCAGGGGTTTCACACCACGCACATACTTCCTTCACACTTTTGTCAGTTAAAGAACAAAAACTTAACCCGGGACCGTTTGTAACTTCTCTGCAGGACTGTGCGCCCTCTGTAACAGCCTCAACAATCTAAGATCAATGGATCAATGGATCGGCCCATTCACATCATCATCAGCAGCAGCAGCAGCATCCCATTGGAAACTCTCAGCCTCTCTGCTCTCCTCTGAACTGAGACCCCCAAAGAAAATGTGATTAAATGAAAATGAAAACAAATACAAAAAAAGAAAACTTTCTGGAAAGAAAATCACAGCAACTCCTGCAGCTGCTCCACTTTCCACGAGATTATGCAGCATTTAATGAGTGCACCCCCCAAAATACTGTCGTGATTTCCGTCTCAGGCACAGAGCAATAAAAGACAAAAGGTTCGAATTCATGAAAGACCTGTCATGCCCTCTAATGGCCATGTTTGGGCATAGCAGCTATAAATGCAGCGTCGACAGGATCAAGTAGGATGTAATACAGGCCCGGCACCAGCATGTTGGAGATTAAATCGGGGGCCAATGAAGTGTAGAGAGGGGGCGGTGCCAAGAAAAATAGGCTATAGGCTACATTTCACAAACACATAAGCCCACACACATAAACTGGTAGATCAACAAAACCACTATAACCTACAGTCTCACCACTCTAAAACAACCTTATGTACCTTAATACAGTTGAATTCTTTGGTGTGGGATAAAGTGATCATTGCACTTCAGTTCAGGGGGAAATACTATAATATCACCTCACCATGCACTTCCAAATGTGTTGGAGACACTATATAACCTTCATGGATATCATTAAAACTCAAACATATTTAGTTTGTCCATTGTGAGCTACTGTAAAAACATGTCAGCCTCCCGAGAGCTGACATGGACTCCTGATATACATGTAAAAGGGTTATTCTGGGTTAATGAAAACTATGCTTGTACAAAAAAGTGTACTTATTTTATCTTTAAAGTCTGCCAAAAAAGAAGGAAAGAATTTCACCTACATTTTACGCACTGGTCCTTTCTGAACAATCACAGCATTTTTTTTTAAATTGCTGTATAGAGAAAATAATCCACAGATTATGAAAATAATAGTTAAAGTTGTGGTAGCCTTTTATTATTTTTTGAAGAATCTCTCGCACCCTCTAGTGGTAATGGTTGAATATAGCAGTTTACAAATGCATTGGGAACAGTAAAAGCAGGATTCCATATAAGAACATTGAAACTAGGGCTGAAAGTTACTTGATTACCAAAGTAATCGTGAACTAATGTAATACTCTATTAACTGGTTTGAATGTTGTTGTTTTTTTGTGTTTTTTTTACTAAAAAACTTAAAACAAGTTTTCTGATTTTTCAGCTTCTCAAATGTGAATATTTTCTCGTTTATTTGCTCCGTTTGACAAAGAAATCAGAAAAACTAGATAATTTTGGTTTAAGGACAAAACCACCCGTCGAGAACATCATCATTTCCAGAAATGAGAAACACTGACTGACATTTTCTGGACAAAACACAAGCAATAAAATAAATATAAAAACACATTTCACCCTCTTGTTTTAACATAATGATGTCTTCTTAATAACAAGTCGTGACATTCAAACCCATTCCAGCAGTAAACCGTGAAAGTGTAAAAATTACAGTCACATGCTGATCACGGGCTTTGATTGTCGTATTTTCCTCAAATATCAACAGTAATACTGACCAATAAGACGTATCAACATCGAAAAAACACACATTTGCGGCGTCGTCGTATAATTTTACTATAAATCTTTCTCAAAGTGTTGTTTTGACCTTTATTGTTTGTTTATAAATGCAGCGATACGCACTTTGCGAACAGGGCTACTGTCTCTTTAATGGTGCGTTTAAGAGCCTCTCGTGAGACTTGATAGACATGTAAAAATAATAATAATAAAATGCACATATTAAAACAAGTCGGGTTTTTTGTGGGGGGTATAATTTGTTGATTAATCAATTAACATTGGCCTACTTTTTGCGCTGTTAAATTCATTATTTAAATATTAATAGTAGAATTTTGATATTTTTTTTGTTTATATTATCTGTGTGCTTTGAACGGTATCTTGAAAAACTCCGACGTTACATGAAAGCAGCACAACAACCGAAGAAGGCTGTGACTGTTACGACTTGACACTTTAGCTCAAAACCACCAAGTCTCTTCGGGTTGTTCAACGAAATATCTTCTCAATATGTAAGTATGCTGTGTTTCTACTTTACTGTTTACTTTTAAACCAAACTCTTGAAAGTGGACACACGTTGTCCAACGCACCGGCCTTCCGGTATGTTTGATAAAGCAACGCCCAAAACTTTGCTACGTTTGCTAGTTAGCATGCAACAAGTGCTAGTTGACGAGATGTAGCTAAGAAGCTAGTCGACAACATTGATGAAAATACGTCAAAATGATCGTATCTTCAGAAGACACAGAACTAGCAGTTATATCGTGGTTTAGTTGTCGGTGTTAATATTGCAGTACTAGTTGGGAAAACAATGAAGTCGCCGTAATGTGGAAAGTTAAGTTGAAATGGAAATCCATTGTTGGCCAACTTTCCTGTTTGTCGCTCATTGTGTTTGTATTATGTTGAAGTTTGGGGCAACACCTGTAAAACTAACCTAAAACGAATTTTAATTTGTCAAAAAAGTGCTTTATAAGAATTGTCACCTCTTTCACTTACAATGAACCACGTAATGTATTATTCCTGAACCTACAGGCATTGTAATTTGAAATGAATTTTTAGATTAAAATTTACCATTTGCCAAAGAGGATACAGAATCTGTTCACAGTCAGAGAGAGGAAATATCAACTGGGAGGAAATTAATGTGAAGGATGTGGAACTGTGGAAGAGCTGCACAGAGAAGTTCATATACACAGTCCATACATCTACAAAGTAATTTTATAATCTGCAGACTCAAACAATAATAAATCCAATTGGCAATATGTATTATGTTTTACTGTACAATTTAGGGCTTCAACTAACAATTATTTTAATAATCAATTAATCTGCCGATTATTTTCTTGAGTAAACAAGTACTTTTTTGGTCCAGAAAATGTCAATTGGTAATGGAAATGATGATGTTGTCAAATGTCTTGTTTTGTCCAGAAGTGTAAATGATTCAGTTTGATGATGTCTTTATTATATGGAGAAAGGAAACCAGAACATATTCACATTTAAGAAAACCTTTGAAAGAAAAACACCCAAAAGAATTAATTGATTATCAAAATAGTTGATTAATTTAGGAATAGGTCAATAATTGAGTAATTGTTTCAACTCTAGTACAATTTAACATAGATCATTTTCAGTACAGAGTTACGATTAATTGTAGTACATTTCATAGATTCAAAATCACAGTGCTGCTTTTCATTTGAATAAGTAATGAACTATGAATCTGTAACAAAATCTGAATATGTGCAAATAAAAATGCACATATAAGAAACTTTACATTAAAATCAAGCACAGAGATTTAAAGCAAATTATAAAGAAGCAGAAATGTAATGGAGTAAAAGTAGTAAAGACAAAACGCAACACTCAAGATTTAGCAGACTCATCAAAAATAAACATAAGAGGCAGTACAATGTGGTAAAATAGATATTGCTGCTTCATAAAAGTATGTCAGGAATCTATGGATCGCAGTGATGAGGGGAAAGAATTCCATAAATGAATGGCAACAGCTTGAAACACATCATCACCTCTGTTTTTTTAATGGTTCCCGGGGGACAGTAAGTACGTTTCATTGGATCACCTCAGGGCCAGATTGGGCGTATAAGGGTGGTCAATAATAATAAAAATTGGGTTTTATACAAAGTTTCACGTTTCACCAATGGCAGGAATAGAAGCCATTTAAACCAATTCTTTACACATTTTCATAAAGAAATGATAGAAGAACGTCACAAAGAAATACTGTTCCTCTGTAATCGCTGTGATGCAGCACTGTTAGTTTTACACCTGTGTAAACGTCACACGGCGGGAGAGATGGGAGAGGCATTACTCACAATCAGATGTCATGTACTCCTGTTTGCTGGATCCTGTTTTGTGGTAAAGCTTGTTCAATCATGAACATTTAAGTTTGTTGTTCTGCCAGATGTCAAAACATGTAGTCATTTAAAAGTAATAAATGGAAAAAGAGATTGTAATTTTGTAATGGGGCAACTTTGCAATTTTATTAGACTGGACAAGCACCCACCACTTAAACCAAGGAGGAAGTTAACAGAGTTTTCCATGACATGTTGAGATATCACTGCAGAGGCAGCACTGACCTCATTTTTTATACTGAATACCTCAAGTTATTTTTACATTGAACCTGCTCTTTAACATTAGTCATGTCTGGAACAATTGCATGATTAATCGATAATTAATAGAATTTAACATAGAAATAATTAAAACTGATTAATCTTGGTTTGTAGACACAACAAGACATTTGAGAACATCATAATTATAAAGAACAACATTTCTCAACATGAACATTCTATGGACAACTTATCATTTAAATGGCAAAATAACCAGTAGATTCATTGATGACCAAAGTAGTAGTTAGTAGCTTAAAATTGTGTGATTAATTGGTTTCAGTGTTTTTGAAATGAATGTTATGTAATGTAATGTTTTTTCTTAAATGTATTAATGGTTTCTTTTGCTCCATATAACAAAGAAATCATTAAAACTGATTAATTTTGCTTTGTGGACTAAACAAGAGATTTGACATCATCATTAACATTTACCAATTGACATTTTCAGACACTTTCTGGACCAAATAAGTTCTTGATTAATCGATTAGTCAATTGACTGACTAATGATTATGAGAATAATTGTTAGTTGCAGCCCTATAACCATTAAACAAGTTAAAAATAAGATAAATAAAATAAACATAAACAGCAAAATTATTAATTGGAGTATAATATTTTACACATATGGTTATAATAAGAATAACTGATATGTCTGACCTCTAACATTAAAACCCAAGTAATACAAATCAAATGTTATTTTAACAAGTATTACTTCTACAATCTCACACTTAAAGTCCTGGAGACTGAGATTTACAGTGTTTTTAGGTGACGACGAGCTCTAACACATTTGATTAGAAATGTGTGGCATGTGACTGGGAGATTCCTGAAAGCTGTGATTTACATTTGACAAGTACAGTTATTAACTGTCAATCGGAAATCAAGTGATGCAGTGTGTTAAATTAGCAGTTTAGCAGATTAGAACTGTGAAAAGAGACCTAGTCTGTGTGCACATGGAAAAATCATTGCAGTGAGATAACGGTTACATCGAGTCAACAGATGCACTGTTAAAATATCATATGTGCAGATGTTTGTTATTAATGTTTTTTGAAGGCTTTCAAAATAATTGATCAAAGTTTGGAAATATTTTGCTACAGAAAACTACCAGTGGACATAAATCCCTTAAAAAAATAGACAGCCTTTGTAATATTTAAGCTGTATTCTTACATCTTAGATGTATAATGTGAGCATTAGGGCATTAGCATTAGACTATTCATTTTTCATGATCTATTAAAAATTAATTTTGAACATTTTCTAACTTCAACACTTTTATTCTAAACTCATAAACTTTCCTTATTTTAATCACTCAGTTATAAATCAGACCACAGAGGAAAATAGTAATGCCAAGCATGTTCATGAGATTTTTAAAGCCAAACTTCTCAACTATGTTGACTGGAAGCATGTCCTTGGCTCTGTGACAAGACACTGCCTCAGTTATGTCTTTGTAACATTTAGATTTTTTTATCATACGGCACTTTTGCAGAGTACCTTAACAGGGAGCGCTGCATATCTCCTCATGTAGCAACAGATGATGTTAATGGCCATGCCGTTACTGCCGTACAACGTGTGTAATCCAGAGGGTGTGAGCGTCAAAGATGGTAAAATGAGTAAGTTCGTTAATAATAAAATAATAATTTGTAGGCGACATTTGTGTGACTGTGGTCAGCCTTTAAGTAACCAATAAACTGCCACACTGGCGAGGTAATGTGTCCCTTTTTTTTTTTTTTACTAACTATCTCTTCGCTTTCAGCTTTACTTGACTGTTCAGTTATTGGCCTTTTGACTGCCACTCCAAAGGCTCTGACCACTATACAGGTTGCAAGCATGGTAGCAACTTGGTTAAGAGGGAGGGGCTGAGTTTGTTCATGCAACCAAAACTGCTTTGTCTATTTTTCAAGCACTTTTTGTTTTTCTCCTAACGAAGTTGAGTGACTTTATCGAATGTCCTATCCAATGTTTTTTCTGTTGATATCCTGGAAGTGTATATCGCGATACATATCGTTATTGTATTATCACCCAGCCCTAGTGAGCATAGAAACTTAGATTCCACCCTGAGCTTCCTTTTTGTAAGGGGTTATATCACATATTGTTTTACCACAGAAAATTAAGTAGGTTTGTTACTTTCATTTGCATACACCAGTAAAGTACAATGTTTAAACACAGACAATTGGAAAGTATCCTTTCATGCTAGAGACAAAAAAGTCCACTGATGGCCATGATGATTTAGCTTTAGTTATCAGTGTGAAAGATTACAATTCCATGGTCAGGAGTGTTGTAAACATCCCACTCATGGTGTCACACCATTGTTTCCTCTTTTTAACGGTCTGTAATCCTATTTTTAGTTGATTTTATGTAAAATCAACAGCTATATATGTCTTATTTCTAACTGTATATTATAAAGTGAGTATATGATGACTGCTCACATGCACATGGCACAGCACACAGCATGGGAGAAGAGGTCAGATGTGTTTTTAACCAAGGTATTTGTAGGGTCCTCTTCTGTCGCGTCTGTTGTTGCTAAGCAACCAAACCTGCAAGCTGCTGAGATGACCCATGTTGCTGTGCCTCACTGTTTCTGCAATAAGTGTTCAGCATCTGCCCTGGTTTATCTTATAATTTTATCTCACAAGAAGCCACTCTGGTTGCCTATATGTGTTGTTTTTTGTTTTTGGAGAGAACCTGCTCACATAGTCTTTCAAAAGTGACCTGTATCTGAAATCTGCATTTACACTGGTTAATACTTGGGGAGACAAACCCTTGAAAAGGGTTAGTAGGCTCAAAAGCAAGTGAAATTGGTGTTATTGACAGGAAATTAGTAATCCTCGCCGGAGAGGTTTGAAGGGCACAAAACGACTCCACTGGCTTCAGCCTTCATCCTTTCATTGCAGTGGTTGAAAGAGAGCCATGTGATTGTAGATCGTGTACTTGTGTATTTACCTGATTTGCCACCGTTTTATTTTTAAGGACGCACATATCACATTGACACGGTAATGTCTAATCTGTCCACCTCGATCATGGATGCAAATGCAAATATCTGATTCATATCAGAGTTATTTCTGCATACAACGGAGGCCTGAAGCTGATCTGACGCTGTCTGAATCCATGTGCTTTTAATCCTGTGTCACGGGTTTAGGGCAGCAACTATTGGTTCTTTAGTAAGTGTTTGGTCCATACAATGTCAGAACATTTTAATCAGTGTTTCTCAAACCTGGAAATGATGATTTTCTAAAATGTCTTGTTTTGTCCACAAACCATTTCTTTGGAGCAAAGAAATCAGAGAATATTCACATTAAAGAAGCCGAAAAATCAGAAAATGTGTTTCTTAATTTTGAAACAAATATGGTTTCAGCCCTACATAGGTTATGTCTCATTTGTGCCACATGTGAGGAGAAGATCACAATTTGGTACATGCAGCCTTTTACTGAGTCATAGCGTACTAGAATCATTCAATTTCATTGAGCTGCTGCCCTTGTCACCTGAGGAGCACTGCTGTCTTTAGCCAGAGGGTGGCAGTAGCAAGCTTAAGTTTTAGTTTTAATTATCTCTCCAAGTTGTAGAGAAAGAACAAGTCTCACAAAAACATGCAGTTTGAGATATGTTGAGTGCACAGTTGTTACATATGTCACTCACCCCTATTATTAGTTTCTTGACTCATGTAGCATCAAATCTTGTAAACTCATATTCATTCTTGAGCTTTAGTGTCACTCTCCATCCAGTATGTTCTTGCTTGACAAATTCTCCTCTGTTCACTTTACAGATATAATATCTCCTTAGTTACGCCAACAGACAGACATGTTGAAAAAAGTAAAAACATGTCAGTGTGCTGATCAGTTGCAGTTGTTGGCATAAAACCTGAATCAACATTCACACATACAGTATCCTACATCAACAAGTCTCCATCTTACTAAAATATTTACTGGGTGCAGTTTAATACTTTTATATCAGTAAGAGGGTTTGAATAGACTATACAAAACGATTGTTTATTAATCAGCCATTCTTACAAATTACACATTTTTGTTCTCAGAAACCTGATCACTAATTTACAGTAATATATTGGTGCATTTCCACCAGCTCTACTCGCCTCGCCACAGCACGGTTTAAGTAGCGTTTCCACGAGCCTAGTACATGGCCTAGTACTATTTTTAGTACCTGTTCATACGAGGTTCCAAGCGTGCTTAAAAGCAGGTACTATGCGATGATTGGTCAGACTGCCGGCCGCTGAGTCCCGTCACAGGAAGAGATCTCCCACACAGAAATCAAGCCGAACAGCGCCGAATTGTAGATCACTTATAACTACTTGACAAATCCTAACAATGTGTATATATATGTGTATATATATATATGTGTATATATATATATACATATATATATATATATATATATACACACACACACACACATAATTATTTATATTTTATAACATTTGGCCAAGGCTGATTATTAAAAATGCCCAATAGATTGACTCTGTGTCCGTTAATGTGAGATGATGTGATAATTTTGTGGCATTGGTTTTTAAGTGCACAAGATTTCAGACTTGACAAAATGCTTGATGGACATTGAGCTATGTGGTATGCAATAGATTGTTTTGGGTGAAAAAACAATTCACAATTTGTTTATTTTCATTATTCTTACAGGTCAGCCCCCGCTCCAGAAGGCTCTGGTGCAGCTCCAGGCACCAAGCGCTTACAGCAGACCCAGGCCCAGGTGGATGAGGTATGATACATGTCATGACTGACTTTTGAAGGTCTAGTTAAAATTTTATTTGTGGAGTTTACATGTTATCCGTGTGTGTGTTTCTGTGGGTTCTCTGGTTTTCTCTCACAGTCCAAAATCATGCTGCGGTTAACTGGACACTCTAAATCAGGTTGTCTACATGGTGTCTTGACTGACTGTTTGCAATGTACCACACACCAAGGCCTTATCGTCACATTTAAATAATTTATTAACAATATGATAATGTAACAATAGCTAGTCAATTGGAAACTGTAAAAAGAAGACAAGTCATAGAGAGTCATATAGTGCTGTGTTGCTCTGAATGGTTGGTAAGGTCAACAAATCTGCAGTGATGTCCAATAACATTATCATACATGGATGCTCGGCATTTTGTAGTGTAGTTTCAGTACAATAATTAAAATGAGCAGTTGCTATGGTTACTATTAGTTGGCAGCAACTTCAGGTTAGCAGGAGTAGGTAACATGTAGTTGTGTTACAGTGACTGTTTTTTCCCCCAGCACGTCAGCAGGACTCCACATTGGGGGTGTGGTTAAATCCTTGATTCCACCTTTGCTTTTGAAGATTGGAATCAAATCGTTAGATCAATATTTTATTTACAATCGTGACACCCCCAATTTGTATGTAAGTTTACGGTTCAAAACAATATGTGAAGGGACTATTGGCCCCTGTAATCTTCACATTATCAAACTGGGCTCTCTGTAAAAATAAGTTTGAAGACCCCTGCTTTAAATTGACGATAGGAATGTGCGAATGTGGTTGTTTGTCTCTATGTGTTTGAACGCTGTATGCGTTCAGCCACTCACTGTGGCTCCCTTGTTCCTTCATGGCTGTGTGAACCAGAGACTTACATAACCATTGGCAGCAGTGACACCATGAATCACCGAAATGTGCAATCGATAGCTCTTTAATACTCCACCTCTGCGTGTCAGTTCACATGTCAGGGAACAGTCAGTGGAAGAGAAAGAAGAGAAAGGTTTTTGTCCAGTTTTGTTTTTTTCATTAAATTTAAAAACATGTCACTGAGGTCAGCAGGAAGGGAAAGCTGCCAAGTTTGACTCCTTCTGTGGGTGTCACTCTTAACCCCTTTACTCTTCTCCCTTACTGTCTGTCCGTGTCTCTCCCTCCCTCTGTTGTGGCTCTGTTGAGCTTGGCCCCTCCCTCTCAGAACTTTAACCTAAGCATATTCCACACAGCTTGCAATTGGCTGCCTGAAGTTTATGTAATCACTGTCTCCGTGGTTATGTAAGATCTGCATGAGCCTGCACACTCTACTCCACCCTGCTGCTATGTTTGAATGTAGGAGGAATAAGTTGGGTTTGTGGATCAGTGGACCATTTAGGTTATGTTTATTCACTGATATTGTTTGTAAACACATTTATAATTTGAGATTAGAGAATTTAAGAATTTAACAGGCATAAAACAACTAAACTGCTGGTGCTGCCCTGAGACTTATGCAGAAGTACTATAGCTATTTAAGTCATGATGTTTCCTGATTTGTGTTGTGTTGGATAACTGATAAGTCATCGATGTTGTACACTTCATCATTGACCCATACACACACGTTAAGCACATATTTTCCTTCCTTCCCGATGGGTCACATTTCTTTATAATCAAATTTGCTCTGTAAATCAAATTTGTCATTTTTAATTCAACCCAGTATTTTATTCTTGTGCGTGTTTGTAAATAGGTGGTGGATATTATGCGAGTCAATGTGGACAAAGTGCTGGAACGTGACTCAAAGCTGTCAGAACTGGACGACAGAGCAGATGCACTGCGGGCTGGAGCCTCCCAGTTCGAGACCAGTGCTGCCAAGCTGAAGAGAAAGTACTGGTGGAAGAACTGCAAGGTGCCCAAAGACAGTGTCCTCGAAATAAACTCACTGTGTCCCACTTTTAAATGTTTATACACAAATGATTTAGTGTCAAGTGTGTTTTCTGTAACTGGTTTGCTTTATCTCTTTGTTTTTTTTTTAGAGTTTTTATTTCCTATTTGTTTTATTTTATTTATATAAAATAAAATTTAATAAAAATAAATGAGCAATTATTGACATTTCTAGGGATGGGATCAATATATATATATATATATATATATATATATACATATACATATATATATCATGATTCACTATGCACACAGTTGGAGAATTGTGTCTTTGAAATGACTCCACCCTGTCGTGTCGTGAGCTTCATAGTTCATAAATGGTCCAAAATTACTATATCAGACTAACATCGGTATCGGTAGATACTCGAATTTGGACACAAAAGTGATATCGTCCCATCCGTAGAAATTACTTAACTAAACAACACAGTATACATTAACTATTTATGATTGTAAACTAGGGGGAAAATAGAAAAATTATTGTGTACCATGATATCCATAACACAAATGAATTCACATTTTAATTGCAGTTAAAGTTTGTACGACTGAATTAACTGTACTTTAACTTCTTACAGATGTGGGCCATTCTGATAGCTGTCATATTGATCATCATCATCATCATTATTAGTGAGTAATGAGCCTGTGTTTGGTATAAACATGCAGTAATATCAGAGAGCTAACTTCCATTTAGATTGTTGACCTTTATTTATATTGTTTAAAGCAGCAGTTATCTTGGCTTATTCAGATGTTATTAATGTTATTCTGCCTCTGTTTGGTCTCCGTGGACAGAAATTATGTAACATTATTCATATGCATCCTTTATCTAAAAAAAGAAAACAGGCTCCGACAAGTAAAACTATCAGACCTGACTGAGGGAGCGCTTGTGTGTATACAGCGACAGTGTAGGGGTGGGCGGCAACAAGAACAATTTATTCCACTAAACTGATGAATGACAGTTTTTTTTGTAGGGGGGGGAATCACAGCATTGCAAAAAATAAAAGGTCGCATAGGGAAAATTCTATTTCCATGTAGCTAAGCCCAGAGAATCTCTGATAAAGTGATAAAGAGTGTAACAGACACTTTTTTCATTTTTTAAAAGTTACACACTACAATTTTAAATGTGATGCACTGTAACCAACAATCCCTGGTAAAACCTTTAGTTTTTGAAAGTTTCTCATCTAAAGCTTTTGCTTCATTCACAGTTTGGTCTCAGACACCATAAAACAGTATGAGGAGGAGTGGAGGAAAAATTGGAGAAGAGGAGAACGGCAATGTGCAATGTTCTCAGAGGAAGAGGTCACATGATTACTGGCTACTGAGCTCCAAAATATTCTTCCCCTCCCACAGTGGATCTTCATTCCTTGTCCTGGATTGCCCTGTGTGTTTGTGTGTGTGTCTGTGTATTCACCAATGAGCCTGACTTTTAACCCTGCATGATCACACTATACCAGACATCACTGAATTGTGTTTTTTTTTTGTTTTTTTTTTAAACCAGAGTGCCACGCTGCGTGCCAAAGAAAGTGGTAACATAAAAACACAAACAGGCTCTTGATTAAAGTCCATATTAACAAAAACCTATTTTCTAAAGTATAAATGAAGTACATTTGACTCTGTGACAAAGCACACATACACATATACACACTCTCCAAACCTCAGGGCTACAAGTGAAGAATATTTGTGTTAACTCCTAAACTTATCTACTTTTTTACATTTTACTGTATTAATAATAGCTATTGATTTTGCGCGCCAGGTGAAAATAAGTGCCTTTGATATGTTATTTCATGATAGTTTAGACTCTAAACTCCCTTTTCCATGCTATACATTTCTGCTCTGCCGAGTGTGATGCCAACTTTTTTCCTCCTTTATTTTTAAATACTCGGTTTGCTGTTTGTTTATGGATGAATAGTAGGAGTAGTAGGAATAGTTCAATATCAATATTGTATTTATACACATGGTTAAGTGCAAAATGAGTTAACTGTTGAACAACTTTAAATTTATGATTGAATAAACTTGATTTTTTTCAGGTCAGCCAACAACAAAGAGACCTGTAACCATGGATAAATGGGAAAAAGTACATATAGTCTTCTGGTCACAAAACCTCAAGATTTGCAAAATGTGGCCACTCATGTGTAGAACTGTATAATTTTTAAGGCCTAAAACTAATGATTGAAACCATTAACTCTGCAAACCTGAAGACAGTCTGTGGCTGTCTGTCACAGTCTGTGGCTGTATCTGATGTTACCCGTCCTTGTGCACCACCCCATATAGGACTAATGGTGCATTCCAGTTGTATTAAGAAGTCTGAATTTCCAGATAGCTGCCACTCACCTCAATATGGAAAATACCGTGAATTGCACTTCTGTCTTATTTGAGTAAATCAGTTGTACACACGTTAGTTTAATCTTTTATCCGTGGATGTTTTGCTACGCTGTTTGTGTTTGCAAAAAACGTTAAGAACGTTATTTGTCGACTGGTTTTTGCAAACATGGGCTAGCCTGAGGTGCATTTGTGTCCATTTCCCGACTTCTCAGCTGAAACATGGTCAACTCGGAGGTGACGTCACTCCCGTTTCTGACTCCATACTACTCTGCTGAGAATAAATGAGTGTGTACTTGTAGACTATGTGCATTTAAAACCAACAACCTCACAGCCTGACAAAAGCTTTAGAAACTGCCACAAAAAAGCTTGTACCATTCATGATGCTTTTGTTTTGTTCCTCTGAAATATTTAAGCACAACAAAGATCATATAGTTTCAGACAGATGCCTTACTTGGTTTCTCCAATGGAGAAGAGCCAACAGAGAGCAGCCAAACCTCACTGACCATAAGTACACCTGACGGGTAAAGAGTAATTCTTTGTAAATGCTCCTGCTGTTCTAACAAATACTAGGCTGCTAACATCATTTGAGCTTCTCTTGAGTCACACTGACATTAATCTTCAAATACTCCATGTGTGATGTTTTTTAGTTTTTCCCTCTAGCTTTTCTCCCCTGCTATCTAATGTTTGTAGAACTAATCTCGGTGCTTATCTCACTCACTTGAGCATCACTGTTTCCCAGCAAAAACAGTGGATGATTATTTTTCTATTGCTTCCATCTTTTTGAAAGAGATGTGGTTAATGGAGACAAAAAACATGGGATTTGTTTGTACATTGATTTGATTTTTATCGTCCGAGCGGATGTATTGTGTGCCTAATTATTTTTTTGACATCTAGAATTAATTTCATATTTGGCAGTCATACTGTTTTCATGATGCTCCTGTGGCTGAAATGTCATTCAGGAAACTGTAGTATTTTCAGAGGTGACGCTGAAAATGATTTCACTTGCCAGGAAATTGGCATCCTCTTCTCCACATCCACTTTACAACATTGTGAGGCAGTGATTTTCAAATAAGTGCAATTCTACTCTTTGGCCCTAAAATGCCTTTTGCTTGAATAAAATCGATTGAACTTCATTCACACTGTGTCACTGTGGTTCTCCCCTATAGATGTATAATGTCAACAGTTACTCTTCCTAACAGAGATTTGCTGTTTTATGCATCACCCCCAAATTAACTTTGAGTTGGTCTGCTGAAGTCTGGGGATAAGAGACATGGAAAGAAAAAACATAATCCAGTCTGGCTTCTAATTTTGTTTATTTTTAACTCATTTGTGACTTATTTTGGCAGCAGCCCCCTGCCCCAAATGTAGAGGATAAAGTGGTAGAATATGAGTGAGTGAGTGTAATGTTATTTCCTAACCCTCAAATGAAATAAAATGTGTCCTGTATTAATAGACAGTCTGATAATGCAATATGAACCTTCACTCATAGCTAAATTGCTCTTTTGTCTTCACGGACACCAGGAAAATGGTAAGAAACACTATTTCTCAACTTATCCTTTCACTTTTTAAAAAAAATTAAAACATCCCTGTTAGAGCAGGGTTATTGTTTCCACTGGTTGAACTCAAAAGTTTCTCCCTTGATCTGATTGAACTATCAACCACTTTGAGAAAAAAAAGCAACTCATATAATCCAGCACTGAGTACTTTTGTATTGTACAATGAAATGCCTGTACTTGATTGACTGGATTGACCCTCTGGTTCAACATGGGGCAAAAAGGACTACTGCATTCAATTAAACTACCACAAATATAAAGCGCATGGTGAAGTTTGGGTCACATGAGGTTCAGGTTTGTTTAGCTGTATTCCCACATACAGTAAATCAAAGACATAATAAACATTACTAACAAAAATTTAAAAGAAAAATGAAATTACTGTTAATATTAAATAATATTAAAGGGTAAGTTAAGCAAATTATGACTAAGTCTGTCAAAGTTTTAAAACAAAGAAGTTCACGATAGTTTGCTTACATTTTCAGCTAACAGTGAAAAATGTCCTTCATAATGTCTTTGGTCTGATCCACACAGAAACTTTACCATATATACAATCTTTTTCTTTTTGTTCTTAAATAGTTTTCTACACATACACTGCTGGTTCCAACTATTATTCACAAACTCATTCTCGTGTAAACAGGCCCTTATGTCTGCCCCACATTAGAGGGTTTTTAAATCAGACTTGATTTTCAAAACTTGAGAGACCACAGGCACAACAAACTTTGTAACCAATTTTCAAGAAAGCACAGACTAGACGATCCAGTCAAGACACAGGACCACACACTTGCCGTTTAATCAAATGATTTCAGGGAGCAAATTCACGTGATTTAACGTGACTTCAGTATATAAACCGACATGGAGGCGGACTGTCGGCGTCCTCAGATAATAGATGGATGAAGTCATGGCTAAGAAGACAGAGGCCACAGAAGAAGCTCCACTTCTCTGTAATAATGTGAACAAAATGCACAGTAGCTTTCCTGTAACAGGAACATTAATGTCCTCTTTTAGAACTTTTGTTTTGCTCTTTCTGGGGAAAGTGTAGTCAGGATCTGCTTTCAAATGTTCTTTCAGTCCAAAGTTCTTTATCGCAGCTCAATGCTCCTCCCAACTGCTTTCTCGTCTCCTCAAGTTCAAATTTCTCCTTCACTTTCATCCTCGTTCTTTTATCCTCATTCCTTACTCATTCGTGATTCTTCTCCTCTGTCAAAACTCCTCTCATGAAGGTCTTATTTTAAGATAATGAAAACATTCTTCCATATTAAAATAGATCTGAAACTCACTCACACACACATCTCTGTGCTTTGGCTCGTTATATTATTTTGTGTGGTTTGGACTTTCTGAGCCATTATTTGAAACTGAAGCAGGTTTATAGACATAAAAACAGTATTATTCTATGTTCAAACTTGAAATCCAGTATGATAAGAAATTATGTTGGTTTCTTTCAGATACACACACACAAATGCAGCGTTAATTGGAGTTTCCGGTCTATGTCGCCTTTAGTGTTGTTTTTTGTCATTCCCTGCATTGACAAAAAGTGCCCATGAGACACGCCTGCTTATAAACCAATCATTTATGATCACGGGGAGATGGAGCAACACAGTGATGACGACATGAACTGAGTGTTTGATGCAACTCTCTGTAGCTTAATGTGAAACTACATCTCATTAAATCAAATGAAAAAGCTATAGACATACATGCATTGATATACCTTGACCTTTAGGTGATTTCAGATAAATGGATTGGATTGGATAAAATCATATGCTGAACATGTAACCATCACATTCACAGAGGCTTGAAGACGTTTTTCATTTTATTGTGTTTAAAATTATTCAGTTGACTGTCTTGTTAATTACTTCATGGTTACTATATTTAATCTCTGGATCAATCTTTGTTTATTCATTCATTCATTCAGCAGCAGGGCGGTGGATGCAGGCTGAGGGTTGCCAGGTCTGTGGTTTTCCGTGGTTTTTGACTACATTGAAACTGCTGAGCTAACCTGTAATGAATTCATATCAACTTGTCAAGGACCAAGTCAACGACAATTCCCTCAGCATGTAAGCTGTATTTTTAGTTATATTTATTCTGACTTTTTTTGGTTTTGCTCTTAAGCCTCGACCCTCTACACCAGGGGCCTCAAACTCAAAATGACACATCCACAGTCACTTTTAATGTTATAATTTTAACAGGTACTTCATGTCATCCAAGCAGGGTGGATGCAAAAAAGGGAGGGAAAAGTAAACATATTGGTAAATTGGCACCATGCTCACAGAATAACTATATTTTGCTAATAATAATAATACATTGTATTGTGTAAAAGACCAAAATGTATAAAAGACCATTTTGGAGCCAACTTTATTCAGAATAAATAAATTGTGATGGCGGCACAATAAACTCTTTTACAATTTTATTCATGTTACAACACATTTTACAACAACAGTAGTGCTGCTGAACTTGAGGCAGCGGTATATTTTGACTTCTGCTCATTTTTAAGCCGGTTTGTAGCCATTGAGCGGATTTTGTCCCGAAAACCTGGCAACCCTGTGCGGGGCCGTGGTGAGCGCTGCTCCACGGGTTGTTGCTGTTGCGTAACATGGACATCCACGTGAGCCGATGGCCAGCCGTTGACAGCTTGAGGCGCGTGCCCACGCCCACTTAGTAACTGTATGTCCAATGACGCAGCGTATGCAAATCAAGGTCCCCCAATCACCGCTCAGTGGGCGTGGCAGAACGGCACCGGTCTCACGTTGCACAAATGTGTCAAAGCGTTTCGCTGAGGAGGATGTAACTACGTGACTGGGACATATTTTTAAAACTATATATACACTTCTTATTTGCCCGTGTGATCCATATCATACAAAGTTTACTTTTGGATAGTGGAGCTGAATTGAACGCGTCGCCGAAAAGGTAATATTTAGTCCTGAACTTTAATAATGATTGATGTCGTTAGCGAGTTGGCTACTTAAGCTAGCTCCTCGCCCACGGCAACAGCCAGGCAGAATAAGTCATGTAAACAAACTAATTGAATCGGTTTTCTTGCATTATTCAATGATAGTGTGTTGTTGTGAGTGTGTATTTTATAGTTATGCTTTGACGCTTCACTTTGTTTTGAGCAGTGGTCAGTATGGAGCGTGCTGTTAGCTTAACGGCAAACTGTATCTACCATAAGTCAGAGACCACGTAGATAACTAGTGACTCAGGACTAGTTACCAGCCAATGCTGCTATTTATAATTCTTTTTTAGTTATTAAGAAATACTAGGGGTGGTAATCACAGGGTACATGGTCCATGATACCAATAATATCACGATACAATGATTCTGTAGTAGTAATAGTAGTAGTTTATTTCCAACATGCGAATGTATATTTATGTATATGCGCATATATATGCGCATATATGTATATACATATATACAATGATAATACAAAAGTGGTTAATCAAAGACATTCGTGTCCCGATACATCATGATATCTGTCTAACTTAAGAAAAGAAAAGAAAACATTTGTGAAAACTATTATTTAAAGCAGCAGTGTGTAACTTTTGGTGATTTTTTTTTCTTTCTTGTTGATGTTAGTCTGCCTCTGTTTGGTTTTAGTGAACAGCAGTGACGTAACATTATTCATATGCCATATCTATGGTGGCCGACAGGGGCAAACGCACCGCAAAGACCCAAAACACGCAGGAGGAGAAACGAGCTGCATATTCACAAACGCTGCAGCAAGTCCCAAAACACCAGCAAGTTCTAAAACGTGAGCAAGTCCCAAAACGCCAGCAAGTCCCAAAACATTTGCGTTTTCCCCTATTGGCTAACAGAAACGATAACGGAAGCGGACTCAAAAACGGAAGTGCTCGGGTCTGTGGGAGCTCTCGTTTTTGTGCAGCTATACATCCAGCCGTTACGATGCTCGGAGACTACTTAATTGTTACTTTATTAAAATATCTTTATTAAGAGGTTGTTGTCAAGCCATCCGACACTCATTTGGCTATAGTCAAACTCCCTGACACTGTATTTTAACGCCTGAATTACTAAGGGATTTATTGTAAAAAGCCTGCCGTCAAGTTGATTTTTAAGGACATCGTCATGCGGTTTTCAAAGTAAAACGCTCAGATCACCGTATCTACAGGTTTGAAAACATACCTCCTTGCAGCTATGTGTCAGAGACCTATTAATCGGACATAAGCATCTGCACAAAGTACTGTATACATTGATATCTGATTGATATACTGTATACATTGAGATCTGTGTAACTGTAAACCAGTTGTACTGTACAAAGTAATTGTACTGTAATTTGATAAAAAATCTAATTACATATTTGCTCTCTTAATACGAAATTATTATCAATTTGAGATGTAATAAAAGCATGCTTTTCTATGCCCAGAGTGAACTTCTGCCGAATTGAAAGACTGATCATAAAAACTGCAGGGTTATAGGAGGATATAAAGGCCATTTATAAAGTAACAATTAAGTAGTCCCCAAGCATCGTAACGGCTGGTCGTATAGCTGCACGAAAACGAGAGCTCCCACAGACCCGAGCACTTTTGTTTTTTGAGTCGAGAGGGGAAAACGTAAATGTTTTGATACTTGCTGGTGTTTTGAGACTTGCTGGCATTTTAGGACTTGCCGGTGTTTTGGGAATCCGCAGCATTTGTGAATATGCAGCTCGTTTCTCCTCCTCCATATGTTTTGGGTCATTGCAGTGCGTTTGCCCCTGTCTGACCTGACCGAGGGAGCGTTTATGTGTTCACAGCAGCAGCGTAGGGGTGGGTGGGGACAAGAATAACTTTTAAACACTAAACTGCTTAATGACACAGTTTTTTGTAAGGATGGGAATCACAGATTACCTCATGATACAATACACGATACCAATAATATCACATTGCAAGTGGTAATCAATATATCGCAAGATAATCATATAGCGATACATCACAATATCTGTCTAACTAAAGAAAACAAAACGTCCCTGAAAAGTTAAAAGTGCAGGATTTCTCTATTTATTCTCAACATAGAGAACAAAGTGCATAAAGTCTATGTATTGAATGTGGATGGAGCATCTCTTAACGCAGCTTTCTCCACCATTATCCCGCTGTAAAATCCCTCTTCTTTGGCTAGGTAACTTCCACCCAAGTTTTCCTCATTCATTTGAGCAGCGCTGCAGTGAGGAGACGTAGATTTGCCCTGGAATATCGATTATCGTATTGCACGATGAAGGACGACGATTTATCACCAAATTGATATTTTGACCACACTAACAGTGCACTGTATCACCTACTTCCCACTGTTTCACTGTGTAATTTTAAGTAAACAGTCATGTGTTTGTATAAATTTGTTCTAAAAATGATATATTATGACATACTGTATTTACTTATCTGAAAATTTGTATCTAAAAATTGATCAGGACCTGCAAAGTATAATCAGAATTGTATTTAAGTTTTGAACATGTGAAATGGGGGTAGGGTTTCATAAATCTAGACTTCTTTCTTCTCTTTTTTGGGCATGATATGATATGTAGATAAGATTTAATTAATATACAACTGGGAGATTAAGATTATCTTAATTTCAGTTAAAAAACAAAGAAAGAACAAAAAACCCAAACATAATTAAATCTGAGGTAAAATATTCAAAGAAATTGCATGTTGTGTCTTCACATGTACTTGCAAAATGCATAAATGTAATATTGCAATCGTAATATCGCTATTAAAAAATGTATTATGATATATTGTTATTGAATTATTGCCCAGCCCTATTTGCACTTCTGTAAATTGCAATAGGGAGTGAATATGCATAGTATACATAGAAATTGTTTAATTTTTGCACATTTTAGACTTCTTAGTTTTCTTTTTTCCAGACATGAAATATGATTTTTAAATAAGTTTTCTTTGAACGTGTCACAGTAAATGCCATTCTTGAGCCATGAATAGTTGTGGTGCTTCACCTTAGTGGAGCAGCAGTAGCAGCAGCAGGAATGTCTCTTCTTTAAGCCATACCGTGCTATGGTGACTGAGGTTATTGAGTTTATTGAGGTTACTAGGTTCATGTGGGGAGGGGGTAGTGAACTGTGAGTGTCAGGTTTGTTTTGAGTGGGAGTGGGTTGTGAGTTGTTGTTTAAGGATGAAAGCTTCTCTCTTCTCTGTCCACGAAAGTAGGTACAACAGCAGTATCTGTGTCTTCCTGCTCATTTATATTTATTGAGTTTGTCTACATTTATTTAATATATAGTGATAATCCTGGTCTCTGTGGTTGTGACCTACAAAAAGGTGTGGCTATACAGTACCTTCTTCTTCTCCATAAACATTCAACTGGCCAGAAATGAGTCAGTCTGCCTTTTACTCTGTCCTCTTAAATATTCCTCTGATGTGTATTTACATTACATAACGGCTGCAACTAACAGTTATTTTCATTATCAATTTATCTCATTATTTTCTTGATTCTGAATTACTGTTTTCCAATTATCTTAATATATAATATTATCTTCACAATATGCTGCCCATGTGTAAGTATCATTATCATAATAACATGATTCCTTAACCAAACATTATAGATCTGCTGATTCTTCACAACTGCAGGAATCCTTTGTCGTGTATCTACTGAGAAGGTGAAAGATTTTCATTCCTCAACAGACAAATCCAATTAGACTGGTGCGTGTCAAAGAAGATTACTTCCTCAGTTCATTTATCATTGATATTCAAGTTTTTGCTTCCATCTCCATTCTCATAACACATTGATATTAAAGAGGATAATTAATAAATTATTCAACAAAAATATTGGGGAAAATATGAAAATGCAGAGAAGATGTAGCAGATACACTTTATTTTGGTACAGACCATCCTGAAGGCTGTGTTTTGACTCCATTCACAGTAGATTCAGTCTGTTGATTTTATTTATACTGTGTGAAAAACGTGCTTCCCAAAGGTGTTGCTTCACTCTGAAGCCAAAATTGGAAATATCTCCATAGCAATATGGGTGTGACAAAAAGGTTTTTGTAATACCCAGTTTTTTGATAAGGAAGGGGTTAAATGTACAGGTACATGGGTGGTTTATTATTGATTAATTTTCACAAGGTTGTTATTATTACATGATCATACAATTGTTTATTTCATATCTGTGATTATTACATTTTTTAATTTTTTCCATTACATTACAAAGCCCAGTAAAACCGCTTCACACATGTCTCCTTAAAAAAAATCCCTCCATCTAAGTTTTCATTTACAAACTGGTAAAAGCAGGTGCTCATCTATTTTAAAATGTCTTATTTTGCACATTTAGTTTTTAACTTTAAATAGTCAAATGTATAAATATTTGTGTGGAACACAGTTCAGCAGTTTAATTTATACATTACAAGGTTTCTTATTAACCTTATTATTTGTAGAATGTTTGAATATTCTATATATGAGTGCTAGTTAAATTAGGGTTCACACCTTCAAGATTCATTCAAGAAATCTCGTAAAAATGTCATCAATTTCGGCAAACACACTTGCAGTACACTGACTTAATGCTTGTTACTGCTGCTGCCACCTTGTGGTAATAGATGCACCACAAATTAGGTTGCAGACAGTTAAGTCACAGTCGTAGAAAGCTGTCATTTTTATAAATGCAATCATTGATAAAACATTTGTATGTTTTTAATATACTAAGAATCGTAACAGTAAATGAATGACTCATTATAATCAAGTAAATAATATAATAATCCAACACTCATGCCCATCCCTAGTTTTAATACTGGTGTGTGTCATAAAAATAACTATTAAGAGCTGCTTCTCTCTGATTAGGTAGTCCGTGTCATATGTCAATAGCCTGTCAATCAATGATGTGCTTAGGGCAGGGCAACATATCAATATTTTATATCAATCATGTGACATGAGACAAGTGCTTAGATTTTTAATACCATTATGTCGCATCTGTGATCTCATTTCTGGTTTTAAAGGCTGTTTATTTATTAACTATTGATAATAAAAAGGCTATCACCCAAAAAATATACATGAAAAGTCTGTTAACAAATCAATTATAAGCCCAATAATTTTTGTTGGAGCGGATTTCATTTTAATGTCATGTGTAAATATCCTTTATCAAACATTAAAAAGCCAAGAAAATACATCAGCTATTATGTGAAGTTTAGGACACAACTGTAAATATGTAATACATTTCATAAACATCTACTGTATACTACATAGTATTTTGAGAAGCACAGACCTCGAAAGAGAAACCTTGTCATGAGCTCAGAGGAGCAGTCTGTGTCCAGGTTGTAATTTTAGATATATCTCATATATCAAGACACAGCCTAACAATATTGAGATGTTATTTATAAGCTGTATCGCCCAGGCTGAAGTCTGCATTTGACCAGTTTACACACCAGTGTAAAGACCTTTCCAACCATCTCTTGGAAATGATTGGTGTGACAGGTATGTGACATAATGTATATTGTGATTTTTGGGTCATCTTTAAAAAGTAGGTCCTTATAAAGAAAGTTTTGGAAACGGTGCTTTTAACACCAGGATCACTGGTGCTCATGCTTTCCTTCTTTCTGTGAAGGGGAGTAAAAATGTTCTTGTCACATGTCACATGTCACATGTTGGTACTTCAGTGTGGTCGATTTGTGTGCTGCACTTAGAAAATGAGCAATCATGACTTTGTGTCGTGTGTGTTGTTTGTATGGGTTTCAGGTCTCAAGTGAGGTGAGGATAGAAACACTGATATATTGAGCAGGCTGGTTACATAATCTCGCAGCAATGACCTGACATACAATATTTTCATTTGACACCTGTTTGTGTCTCTCAGTCTGTCTCAGTATTTCTCCCGACAGTGTCCTTGATGGTGTCTCGTGTTGTAAAATGACTGGTAGAGGGAGTTTAAAAGAGTAAACACTTTATTTTAAAGTGTCCTTTAAAACGTGTATGTGCAGCTGACTTGCAGGAAATGTTCTCTGTGGACAGATCATATGCAACCGAGCATTACATCATCACTGTGTTACGGCTGGTGTGTTATAATCGGCATAAGACGGCGTCAGTGGTCTTGGCTATATTGCTGTTTGAAAAGATGGGAGTGAGTCAGAAGTCAGAGTGACTCAGTGTGCAGTAGTTCTGCAGTAGAAGTATATACCCAGTAGTAGTTGGGCTTGATTAATATTTACCACTTTTAAATGATCACATTGGCCAACTATCATATATTAGTCAGCCAGTTTACAAAAATTACACATTTTTTGTTCCCAGAAACCTAAAAAAAAATGTGGCTAGTATATATGAATGATATTTTACCTTTTGCTGATACACAATATTTTGATATGTCGGCAGTGCTTGTGCCAATAATTGATACCGATATATATTGTAAATACTGAGTGTTTGCAAAATCATATATTGTGAAATACTCCCACTACTTGGCACCATCTAGTGGACTGTAATGTCAAAAAATGTTTATTTAATGCTAATGCACAAAATGGTTAATGTTTATTTGAGTTAAAAAATGATATGCTAAAAAAAGATACTTTTTTGTGCCTCGAAATCTATATAACATTGCCACTCAAAGTATTGCGATATCACCAGATATAGATATAGATATACATTTTCTTGATAATTCAAAATAATCGAACCAAAAATATCTATGTTCTATAATATTTTAAGTCAAGGTCAAAGACAGGAAGCAGCCTATACAACCTAATTTTGTCAAATTGTTAGGCGATTTCCGATTCCGATTTTGAAGCTAATATCAGCTGATTATAAATGTTGTGCAAACTGGTGTCACACAAAATCTTTCATCCAAAAGTGTATTTTCTTGTTTACTGATGACCCATTTCATGTGTTTCATGTAAGGTTTATGTATTATTGTTATTGAAAATGTAAGATTGATGTAAGAGACAGGCCATTGGTGTTCAATAACTGGTTACTGAAGTTAAGAAATGTATTTATTATTTGTTATCATTAAACACTTATTGTACAGTATATTGGTTAACCTCGAGAAAATATAGTAGGTGGTTTTCCATCAGCATGTTTTATGTACATTTTCGAATTGTGCAATAAAACCCTAAATGGGAGCACAGTAAATTTGAAAAGGTCTAGAAATATTGCAATGTCTTTTACTTGAGGTTAATAAAAAAACGTGGCAATTGAATAAAATGAATAAAATGTGAAGGCAAATAAGTGCAATTTCAGTTACTTTTATCAAGTTTCTGAGTAATTTGCAATAATTGACCAGTAAATAAATAATAAAACCCTACCAACAGTTTGTAGTTTTTAGTAGAATTAATATCATATTTTAAGCATAGTTAAAGCTAACTACCACCTTATAAAGCATAAAATAGTAATTTGTTTTGTACTTAGTTTGCAGAGGTTCCTTTGTGAATATGGTGACTCACAGTATTAATTGAGGGAAATAGTACAGTTATTTCCACATAATCTCTCACCCTTTCGTCATAAGCTTTGAGGACCGTATTTCTTAGCTGTTTGATCACCACCAGCTGATCGATGGTCCATAAACCTGCAAACATTGTTCTGCTATTCTTTCTTATCTCTTTGTTCCTCTCTCTCGCTCTCTCTCTCTCTCTCTCTCTCTCTCCCTCTCTCCCTCTCTCTCCCTCTCTCTCTCTCTCTCTCTCTCTTCACCTCTGTCAGGCCATGATTGGATGAACATGGAACTCTCCCCTTTCTTGAATGTACCAAGACCTTCACTGACTACTGTAACTGGATAAATTGCCATTGATGTGTGACCAAAGTGTGGAGATGCCTGTGGGTGACAGCGGACCAGATGGGGAGGAGCCTTCTCTACCATCAGGTGACGGAGGGGCGGAGGAGAGGATGACGTCCAGACAGCAGCAGCAGGGCGGAGGGGCACAGTCCCAGGGCCTTAGGACAGAGGAGGGTGGAGCTTCAGGAGGAGAAGTTGGGCAGGAGGATGAGGAAATGACCAGTGGCTCACATGACCTCTCCTCCTCAGCCAATCACAGCCCTGGCAGTGCCACTGGATCTACCTCAGTTTCAACCAAGAGGTATTTGTTTGATTTTTCATATTTCATCTCCAGTAAACACCCTGGTGGCTTTGTGAGTGTGAATGTCAACTCATATTAACACCTTTTGTTTTCTTTTTAAATGTTTTAGTTGATTCTGTCTGTTATAACATTAGTCTCACCAAATAAACAATGCAATATTTCATTCTGTACATTAAACACACCAAAGACAACTTGGGTATAAAGATTAAAGTCAAAGATCTTGTGATGATACTTCAGACAACTGTGACTGTACATGCCTATGAATGAAATCAGTTACATTTGTATGTAGGGCTACAACTAACTAATTAATACTTTAATCGATCTGTTGATTATTTATTTAAATGATATAAGTTGTAAGGTCCATAAAATGTGAGAAAAGTCATAGCTTGTTTTAATTTTCCAAAAAAATGGTTGCAGCCCTAATTGTTCGTTTTTTAATTGTCCTTTGATTGCTTTTCCAAATAACAATGAATTCCATGTCTTAAAAAGTTAACTACCCCCCCCCCGCAACTGTTTTTCTTAAATATAATTTTCCTAGCAAAAGCTGTTCAACACAAGTGTCCCTTTTATAGCTGTTACTGTGCAGTGATTACATAATTCTGACTGTAACTCCAGTCATAAAACAAGCAGACTGAAAGAACACTATGAGTCACAAGTCTTCATAAATTGATACTCAAACAATACCAGTCTGTGCAAAAAACAGTCTGTGAGCAACATTCTGCACTAAAAAAAAGTTTTTTTCCAAATTATAAATATTATTCGTGTTCTATAAAAAAATGCTGAAAACCGCTATGTGTACCAAACATTTGGTCCCCAAACAAATACAAATTAGGTGTATATGTTTTAAATAAAAATTAAATAAATTAATTTACCAAAGCATCTGTTTTATTAATAAATTAATAATTAATAAATTAATCATTTACCATTTCACTTTAAAAAAACAAATTGAACTTTTTTCAACTGATTTTCTGAATGTATTCGATCATTTTTCCTGGAAAAATAGAGTGTAAAACAATTTTCAGGAAAAAAAATATCTCATTAATTCAGAAAAACAGCCTAAAAGAAAAAAAATCTGGAGAAAAATGTCTTATTAATTAAGACAAACAGAGCCAAAATAAATCTTCTGAAAAAAGGATCTCATTAACTCAACTAAACACTGAACGTGTGCTTGTGACCTCATTCTTAAGTTGTTTGCGTTTTCCCTGTGTGTGTGCAGCAGTGAGCATACAGAGGGCGACAGAGGACAGAACCACAGAGAAGTGATGATCACTGTGGCTGAGATGAAGAAGAGGCTTCCATCGGACAAACGCAGCTGCAGTAAAGCCAGCACTGTGGAGGCCTTACACTACGCACTCAATTGTGTCAAACAAGTGCAAGGTAACCACAACTGAATACTTTTAATAGCTTTATTATTAATAAATTCTGTGAAGATTACAGGGTTTTTACAGGTGCTTGAAATCCTTGAAAGTGCTTGAATGTTAATGTTGTGTTTTGAAACATGTTGAAAAGTTTTTTTTTTTATCCATCTGCTATTACAAAATACAATTTTGTTTGCTTCTAGCATGACACCCTCTCTTTTCATGTGGTTTTAAAAAGTGAGTTTGTACAGTATGTTTTAGTGTTAATGTGTGTGTTTGATTCTCTGCAGCCAACAGTGAATATTACAAACTGCTGATGAGAAATGGCCAGGACGAGCGGAGAGACGCCACTGTTTGTTCCCTGGAAGAGTTGGAGAGAGTCACCTCTGAACACACCCTTAAAAACACGGTACACACCCACTCACACTCACACAGCACACAAGAAGTAACTCTACGTCATGTTCTTTCCCTGATTTTGACATATATTTACACACATTAGAATCAGAACAATAATAAACAGAATTCAGTAATATAGGATTTGTTATGAGCTGTTTTCAGTTTTATTTGATTCGCTCCATCACACATGCTTGGGGTGTAAACATTAACCTATATGAATCAGTTATAAAATAAAAGACCACTGTATGAACTAGGGTTCTTGTTAAAGGTTGACAGATATGGGTTTGTCCGCGGTCAATACGATACCAATTCTTAAAAATCAGGGCATTTGATGGATGAAAATTGATGCAGATTTTCTTCTTTTCTTTTTTTTTTAAACTCCATTTGATAAAATGTAACTGTTAAAAAGTTGCTTAACATCAGCAGCCATTTATTTTCAATTAAAAAAATGTATAAACCAAATGTTACTGTTTTTGATACAGGATGAAGGGTAATGTACTTCTATTAAAAATAGATTAGAATAAAATAAAAGTAAAACAAATAGTATTATGTGGTTAGGTTTATGGTTAGGGTTAGGCAAACTGCAAGGAAGGGGGCGAAACTACAAGTGGGTGGAATTAAAAGCATTAAAAGCATTAACATATGTATATATATGTATGTATGTATATATATATAGATATATGTGTATATATCTATATATATATATATATATATATATATACATATATGTATATGTATATATACATATATATATGTATATGTATATATGTAGGTTTTTTTGGATTGTATCAGATTTTGTATTTTTATCTGTCTAATATCAGATCCAGTGATTTTGAGTATCGTATCGTATACAGTCGAGTATCATATCGGCTCATCTCTAGTCTAAATTACTTGTAGTTCCACCCACTTAAAGTTACGCTCCTGTCAGACCCCTCTCATGTATCTAGAAACATGTGGAATTGTTCTCTAAAGCAAAGAAACACACCGCTAACATATGCACACACACACGTTTGTTTTTGCCTCACGCCTGGGCGTGTGTGTGAGAGAACGTGTGTTCACTGCTTTTGTGTGTCTGTGACTCGGCTCGCTTGTGTACGTGTGCTTCTCTCTGTATGTTTGTGCATCCGTCTCTCTGTGTCTGCGTGTAGGACTCCTTCGCGGTGGTCTTCTCGCTGTCGAGCGGCCGCGTGCTGTACACATCAGAGCAGGCTCCCAGCATCCTCTGCTGCAAGAGCAAGTTCCTGGAGTCGGCCAAGTTTGTGGAGCTGCTCTTCCACCAAGATGTTAATGTCTTCTACGCACATACAGCTCAGCCACACCTCCCACCCTGGAGCAACTCGCACACAGGTGTGTTTGAATCTTATTTTACACACTCTCATTTCATCAGTATGCCGTTTGGTTAAATGTGGTTAAAACTGTAGTGCGTAACTTTTGAATATAAATAATGTTTGTTGGATTCAAAACATTGTCAAACAAGTTCACACAATGCTTATTAAGTGTCAGCTCCACACAAATCAACCAATACCCACCTTCCTCATGTCGCTTAAGCAGACCCAGTGGTTTCCATGGTAAATGTAGTGATCATTCACTGTCTTCTATTAAATGTATCTGTTAACCTGTACCATTTCTTTTAACAGACTGAAAAGTTGGTTGTATTTCTATATAAAGAAAAGATAGAAAATAAATTTAATGCTGTGAAGTGGCAGGTCAAACTCCGTGAATAACCAGAAATCGGAATCGGTGCATCCCTATAAATAACCCTTTGTTTTCTCTGTCATTTGTCTGTACAGTGGGGGTTCTGTTTGACTGTGCACAGGTCAAGTCGTTCTTCTGCCGAATAAGGTCAGTATCTTACACTCATTTAGGAACTTTCCTAAGATAGACTTTTTGGAATTCAGCAGTTCTACAATAAGTAGAGTATCTCTTGGAAATGTTCTGCAGTTATCAGTTAGTTATGGCTGATACTTCCTCTGGAATGATGTAGTACTTAGTCTCTTTTTTGATTTATTCAATCTGTCTATTTGACGTATTTATGTATTTATGTTTGCAGAATTTCCCCAAAGGGATCAGTCTGCCTGTCTGTCTTTACTAAACCATGGAACTTTTATGAAGAACTACTAATTATTATATATCATTTAAGCATAAACAGATTTGTTTTTTGGATGAGGCATGTCCTATAATAGAGAGCTTTTGTCCCCATTGTTTTGTTTTTCCTTTAATGTTAAAGGTACAGTGTGTAAAATGTATCCACATCTACTGGTGAAGCTGAATGTTGTAGCACATCTCAAAAGATGTTTGGTTCTTCCATTTTGATCTCCATAATATATAATATGAATATTAAATCATTTTGGGCTAATGAAAAACAACAATTCAAATTATGTGATCTTTATCTAAGTAATTAAACTTAAATTTTACACACTGGTCCTTTAAAAGGGCATTTTTTTTCCCACCTATCTTCACAACAGAAAATAAAATGTAAGTGTATATTTTAGGGGCGGGAAGGACCACGAGGGTGAGATGCGTTATAATCCTTTCCGGATCACACCGTACCTGCTGAAGGTGCAAGGAACAGGAAAGAGTGGGGAGGAGGAGGAGCCATGTTCCCTTGCACTGGCAGAACGTATCATATCTGGATATGAAGGTAAAGTTGTCATCAGCAAAAAACTGTACGGCTGTAAACAGCATTTCCACTTCGTCCCACTGACAACATCTCAATCCCATTTTACCCAAGTGACAGCCAGTAGTGACTCAGCATAGGCAGAGATTGACAGTTATCTAGACATTGACATTGATTCCTGAACAAAACATTACCAAGAGTTTGAACTCCCATTTTGAACCCACGAGATTGGCAATTTCACCACCGCCATGATTATGTTTTGCAACTAGAAGTTCATAGACGACACTAAATGGGAACATTTCCAAATATTTCCTAAATTTACATTATGTATTCGAGAAGATGTGAGCAACTGAGACAGTTACCTCCTCAGGAACATGCTTACTGATGTTATTCAAGTTGGAAATAGGCTTAATTTCCCAGAGACTTAAATTCAAACACATGCTCTTTTTGCAACAGTGCATTCACTTTTCAAATGGAAGGCAACATCTTATTTTTTATTATCAGTCTGTGTGCTAATCACAAAAAGATTTGTTTGTAATCTGTTTTACACATGATAATCTGGTCCAAAACTATTTCCAGACTTTTTCTGATTTGTCTCCACTTTGCTGCAGACAAGATAAATGCCTGTAGTCCAAGAGGCAAGGGAAAGGGTTCAGGGTAAAAATTAGAAATAGGATAATCTTGATGTTTATATTATCATTATTATTCTTATTATTCTTATTATTATCCATTCATGCAGCACCTCGGATCCCCATGGACAAGCGTATCTTCACCACTACACACTCTCCCGGCTGTGTGTTTCTGGAAGTGGATGACAGGTGGGTACACACACACAAACATGTGTACATCCCCAGTTTATGTTGAGCTGTAAAATGACAGTGTGTTGATGAAGGTGATGTAACGGTTTTTATCCACAGGGCTGTGCCGTTGCTTGGATACCTTCCCCAGGATCTGATTGGCACGTCTCTGCTGACCTGTGTTCATCCAGAAGACCGGCCCCTCATGCTGTCAATGCACCGGAAAGGTTTGTGTTCAAGGAAGGAGGGAGTCACTGTTCTAACATAGCACTGCACAAGCCCTATAGTGGCATAGTGAGCAGAGTTAGACTTAAGCCTATGAATAGAATTGTGTGTACAATAGTTGTGTACATTCACACATTTCCAGTTACGAAATGTGTCCTGTAATTTGAACTTCATCTAAAACAATCATTTAGATATATTGCCTACATATGCAACAATATACTAGTAATAAAAAAATTAAAGGGCTTAAAAGAACAGTGGAAAAAAGTATTTGAGATTAATAAAATGTATAAAAACAGAATTCTTAAAGGAGCTCATTTCCAGCTACTAAAATAATTGGCTTGTATGAGCATAACACTTTGATTTTTTAGCTTCCTTCTTGTGTATATTTCCTGGTTTCTATTCTCTGTATAACAAAGAAATCATTAAAACTGAATTATTTTTGGTTTTGGACAAAACAAGACATTTGAGAACATCATCATTCCAGGTTTTGCGTAGCATCGATCAATATTTGACAACATTTTCGGATATTTTGTGGACCAAACATCTTCATGATTAATCAAGAAAATAACAGATTAATCGATTATGACAATAATGGATATTTGCAGCCCTAGAATGTCATAATAGTTTTTTAATAGAGTCTGGTTGTTGTTTTTTACTCTACTTCATCTTCATTCCTCTCTTGGTTTTTCACCTTGAACACTTGTTGCCCTGTGTAGTATTGAAGTATGCCGGCCAGCCTCCGTTTGAACACTCTCCGATGCGTCTGTGCTGTCAGAACGGAGACTACGTCACGTTGGACACCAGCTGGTCCAGCTTCATCAACCCATGGAGCCGCAAGGTGGCCTTCATCATTGGACGGCACAAAGTCAGGACGTAAGTAGCCACAGCACGCGCAAGAAATACAAAATGTGTAGGTGCCTTCAGTATCTTGTAATTCAATTCAATTTTATTTGTATTGCACTAATTCACAACATACATTATCTCAAGTCTTTGTACATAGACAACATTATAGACAGAAAACCCAACTATTCACACAATGAGCAAACACTGGGCATCAGTGGAGAGAAAAAACTCTGATCTGCCTCAACTGGGTGGGGTGAAAGGAGGAATGGTGGACAGAAAGGGGGGAGAGAAAGGACAAGAGGGAGGTGAGGTCAAGCTAGAAAAGAGAGACCAGGAGCAGAAATACAACAGTAACCTTCATGCAACCTTAGAGTCTTTGTAAGGCTTTTTATCTTTTATTCATTTGATAATTTTGTCTGTGCAAATGCATATGGAATGACATTTGTCGAAGGTTTGCATTTTTTTTATATATTTAAAACTCTATACTAGTCTATAATACACATGTGTAAAACAATTATGGCTGTGCTTTTGTCTTTGTGTGTAGGAGTCCACTGAACGAGGATGTGTTTGCTGCTCGACCTAAGGAGGATTTTCCAGTCACTCATGAAGAAATTAAAGACCTGCAAGCAAAGATTTACAAGCTTTTCCTGCAGGTGACTATTTCTAAGCTGAAAATCAAACATCCAAACATAGCAGAAACACGTGTTCTGTTTTCTTGGTGTGTTTGTGAACGTGAGAGTTTACTCACCCTGTCGTCTCTGCTCCTCAGCCGGTTCACAACAATGGCTCCAGTGGTTATGGCAGTTTGGGAAGTAACGGATCTCACGAGCATTACATCAGCGTCGCGTCTTCGAGTGACAGCAACGGGAACCTGTGGGAGGACGCGCAACGTGAACCGGTGAGGCATCGCACTGACATCACTTGTCAGCAAGCCAATGGTAGCACACGTTTTCTCACATCGTTGTCTTGATGAATGTGTGTGTCTCTTCTCTCAGATGACTTTGCAGCAGATCTGTGCTGATGTGAACAGAGTGAAGAGCTGGGGCCAGCAGGCTTATCTCAATTCCAGCCACAAGATTACTCTTCTTGGAAAGCCTGCCACAGGTAGATCAGTCCCACACATACATGTTATTACACTGAGACTACATTTTAGGGTTTGGTTTGAAAAAGTGATTGAAAAATCTGGTATTGATTCATAAAATCGACCGATCCATCTTGCGACTGTATCAGACTGTATCAGAAAAAATGTGCGGTCGTATTTAAAAAAGTATATTCATGTAATTACTCTGGGGTAGGGGTGGCCGATATTGGCAAAAAATAATATCTTGATTTTTTTATTTTATTTTGACGCTATCAATATTTAGCTGATATCTTTAAAAATTGTATTTTAATTGAGTTATAACTCATTAATTGTTGCTTAATGAGTAAATCAATGGACACAATATTGAAGGAAACAACTCTTATATATTGTCTTTAAACTGAAGGATTCAAGACAAAAACACAGTATGAAGTCTATGCATGTTCTGCACAACATTGCACACAGACTTACTCTGTCTTATTATTAAACAAATTCAATTATTAACTCCAAGTTCCATCCAGGAAAAAAAATCACACCAAAACAAAAAAGGAAAATTTGCCCAGTGTGCTCCAGATTATTTTATATACTGTAAAAAATATATATAGAGAAAGAGTTTATAACAAAAGTCAAATAGAAATTCATCCAAGTAATTAACAACTCGATATTGTCAATGTTCTCATTGTTAAAACACAAATAACGATACTATTACAAAGATATATATTACCCACCTCTACTCTGGCGTCAATTTTTAATGTTAATATTAATATTTTAAATGATGCACCAGGTTAGAGGGAACAATTTGCAGCATTAGGTCTCATTGGAAACTGAAAATATCTCTAGCTGAATTCAATATCAACTCAAATGTTGCCCTCCTGTATAAACAACATGTAAATCTATCATCATCATTATTATTATTAGCTAAGACGGTTCTTAATTCCCCCAGCACGTCTGCCTCCTGCAGCCTCAAACCCTGGGGTCAGAGACAATGAAGAAAGCAGGAAGCAAACTCATATTCCCTCCTATCAGCAAATCAACTGTGTGGACAACATCATCAGGTGAGTCATCGTAGACACGCCCACGTTTTTTCAGCGTATTACACGACAAAACACCTAAATGCTTTGTGTGTTTGTGTGTTGCAGGTACTTAGAGAGCTGCACTGGTCCAGCCCTGAAGCGTAAGAATGAATCTCGTCCACATGCCAACTCTTCTTCCTCATCCTCTACCTCAGAGGAAGATAAGCCAGCTGAAGCCACTGCTCAGGCCAACTCAGACGGTAGAAACACAAACTCACACAGCACAAGGCTTAGTCCTCTGTCATAATTTTACAAACAAATGTGTAAAATGTATTTGTTGTATTTCGTTGATTATTCATTTTTGTTTCTCCTGTGTTTAGTCGTGGTGTTGGAAAGCGAGATGTCTGTAAGTGCGTCAGCTGCTGCTGTGGTGGGAGCACCGCTGACAGACATCGCAATGTCCACCAAGGCCATGAGCGTCGTCTCTGTCACCAGCCAGTGTTCGTACAGCAGCACCATCGTACACGTGCCGCAACCTGAGTCAGGTACACAATCACGCCATTATGCTGGTCAATATTCTCTCTGGTTTGGGCAAAAACACATTTTTACAAACAACATAGTAAAGTATTTTCCCCCCTCAACTTTTTTCCACAGAGGCGACAGCACCTGAGGACGCACCCATGGGCAGTGAACCGGCTGATGCTGCTCCCGTCTCTGTCCGTCCGGCACCGAGCCCCGCCACAGAGGAGCGAAGGTTTTTCGGTCTCACCAAAGAGGTGCTGTCAGCTCATACTCAGAAGGAGGAGCAAGAGTATGTGGATCGCTTCCGCCATCGCATCCTCCAGAGCCCATACAGCTCCTACCTGCAGCTGGACAACAGCTCAATAGCTCACTCCCACCACCCAGGTATGTATTTACATGTGGGCAAAATGAAGAGTCTGTCTGGTCTGGTGAAGTCTGGTAAAGCTTCACAATGCTTTCCATCTCACCACAGGTGATTACCTTCGTCCATTGAGTGGCGGCGGTTGGAACCGCCCACGTAGAGGAAAGCCCAGACACAAGCGTGCGAAACCGCAGTGTTCCTCTGACAGCTATGCTTCCCCTCCTTGCCACGTCCCTGACTCCTCCTGGCCGTCCTCAGAATCCTCTCAGCCCCAGATGGGGGCGCCATTCAGCCAAACATCCCCAATGCAGACACCATTCTTTCCCATGATGGCGACTCAGCCCGGCCCAGCTCAACCACCCAGACCACAACAGCTGCCCACAGCGACTCCTGTAGTGCTGCCGCCTCCTGACCAACCCCAGCCGAGCTACAATTTCAACATCATGCAGTCCACTCAGTGCATGCCAGGCATGCAGCCAATCCAAATGGATCCCATTCAGAATTTGCAGAACTTCCATACCATGCAGCCCATGGCTCCAGCGCAGGGCATCAACCCTTATGTGGCTCCAGTCATGGCTTTCATCCTCCCTAACTACCCTACATTCACTGCTGGTCATCCTTCCATGTACCCAGCAACCGGTACCACCATGTTGCCCCAGACTCCCATTATGATGACCGGCTTTGCTCCTCCCAGTGTCCCCTTCACTCAGCCTCAGTTCCAAACCCAGCCAGGCCCCCACACTTTGACCTCCCCGATCCCTCTGCTCTGCTCTCCCAGAGCCAGCTCCTCTGTCGGGGAGGAAGAAGAAGCAGCTGGACCTGGAGCTTTGTTCTCCAGCTCGCGTTCCAGTTCTCCGCTTCAACTTAACCTGCTGCAGGAAGAGCTGCCCAAGCTGAGTGAAGGGCAGAGCAACACTGGGCACAACCTCGCCGAGAGCCTCCATGAAAATCATGTTAACGAAGTGAGTCAGCTGTTGTCCTTCAATATTCTCCTTTGACTTAACACCTTTCTTACAAGTCTTGAAGAAATGCATCTTCATTTATACCAATTTTTCATTTAAAACAGGTGCTCTAGACATTCCTGCAGTCCACATTACCTTGACGTTTTAGCGCCCGGGAAAACTGAGAATCATAAAAATGGTTGTTGCACTGTTGGAGTTTGAAAACTCGTGCATTTTAGTCTTGACGGGAAAAACCAGAAAGCTTTGAAAACAATGAGACACTTACCCGCAATCACTTCCTGATTGCCGTGACTGAAGAAAAGCACTGTTTATGATTACTTTTAGCTCCAGTTTGATCTCATGAATGGTCAAGTAAAAGAAACCATTATTAAACATTGTTAGTAGAACTTTCTGAAACTAAACATAAAACTGCAAAGACGAGAATCAGCTTACTTATAATTACAGTTTTTTCTAAATGGAAACTTACTTTTATGGATGAATCTGTCTGTCAGTAAACGGATTGTTATATGTCGCCAATACAATGTACAAAATCCTGGTTTAGTTCTGATACTTCATCACTTTTTCTTTGTCAGGGTGACGCCCCCAGCGTGTCCGGGAACCACGATGCCCAATCTACATCAAGTGAGCTGCTTGACCTGCTGCTGCAGGAAGATGCCCGGTCAGGAACTGGCTCCAATGCCTCAGGGTCTGGATCAGGGGAGTCCGGAGGCTCACTGGGATCTGGATCTGGATCTGGCTCCAATGGAACCTCCACCTCTCACACAGGTAAGAAAAAGAAAAAATAGTCATCACGATGCTGCCTTTTTTACTCAATAATTAAAGATATTATCATGCTCTCAGTGATTGTGACATTATCATCAGACCTGTGGAAAGATCACTCAGGACAGACGTTAATACCATGTCAGAATGGGCAAAATAAGTTGTGTCGCGTAAGTGACGAGGACACTGACGGACATGTTGACGGGTTACAGGCAGCAGCAACAGCAGCAAATACTTTGCAAGCAACGATTCATCGGACACGTCACGCAAAGCCCGAAAGAGCCAGGAGGGAGCAGCAGAGCACCAGCACAGCTTCGACACGCGGGTGGAGAACTCCCTGTGGACCATGATCCAGCACACACCCGAGCAGGTCATGATGACGTACCAGATCCACACTAGGTATAATCTGTGTTTCTCACCATTTCCACTCCTCTTCCCTTTATAAACCAACTAAAAAAAACATTCATCAGTTCATCAGTATGTATATATATATATGTGTGTGTGTATATATATATACATATACATATATATATATATATGTATATATATACATATACATATATATATATATGTATATATGTATGTATATATACATAAAATAAATACATGCAACGATCTATCAAACAACTTAGCCACATTTGTCAATTCTCTGAGGACAGAAAGGTGTTAAAGGGCAAAAATGTTTTAATGACAAATGGCTAAAATCATCCAGATGAATCTTTATACCTCTCGTTAAAACCTTTGACAGTTGTGAGGAAACACCTGCGTTTGAGATCATGGTTTGAAAATTGTGCACAGAAAAGGAAAATGCTTCAAAATGCCAACCACTACAGAGCAGTGCAGAATTTCTTCTCATCCATCATTAGCTCCTGGGAATGAGCTCAGTTAGTCTATATATACAGCGTTTCTACATCTTATCTGTTTCTACAAATTTAAAAACCTCTTCTTTGTCTCATTTTCTTTCCTCCAGGGACCAGAATGAGGTGTTGGCAGAGGACAGGGAGAAGCTCCGTGTGCTTCAGCCTCTGCAGCCTTGGTTCAGTCAGGAGCAGAGAAAGGAGCTGGCTGAGGTTCATCCCTGGATCCAACAGCACACCATCCCACAGGAGTTCGACACACAGGTGTGGCTCTTTCAATCACATGCATCACAAAACACATTCTTTCTTTTTGACCGTCAGTTTTAGGTGTGGTTCAGCTGACATGTCGACATATAAAAATAGTCATCTGCCCTTTTGTGAATGAATACAAGCACCTTGACATTTTGTAACCACACAGACTGCAGAAGCTTCCTGTAGCACAACATATCTTTTTGAGTAAAAGAGACTTCAAAGTACTGCCCCACAGTATCTGACAGACCTGCTTCAGTCGCTCGCTCCCTCACGCTCTCTCAGGTCGGCAGAGCAGTCACTGTTAGTCGTACATAAGACTGAAAGGAAGCACAGAGGCGACCGCACACTTTCAGTCACTGCTCCCAAACAGGAATGAGACAGACCTCACTTCCTGTTTTGAAGTCCTCTCTTAAAACACATTTTTATTCTCTTTGGCTTTTAACTCAGTTTGAGATTTTGGCTTTAAATGTTTTTATTATTTTACTGTGTTTACATTGTTGTCTAATTTCATGTATGTGTGCAGCTAACTGTGTTGTCTTTAAAGTGATTTATAAATAAAGTTGGATTGGATTGGATTAGATGGTACACCCTGATCTGGCTTACATTTCCACAGCAGGTGCTGAATATGGGTCAGACTGATGACTGTGAAGTCAGAGTATGTAAAGAGTGTTACCTCATTACCAGCTTGACAAACGACACAACAGACAAATGGTAACAATGGAGGACATCCACCATTTTGTGTTCCTTCTTCTAGGCATTTGGCGGTTACTCGCAAGGAAAAGAAAACTTTGTTTGTGAGAAGGCTTTGGTGCGATTCTCTGTCAACCAGTCAATGGAACGCTCTTGAGATATTATTTGCGTTTAAATTGTCAAATGTCGAGGACACCAAAATAAGCAATCCGTACCATCCCAGTATGTGTCACCCTTCTGTTGGGGTACCAGACATGATGGTGGTGCAGGACCTTCAGGGTGGAGCTAGCAACACGTTAGTCCGTTAACTGATAGACAGAGACTCGTCTCTTACGTGCAACGGCAGTGAAAAACAGCGCTGTTTTACTGTGCAGCCTTATTTCTAACAAAGCTCGCCATCTTCTCGTGGTAAACAGCCACATACCTAGAAGAAAGAATGCTGGGCGTCCTCCAACGTTACCCTTTGTTTTCTGTGTCGCGTTCTTCTTCTCTGTGTCATACTGTTTACGTAGCTGGGCTCGCTATCACCATCTGGCCCACACAGCCTGTGAAACACAAGCCAGATCAGGGTGTACCGTTCCAAACCACACCGTGGTGAGCTGAACTGCACTGAACCGCCTGGTAGAAACGAGGCTTTCTGGTACACCAACAGAAGAGTGCTGGGATGATTCGGATCAGTTATTTTTGTTCCTCCTTTTTCACAATTTTACAATGGAATTATTATTAAGTAATGTACCGACATGAACTATTCAAACGGTATTCAAACAGGTAACCCTCTGGTTATAAGCCCTAGTCCCTTCCTCTTGGCCACAGGCTGCACCAATGTGGGAGTAAAAATGCACGGACCATCATTTTAGCTCAAATGCCACAAATGCACAGCAGCCCTCTGTAGACACGGACTGTGGCCTTAACCTGTCTGTTTTCTCTGTGCTCCTCAGGGTTGTGTGACCTGCGGCTCAGGGGCAAGAGTTTCCCACTCGCCTCACCCACCTGCCCCAGATAGTTCGTCCCTGCTGGACAGTCCTCAGCAGGACTCGACTGGACCTGTGGTGGACACTTGAGAGACCTGGAATCCATAGAAACCACCTCCCAATGAACAGCAGAGCAGTCCTGCCAGAGACCTACCCAGAAAATCCCCACCATGACCAGTTCAGACAGGGTCCCAATGCTTTAGGTCAACAACATTTGACATGACATGTTTATGAGATGTTACCAGAGGCTTGACCACACACCCTGAAGAGCAGAGGAGAGAGAGAGAGACTAATGTCGGTCTAATGTGACCGCCTTCATCGGACCATGAATATTTGACCTCTCTTCTATTTGTGTTGCTAGTTTCGCTGTTGGGGTTAAGTTCGTATTCAGGACTGAGCCGTTCCTTTGGCGCCGTGAGCTGATTGAACCATTGAAAACCACAAGCACTATGAAGTCGCCCAGTGTGTTGGATGGGTGTGAGTGGGTGAGTAGAACGAGACAGAGCTGGCCCAGTCCGACTATCAGAACACACACACACACATCAGACTCCTCTCCTGTGACAGGGAGTGCAGGTTGTACAGTATACATGTACCATGTCGACTCCTTCAGTGGCTTAGTCATTTTGTTGTTGTTGTTGTTGTTGTTGTTGTTGTTGTTTCCTGACGGTCACCGAGACAAAGATACATTTGCTGCTCTCTGTTTATAATGTTCACATCTGAATGTTGTATATGTTCATTGTTATTCCATACATTGTTGTTGTTTTTCCTTCTTGTCCGAAGAATAATTTTTTTTTTTTAAATGTTACTTTTGAGTCACAAACAGCAGGAAAGTATGGTGTTCATTTTGAATTTAGTGCATTGACATAAAAGCAGCTGTCACTTTTTTCCCCCCAAATCATGCTTTATTAATTTCATACGTTGGAATGTTGAGCATTTGTCGTGGAGCTAACAGCTACGCTAACAAGCGTAGGACTGTAAATATTTCCACTCACTGCTTTTCAGATGCTTGGATGTCGCGATTGTCCGCTCAGGATTGTTTATCTCGTGTACAAAACTTAACGTTAAGAAGTTAAGCCCGGTTCCAAATAACAGCATAACAGCACTGTCTTCTTTTCCTGTTTTGGGCCAAGTGTGCATTTAAAATGGATCCGAGGCCAAGCGCTGCTCACAGCGCCCTCTGCTGGATCACGCAGGGATGAGTCACAATGGTTTGATGCACTTCGAGGCTGTTTATTTTGATCTCTAACGGGTTTCTACGGATTGAGTTTGTCCTCTCTCCCCCGCGTTTGAACGAGTATCTGAATTTCAGATAAAAAGAAGTGACAGCCTGAATGTCGTGTAGCGTGTCCTTTCTTTTTTTGTCCCGCGTTGTTTTCCACCTGCAGTACCTGTAGCTTACCTCTAATTGTAAATGTCTAATCTGATCCTGGTTTACTTTCTAAATGCAAGGACTGAGTAGCTTTCTGCTTGACCATGTGTCTGTAAGAGAGAGACACTGTGCTTCGCACTGGATTCAGATTGTAGGTGAGCTTGTGAATGAACATGTGAGTGAGTGAGTGAGTGACTGCAAGCTGTTTCCTTTGACACGGTTGTCCAACAGTGCAGGGACAGAACAAGGTTTTCTACCATTTTTAGATCTCAAGTATATTACGCGACCTTGTATTTTATAGCAATTGTACACACACCAAACTTCACAAAGTGTATATAAAGCCATTTGTCTTTGATTTCAGGGACTGTGTTTGTGACACAAAGGAATGAATAAATGAACTATGATCTATGAGGTTTTTTGGACATGATTATTATTATTATCATTTACTACCAAAACATATATTAAAAAAAAAAGACTGGAATGTTTCTCAAAAGTCTCGTTTTAGTGGCTGTGAAAGTGACGTTTAAGTTAAGGTTTGTGTTTCTCAGCCTCAGTACTTTCAAAGTATTTTTCCTCAGCTTACAGTTTTATAATATTATTTTAATGACATGAAAACTAGAGCTCCGTTCTGCATGTGTTCCAGGATTGGTATGCTAAACATTTTTTTGATTTACTTTTTTTTCCTTAAAAACATATAAATGAATGAGTTAAATCTGTGTAGAACATTATTACTGTCTTACATAAGCATGACCAAATTCATCCTGATCTCAAGACATTGCTGAGATATACTGAACTTGTTAAATTTGACTGAACCATGTTAAATCTGGGATGAACCTTAGTCTGATGATACAGTGTCTTTTTTTTGGTTAAATCTGATGAGTTTTGACATCACAAAAAAAAGCTGAGTTTAAATCCACTCCTGACAGAGGATGTTATGGTATATGGTATATAGGCATAGAACCAAAGAACCAAGCTTATTTGTAAGGAAATCAGCATCCGCTTTTCAAAATAAAAACTCTGTCTGAGTGCACGTTTGAAAGCACATATTTGAATGAGAGAAATAAAAAAATACAGCTATAAGTTTCAGAGACCTTCTAACTGGACTTTGAGCTAACGTATGAAGACCTTAGCTCAAGAAAATTATGAGAAATTAAGTGCAACATTGACATTTATTATAAAAAATCCCAACTTTGATTTGCTATAAAAACAATTTCCATACGTTCTGAACAATCTGACAGACATATGTTCAGGACATCTATGACTACAAGCATACTTAAAATCAAACATTTTATTAGAGTTTTTGAAACATTTCAAAGTAAAAAAAAAATAATGACATTTTTATTGAAAAAATTCCAACTTTGATTTGCTATAAAAACAAATGTTTCTGGACAAGAATGGCAGTGTTGTGTTCTGGACATCTATGACTACTAGCATACTCAGACATTTGTAATGTACAGTGTTTGTAGTCATTTCAAATTAAAAGGGCAACATTGATATTTTAATCGAACAAATTCCCAACTTTGATTTGCAATTTCTCAAAAACTGTACAATACAAACGTCTGATTTTAAGTATGCTCTATTAGTTGCTGCCAAATTTTGAACATGGCCTAGATATTTGTGTTGACAAACGTTTTAAACTCTGGTGTAAAGGTAACTCTTAAACTTCTCGTGCTGGTAGAACTCAAAACCAAACAAACGCCACCTGATAAACTTCTACAATATAATCAGTCAAATCACAGAAGACCCTTCTCACCTCCTCAAACACTCTCTCCACCTACTGCTGTCACAATGTTCCACTGGCCTATAAAACCATTCATTTATTCTGCACCAGCCTGAACACCAGGAAATGGTGTCTCAATGTTCTTTTCATGTGTTCAAGTGTGTGAACATTTTGTTTTGCCCTGTCAGGAATTATGTGTTTTTGAGACGTACAGTAGGAAAAGAAACCTTTAAGGACAAAAATACAACATTATTAATCCATCCATCTCTCATTCAAAGCAGTTGAACAAGTGTACCTAATAAAGTGGCCAGTGAGTGGATAGTTTAATGCAGTAGTTTTCTTTTTGGGGTCATGACAAACAGCAACTCACACAATCAGGTGGTTGTACAGTAGGGCTGAAACGTTTTTAGATTATTTTTCAAACAAATCTTCTTAAATGTGAATAGTCACAAAGACGTCATTAACACTTAATCATTTCATCATTTCCAGGTTTGAAAAAAACAAGACATTTTAAGGACCAGACGACTTCTCGATTAATGGAGAAAATAATCCTTAGTTGCAGCCTTGTTGTACAGTCGTAAAAGAAATTAAATATACTTATTTTATCTTCATTTTCTGCCAAATTAAACTCACTGGACCTTTTTAAAAAAGAATAGCACACAATCTAGTTTTATTTTAGTATGAAAATAAAACACAGTTCCTTTGATCAGTTAGTAAACGGTTAATCAGAGCGGTTCACACGGATTTTCACACCTCATTGGTGTCTGTCGTGTCAAGAATATGTGAATAAACAAAAGAACAAAAGCAAAAGTCAAACATCAGTAAGTATTTGTAAATTCTGAGGCAAAACTATTGAAAATGTAATAACTCGTCTCCATTTTACAGTTAATGATAAAGCCTCCCTGTGGGGGGCGCTGTGGTGCCATCTGCAGCAGTACCAGTCCAGTTGCTAATTGTTTTTTTTAGTTAAACTACAAAAAAAAACAAGAAAGAAAACACTTTTCTCTTCTTTTTTTTACACACGTCTCTAAAGCAGACGTCTCTAAAGCAGGCAACGCTGATGTTCAACTTTGCCAGGACGGACGGAGGAGGGTTAGTGTGTGGAGTTTGGAATGCAGCCTCTGGACCAGCCAGTGACTCCAGCTTCACCTTTTTTTAATTTCTCACTTAGAAAATTTCTGCATTTCTGCAAGAAGCAAAGGGGGAAACGGAGGTTAGGGAGGAGTCCAAGTATGATGATGATGATGATGATGATGACAAATCAGGGGATTTTTTTTTTTTTTACCTTTGTCCAGATCGATGACTTTAGGCTGAGAGTTCATGTGGACCTTCTCTTTCAGTAGGTTGTTCTTGTAGTCTAAAGGAATAAACACACAGGAGGAGCAGTTTTAAGGCAGAGGTTCAGTCTATTTGTTACGCAGGTATATGCTGTTTTAGGGGTGGGAATCACAGGGTACCTCACGATACCATACATAGTCCACGAAACCAATAATATTGCAATACATCATGATATTTGTCTAACTGAAGAAACCAAACGTGTGAGAAAAGTTAACGTTAAAGTTAGGATTTCTCTATTTATTCACAACATAGAGAACAAAGGACATAAAGTCTATGTATTGAACGAGGATGGAGCATCTCTTAACGCAGATTTCTCCACCATTATCCCACTGTAAACTCACTCTTATTCAGCCAGGTAACTTCCACTCATTCATTTGAGCAGCGCCACCATGAGGAGACATGAAGTAGTGGCACTCGACGAGTGAAACTAGCAGGGAATTGTTCATTTAGAGCGTCTTCAACGCTCTAAGAACGACGATATATCACCAAATCGATGTACTGTGTGCACTACAAAGTAATATGTGTACGACTGATTTACTATGGAACAAAGTGCAACTTACAGTAAACGTAGGATTGTTTGTACAAGTGGCAGCCATCTTGGCGTCCCACACTGAGGTTATTTCGACTTTTTCAAGTCGGAAAATCCAACTACACCTGGAACCCTAAGCTTGAGTGCTGTGCGGTGTGGTGGTGGACCACACTACACTTCTGATTGAATGTTTCCGTCCAACTCACCAAACCTTCTCTCCTCCTCCTCGTTGCTCAGACTGACTTCAGTGACGTCCATCTCAAACTCGTCCGAGCTGCTCTGACTTCTGCTGGATCTGCCACAGAGAAGAGGAGGAGGACATGTTTTAAGGGTGGGTTTACAGGTAAGACGTGGAGTATGTGTGTGTGAGAGTGGCTGACCACTCACCTCATGGATGTCTGTGGATAAAACTCTGAAAACAAAAGAAAATCAGAGAAGATGAAACACAGAAGATAAATTCAGAGTAAATCAATTCTAAAAGCAGCAAAGCCAGACACCAATGAGAAATCTTTATCCCAGTGAGCGACTGATACACTCTGCAGAACGTAAATAAGAATGGATGCAGTCTTACATGGTCGTCCACCATTTAGAACTTTCAAAACTCATTCATTCATTCGTGCTACAGCTTTGCAACGTGACTCAAATATGGAGGCCCAACTATGAAGAAAACCTTTGTAAACGTCACTGTGGTAGAAATGATGTCCATCACACAAGACTGTATATAAAAAGTGGGATTTCTGTGGAGAGAAGAGAGTTACTGCTCGGGCAGAATCACAGATCACACCTTTGACTCTCCGCCTGCGTGTGATGAGGAT